>NC_054838.1:2600998-3800998 GCF_018345385.1 Vulpes lagopus | reverse complement strand
AGAGAGGCAGAGAGACATAGGCTGAGGGAGAAGTAGGCTCCATGTGGGGAGCCTAATATGGGACTCGATCCCGGATCCCGGGATCATGTCCTGGGCCAAAGGCAGATGCTCAACCTCTGAGCTACCCAGGGATCCCGAGAATATATTTTTTAAAGCCACTTAGTTCATGGTACTTTGTTATAGCAGCAAGATGAAACTTAGATACTTTCTTTTATCTCCCTTGAACAAGAGGAAATAAGAGGTAGGTGTCTAACTGTTGTTCTTATGGTCCACGTACATTTCCCAATGCAATAGAGTGATGAAATATTAGGCTCTTAGTAGGAGTAATAATTTGTTTAATAAATAATAAGTATGAATTACATTGTATGTAATATTTTTAAAATGTTTTCATTACAGTGATCAGCCCAATCTACAAGTGCAAGTTTTAAGTTAAAGAAGGAGAATTCCTCATTTTATTTAATAGATGGAAAATCCCACAGTTTTTCCAGTGAAAACAATAAGAAATGGCACATTTCTCTTCTTCAGCCCCTTTACTTTTGGCTCAGAGTCAAGGTGTTCCTATTACGTCAACCAATATTTTTTTTAAAGATTTTATTTATTTATGTGAGCGAGACAGAAAATGAGAGAGACATATAAAAATCATGAACAGGGAGAAGGGCAGAGGGAGAAGCAGACTCCCCACTGAGCAGGGAGGGTCAGTACCAGGACCCTGAGATCATGACCTGAACTGAAGGCAGATGCCAACCAAGCACCCCCAACCAATATTTATTAAATATTCATTTCATATGAAGCATGAATCTAGAGATTATCTTACCATTTGCTCTTACATCGATATGCTTCTTGCCTTTTTTTTCACCTCATTTACACCAAGCTTTCCCCAGCACACCACAAAAACTGTGAATTCTCATTAATGCTTACTGACCCCTGCCTCTCAACATTTTGTTATATGTTATAAGTAGATAAAAGTATAAAACCCAAGGCCTTTTCTAATCTACCTTTAATCTTTCATACTGAGACTCGAGCTCAGGGTATCTTAGCTCCTATAGTCAGGTTGGCCTTAGCTCTTTGCAGTCATCAACAATAAATCACTGAAATTGGAAGAGAAAGGGCATGCACATCTGTGTGTATGTGTATTTTCTCATTTGTAGAGAAATTTCTAGTTCTCTGTCAATTAGTTTAACTTCATAATATCAGGAATGCTATAAAACAAATCCAAGCTCTCTAGAACTGATAAGCTTTAGTTGGTAGGCTGAGAAATTTATGTGAAGATAGATCATGTGAAGCTTTTAAAATCTTTTGAAGTTCATTTCCCAAATTGAAGAGTTAGCAAAAGAAAATTTGGGAGAAGAAAATGAGGAGCTCCAATAATTTTCAGTGATTTACTTCTTCATAATATGCTAGTTGTTGAATATACATTAGTAATTTATCAACTTTCAGAAATTACCCAAATCAGGATTTGTTGAAGTTCTTTATGACTTGAAAATGAGACATTATTTGTAAGCCTTGTTATTTCATGTCAATTTGAAAGGAGCACTTATATATGAAACCAGGTGAATTGTGTATGAACAGACCATAAAGTTGAGAAAATTAGGATGCCTTCAGCCATATACACTCTCCAAAAAGCTGTTTAACAGCAAGGTTTGTATTAAATAAGATAATGAGAGGTCTATAAACATGACAATTTTATTTTTTTAACTTATTCAGTAGCTAAACAATGTCAACGGGACCAAGTTTTTTGGTTTTCGTACCTTTCCATATCACGATCCTCAACTTACTAAGTTTTGATTCTCCACTGTATATGATAGTGGTTCAAGATTTATATGCTGTTTGTCCAACTTTGTACAAAGTCAGAGAAGAAAAGGAAGGGGCGCTGGTCCTTCAGTGTCATCATTTTTGTAAAGGAGATTTTTTAAGATGTTTTCCCAGTCTTGGTCAAGTATCCGTGCAAAAGAAGTGAGGCCTTAGTATTTTCAGCTTCCATTGTGAAAACAGTTTCTGCGATGATATCTTCATTCATTCATCTCGATGGCACCCACTCATTTGATTTGCCTCCTACTCTATCAACAATGTACATTTTAAGTCTTACGTAAACATATGTTGAATGAATAAATACACGCACACACATATATATGGGCACATGCACATACATACATGCATACATAAGTAGACGTGTCATGGCAGTACATAGTAGAAACTCACGTACATAATCCCAGAGGGCATGTGACCACAGAGATGCACCATTCATTTTTGAAAATTACCCACAGAACATCTTTGGTAATATTTTGCTGAACTCTGAGTAGTAGAGGATTCTAGTTTTCCTGAAAATTGTTCAATTTTGAATAGATTTAAATCTTTTTTTTTTTTAATTTTTTATTTATTTATGATAGTCACAGAGAGAGAGAGAGAGGCAGAAACACAGGCAGAGGGAGAAGCAGGCTCCATGCACCGGGAGCCTGATGTGGGATTCGATCCCGGGTCTCCAGGATCGCGCCCTGGGCCAAAGGCAGGCGCTAAACCACTGCACCACCCAGGGATCCCGATTTTGAATAGATTTGATAGTTTTTAGTAGAGAGAGACTTAGAAGGAGCATCGGGTCCTGTGGAAGCATTCAATTATATTTTAAAAATAATGGCATATGCTGAAAATTGCCAGATATGTTGATAAATTCAGTATCCTTATTAATGTTTCAGAGCTGGTTTTTGCTTGGGAAGGCTGCCAGAGTGGTAAACATTCTCCACTAGAGGAAGGAGTGAGGTCCTGCTGTTACCCAAGACCCATATTACTTTTATTCTCCTTGATTCCACTTGGAGATGATATTCTCTGGAATTTCTACTCTCCATTTTGCTGCTCTCTTTTACTTTTATATATACACTTTTTGAATTTCAGAAGTATTATTTTCTCATTGTAGAAAAAAAATAAAAAATAAATAAAAAAAATCTGGGGCACCTGGATGGTATATAAATCTTGAACCACTATCATATACACTGGGGAATCATGACTTAGTAAGTTGAGGATCGTGATATGGAAAGGCACGAATACCAAAAAACTTGGTCCTGTTGAGATTGTTTAACTACTGAATAATAATAATAGGTTAAGTGTCCCGACTCTTGATTTCAGCTCAGGTGATGATCTTAGGGTCCTGGGATTGTGGTCCTTTTCAGGCTCCATGCTCAGTGGGGAGTCTGCTTGTCCCTCTCCCTCTCCTCCCTCCTCCCAATCGCTCTCTCTCTCCCAAATAAATGACATCTTTAAACAAATTAGAAAAATCCACTTAAAATCAATGTATTTTTTTAAGGATTTTATTTATTTATCCATGAGAGACAGGGGGTGGGCAGAAGGAAAAGCAGGCTCCCCAAGAAGCAGGGGGCCTTATGTGGGACCTGGTCCCATGACTGAGATCATGACCTGAGGCAAAGGCAGATGCTTAACTGACTGAGCCACCCAAGTGTCCACAACACAGAATATTTTGAAATATTTTATATTTCGTTTCAGTTCCTTTTATACTTGGCATAATCTGCCTTTTGATTAATAGATAGGTTTAAAGTGTTTTTTATATATTCTGCTCTTCCACATAATTTTAAACCATAAAGCATCCTTTATTTCTTTGTAAAAATCTAAATGAGTAAATTTTCATATGAATATGCCAAAAGCGACTCAACTTTAGCCTTATAAATATTTGTGCACCTGTCTATTCATATGTGTTGTGATTTTAACTTACACTATGATGAAAAATGTGTTATTTCTAACTTGAGACATAATTTTTATTGAACATATATTACTATAAAGTAATTCACTAAAATTATTGAAAAATTTTGATGTTATTGGTACCTAGTACACTTTTCTGAATTTAGGTTTTTTTTTAAGTTTATTGAGGAATAATTGACAAATATAATTGTATATATTTAAAGTGTACAGAATGATGATTTGATAAACATTGTGGAACCAAGATCAAGATTATTAACACATTTATCACTTCATATAATTATTTGGGTGTGTGTGGTGAGCATGATTTAGAGCTGCTCTCAGTAAGTTATATCGTGCTGTACATTTGGTCCTTAGAACCTATTCTTATAAATGAAAGTTCCTTTTTTAAATATTTGTTTACTTATTTATTTGAGAGAGGGATTGAGAGGGAGAATAAGTGGGGGGGGCAGAGGGAGAGGGAGAAGCAGGCTGTCTGCCGAGGAGGGGGCCCGATGCGGGGCTTGTTCCCAGAACCCTAAGATAATGACCTGAGCCGAAGGCAAACACAACCAGCTGAGCCACTGAGGGACCCCTATAAATGGAAACTTCTATGCTTTGGCATCCATCACCCCATTTCCCCATTCTCCCTGCCCCTGGTGACCATCGATTCTGTTTCTATAAACCTAGCTTTAAAAAAGAAAGATTCCCGTATATAATAATAATAATAATAATAATAATAATAATAATACCATAGTAATACAATCTGGTATTTTTCTTTCTCCTTGGTTTATTTGGTTGGCTTATTTCACTTACCCTAATGTCCTGCATGTCTATCTATGTTGTCCCAAAGGTCAAGATTTTTTTTTCCTTTTTATGATTGAATAACATTCTGTTGAGCATACCACAGTTTCTTTATCCAGTTACCCACTGAAGGACATGTGGGTGGATTACATGTCTTGGCTACCGTGTATGATGCTATAGTGAACACAGCTATGCAGATACTCTTCATGATACTGATTTCATTTTTGCAAATATATACACAGAAAGAGGATTGCTGGATCATATGGTAGTTCTCTTTGTAAATTGTGTGTGTGTGTGTGTGTGTGCAATGTCGTGATTTGACAGTTCTCTACATTACACGCGCTCACCGTGATGAATGTTCCTACCGTCTGTCACCATCCAGTGTTATAATACTGTTGACTGTATTCCCTATGTTGTCCTTTTCATTTCCAACCAAGACTTATTTTATAACCAGAAGTTTCATTTTAATTTTTAAGGAGCCAAGGTACTGCTTTCCATAATAGCTATACTAATTTACATTTCCACCAACAACGTATAAGAATTCCCTTTTCTCCACATCCTTCCCAACATTTGCCATCTCTTGTGTTTGAGAGTAACAATCCTAACGGGTTTTGATCTGCATTTCTGTAATGATTAGCGATATTGAGCACCTTTTCATGTACTTGTTGGCCATTTTGGGTATTGACACCTTTATTGCACATACGGTTTGAAAATATTTTCTTTTGTTCTGTAGGTTGCCTTTCTAATGCATTGATGATTTCCTTTCCGTACAGAAGTTCTTTAGTTTGATGTATTCTGCTGGTTTATTTCGCCTTGCGTTGTCTTTACTTTTATCTTCTTATCCAGAAAAATCAATTAGGACCAATGTCAAGAATCTTTTTCCCTATGTTATATTCCAGGAGTTTTATGGTTTCAGGTCTTTAAGTATTTAGTCTGTATCAAGTTAATTTTTTATGAATGATAAAAAGATAGGGAAGCAGTTTTACTCTTTTGCATGGGACTGTCTAATTTACCCAGCACCATTTATCGAAAAGACTATCATTTCCTCATTGTCTATTCTTGGTGCCTTTGTTGCAAATAGATCAATGGTGTATACGTGGGTTTATATTTGTGCCCTCTCCTCTGCTCCACTGGTCTGTCTGTCTGTACGCCGGTAGCATGATGTTTACTGTAGCTTTGTGATATAGCTTGAAATCAGGAAACCTCATACCTCCTGCTTTGTTCTTTCTCAGGATTGCCTTGGCGGTTCGGAATCTTTCAGGATTCCATACACATTTCAGGATAATCTTTTGTCTCTATTTGCAGAAAATAACACTGGGATTTTGAAAGTGATTGCACTGAATCTGTAGGTCTCTCTGCATATTATAGACCTTCCCTGACGGTGGTGCGTTCAAGCTGTGCATTGGAACCTGGGGGTGGTGTTCACAGCAGCAGCAGCAGCAGCAGCTGCACAGGCCCGGTACTGGCAGCCCGGAACCATGACTTGGGACCCAGGAGCAGGGCTCAGACCGTCAGCCAGGTGGTTCTCAGGAATGATGGGTCGGAGCCAGGACCTGGGAATGTGGAGGGCAGAGCTATGAGAAGTGGCAGCTTGAGTCACAATTACGGCAAAGCACCGAGGCATCCCAATCCTGGAAAGAGGGGCTGGGGGGCCCGGGGGCAAGGCTCACTGCAAGGACAGCTGCAGCCCTGGGGAGGAGATGCAGCAGCAGGGGCTCCGAAGGCTCCATCAGCTGGGATCCGCCTCGGAGAAGACTGTGGCCATCCCTGGTACCAAAGGCTGCGAACTCCTGCAGGGGTGAGGCTCACTGGGACTCTTCTGCTCTGCCTCTCCCTGTGGGGTGACATTTCTCTGTGCGGATTCCTCCTGCCACTGAGCTGCTCTAGACTGGGGGATTTGCACCAGAGATAAAATGCTTCCTATGGTGTTCTGTGCTTGGCCAGCCTCGGTTTTTGAGTCCCGCAGTAGTTTGGCTGCTTCTTCATTATAGGTCACAGCTTTCCCTGAGTTATTTTCATCAGTTTGTAGCTGTTTTGCTATTTTTGTGGGGAGATGAGTGTTAGGACCTCCCAGCACCCCCCCCCTTCTTGCTGAGGTCACCTTTCTCAATAAAATTCTGACAGCTGGCTCTCCCATTAGTACAGTAAGAAAAAGAAGTGTATTTAACTACGACTTCTTCAGTCCTGGATATTCTGATTAAAGAAACAAGAATGCATGAACAGGTAAGTAAATATATTAATCTGCTCAGGCTGATGTAAAAAATATCATAGAAATAAATGTCATAGACTTGGTGACTTAAACAGTAGAGATTTACTTTCTCAGTCTAGAGGCTTGCAAGTCTGAGACCAAGGTCTGGCCGTGTCTGGTTTCTGCTGAGGTCTCTTTTCCAGGTTTGCAGACAGGCACCCTTCGACCGCGTCCTCACTTGGAGAGTGAGCCAACTCTCTGGAATCTCTCCTTCTCAGGACAGTAATCCCTCCCTGACCAGGTCCCCGCGCTTAGGACTTTATGTTACCTTAATTACCTCCTGCAAGGATAGTCACATTGGGGGTGAGGCCTTTAATGTGTGTATTTTGGAAGGGCGGGGGGCGAGGTTCAGTCCACTGCTGTCATTAAGTAAATAATACGTTCAAGAAAGCAGTAACAAACTGTGTTGTTTTGAGAGATTACAAAAAGAGAATTACTGCTTGAATTTGCCATGAAAATGACTACTGGGCGGCTTGAACTTTTTTTTTTTTTTTTTTATGTAAGCCATTTAACTTCATTTACTCACTTTTGTTTGGTAATTTCAAAACAATTTCCGCAATGGTCCCAGTCACCAAAAATTGAATTTATCAACTTCCCTGGCGATGTAGGAAATGATGGACAATTTGAGAATGTATTATCAGATTCTCGAAAGGAGACATTTCTGAGTTTAACTGGAAGTTAGGTCCGAACTCACTTTCACGTCTTATAAGCTGTGTGGTAAATACAGCCTGGCAGGGAAGCTTCTTGCATATACCTTTTGACCAGGACAAGTTTCCTTAACTGATTTTCTTTGTGTGGAGACTGACTTTTTATCTTATGCCTTTGCTGAAGGTTTTGTTCAAGATGTGTTGCTAACATTTGGTCTTTTATACCCTAAGTGTAATGTCAGTCTTCACTGAATATTGCATTTATAGGAAGTGTATATTTATATACAATAATGCGTGGCATGTTATTGGTAAAAATGTGCAAAATATGTTTTTAAAGAATCGCACTGCCTCTATCTAACTGCATAATCTTGTATCTGTAAAACAGAAAATCTTGAGTAATAATAACAAATGGCATATATTGAACACTATGCACTTGTAAGAGATTTTGCTCTGTATTTTATATGCATTAGCTCATTTACTCCTGAAAACAATTTAGCTATGTTTGATGTATTGAGGTATTGGACCTATTTGTGTACGTATACACATGCACATATATATACAGACCATAAGGTGTGTGTGTGTGTGTGTGTGTACAAAGGGAGACAAAGTTAATGGTCCTCAATATGGTGTATAACTGAGGAAAGATTCACATCTCTCGTATGTATTCCCAGGCAGGATCTATGTCAGTCCTGCTTCACCGCCTTTTGTTGTTTTGCTTTTTCTTATGTCCTGTAGTCTCCCTGGTGGCTGGCTCCCCATGTGGTTGTGCGTCTGCTTTCTTCACTATATAAACTCCTGTCGGTCTTCCTACTTGCTTACTAGTTGTAGCAAACGTTGAATATTCCATCTTGCTTTGTGCCCTGGGATTTATGAATCTTGGTCGATATCCTGATCTTAGGTCCCGATCTTAGAATTTGGTCCCAATACCCAGCCTTTACCCCACATTCCAATATGCTGAGACATTCAATTTGTGTGCATTCTATCGTTTCACGAAAAGAACTATGACATACTACACCTTCCCTGAGTGATACTGGTCTTGTGATTATTTCTGTTATTTATTGAATAAGACCAATTAAGTAATATCATGTGCCCTTCAGTATTTGAAGTAAAATAGCTAATTAGTCAAATCATTGCTTTCAAGGGGTTGACAGCCTAGTGATAAAAAATAATGCAATATATAGATAGATAGATAGATAGATAGATAGATGATAGATAGATATAGTTTATCTTTTTATAACAGATGTACAACATTACATTAGTCTCAAGTATACAACACGGTGTTTCAAGTTTTCTGTATGTTACTCTGTGCTCACCGCAAGTGTAGCTGCCTTCTGTCCCCACACAGCGCTGTTACCATACCCTTGACTCTATGCCCTATGCTATGCTTTTATTCCCATGATTTCTTCCTTCCCTAACTGGAAGCCTGTCTCTCCCACTCTCCTTCATCCATATTGCCAGTCCCCCACACCCTTCCCTCCTGACAACTATCATTTTGTTCTCTGTGTTTAGAGGTCTGATTTTGCTTTTTATATATGGTTATTTGTTTGTCTTTCGGGATCTGTATATGGATGAAATCTTATTTGTCTTTCTCAGTCTGATTTATTTTACCTAATATCATACCCTCTAGGTCCATCCATGTTGTTGCAAATGACATGATCTCATCCTTTTTATGGCTGTGTGTTATCCCATTGCCTCTCTCTGTGTGTGTATGCATATATATATATGTCTTTCTTACCCATTTGTATATTTGTGAACACTTAGGTTACTTCCATATCTTGATTATTGTGACTTTTAAAGATCGCAAGTGTTGGCTAATAAAAGTTGCTAGAGATTTTAGCTGTTTCCTTAGATTTACAAGCTTAAGTTCACTTTATGATTTTTCACTATGGAAGGAGACAAGACGGCCTTTGCATTTCACAAAAATAGGAAACAGCGTGAGAATCACTATGCCTTATATATACTTAACATTTTATACCGTACCCAGTACTGTTACGAACATTATTGCATCCTCATCACAACCCCTATGACACAGAGAAGGGAAGTTGTGGGAATCCATCTAACAGTGAAGGAATTGAGGCCTTTAGAAGTTTGACAATGAAGGCTACCAAAATATTTATTTGAAAAGCAAATTTGTTAATAGATTGAAATCATCTTAGTAAATTCATTCGTTAATTCATTCCCTTAAAATCGCTCTGACCTGTTGGAATATCATATCAAGTATATATGACAGAGATTTATGGTTATTACTTTGATAACTCTTTCACAGTATATATCATTGTATCAACATTCTGATATTTATTCCAGCACATTTGGTGACAGACTAGATATGCCCATTCCCTCTGAAATTCAGACATCAGCGTGGCACGTGTTCTCTTTGGTATTTTCTCTAGAAACCAGATGTGCTCAACCTGGTATCCTCACGGTTGTTTGCTCCTGAAAGCAGACACATTGCCACGTGAATTTCCTTGTATGAATACCAACAAATGTCAGATTATTTCCTGATGATTTGAATCTTCTATAAGCAGTTGCCCCATAATTTTTAAACCCCTGGGTAATTTAAGGTAATTTTTGTGCATCTGCCTCTCATTATCTTACATTTATCTCATTTTCGTGTTAAACCAGTTTTTAATGAGCAAAAGCATTTTTAGTGCCAATCATTTGTTACAAGTGTCAAATTATCTTCAGTTAAGTGAGCTTTGGCCCTAGAATGTAGGCATCTTGGAGGAAAGGTTAGGAGGGTTACTGATTTTACTTTCTTACTCGATTTGACAAACTTTAAGGTTTTCAAAACACATTGATTTGTGACTCAAAATAATTCTACAAGTCAGTTGAGGCAGGTAATCATGTCACCTTATCCTGCCTCAGAAAAACAAAACCTGGAGATGTTAAAAGACTTGTCTGAAATCACAAAACTAATAAGTGGCGGAGTTTTATTCTAATCTCAGTCTTTGACTCCACTATATTACATTTTCCCCACTTATGTTTTATTGTGTTTCTTAGCATTATTTATAGATTATATTTTCAAGAAATATTTTCTAATGCACTCAGAGATCTAAAGAGCAGACATGGTTGGCTGGAAATATAACTCGCTGACAAACAACAACAACAACATAATGTCTGTTGGCCACTAAAACTCAATGCATTTCCTTAAAAACATAAGCATTTTTCAGTGCAAAAATATGCTGCTTTCAGTTTAGAATTAGAAATTGCTCGGAAGAGAGGTTTCTTTTCTGACTCCCTGTATTCTCGGGATCCACCCCCTCCGTTTTTAGAACTACAGGATAGAGGTATGTTCTATGGGTAGGACAAGAGAGAGATTTGATCTTCTCGAAATCCAATCAACTTCTCAGCCTTGTTTGGTCCACGCATACCACACAAAAGCCAACAAGCCTCGCTTATTTCTTCATTATTTACCTGATGATAGAGTAGGCATTCAAGCTATAAAGACACAGACAGATGTTTCTTGTCAGAAGTCGGAACAAGTTGAAAATTTATTAAACATTATTTTTCCCCAAAAAACAGTGCGATTCTCCAAAATCCAGTTTGGGACTTCTTAAGAAAACAAGCTCAGGGTGATATATCTGTGATGACACAACTTTAATCTGAATTTCCTGACTTCATGTTCACTCCCATGCTGAAAGTTATGGAATGGGTAGGTCTTATCTGTCAGGCACTGAGCAAAGTTCTTTGCATTTGAATAAGGCCCCTTCCTGCTTTAGTGAGGGATTTGAAGTCAATGGATGCACGTCTGGAAAGTATTGACTCCTCAGAATTCGCTCATAATTTTCATAGGCTTTCAGATGGCATTTCTCTGAGAATGAGCTTGTGTAAATTATGGGATTATCAAATGTTCTATAAACATCCAAAGATTAACAGTTCAAGAGCCATGGCTTTGCATATTGGCCCTTACCTTCCCCCATGCTAAGCTGTTACTGGGCGTAAGTCATCTTGCTTAATCTATTTACTCATTAGAAAACGAAGCTGTAGTCTCTGCCGGACTGATGGCTATGTTAGAATTGATTTTTAGAAAGTGTTTATAACTTCAAATAATGTATTTAAATTTTACCATCGTAACCAAATTTTACCATGAGTTCAGGATTTGAGGAAACTGTTGTGCCGTATCACATAGGAGGACAAAATATTTTAAGTGCGCTTGCAAATACATTTTACAACACGTATATCTTTGTGTATCCCCATCCCACATCCTATGCCAGTTCCATAATTGGCTAATGTGCCATGGTCCTCTTTCCCACCAAGCTCAGATCTAGCCTCAAAACCATTCACCTTCCAAGATGTGAAGCGGATCCTAAAGGCCATCATAGCTGGTACTCAAGGTAAACCTGTTTGCCATTCCTGAAAGAGCTCTAAATATTTTTCCTGTAGCCTATAGTCTTCAGTTTCCACTGTAAGATTACCTCACCATTTTCTTACTGTCACAGTAAATAATACGTGTTACATGTGTTTCAAAGAGAAGTGGTCTTCATGCTTCATGAAGTGGTCTTCTTGCCAGAGAATATTAAAGAACAAGGCCCAAGTGGGAATCGTTGTGTAGAGAATCAAAATGAAGACCATGCACTTTTGATCAGCCCTAGAACATTCTCCCTTGTTCTGAGGGAATAGAGTGAGCCTTGGGTCGCTGACCTTTCCTACCTGTTCTCGTCCTATTTATCATGTTGCATGTGTGTCTTGGCCTAACAAGCTACCTCCCCCACCTCCAAGACTGAGAGGGGCCCCAGTCTTTTCCTTATTAGTGGCAGCTGGCTGCACATTTCCTTGCTTGGAGCATATGCAGAACAGCGTCACCATCATGAGAGCTTTGGGGGAAATCACTCTCCTTCTGGGACTTGCTCCGTATATTACCATTTTACACCAAAGCACAACATGGATGCACTGATTTCTTTAGGTCCTAATGGTTTCTTTTTCAGTATCTTTAAATAAATGAATAATTATAAATGTACATATATATACATGTATGTATGAAATATATAATATTTCAATGTGAGGCATCTTCTATTTCTTCTGAGCACACTGAAAGTTCAATACATGCTTCTGATCAGAACTCATATTAGGTTCTAATTTATAGATTAGAAATTATGGCCTTTATAGAAATTATGGCCTTTTATAGAGTCAAATTTGAGTACCCCGTAGAAGTACTGCTCGGAGACATACAACATCCTCAAATAGCTTTTCATCTCTAAAATACAGAACAATGGCAGTAATATCTCTATTCAAAACACATAGTCCTTTATTTTTAACGTGAAATAAAAAGAACAGTGAAGAAAACATGCAGCAATTTCACTCATTATGCAATTTTTTAAAGAATGTCTTGTTTTCCATATCCTTTATCTTAATGGCAATGCCAAATATAATTTCAGAAAACAAGAGCAAGTTATTGTTCTTCTTTGAATACTTCTTCTTTTGGCAACACATTTAGATGCTCCCCTTTGTCATGGCAGGACACATTTTGGAAGTATATTTGTGACTTGATTTATTTCATTTCATTGCTGTTACTCAGTTACCAGGGTGTTTGTGAACCCCCACATAAAAACAGAGAAGAAGCCAATTACCTCTGAAGGTAATTGCATAGAAAGCTGCTGGAACAGACACAATTTAGAGGAATTTTAAAAAGGAGACTTCTCCATAAATTTCATAGTATATACCAGGAATGTACAGCTTCTGAAGGCACAAGCAGAATGCCGAAGTAGTACCCATTGGGAGTGTCACTCCAGCAACGCTCCATGCCCTTATTGGCTCTAGTCTATCTCTCTCTTTCTCTCTCTCTCCCTCTTGCATATTTGTAACAAATTTTTTTTTATTTTTAAAATTTAAATTCAATTAATTAACATATAACGTATTATTGATCTCAGAGGTAGAGTTCAGTGATTCATCAGTCTTATTTAATACCCAATCCTCATTACATCACATGCCCTCCTTCATGCCTGTCACCCAGTTACCCCATCCCTCCCCGCCCCCAGCTCCAGCAACCCTCAGTTTGTTGCCTCGAGTTAAATGTTTCTCTCTTCTGATGATAGTTGATTTTCTTTTTAAAGATTGAGCAGAGATTTTTCTTAATGAATTCATTTTAATTTTGCTTTTTTTAAATTTTTTAAATTGACATGTGTTAAATTAATTGCTCTCATATAAAAATGTATTGTTGATTTTGTTTATACATTATCCGATTCCCACAGAGACGCCAAGCTCATCTCTATAAAGTAATGTGTTCTCCCCCACAGTCTATTTGTTTTGGCTCCTTCTTTATTCTTTGTCTCTATTTGTCCTTTCTATTATCTGTGCCCACTCTTGTAAGACTCCTTCAGAAGGAGAGTTTAAGTTCATGATTTAATTGTTTTTCAGCCCTGGGAACATTTGCAGCTAGCGTAGAATTCAATTTATTGCTAATAGTAAAATAAACAGGGAAGGTGAGTGGGGTGTATTATTGGAGTAGGCGGTGAAAATCATTTCAGTGCTCTGAACCCATGCTACTTAGCCAGAAGCCAAAATTTACAGTCACTAATATGCACTTATCATTTTTTTTGCTCAATTGTATCATCTCTTCTTTTGTCAAAGTCATAACTGGCATATCCTACCATCCTGGCCCCCAACTGGCATATCCTACCATCCTGTCCCCCCATTGCTACTCCACCTTTAAAATAGAGATAAGAACATTTTCCGAGGCTGAAAATACCCATGTGGGTTATATTAAGCGATGTGTAGAAACTCTATGAATGTGTAGCTAAAATCTTTGTGCATAATCCGTGCTCCATGTGAAGAGTCAGGCAAAACACAAAACACAATTAAGAAGCACCTACTGTGGGATCTAGGAGTACATTACATGGTCCAAGAGAAAGGCAAACACTTGTATGGAAGCCTGTAGTGTAGCTTTGACTGTTATCTGTATCAACCTTAAGCATCATCTACTGAACATTTTGTCCATTTCTTCTTTCTTAGAAAACGTACATTGTGATGGTTAAAAAATGTATATGGGGAACCCTGGGTGGCGCAGCGGTTTGGCGCCTGCCTTTGGCCCAGGGCGCGATCCTGGAGACCCAGGATCGAATCCCACATCGGGCTCCCGGTGCATGGAGCCTGCTTCTTCCTCTGCCTGTGTCTCTGCCTCTTTCTCTTTCTGTGACTATCATAAATAAATAAAAATTAAAAAAAAAGTATATGATTGCAGTTAGGGCATCTGGGTTCTTTTTTTTTTTTTTTTTTTTCATCTGGGTTCTTTATTTGCTCTTTCTCCTCCCTGGAAATTGAGCTGAAGTAGTCACTTAACCTTACTGGTATCAATTCCTCTATCAGTAAACTACAGATAAGATTAATATACACACTTCAAAGTTATTGTTAAATTGTTTAAAAAGTTCAAATGAGATAATATATGCAAATGAATTTTTTTAAATGTTATACACACAAAAAATGTTATACACATTTTATTATCAGTGAATTGATTTTGTTTTGGGGTTTTTCCCTCCCAGAAGGAAATTTATTTCTCAAGATAATATGATGTTACTTTTTCAAAGTCTAAACAATTGTACTTAGACTCATTCAAGAAACGCATCACATATTCTCAACTCAGGCCATTCTCAGGTGTATAAAACTACCTTCCAGGCCCCTTTATTCTCCTTTAAAATATAGAGTTGACTTGAAAGTCAGAGAAAGAGCAATTCAGCCCCTTCATTTTCGGCAAATGTACTTGTTTTATTTATTCACAAATTAAGGCAAAAGAGTCTTGAGAACTTTCTGGGGAGAAAACTGCTGATGTTTTTTAGTTTTTATATAGCAATCTAAGACTAAGGGCATAATAGCTTTGCAGAAAAGAATTTGTTGGAATACACATTTTCCTAGCAATTTTTTTTTTTATACAGGAGTTTCTTTATTAAAGAAAAGAAACCCACGTAGAGACCAAGAACTGAAAGCAACTTAATGTAATTGCACTTGACCATTTTCTGGAATCAGAGATATGAAAGATGACATTCTCTTTTTCAACTATCTTTAGCGTAGTATTCATAGAAATAATACATGAAAGTTGTCTTTAATCTTAGACATATAAGAAGCCTTTGCTATAATCATTTGGTTTCATGCTTGGTTTTATCTTGGACAAATTTGATATGCTGATAAACTGATAACTTATTCACTAACATTTGTAATATCTTCTAAAAGTAATACTAAAAATGGATTTTTGTTTGTTTGTTTCAAATTGAGCAGGAACTATGTTAACTAGGTATTATATCCCTCCTCCTTTCTTTAAATATTAAATTTGGTTTAAGTCTAGATATATTGTAGATAACAGTGATCCCATATTTGCATTTTCATTTATTTGAGCCCTTTCTTTTGCACGCTGCTTGGATTTAAATGTTATCCTAGTCTGCAAGAGTTTGGTCCCCGTCAAGCCCAGTCTTATAGGTTGCCTGTCAACTCTGGCTGTTTTCATTGCAGTGCACTGCTTCCCTAAATGAGAATGTTTGTTGGTGTTTCGTAAATTTTAACACAGGTATCACTTGTGTGTCTTTTTAAAAGGATATCCTGATTCAGTAGGTCGGGATGGGGTTTGAGAGGCTGCATTTCAAACAAGTCCTTAGACAATGCTGAAGGTGATGATCTTTGGGCCACACTTTAAATTGTAAGGCCCTAGGCATTTAATTAACCTGATGTGAAAGAGTTGTTTTGTTTTGTTTTAAATAATAGCGACACCCAAGGTGTGGCTCGGACTCACAACCTCAAGACCAAGAGTCCCATGCTCAACCGACTGGGCCAGCCAAGCACCTCTGTTTTTCTTTTTCTTACTTTTAAAATTCTATAGACATTAGGGTAGTAGAAGCCCTCAGTATTTGAAATCAGGTAATCAGAATTCCCCTTCAGCTTTCAGCCTTTTTACTTAACTTCCTAGTGTTTCTTCATACACAGCCCTGTGAAAGAGGGTATTTGTATTGATTATTTAACATCCCTCCCTTTTCTCCCCAGTCATCACAGCTGACATTTCATAGCAGGCACGGGGAAATCAGAGCTGGATGAGGATTCTCCTGCCCTCAGTCTAGTAAGGGTGATGGATTAGTTTACAATTTTAATACAGTATGGGGTTTTGTAAGTAGTTTATTCACTGCTTTTTGGGAGGAAGGTGTCAATGAGGGGAGGATCAAAGATCTGCACTTATTACTACTTCACCAGGACAAATTATGAAGAGTGGCAATGGCTTAGGCCTTGAAGGCATTACGCCAAAGCCTAGGCTTGGTGGGTACTCAATAAATCCTTGCAGAAATGAAGAAGAGAGGAAAGGAAGGGAAGAGTCAACTGAATAAGTGAGGAATGCAGTCTTCGTTGAGAAAACAGTCTAACCGAAGTCGGGGCGGGTTGAACATGTGTTAGCATTAAACAAATCATCACAGGAACTTTGCGAAATGTATGGTACACTCGGAGGGAGGCAAGAGAAGAGACTGGGAAGACAGGATGGTGCCAAATCACGAGGGGCATTGATGGAACATTAACAATTCTTAGAGAAAAGTGTGGATGATTTTGTAAACATTGCTTTTCTTTGTTGGTGTTGAAAGGTTCTAGTTCCTTCTGGCTTGTACTTGGAAACTTGCTTCCCTCTCTGACTTGTTCTCCTCCCATGCATGGCTCCTGGGCGTGTCTTGTCAGTCCAGCCAGTGAGCATGTGCCCCCCACAACCTGATAACAAGCACACAGGTTCTGGTTCTAGTTCTGTTTTTTTTTTTTCTTTTCTTCTTCTTCTTTTACTACTTACCAACTTAAGTATCTTTTGACTTTAAAGTGAGTTTAGGAGAAAAGAAGAGAGAGGAAAGGAGGCTGATGGCATAGAAGCACTGTGCTCAGAAAATAGGTCAAAAACAAGCACAAAAAACCCCACATTGCAATCTAATACTTTCATATTTCTTTTTAATAAGCAATTTAACGAGAATGGAAACTGCATTGCTACTTAATGGGGTATACAATTTTTCTCATTTAAAGTTATCTACTAGTCTGTGAAAGGAGAAGTAGATTCAAATATTCTGAGTAATGAGGAAAAAAAACGAGAGCACTTGGATTGGTCTCCCCTATTTTAGGCACTCGTGTTTTATTCACACCCGACTTCTCTGTCTTTGTCTCCAACCGTTGGAAAAGGAAGGATAGTGCAGCACTTAAAAGCAGAGAGCGGATCCAGGCCTCTGTATTTAATCCTGACTGTCCATTCCAGTACGGATCTGAACAAGATGAATAAACATATATCTCGTTATTTCTCATCGGTAAAATGAGATTAATTATAGTTTTTGTATCAGTTATCTTGAGAATCTAATGAGGATATACGAGTAAAACATCAACTTACAATAGTGTCTGGATATTAATCGCACAAGTCCTGGCAATTATTGTTGAAAAACAGGAAGTGAAATTTTACTCTCTTTAAATCATAATAATGGGTTCTAGCAGATGCTTAATAAAATGTGTGCTCTTCCGACTCATCGGTGAGTTGCATAACCTCCCGGAGCCATTTTCCCAACTGCAAAATGGAAATCACCACCACACTACAGACATGGTGCACGTACTGATAGAGCGTGTGAACTGGCAACCCAAGGAGGCACTCAGCAAGGGCAAGTGGCCTTCATCTTGCCTTCTAGTTTGTTCTTTGAGAATACGCAGACAGAGATAGGTAAACTCTCCCCCCCCCCCTTTTTTCGTGTTGCTCACAGGCAAGCCTGAGAGAGGACTGAGATGTAGTATTGTACTTAGAGAGGAGAGGGACATAAATGGAATCCATTGGATACCACATTGGGCACAGTATCCTGAATCCTCTCCATCCCTCAAGGGAAACGTGGGAAGTCAGTTTCCTTGCGGCATCCATATATGAAGACGCTATGGCACCTGAGGTGTTGGCTATCAATGAGTTATATTTCATGACCCTACAAGGATTTCTCCCATATCACAGTTGGGTTGGTTTTTGTTTCCCCCTTTACTACCAATTATAATTTTGTAAAACAGTGGCAGGATTTGTATTCACCATTTTATACAATAAATTATAATATCATTTTTTTTTATTTTGAAGTTTCATCTCTTTGTAGTCTCTCTGTTGAGAAAAGGGAGTATTAATTACAAACTCTAATTGCACAAATACGAAAAAGAAAAGCTAGTGTGTCAATCAGAGCTCATCTGCTAGGGTGAAGCAGAAATTAATGCATTCAATAGGTGTTTCACAAACAACTTCTATGTGTCAGACACTGTGTTAAATGCAGTTGATGTGGCAAAAAATAATCTAAATAAAACACTTTCTACAGGGAGTTTATATGTATTTCACATTAGCATAAACCTGGGGTAATGCCTGCCCTCAAAAGCATCATCATTTACACGCTGTGTTTTTGTGGGGTGACCTCTCACCTACTCTTTATGCCCACCAGAATGATGGCGGGGGCCTTCTTCTTACTTTTCCTTCTGTGAATTCTTTTAAAATCAGTTCTGTTGAGAACTTATATTCAATAAGAATCAAGAATTTATGTGGACATTTCATTGAATTTTACATACACACAAACATACACACACACGCACAGTGTTAACTGTCAACATAATCAAGATCTAGAACATTGCTGAAATTAAAAAAAAAGTAGTCTTGGGCCCCTTTGCAACCCATCCTTTCTCTCCTCATTCCAAAACTATTGCTGTGCCTTTTTTTTTTTCTTAGCATTTTATGGAATAGAAACACTCGGTATAATACTTTTGAATTTATTCATGTTATATCCGTCAATCATTTTTTAAAATTTCGTTTCATCTAATTTAATTTCCTTAGAGGGATACATTGCTTTTTTTTTCTCTCCATTTAACAGCGAACTGGTATTTTGGTTATTTCTAATTTGGGACTATTATGAATAATGCTGTTATGAACACTCACACAGAGGTCTTTGTATGGACACATATTTTCATTTTTCATGGGTAAAACTTGGAGCAGAATAGTTTGGTCATATGGTGTATTTACTTTTATAAGAAATTGTCAAATTATTTCTAAATTGGATGTACCACTGCATGCCAAGTGACATAGAGCAGCAAGTATAAGAGAGTTATGTGCTCTTCCTGCCAAAATTTGGTTTGGTCAGTCTTTTAAATTTTACCCCTTCTCGTACATACATAGCATAGGACATATGGTTATAATCTGCATTTCCCTAAGATTAATAATGTGAAATATCCTTCCTCTGCTTCTTTTACATTCACTTATCTTCTTTGTTGAATGTTTTACTCTTGTTGAAAAAAAAAAAGCATCTTTTCATTTGAATAAAAAGTATTTTATTTTTCTATTGGATTGTTTTCTAATAATTGAGTTCTACTGGGTCTTTATATATTCTAGCTGTAAGGTCTTTGTGAAATATGAATTTTGCAACTGATGCCCCCCAGTATGTGGCTTAGCTTTTCATTTTCTTAACTGTGACTTTCAAAGAGAAAAAACATTTTTCTTTTTGATGAAGTCAAATTTGTATTTCTCTATTATTAGAACCAAGACATAATTTGCCAAACCCAAGGTCATAAAGGCTTGCTTCTGTATTTTCCTTTAGAAAAGTTTTATACTTTTTGGTCCTTATAATTAGGTCTAAGATCCACCTCAGGTTGAGACATGTAAGGTATGAATTAATGAATTAGGGAGTTTTTTGTTTGTTTTTTGTTTTTTGTTTTTGTTTTTTTTACTGACATTCAGTTGTTTCAGGTTCATCATAATTTTTCGCATTAGTAGTGACTGAGCTGAGAATTGACCAACTTATGGGTAGAGAAACACCCTGAGTAGGGCCCAGAGTCTTATGCCATTTAACTCATGGATTCCTGCATAAGTGATACATTTAAATGGGGTTCCTGGGTGAGTCGGTTGGTTAAGCACCTGCCTTCCGCTTAGGTCACCATCTGAGGGTCCTGGGATCAAGCCCCACATCAGCCCCCTGCTCAGTGGAGAGTCCGCTTCTCCCTCTGCCTGCCGCTCGCCCTTCTTGTACGCTTTCTCTCTCTCTCTCTCTCTCTGTCAAGTAAATAAATAAAATAAAACAAATCCATATAAAACTCCTTTGTTTAGGAGTGTGTGATGTTTCTTTGTTCTTACAGTTCAGCATAGCAGTTAAGTATCTGAATCTAGAGGGTAAAGGCCTCAAAAATCCATCCTGGGTTTACCACTGACCAGGGTGGTTTGGGGCAAATTTCTCAACTTCTTGGTCCTAGCTTCATATGTTAACTTGGGGAACTTCATAGCTTTGTGCACTTCCTAGCAGAGAATCCAATACCTTAGAAGTAGTAGCTTCTATTATCCTCCTCCTTTTCCTCTTCCATCTTTTTCCTTAGCTCCTGTGCCATCCAGGGCAAGTGCCCCTGCCGCATTCTCCTCTATGTGCTGTAGTGCTCTGAGCTCAGTTGGCCCATGCTGTGTTTTACTGTAGTTATCTGTGTTTCTGCCCCCTTTTCCTATGGGACTGAAGGATCTTGTTTTGAGGGACGTGTATCTAATACTGACTTATTACCTCATTTATTTAATAAAAAACACACTGAGCACCACCATCCCTGTATTGCATATTTCACTTATGAGCCATAGTCAAAAAATAAGTAAGGCACATTTTTCCCATTTAAAAAGTCCAGAGGTGCTGGGTGGCTCAATCGGCTAAGCATCGGCCCTTTGGTTTCAGCTCAGGTCGTGAGATTGAGCCCCACGTTGGGTTCCTTGACCAACGTGCTGTCTGCTTGAGATTCTCTCTCTCCCCCTCTCCTTCTGCTCCTACCCCCAGCTCACATGCTCTCTCTCTCTCTCTCAAATAAGCAAATAAAATCTTTAAAAAGTCCAAAAATAATAATAGCAACTGTTATTTTAAATGTCTAGTATTGACCAGGTAATGTGCTGCTAACTCACACATGCATGATCACATACAATCCTCACAACTCCTTAAGGCGGTGGTTCCCAAACTTGTCTGCACAGTATTACCAGGTGGAGATTTTTTACATTTCAAAAACCCAAATGACATGCTAGACCAATTAAATAAAAAGTCTGGAGAGGGGACAAAGGCATGAGTATTTTTTTTTAAGCTTCCTAGTTAATTTTTATATGCAGACAAGGTTGCAAACCAGTCTTAAGGTCAGCCCTTACTACCATTAACCACAGATTTTAGAT
Source organism: Vulpes lagopus (assembly GCF_018345385.1). Lineage (NCBI taxonomy): Eukaryota > Metazoa > Chordata > Mammalia > Carnivora > Canidae > Vulpes > Vulpes lagopus. Next base: position 3,779,505 of record NC_054838.1, on the reverse strand, counting down.
GAGGTAATTGTGACTCTGAGAGATCAAGGCACTTTGATTGAAGGACCGAGGCACCGAAACATCACATTATATAAATTCCAATTAAATGAAAGACTGGAAGTATGTAAGAATTGATATGGAGTTGGAAAAAGTAGAAAACCTAATAACCCTTTGGGGATCGTTGAGAGGGTAGCATTGTGGCTAGAACATTGAAGGAACATTTGGAAGAAAAGTTGACGTGTCAAATGTATTTGGAGAAAGAAGTAGTTATGAAGGTAAAAAAGAAAAGAAAACAAAAGAAAAGCTGGGAAGTTTCCTTGGGGACAGATGGAGCAGCATGGCCAGGGGCCTGAGATATGAGAAGGTGTGGGGAGTTTGCATTTGGCAGATGGTGGCAGGAGCTGGCGGTGACCTGGCAATAATGGAGAGCTGAGCGATGTGCCTACGTCGGGTGTTATAGTGTCTCGTATTCCAGGGTTAGGGCTTTAACTGTTACTACTTATTAGCTTTGCTGAGTTCAATAAAAGATTAATATGGATCAATTCACCTTTAATGCATATCATCTCTGCTCATATCTACATTGATGCAAAGTTTTGATTCTGAGTACGCCACTTTGGAAGGCAGTGAGTGCCAGTCCTTCCCTTTAAATCTTTGCAGTGAAATCCTAAATTCCTTGCAACTTGGAAACCACATTTCAACATTAATTGCCAGATGCCACTGGCAAGAAGCACATTTCCCTGAATAGACTCCTATTAGCCAGTTCCAGAGATTAGCAATATAATTGGATGTCAAAATGCACCCTTCCCGCGTCTTCCTCCACTCCTCCCCGCTGTTTTCATAATAAGAAAACCTGAAAGGAATGAAGCAGGTGATCTTGCTTGTCTAATTCTGGAACTCAGAAGCCTACAATAAGAAGCAGAGAGATGTTTCCAGCGTAAGTGCACATTTATTTATAACCACACAGAAAAGTAATTGTACAATTCCCTTCCAAATATTTCTCTACATCCTCCCATTCTTTGTGCGTGTTCAGACTCTCTCCACCTCTCCTGAATCACTGGCAGGGCTCCCTGGCCATCTTTTCCTCCTCCCAGCTCTCTTCCCCACTGTCAAAGGAAGGCTTGACTGCTCAAATGTTAAAGTTGCCCATTATTCCACTTTTTATCCCATAAAGCCCATTAAATCCATCATTATCCGTCCAGTCTTACAGGATTAAGTGCAACCTCCTTGGTATGGCTCGGAGGCTCATCCCGCCCCACCTCTGCAGTCCCATCAACATCAAATAGTCGAGCTGGAGAAGTCATGCATATCTTGTAGCTTCCTTTTTTTTTTTTTTTTAAGATTTATTTATTTATTCAGAGAGAGAGAGAGAGAGAGAGAGGGAGGCAGAGACACAGGCAGAGGGAGAAGCAGGCTCCATGCAGGGAGCCCGATGGGGGACTCGATCCCAGGACCCCAGGGGTCATGACTTGAGCCAAAGGTAGATACTCCGCCACTGGGCCACCAGGTGCCCCTTCCATTTCTTACCTCTGTTCATCTTCTGTTTGTTTTCTTTGCCTGACATGTCTTTCCAGACATTCTTCACGTGGCTAGTTCTTCATAATTTAAAAAATAGTTCTAATTGAGATATGCTTCACATAAAATAAATTCACCCATTCGCATTGTAAGATTCAGTGCTTTTATTACACCCACAGACTTCTGCAGCCATCCCCAGAATCCAGTTTTAGAGCATTTTCATCAGCGCCTATTCTCCTTGTCCCCTGAACCCTTGGCAACTGCTCGTCTAATTTTTGTCCCTGTGTGTCTCACATTTCAAACATTTTATATAAATAGAAGCATAATGTTTGGTATTTGGTGACTGGCTTCTTTCACTTAGCATAATGTTTTCAGGGCTCATTCATGTTACAGCCTATCTGTTCATCAAATTCCAGACATTAGGTTCCTTCCAGTTTTTGTCTATTATGAGTAACGCCGAGGCAAAATAGAGGTGGTTCTGGCTTTTGATCCAGTCTGACAATCTGTGCGTTCGGATTGTCTGGTGTAATCCAGTCACTTTTAATGTCCTTATTCATATAGCTGGATTTAGGTGTGTCGTTTTCTTTGTTTTCTGTGTGTCTCATGATTTCTCTGTAACTCTGGTGCTATTTTACTGCCTTCTTTTGGATAATTCAGTGTTTTCTCTTTTTTTTCTTTTTGTTTTTTTTTTAATTCAGTGTTTTCTAATATAACATATCAATTCCTTTTAACTATTAACCATCTTTTTCTTGAGCTGTGCTTTTAATATTTCTTCTAGGGCTTAAGACATACATCAGATTATCAGTAGTTACTTTAAATTTATTGTGACCGATTTCCAGTGAGGGATATGAATCTTACACCTTCATACTTCTGTTCCCTCCGCACACGCCCTTTTAGTTTTCATTCTTTTTATTCACATCATGACCCTACGTGTTATCTTTTGTCTTTAAAGAAGCTGAGAAGAAACTATATCATTTTTGAATTAAAAGCCTTCTTATGCATGATTTTTGCTTCTCTTTATTTCTTCCTGTAAATTCAAGTTACCAAAAGGTGTCATTTTCTTACTGTAATTCAGCTGTTCCCATCCATCTTGTTTGCTGTTATTATTGTCAAATAGATTATATCTCTATATGTTACGGGAAAAATAAGAACAATTTATAAAAATATATAAATATTTATGTAAAAAATATACATGTGTGCATAAATACTCTAATCCAGTTGTTTACAGTTAGTTAAAAGAAGAAAAGAGAAGTAAACATACTTTCAAAAGCACTTAAGTACCTTTACCGGTGTTTTTTTTTTTTTTTTCACGTGTATTCAGATTACTGTATTCCATCACTTTCATCTAGAAATCTTCCTTCAGTGTTTTCTGTAAGGCAGACCTGCTATGACAAAGTCTCTGTTTTTGTTCACCTGGGAATGTGTTTATTTTGCATTCATTTTGGAAAGATAGGTTTTCCGGATTCTTGGGTGATTTTTTTCCCCTTCACTCTTGAATGTCTGGTCGCGGGGTCCCCTGGACTCTTTTAGGAGACGCCAGTCGTCCTAACAGGGGGCTCTCTTTCACGTGACGCACTGTTCTCATAATGCTGTCAACATGTTCTTTTCATGTTTGCCTCTCAGTAGTTTGACAGTGACACGTCTGAGCCTGGATCTCTTTGACTCGTTTTTGTTTTTAAAGATACTATTTACGAGGCATCTGGGTGACTCAGTGGTTGATCATCTGCCTTCGGCTCAGGGTATGATCCTGGGGTCCCGGGATCGAGTCCCACATTGGGCTCCCTGCAGGGAGCCTGCTTCTCCCTCTGCCTGGGTCTCTGCCTCTCTGCATCTCTCATGAATACATAAATAAAATCTTACCCCCCAAAACATATTATTTATTTATTGGAGAGAGTGAGAGCATGAGCAGAGGGAGGGGCAGAAGGAAGGGCAGAGGGACGGCCAACCCCCCATGAGCAGAGCATGACCTGAGTAGAAGTCAGGTGCCTAACTGGCTGAGCCACCCAGGTGCTTATGGTGCGTGGAGTGTGCTGAGCTTGCTGGATGTGTTAACTTCTCTTTTTCAAATTTGGGAAAATTTCAGCTGTTATTTCTTCGAAAATATATATGTATCCTCTAGTCCTGTCCTCTCCGTCTGGGGTTTCGCGTATGCCTATGCCAGTGTGCTTGATTGTGCCCCATGTGCCCTTGAGGTTCTGCTCACTTTCATCCATTCTTTCTTCTGTTTTTCAAGTGCATAACCTCTGTCAGCCTGTCATCCCTTTTCCCGATCCTTCCTTCCTCCCTGCAAGGACAGTGTTTGGTTACTTAGTGATTTTTGTTGTTGTTACTATACGTCCCACTTCAAAATTCCCCTTTTGTTCTTTTCAATGATTCTAATATTCTCACTGCTCTCCCCTCTTTGATAAAACCTCGCCCTCATTCTTCCACTTGATTATTTTAGGCATTTATTCTTTCCTTTAGTTCTTTGGGCATATTTACAGTAACTGTTTTCAATCCTTTGTCTGCTTTGTCCACCACCTGGACTGCCCCGCAGGCCATTCCTGGTGCCCGTTTGTACCTGCCGGTGACTCATATGTTCTTGTTTTGCTGCGTGTCTCCTAGTCTCGTTGTTGAGAACTGAACATTTTAAATAATACATTGTACTGAACGTCTGTACCGCTTCCCTCCCTCTCCTGAGGCTTGTTTTGTTATCGTTTCCTTGTTCGCCTACTTCTTCGTTTAGTGATTTTGCTAAACTGAGTCCTCTGTGAAGCCTGTCCCCTCACCTGCTGGGCGGCCTTGGATGTCCCTGCTCAGAGTTTTCCCCGTTTGATCCTTTAGCCTGATCACCCGGGGGCTGTTGGCATAGCGTAAGGGACTCGCTGCCTAAGTTTGCACCTTTTATTGTCAGACCTGTGTGTGGCTTGGAAACATTTCCCATAATCCAGGGAATTTATAGTTTGTGTCATGTGGATCCAGGGACTAGTACCTTAGAGGTTTCCTTTCCGCTTGCTCCAGAGAGGGCACAGTTTTTGGCGTGGACACAGCCTTCCAGACCTTCAGGGATGAATGACTTATTCATGAACTCTGCTTTCCAGGCGCTGCCTCTGGGTCAGAGTCGTTTATTGGACTCACGTGCCCAGAGTGTGTGCCTCCCTCCAGCCATCGTGTCACCAGGCCCCGGCTTTCGCTGGTGAGTCTGTGTGTGGCTCTGGGAGCGCTTCCAAGGCCTCGTCCCACCCAGTGGCTCCTGAAGGGACCAGCCTGGCACACGCAGGCAGGTTCTGGGCGCTCGGGACGGCGTCTATGTCCAAGAGGGCTCTTCCAGACTCTTCCCGCAGTTTTCTTTGTGAAACCAGCTGCTCCGTTGCTCCCTTTTTTCTTGAGCATCACCAGGCTACTGCTTCCCCCCTAAGCCCATCCCTCAGGGTCTCTGTGGTTTTCTCCTGTGCCCTTCGGCCTGCAGAGCTGTCGCCCTCAAGACCTGCTCACACCGTGAGGGGAGCCGGGTGCCACCACGCCAGGCCCAACGCCAGGGTCAGAGGAGGGGCGCCCCAGCTAAGGGTCCGTGCGCTGGGCCTGGTGGCCTCTGGCCTCCTTGGCTGGCTCTTCCCTTGGGAGATGCCTTTCTGCCTTATGGTGGGGCTGGGGTTGGGAGGTGATGAGGCCCTGGCCTGTCGTTCCCAGGACCGAGCTTCTACTGCAGCCACAGACCTTAGAGGACAGGGACACTCTCTCCTCGCTTCATTCTCCTGTAGTTTCCTTTCAGGAAATCTTGCCCAATTCTTACTCAATTTTAGAAGCTGAGCTCAGGTGTTACCTCCTCCCAGATACCTTTCCTGATTCCGTGGGGTCTAGGTATGGGGCCATCCTGTCTTCCTCGTTCTCATTCCTCAGGTTCATTCCTAGCCATCTGCTCTTCCAAATGCAACCAAGTCTTAGTCAGTCTTCAAAATGCAGCTCAGGTCACTACTACTTAGCACCACCTCCTGTGTCTCTGCTCTCAGGTCTGGGGACACTCACTCCCCAATGTTCCATCAACACCCACCCCCATTTTAGCGCTCACTACATGATATTTAAACGACGTTTGTTTCACCTCATTGGTGTCAGCAGACTTCTCAAGAACATTTTATGTTCTTTGTGTCTCTAGTCTCCAGGCTGATACTTAGAGGTTAATCCACCACATGCACATTGAGGGAAAACTATGTGCCAAACACGGTACAGACTTTCGGAGATAGGAAGGTAATGCACTAGCAGATTCTATGCCTGCTCTCGCGGAGCATATGGCTCAGTAAGTGAAACAAGCAGTTACACGAGTAGATTAAAAGAGCAAAAGAACGGAGATGGACCTGCACCTGATGTTCAGAGTCAATAATGCCAATGGATATGCGTGGCGTCGTGATGAGGAAGGGATGGCTGAGATGAAACAGAAAAGCAAATGCTATTTGACTAGGTAGAGGGGATCAGTGGGTAAGAGTCCAAAGCAGAGGATCATGCTTATCAAGCACCCAGTTGTAGAGTAAGCCAAGCACCAGGCCCCGAGAGTGTGCTGTGCCTGGAACACGCAGCACGACGCAGGGTCCAGTAAGCACTGTACTTAGAAGGATAGTACTTAGAAGCTAGTACTCAGGTGTAGGGCTCGTATTTTGTGTTTGGGACTTTGGCTTTTATTTCAGAAGACTGGTCAACAATCTACAGCCAATTCTAATCCATTCTATTTTTGTATGGCCTGCGTGCTAGAAATAAATGGGTTTTGCATTTTTAAATGATTTTTTTTTTTTAATGAAAAGGATGTATGACTATGTCAGGATGTGTGAACGTCGTATGAAATTCAATCACCGTGTCCAAAACAAAAACTCGGGTATCGGAACACAGCTATATGCATTCGTTTATGCACTGTCCGTGCCACCTTTCTGCTAAAGTGACAGATTTAAGTAGTTGTAATAGAGACCATATGGCCCTCAAAACTACCTGGCCCTTTACAGAAACAGGTCTGTCAACAGTCGTTCTCTAGTAATGGAGGATATCGACATGTTTTAATCAAAACATTTAGAGGTCACAAATCCCAGGGCCATACTTTGGTTTTGGAGGGAGGGTAACCAAGAGGAAGGCAGACTAATTAGGAGGTGTGCCTCCTTGCATGCTTTGCCGGGAAGACTTGACTCAGCATCCAGTCTACTCATGACTATACTCTTATTACAGCAAAAAGGTAGGAAGCAAAATCGGCAAAGACAAAAAGGTCATGGGGCTAAATCTAGAGGGTACAGATCACTAGAGCCCAAGCCTCCTCTCTCAGGGAAGTCACACATATTCCCTTATCACCACTTTTGACAATGCCCTGTGAAATGTTCTCTACTGGAGAAGGTTGCCTGAACCTGGGAGTCCAGGGTCCTACTGGGGGTTAAACATGCAAGCTCCGTCTGCCTGTCCTGTGCTATATTTCCACACTCCCTGCAGGAAGGCAGGTTCTCAGCATAGTCCATATTATTTGCACAAAGCGTTTTGCAACAGGGAGCCCCTCGTATAAGTGAATGGTGGGAGCCTTGTCAAGACCCAAGTTCCCAGGTACAAGCAAAGGCCTCAAAGGCAAGCAGGTCTGTTTGAACTCCTTCTGTGCGTGAGGTTATTGCAGTAGGCCACGTGAAAATGGTTGCAACTTGGACTGAGTGGCTCAAGTGTAAATGTAGAAAAGTGGACAAGAGTTTGAAAGATGTTGAAAAGGTGATATATACACAATTCAGCCGTGAACTGGATACGGTAGGTGAAGGGGAGGAAAAAGGAGGATGCAGGCATCTGGCTTCTCAGTAAATGTTGGTAAACCAATGTCTTTTAAAGTTCTTTGGTGATTCCACTTGGACAATAAACTGAGATGATGGAGGAAGTGTTACAGCCAATTAATCTAGTAATCTCATATTGGTGGAAGCACTGCTATTTTTTTTATGTATTTAGTTTGGCATATGCATATCTATCTCTGAAGAGTTAGATACGTATTAACACACAAATGTTGCGTGGGGATTTCTCTGAAGATACTATGAAAGTGACACTGCTCACGTTTACGTCTGAACCAGTTGAAGAATAGCATAGCTATCGGACGGATGGAGATCTAATACCAGGTTTATTCCTAGATCAGAGGGTGGGGCGGAGACTAGCAGCAGCCAGATCTGGGCCCTGCCCCACTGCCCTCTCTCACACCAGGTGTATGAAGCATATGTCGGGCGAGTTACAGCTCTAATCGTGTCTTCATGAATAGAGTCCTGACAGCAGGGCACAGTTGGCTCCAGCGTCCCTTCTAGAGAGCAGGCCCTGGCCCTAATTTATCTAACGCATCCCATTCACAGGTCAGAAGTTGGTTTTGGGGGATCCTGGGTGGCTCAGTCGGCTAAGCAGTGGACTCTTGATTTCAGCTCAGGTCGTGGCCTTAGGGTCCTGAGATAGAGCCCCAGGTCAGGCTCTGTGCTCAGCACAGTGTCTGCTTGGGATTCTCTCTCCCCATTCTGCCCCACCTCCCCATCCCCTGCTAGTGCTCTCTGTCAAAAATAAATACATTTTTTTTTAAAGTTTGTTTTGTTTTTTAGAAAGACTATGAAAAGACACTAGGAAACAGATCTTAACCCTGCTAAATATGGGGGGGATAAAAAAGATTCTATGTTTTTTTTTAGAAACTTGGAAGTCCATCACTCCTAAACCCCTCCCTGAGTGAAAACTGGTAGAGTTAAGATCCAGAGGTATTTCTTCCATGTTGTTGGCTCTGGGAGAGTGAAGAGGAAGCTTTCTCTTGAAACCATACACACAGTGTTCTCATAATAAAGCTAGTTGACAAAAATGTGTGTCTACATAGCATGTCTATATATTACATACATACATATGTGTGCTTAATTCTTATTCACGTGTTTAAATGCATACCAGATTTGGACGGGGAGGGGGGAGAGTGAGAGACGGCGAGTGAGGAAGGGACTTGGTTTCTCTTCTGTTGACAAACATAAGGTAAGGCAGTTCCAGACGATACTGTTTTTTCTCCCCTTACACTGGTGATTATACTGGTTTAATTTAAACAGCTACATTTATAAAACATTTTTGTGGTGATTTTTTTAAATTGAATATATTTAACAAAGAACATTGTGTAATTTTAAGGTGTAGGACATGTTAATGTGATACATTTATATATTATAAGATGATTGGGGCTGTAGCACATTGAGTACCTCTATCACAGTACATAATTATTCCTTTCTTTTCAGTAGTTGAGATAATTGAGTTTTAGTCTCTTAGCAAGTTTGCAGTACAATATCATTGTCTATATTCATTATCCTGTGCACTGGATCTCTATGGTTGATTTAATGCTTGTTGCATGTTTGTACCTTAAAGAACATCAATCTTAACCACCTCCACCCCCATGCTCCATTCCCTTAGGAAGCAGTTTGATTGTATTGATGTTGAGGTCACCCCTGTCTTTGTCTTTTTATACTATCATTAAACATAAGTAGGGATGTGTGTGTTCTAGCAAAGCCCACGACGGGAATCATGATCTTCAGTAAGAACCACACTGTGTGCTTCCACTGAGGAAGTGGTTCTTATGCTGGATTTGCATCAAACTTACGTGCACATATTTCAAGACACCGAAGCCCATGCTAAGCCAGGTGTGATCCTGCCTCGGATGGTTTGCTTGGAGAGTGGTTATTTTCAGATGCAGTGACATTGATCTAAGGATGCACAATTTAAGTGTGCAGCGATATGCAGGTGAGAAATGATCAGAATCTTTGGAAAGGATTTGAAACTTTTTGAATTCGCTAACTGGAAGAAATCAAGTTTCTCCTCCTTTCTTATCTGACATGAGCTTAAAGTAACTCTCTTTTTTTTCTGTCTTAAATGCTCTGAGCTGTTTGAATAGGTCTAGATTGAGTGTATAAATGGATGGATGCATAATGGGTGAATAGATGAACAGAGAGATGAATGGATGGGGAGAGGGTAAATGGATGGATGTGTGATTAGGTAAAGGGAGAAATGCATGGATGATAGGATAGAGGGTATGCGAGTGGAAGGATAAATGATGGATGAAGGCGTTGACTAGTAGCTAATTGATGAATGGGAAAATTAATTCATTAATCAATGGATGAATGAATGAGGGAACAGGGAACACATAAGGATGAGGAACAGTAAACTTTACAGCACTTCCTTGCAATGTTTCATCTACTAAATTGCCCAGAAAAAAAAAAAATCTAATTTTCCCATGTTTAGTAAAAATGTTATTGAGAGGAAGGAAGAGATGTATCCATTCATTACTTATCCAGGTATGAGTTACTCAGATGATGATCATTGACACAGGAACACACTAAGCCTTGTGGAAGCTAAGTAGACAAAGCAAAGTGACAGCTTGCAAACAGGTGAAGTAAATGTCTGACCCCCATTTTTGACAGCTACAATGACAAGACGTGTCACCACTCTGTGAGGATAGACCAGTGACATGTGACGAAGGCCAACCGAAATTAAGTTGTTATTTTTATTCTCTTCGGAGAAGCAATGTAGCTAATGAATCAGGCTACAAAGACAAATTTTTGCTCAAACCAAACTGACAGCTCTAACTTCTAGATAATTATTCCAAAGACCATAAAAAATATCAAAACCAAAACCAAGTGGTACATCAACTTTTTTTTTTTTTGCATTTATTACCTCAGTTAAGCCCTAGAACAGCCCTTTGATGTAGCTAAACATTTTAGTGCTATTTTATTAAGAAGGAAATCCCACTGAGAGGTTAGGTTGATTATCTTCCCGAAGTTATTTCTAGCTTTAATTTTTTATGACACACTTTTCACATGAAAAGTTAATTAATCAAGACAGTGATTTCAAAAATCCTGGTTTTCTTTCTGTGTTATCTGTAGGGGTTTCTTGAAATGTTTTTCCCATGAAGACTTCAGTTCGTATTTCAACATTTTTGTTCTTGGTCAAATAGGGGGAGCATATTTCATATCCCATTACAGTTTACTATCATTTGGGAAGCAACAAAGTCCAAAACAATGTAATAATTGGAAACAAAAATGTGCATTACATTATACGACATCAGACAAATAGTCTTAACTAGATAAAAGTTTGAGATTCAGGTGTATGAGTACAAATCACCAAATTCTGGTAAGGTACCCTTGGGCCTTACAAGTGTATAGTTTAAGGTTGTCATACCCCTTTGGTAAGTATAACAATAATGCTCAGTTTTATAAAACTTTAAAAGATAATATACTTAAGGATGACTGGGTTGCTCAGTGGTTGAGCGTCTGCCTTCGGCTCAGGTCATGATCCTGGGGTCCTAGGATCGAGTCCTACATCGGGCTCCCCGCAGCAAGCCTGCTTCTCCCTCTGCCTGTATCTCCGCTCTCACTGTGTCTCCCATGAATAAATAAATACAATCTTAAAAAAAAATTCTTAAATATCAGCGCAGCGTTTGGCAAATGGTAAGAACTCCATAAATTTTCTTGGTACCGTTATTCCCACTAGACAAATGAGAAAACAGAAGATTTGAGAAAGTAAAGGCTTTATTGATAATTTGAAACTAATAAATAATAAAGGAAAGACCAAACATATGTCTTTTAGATTATATTTCAGGACTCTTTCCAATATCCCTAATTATAAACATATAATGATAAAGATTTGTTGAAAAAAAAAAAAAAAAGAAAGTCAACCAAGTTCATGTGACTGTTCATGTAGATTTGTGCCCAGGAGCCAGTTCTATTTTATCCTTACTGCTAACTTTAGTCATTACTCTAGTGACCTCAAGTAAAATATATTTAAACATAAAAGAAAAATGTAACATATGCTATTAGATATCAGAAGATCTTCAATGAGCTCTTCTTATCTGGTAGTACAATTTGAGAACTAGTTTTCCATAGAATGCAAAGGAAACCTACATTCTTCTTGCCACTCTGAACATGTAGAAGTAAGTCAAAATTTAAACCAGATTTTTCTGCCATCCCTTATTGTATCATATACCCTATTTAAAATTTAAAAAATAGTGTTAGTTTATGTATCATGCCCTCCACTATAGTGCATATTCTTGGAGGGCACAGTCTATATTCTATGTATCTTTATAATCTTTACAATTTGCATATTGATTAGCACATGGTCGATAACTGATAATTATTTGTGAAATCAACTGGAATTGGTTTGATTACAGGTTATCAATATGTCAAGAATTTTTTTTTAAGATTTTATTTACTTAACCATGAGAGACACAGAGAGAGAGGCAGAGACACAGGCAGAGAGAGAAGCAGGCTCCATGCAGGGAGCCCGACGTGGGACTCAATCCCAGGACCCCAGATCATACCATGAGCTGAAGGCAGATGCTCAACCACTGAGCCACCTGGGTGTCCCAATGTGTTAAGAATTTGGCAGTTGTACTGGCAAGTGAGCCTGGGCAGAATTTTAGATCTGATAATGAGATGACTAAATATTAAATTATGTCATAAAACCCTGATAAAAAATGAGAAATCTCCCTTTAATCATAGTATAAATTATTATTACTAATATGTTATTATAATGATACAAATTGTTACCATAATTACTATCGTTATCTTTTGTTGAACACCATCCATGTGTCCTCATCGCATTTAAAAATGTTTCTAATCCTTACAAAGTCCTTCTCAGTCACATGATAACATAAAGATGATGCATTTGATCAACAGTATTTGGGGGACGGTGGGAGACTAATGCTGCCATACACTTTCCCTGGGCACTGATGAATCAGTGCACAAAAGTCTTCTACTGAGTAGAGCGTCCATTCAAGTAGGTGTGATAGGCAATACTCAAAAACCAGAAAACATAATTTGTATAGTATATTAGAAAGTTAAGTGCTATTAAAAACAAACAAGCAAAAAGTAGGGAGTAATAGAGGCTTGGGAATGCCAGGTGGGAAGTGAGGCAGTTTACAATGTTAAGAGTCCAGAGTGGGCTCGTTAAGCAGGTGACACTTGAGCCAAGAATTAAGAGATGAGGATTTTTTTTTTTCTGAGATGAGGAATTCAAGAGAGATAAAGGTAGGCTTTTGAGTCATTAAGAAGTGACCTTTTTTTTTTTTAAGGATTTTATTTATTTATTCATGAGAGAGACAGAGAGAGAGGCAAAGACACAGGAAGACACAGGAAGAGGGAGAAGCAGGCTTCATGCAGGAAGCCCGATGGGGGACTCGATCCCGGGTCTCCAGGATCATGCCCTGGGCCGAAGTCAGGCGCTAAATCGCTGAGCCCCCCAGGCATCCCAAGAAGTGACTTTGACTCTATTTCTTCTACCCACTATCTATAGTTTGCTAGAACTCTATGAACTTCTGTTTGCACACCTAGTGAAAACAGAAAGGAGCAGTTACTTTGCCTGGAAATTAAATATATGTGGAAATTGTATAAATATATACAGATCTGGTATTTATTAAATATTATTAAATATATGTGGAAATTGTATAAGACTCGATTTGCATATGCCAAGCATGATTTCATATGTTTAAAAATACAGCGTGCTGGGAAAGGTCGCTCATGTTATAGACAACTGCATGGGAGGTGAGATCTTGACATAGGTGGCCAGTTCCATCTCTGGGTGAACGCCACATTTCTAGGGCTTCAGGTACTCCCTAGAGTTTAGCTCACTCTCTAATTGCCAAATTCTGTATCTTTTTGGGCTCCACTTTTAATTTCGAGTGAAAAGCATAAAATAAGTCCAGTGGGAAATAGGCCATGGAAATATATTAAAAGACTCTACTAAAATGAATTAAAATGAATTTAAAGGGGAAAAAAATACAGATTTAGAGTAGTAGGGAATTTGACAAGCTGGTATGTAGATGTTTCAGTACCTGCTGCTTTCAACAAAATTCACTTAGTGGAATGAAAATTTTGAAAGGATGTTTGGGATAAGCATCCAGAGCAGCTGCTGTACTTTGGCAGTGTAAAATTAAAGCAATTGGCTTCATTCAGCCTTCAAGTGGCAGAAGGATTTGCACAAATAGACGGGGCTGTGACATTTAGGCAGACTCACATAGAAAAAAAAAATGCACCTATTCAAAATATTTACCACTGACTTAATCCTGACATCTACAAAATTTTATGCCAAATCTTATCTGCTATCCCTCCAGTGCTCTTGTCAGTAATGTTAAACCATCACTTCCTGTGCCTGTTAGAAGGAAGTGCAGCCATTGTCTGTCATGCCAATTAACTGTCAGAAAAAGAGATTTACAGGATGGAATGAAAAGGATCCTAGAGAAGCATTCTTTGGGCTGGAAAAGTGAGGATTCAAAAATTTTCAAGATGTTCAAGTAGGTATAGAGTTCTTATAAGCACCGGGGCTCTACAGACACAAACGAGGACAAAACAAATGAAGAAGGGAGGTTGAGATACCTGTTTCCTTAGTACACTATGTGGCGTCAGCATCAAATCTACACATTTGTTGATTTGTTCATCCAATACTTCTTTTTTTAAAAATATTTTATTTATGTATTCATGAGAGACAGAGAGGGAGAGAGAGAGGCAGAGACACAGGCAGAGGGAGAAGCAGGCTCCATGCAGGGAGCCCAACGTGGGACTCGATCCCGGAACTCCAGGATCAGGCCCTGGGCTGAAGGCAGGTGCCAAACCGCTGAGCCACCCAGGCTGCCCCACCCAATACTTCTTAAGCAACTGCTAAGTACCCATCACTAATCTAATAATTATTGATTCAAGGGTTAGCAAAACAGAAGCAATGGGTGTCGTGAGCCTGTTGCCCCGTGAGGGAATGCGGCATTAACAATCGGATAGATAAATGGATAGATGACACCTGTAATAGCCAGCACACATTAATACAGACATGCAAGTTGTTCAGCTATTAAAGTACTTTTGTACCAACTGCTAAATAACCATTTCCTCCTTCATCCTGGCCCTTCTGGAACCCTACATCTCTCCTGGCACTGAGCTGTCATTTAGCAATAAATGGCTAACACCCGTTACAGCACAATAGCTCTGCCATAACACCGGGATAATCATGCACATCTTCACTTAGATCACTTAGATCACTCAATCCAGGCTGATGTGTAGTTTAACCCAAGTCCTCTGATCTTCCATGGAACGTACAAAGATAGGCAGTCTTATTGGCAGCTGTTACAGGACTGTTTCCCATCTGCCACCCTATCTTTCGGGAGGTTTCCCTGTAGCAAACTCTTCTCCACCTTCCTAATGTCAATAAGGCATGAGACTTTCCATATTACACATCTGCACCTCCCTTGGGTATAGCTGTAGGCTTTGCTGTAGTCTAGAGTTGGAGCCACAATGACCGAGAGGCCCACCACATGTGTTGCCTTTGATCTGGCACCCTGGTTTGATGTCATCCATTGATATTAGAAACATGACGTGCCAACACCATGCTGATCTTCCTTATGTTTTCAGTGTGAGTAATAAACTGTCCAAATTGATTTGGGCTCATGTCTCTTTCCTAGCTGAATCGATGGGGGTATGGCAAGCCTGCTTAGGAGCTGCCACAGTGCTGCTATTTAGGGACTGCTTGACTACTTGACACCTGTCAAGCAGAGAACTCTCAGAACCCCGTTCCAGCATTCAGGGCAGAGTCAGACTTAATTAGTCCATGTCCGTATCATACCGATCATTTTCTATGTCAAAAATCACAACTGGTAAAAATATTAGGAAGAAAAAATATAATTTTCACAAGAGAATCTAACAAGAATGCTAAAATTATATTTGTGCTTCAGAAATAGATCTCTATACGAATTAGCATGTCAACTGGAATCTCAAGGATGAGTAGGAATTGACCAGGGCAAACAGGGTAGCAGGGAATTTCCCATGATTCTAAGCAGAAAGAGCAGGTACATGTGCAGACCCTGAGGTGTTAAGAAGTGTGCCTTTTTCAGTAAACTATAAAAAAGGCCATTGAGATGTTATATAATGCTCTTGAATCAAGATATTATCTCTTTGTCTCTTCTGAGAGCCTAGTAAAACACTTGTCATTCTACCAATAAAGGTAAAGTGCCTGTGACTTCAAGTAGAACACCAATATAGTTTTGTTGTCTTACTATGTAAAAGACACATTGACAGCTCTTAGTGGTAAATACAGAAATATTGAAGAAGCCCTTAGGCCGTGAGCTCCGTGATATAAAGGTATTGCCTTACGTTGTGTTTATTTGTAACTGACCTCATACCAGGACACTGAAAATAATATAAATGAAGATGTGAGAAAAGGAAGGAAGGAAGGAATAAAAGAGTGAGGGGAAGGGGGGGGAAGAAAGGAAAGAAGGAGGGAGGGAGGGAGGAAGGATGGGAGGCTCTCTACATTTATACATTTATATATAAATGTATAAAGTTCTGGGGAGGGGATCCCTGGGTGGCTCGGTGGTTTGGCACCTGCCTTTGGCCCAGGGTGTGATCCTGGAGTCCTGGGATCGAGTCCCGTGTCGGGCTCCTGGCGTGGAGCCTGCTTCTCCCTCCTCCTGTGTCTCTGCCTCTCTCTTTCTCTCTCTATCATAAATAAATGAATAAATAAATAAATAAATAAATAAATAAATAAATAAATAAATCTTTTAAAAAATAATAAAGTGCTGGGGATTTATTATACCTGCAGTAAATACCTATTGAAAGACTGAATGGAAAAGGAGAAAGATTTCATGAAGAAATTACTTATAATGACACATAAATTTAAAAATGAAGACATTAGAATCTGAAATAATTAACCTGAAAATATATAAATTCCAAATAGACTCATAGTGCAACCTCACAGAGGCATCCCCAAAGAACTCCTACTTGTTGGCTTGCTCAAGGCAATTTAAATGAAGAGGACGGACACAGTTCTAGACTACTCCCTTTACCAGAGCTAGTGAGCAGTCCTTTTTTTTTTTTTTTTTTTTTTGACCTAGCTTGGGTGGGGTAGACTGTCTTGTCAAACAAAATTAATTGCCAGAAAAGAAGAAAAGATAGAGTAGGATAAACTGTGCCAAGCCCCTATATGAAGGAGTTTGCATTTTATTGTAAAGGCGAAAGAAAAAAAATCCTGTTTTTTTAATCAAGGAGAAACAGGTTAATGGAAATGTTCATGAAAAATAAACCTGGTGGAGTATGCGGGTTGACTTGCTGGAGGAGGAAGGGGAGAAAAGTAGAGACTACAGCAGAGAACACAGTAGAACGGGTGTAGCAATCAGTAAAGTAGAAATGAGGGCCCACTCTAGTAGTTCTAATTAAATCAGTAGACAGGGAACAAATGGAATTTGTGACTAAAGGGGCATGGGAAGAAAAGTCCTTTTGGGAATGGGGCAAAGGCGATGTGTTTGGAACACAGGATAACTAACAACCCCGTAGAGGCATCTACACCCTAATCCCCAGAACCTGCGAATATGGTATCCTGCATGGCCTGCGGAGGTACCCGAGTTAAGACTCTTGACATGGACAGATTATCCTGGATTATCTGCCAGCAATGTAATCACAAAAGTCTTTATAAAAAAGGAAGCAGAAGACCCAGTCAGAGAAGATATGATGCCAATGAAAATAAATGTTGGAGCTCTGTGGCCACACACCAAGGAGTATAGGAAGCTTCTGGAAGCTGGGAAAGGCAAGGAGCAGATTTTACCCTAGAGCTTCCAGGAGAAACCAGGCTTGTCAACACCTTGACGTGAGCCCAGTGAGATTTATTTTGCATTGCTGACCTCCACAACTTTATGATAATAAATTTGTGTTAAGCCAGTGAGCTTGTGATGATTTGTTTATAGCGGCAATAGGAAATGGATGTGATGTGCCATTGACAATAATATAAACAGAGAGAAGGTTATGACTTCATTCTCTACAGGCTGATTTTGAGGAATCAGAAGACTGTGATTATTTGACATATCTTTCACGAAATTTAAAAATTTACGGAAAGATACAGGAATAGAATTGTTTGAGTCTAGGTGTCATAGGAACCAAAGTTTTCCATGAATTCTCATCTTTAGGTAGAGATAAGAGGAAGAGGAACCAGAATATAAGACAGACAAGTAGAAAAAAAAATAGACAGAGCTGGAATAAATGAAACGAGGCTGGAAAGTTTTCAGGAGGTCATAGCGGCCGATCTTCCAGGCAAGGAAATAATCAATTATTCACATAATACAGAAAGCTCCCGGACAGTGAAGCCTGTGATGAGCAACGGGTTTTTCAATCCTTGAAGAATCTTTGACTTAAGTGTTTCCATTGGTGGAATAATAATAATGAAAAAGATTAGAATACAAACGCAAGAATTTTTGCAGAGAATAATAATAATATTCTTCAAAAATGAAAAAAAAAAAGTTGTTTCTTGGGGTAAGAAACAAAGATGAGAGATGGAAAGAAGCTGCAACCGAGCCATGACTGAGGTTGTCTACTCCATAGAGGTACCGAGGGCCTGTGTTGTCCAATTTAGCTTTTAAGTCGTTGGAGTAAAAGTAGCCCAGTGTGGTATGTTTGGAGTCAGGCCGATTTGGTAGCAAAACTTCATTGTGGTCCGATGTTATTCTCTTTGATCCTTTTTCCTCACTAGTCAGACATGGTAATACTATACACCCCTTGGGGTTAACGATAAAATTTGGGAGGTAATATACAGGAATGGACCCATACCTGCCACACTGTGGTAACTTAAAAAACGGTATTTATGAGTATTAAATGGTATTTATTCTTATGTAATAGCAGGGAGAGAGAATAAAGTGAAAATATAGATTGATACCAGATAAGAGAATATAGAGAGATATGAAAAATACCCATGAAAACAGTAATACAGAAGCAGCAATTTTTTTGTACTTTATTTATACTCAAAGAGTCTTTATTTATCTTACACTCACAATTATATGAGCAGCAGGCCATTTGTGTAGTTTGAAGGACCACCCACCATCCAGGATTTTAGCTAGTCTACATTGAGCTGATGGTACCCGCCTGAGAAAGTCACAGATTAGATAACGTACGTTTCTTCTCCATCGCTCTCAGATTAAGAAGCGATTTTCATTACATGTTCTATTGTGATCTGGAATCATTACTCCTAGGAGTTATTGCCTCATAGAACATTTATGACAAAGACAAAATAGATTCATAGAAACTTAGGTGTTTACCTTCATGCAGTAAATACAGCAGTAAAGACAAATGAGATGCTTGCAGGGCATATTTCTAAGCAGTGTATTCAATCCAGGTCTATCTAGATCACAGAAACCTCCCAAGGCATCGGAGAAAAGGAATCATGTGATAGCCATGGGGAATAAAACCTCCAGGCATTGTACAGAATCCTTTTGCAGTTTCTGGATGTGTGGCTTAGGGTCTAAGATTCATTAGCTGAGATCCAAAAAGCTGAGGAGGGTGCCAGGGAAGCAGCTAGAAAGTGCTGTCACGATTCCAAAGACCAATATAAGGAACAAGAGTCTGTAAGGAAATGTTTGGGCATCAAAGACGATTTGCCTGCAGCTACCATCTAACCTGTAATGGTAGATAGTGGATGGGGGGAAACTCCGTCTCCCTCCTAAGCCTACGTCTTTTTTCCCCTTTTTTCGTTGCTATCAGTTCTAGGTGCATATGCAAGTGCCATTATATACTCAAGTCCTTTTTCCAGTAAAATGAATGATACGGTACATTCTCTATGAAATTCATCTAGCATAAAAATACACTTGAAAGGGGTAGTTTTCTGCCGAAAGCTTCCTTAGACTCATTGGCTACCATCCCCTACTCTTTCGTTTGACTTTGGGTCATATATTTTCATTTCTCTGAATACCTAGTAAGATTTTATTTTGTGCTGGAGACTGTCACTTACATGTCAGAGAGATTCTGAATTTTACATTCTTTTGAAGATTGTTAGTTTTTGTCCAATAATGCAGTTAAAATGCTGGTGTCCGCCTCGACGTAGAGGTGGCATCACCCTTTGTCAGCGCTCCAAGATGGTATCCAGTACCTCTCACTTGACTGAGTTAGACCCCCAAAAATCTGCCTCCTCCTCGGCCTCCCAGAATCTTAATCTAGGTTTTGATGTAGACGTTCTTGAGGTTGGCTCAAAGTAGACTTTATAGTAGCTCAGGACTCAGCAAACATTTTTGATAAATGATCACATGATTAATACCTTAGTCTTCGGAAGCTATATGGTCTCTCTCGCAGCTCCCCAATTCCACTACAGTAACACAAATGTAGCTGGACACTACATAAATAACGGTGGCTGTGCTCCAATAAAATTTTATTTACAGAAACAGGCAGTGGGCCAGATTTGGCCTTTGGGCTGTGATTTGCCAACCACCGCTCTCCCGCATGGCTATTCATCTAAAGGCTGTTACTTTGTTGCCTGTGGTGTTAATAAGGCTTATGGATGCTTCTAGAATGCTAATGTCCTTCTGCAGTGCTCAGCCTCCCGTGTCTGTTCTGCTCTCAGCCACTTAACAGTTGATTTGAGATTTGCCTCGTGTAATACATTGTCCTACCTATGTCCAGCCCAAGTCTCAGCCAAGAATTTGCAGGAACATCCCCACAAACTGACTTTTGGAACCCCTGCCCTTGCCCGTGCCCCTCTTCCTCTGTTCTCTTTCCCTCTTCTACTCCAGGCATTCAATTTGCCCCAAACTCTGATCTCTGCCTCCACAGCTCAGGGCAACTGCAGTGATCTGCTGGGGTCCAGCCCTTGCAGCTGGGTCAGTAAATGGCCCTCAGGCAGAAAGCTGGTCTAGTGACAGGTCTCACCTAGCGAGTTTTCCATAATCTGTGGGTCACCCCCTGACCTAATTAGCTCATGGCTGTTTCTGGAGAAGGACTTGGCCAATACCAGTTACCATAAGCAAAAGGTTGGGATCTTTTCTTTTCAAATGACAGAAAATATAAATATCTAACGAGACTTTAATTAATGAACGTGAATCATATGTACTCACAGTAGTGAAAATGCAAGGTTCCTTTGATTTCAGGTGTTACCGGTATGATGGCAAAGTTTTCAAAGTCACCAGATCCTGTAATATATTTATTTGCTATTTTCTATGCTCTACTTTTTTCTCTAGTACAGTTTTAGCCTCAGGACGTTCTCTTTTATTCTAGAGATAAGGCTGTTATAACCGAGACTTAAACATCCTCATATTACACTATCAAGAGAAAGGAAAAAAAAAAAACCATACTATCTGTTCACTCAGATGAAGAAGAGAGACCACTTTCATTCCAGATGTAAGGGATCACATCCCCATCACTGGAGCTCGGTGTTGAGATAATCTCTCCTAAAATGCACTACTGACAAAGGGTGTGAGCCACTTTCCTCCAAAGTGTAGATGTTCTTGAGGAGAGAAAGGGAACCCACATCAAAGACACAATGACAAACTGATCGGGATAGATTTTCTTTAAATGGCCATGAGTGCTACATGCATATACACATGATGGCAATAGGATACTTATAAAACCTTGATTTTGAGGGAAATTATATATGCCAGCTCTTCAAGGTTTAACATATAACCTTGATATATTAAAAGTTTTAATAGCACTTGTAACCGGATGTTATGCTAAGCTCTGTGCCTGTATAATTTGAGGTTCAGATTTGGTCCTTGTTACGTGTAATAGTCAATCAGTTCCACGTCTGTCAGTGTCACTGCCAACTTATTAATGTTGAAACGAGAAGATATTGAATCAAAGAATCAAATGGCCAAAGATAATCTTGGTATCACAACTTCCTACTTTTTTGAGGGTGAGTAGAAACAAATAGGAATTGTTGATTGCCTGCCTCCTAACTCTGTGGTAAAGTGGAATGTAGAGATGATGTTGGTGGTGGTGTGGTTGCCTATATTATATCTCTTGACTATTATCCACATCTTCTAGGTTGGTGCTGCTGAGCAGGGAACATGTGTGTCTTATGTACTAATAGATGCATTGAATCATACAGAAAAAATCCAGTCCTATCATTATCCTTTCACCAACTACCAAGTATATCCTACCGAGTACTTGAGAGCATTTCTCTTATGACTCTATTATCCTCGATGGATGAAAGGTGTTAAACATGCAAACTTTCTCCAAGGGTCTGAGTCAATTCCAAACACTTTAAATCTAAAGTTCATCAGTAAATTTTGAGCACATGTCATTTAATATATGTGTATTTGTTAGTTGTAAATAGATTATATGCATTCATATCTTTAGTGGTGAGGACCAGCTATGGATGCAAACTGCCTAAATTTGAATTCCAGATCTGTTATTGCCCAGCTGTGTGATCTTGAGCAAGGTATTTTATAAATCTGCATCTCAGTTTCTCATTTTAAGAGCATAGAAACAATGCTCTGTCCCAGATAGAGTTGTTATGTGGAATGAATACGGAGAGAAAGAGTTCAGGTGCGTTATCATCATTGTTATATTATTCTTATACTATCATATCGTGTATGTTATAAGCATAAATAACAAACGAGATTTAGAAAATGCATAAATATAAGCTCTAATATTTTATATAGGGATATTTTAGTATAAAAATCATAGATTACAGAATATTTTATAATAGCACTTATTTTACGATGTTAACATCTGGAATTAAAATGAAGAATTTCTAATATGCTCACCTCACACTCTAATGGGACGTCTCTAATACTCGCTGTCCATTATTTGCTGTAACACACCTGCGTGTTTTTATTGGTTGTAGAGCAATTGCATCTTATCAATAATAAAGCAGTGGAGCCATTGCTAGGGCTTCTGAAGCCTTCTCTCCTTGTTTTGCTGATGCCACCTTCAAACTTGCTGCAATGTGGGCTGGGCCATTTCTTCCCTGCCCCTAAGAGACTCAGCTATTATACTCCTTTACCGACCTATGTCCCCTATAAAGGAATCACAGTAGTCTTATTTAAGCTCTTTATTAAAACTTTGCAGGGGCCAGAACATTAGGAGGACGCTCTGTTCTGAATTCCCTACTCAGAGTCTATATACATACTTCCCTGATCTGGCCCTAGATGGGTCAGTGTAGTCTTTCCAGGCAGGAGGCCGTGCCAGGAAACACTTGGGGGGGACATTGTGCTGACATGCCTGTAGTGCTTCCTTTTCTTATGCTCCCATCAGAAGATGAAATAGCTGAGATTTTTGATAGCATTCACCATGGCTATAGATTCATGTTTCTTAGAAGGGGGGAGAAAAGACACTTTTTTGTGTGATATAAGCACTAATGTCTTCCTTTATAATCCAGCCCAATTTAAGTTAAATTCTTGAGGAAAATAGCAAGGAACAGATCCAGAAGCAAGACTGGATGGTGCAGCCAAACCAGCCTCCAGTGTTTTGTGGTCTGTAAAAACCTGAAACTCTGAAGCAACATTTTTTTGTTAAGTAAATTAAGACTTATGATAGGGACTCTAGCTTCTAACTAGAAAGCTCAAATGAGAAAATGTACATGTATGAAAATTAAATGTCATAGTGTTTTGCCGTTACTTTTATTAAGGAAGAAGGCACTCTGACTTCTCAGGTGACACACTTAATGTTTAGCAGTTAGAATTTTACATATGGTCTCACCCATATATGGAATAGAAGAAATAGTGAAAGGGCTTATGAGGGAAAGGAGGGGAACTGAGTGGGAAATATTAGAGAGGGAGACTAACCATGAGAACCTCTTAACTCTGGGAAACAAACAAAGGGTTGAGGAAGGGGAGGTAGGTCAGCAGATGGATTAGCTGGGTGATGGGCACTGATGGGATGAGCACTGGGTGTCATACTATATGTTGGCAAATTGAATTTAAATTCAAAAAATTAATTAAAAAAAAGAATTTCATAATGTGATGTTCACTTTACATGCTTGCCACTCATGTATGTTTTCAACCTGTGTACACAGATGATGTTTCCTGGCCTGAGAAGAATCAATCCTTTCACAGATACTTGTTCAGTGATAAATGTGAATGAAAGCTGCTCAGAGTCATGACTAGCTCCTCATAAGTCGCCCTATCTTTTACTTTACTGGAGTTAAATTGAGAAAACAAGTAGGGGCACCTCGATGGCTCAGTGGGTTGGGCATCTGCCTTTGGTCAGGTCATGATTCCAGGGTCCTGGGATTGAGTCCTACATCTGGCTTCCTCCTCAGAGGGGAGTCTGCTTCTCTCTCTCTCCTCCCAACTTGTGCTCTCTCTCACTATCTCTCTGTGTATGTATCTCTCTCAAATAAATAAAATCTTAAAAAAAAAAAGAAAAGAAATCAACTTGACTTAAAACAAATAAAATTTGGGGGACACCTGGGTGGCTCAGTCCAGGGTCCAGGGATTGAGTCCTGCATTGGGCTCGCCACAGGAAGTCTGCTTCTCCCTCTGCCTGTGTCTCTGTGTCTCTTATGAACAAATAAATAAAATATTTTTAAAAATACAAACAAAATTGACTATCTAGTAAAATCTTCTGTCTTTTATGTGTCTTCTGATAGATTCACATCCATAGAACTATTATATTTAATGAAATTTTATAGCTACTATATATGAATCCGGTAGCTCATCCTTCCAAAACTAGCACCAACATATGATAATATATGCCAGTATCTACAATTCCTTTGATTATTTTCCTTATTCTTCTTATAACCTTCTGTCTTCCAAGATCTCTCGGCTAGATTTTACCAGGTTCAATGAGTCCTTAGAAGAGGTTAAATACTTAAAATCCTGGGAATAGCTTTCAAAGGTATATTTTTTTATTTCCGTTGGAATTCATTCTATCTGCCCTAATACAAGTTTCCTGGATTGCTATATTACTGAACAATCTGGGTCATTCTTTAGTAGGGATCCTCTAGGATGAATGACAAGATTTGGGCTGAAATCCTCCCAGGGAGGAAAACAGGCCAAGGCAAGAGGTCCTATCCCTATGCAGACCCCTCTGGACTGCAGGAAACTGATGGTGGCATCTTGAGGAGAGTGGCTGCCTACCAAAGAGGACCTGAGAAAGAAAATAGCATGGGAACCTGGGGGCAGGGGTAGAGCGAGACATGAGGACTTGCTGGGCAGCATGGAGGTTCCTTCAGATGGTCACTAGAATGTAGACTGGGGCTAGTACAGACACGCTCACTCCCTTTCCCCAACTTCTGAGGACCTAGCGCATAACAAGTGGGAGTGTGGGTTGGCCCTGCTACCCCTCTCCATTGTCCCTAACTCCTATCCTTGGCTGAGGACACAGCAAGAGATAGAAGAGACATCCTTCTTCTTCCATCCATTGAGGCTCAGTCCTGTGGACAGAAGCTGGCTTAGGCAGGGCCAGTGGTGGCCAGGGACAGTCCCAGTGTGAGTCTTGAGTGCTCAGTGGTTGAGGAAGGTCGATGGCTCCAACGCAGCAGCAATGCACAGCAGGTAGGATGGCATTAGTAAAGGGTTAGGGATGTGAGACTGAGGCCTCTGGCCTCAAGGTCTTCACAGTGTGGGGTTCGGCGGTGGGAAGATAGGAAAGATAGAGACAAACAGGGCCAAGGTGAATACAGGTGGGGGCCTAGGGCTCAGAGCTTGTTGGTTTTCCTTCCACTTATGGATACCTTCATATTGGAAGTCTACTTTCTCTGTTTTTTTTTTTTTAGTTCAAATTTTTATTTTTAAGCATATACATTTATAAATACACATATGATATATTTTATATACATGGATTAGGTAGCTATTAAGTGATAAGCCTTCTGCTGTCAACTTTTCCTGATGAATTCAGTCTCCTTCTCCAACAAGACCATGAGGAAGATCTTCCATTCTTTACAGTCTGAGATTATTTTCATCGGCTAAATGTAGGAGACAGGGAAAGGCCAGGGGTACAGAGAAGTTCTGAAACCTGAGAGGAGGCAGGTTCTTCTGCAAGTCCTTTATGAGTCTGCTGAGCATCTTCTAGATATAAATACATCTTCCAAACCTGAAGCCATTGCTCTTTTTTAACAGAACAGTTATGGCATTTGCAAAGGTACTGGGATATGGTAGGATAGAGATGTGTGTTGGATTAAACCTCAATAATAAAAAGAATGAACACTATTACACTAGTCTGTTCAGACTGCCATAGTATAAGCCACAGATTGGGTGACTCAAACAACAGAAATTTATTTTCTCACCATTCTAAGGGCAAGAAGTCTGAGATTAAGGTGCTAGTAGACGTGGTTTCTCATGAGGGATCTTCCTCGCCTGCAGATGGTACCACTTGAGTCCTCACATTGGCTTTACTCTGTGTGAACATGGAGAGAGAGAGAGAGATTTCTGGTGCCTCTTCTTATCAAGACATGAGTCATATGGGATTAGGGCCCCACACTTAATTACCTCCCTAAAGGCCCTGTCTTCAAATACAACCACATATCAGGAGGGGGTTCGTTAGACCTTCAATATATGAATTTTAGGGAAATCTAATACAGTACAGAACAACTGGAAACATAGCTGACATAAGAAGGCAAAGTATATTCAGGGCCTTGAGCTGGAACTTTGCAACTAGATATTTTGGTCCAGTGAAGAATGTAGTACATATTAATTAATCCAGAATGCACCATTTTCTGAAGCTTAATCAAAGGTTATACAGTATTTTTAACCTGAATTCTAAATAGACTTCACAAAGTTGTTTTTTTTTTTTTTATTCTTTGCAATGAATGAAAGATGCTTAAAGTGAAAAGGAGCATTATAGAATTTACTAAGAAGGTTTGTCTCCCTTTCATTTTACAGGCCCAACAACTTACTGAATTGGAACGAAAATTAGCTGTGGCCAAAAATGAGCTGGAGAAAGCAGCTCTTGACCGGGTAAGTTTGCATCTATGAGTCCTCATAGCTTCAGTTTTAGCAGACAAAGCTAGGGTAGACCTATTGCTTCATCTGATTTATCAATGCTCTTCTGGATGCTGTACCTGGACGATGGTTATAGAATTCGTGAGTTCAAAAAATGTGGAACCCAAATCTTTCCTCCTTTTTGCTGCTATCGAATATTGACTCAAGGTTCAGCCTTGTGAGTTCATGACTTTTCATTTTCCACCTTACGGGTACATGTATTCTGTAACACCATGAATAAACACGCTGTAAGGGCCGGCAAAGATGCGAGATTAACCCTGCATGAGTGAGTCATGGAACACATGGAAGTAGTCATTGACACTTTTTTATTTTGGAAATCTTAAATCAGAGTTCTGGAGGTAGAATCATTAAAGAAAGTAGCACTTCTAACCAACTTTGTTCATATAAAAATAATGCAGGAGGGAGTGACCATCCATCTTTGTAACACCTTTTCTTAAATATAATTCACATACCATAGAAGTCACATTTTTAAAGTTGACAAAGTTGTGCTACCATCACCTCTAATTCCAAAAAAATTTCTTAAATGCTTTTTATCTCCTTTATTTCATTTGGTTTTATTAATTACTCATTGTGTTACAAATGTGTATGCTCAGGATAAACCACAACTCCCACTTGATGTTGACCATTTCCTTTCAGTGTTCTTCATATGAAACACACACGGAGAACAGGCAATTGGCATATGGAAAGGGAAATAGGAAGAAATTGATTAAATAATTCAGAATTACTGTTATGCTGGACTTTGACAAAATTTCTAAACGCCTCTCATTCTTTTTTTTTCATTTTTAAATCAACTTTATGAAGTTTTAGGAAATAAACATTTCTTTATTCTTCAGTTCACTCAAAAGGGGAGGATGATTTTAAAATAATCTCTTTGTTTACTCATGCCCGTTTATTAAATATCCAGTGTAGTTTTCTGTAATACTGAGAATATATGTCTAGCACATATTAATACAGGAAACTCTGAGAACTCAGTCATAGTATTTTAGACTTGAGAAGACAAACAGCACATTTTTCTCAATCAGAAGAATGGAAAATCTGTACCAAAGGAACAGGGCCATCCAGGAGTAATCTGCATTTTACTAAGCCTTCAACACATCCTCTGATAAAGATCAATTCTTGATTAGGTTGGAGTTAGCAGCCATCATCCTATCTAACACTGGAAAGATAGACCCTCACTTGTGGAAGATATCCTCTGGAAATTTTTTGGTTTATTTATACACAGTGTTTGACATGTAATAAAATTGTTTCTAGATGTGTGGAGAGGAAATACAATCTGATCAGTATACAGAAAGAGAACAAGGAAAGCACAACTGAAGCTGATTCGGACATTGGAATGAGAAAAAAAGATGATGGTTGTGTGTGTGTGTGTGTGTGTGTGTGTGTGTGTGTGTGACAATAGAGGAAAGTAGACAAAACAGATAAAAAGATAAAATTTTTCACTAGACTTGGAATCTATTAAAAAAATCAAGTCGATATTGTAGAACTAAATAATGCAAAGCATCTAATTGAGACTTTAACTTTGTTCAGTAGCTGATTAGATAATCAGGACATAATAGAACTGAAGACATATAAGGAGAATTAATAACAAATGCCTTTAGTAACATAGAGAAAGTACAAATAAATGGAACATAAACAGAAAGAATAAGAAATGTATATTAATCTTAAAAAATTTTAAGTATTTATAATTGTTGTCCCAAAAGGAATGACAAACAGAAGCAATATTTGTAGAGATAAAGACTTAGAATTTTCCAAATGGGAAATTATAGATGAGTCCAAGAGACAGATCTCACCATCCTACATCAGTATGTATACAGCAATATTCCTTAAAATTGTATATGGATTTTTAAAAGTATACTTAAGACCCAGGCACTTTTTAAATTCTACTATATTTCAGTACCATTTATTAACAAAAGGTGCTTAACTAAGAAAAATAAAAATGTGACTAAAACCAGTGAGATGTCATCTCAACACCATCAGACTGGTACAAATTTAAAAGTCTAATGATATCAAATCCTGATACGCTAGTGGTGGGAGTGTAATTATTAAATCAGTTTTTAAATGTGTGTATCCTGGGATTTACACTCATCCCCATGTGGTTGGAGACACGCATAAGAACATGAAATACAACAATTTTTGTATTAATAGCATATTGAAATAATTTAAGTGCTTACTGTTAGAATTAGCATATACATTTCCTATATGTTCCATACTCATATTTTCAAATAGTAATCAAAATTTAATTTTAGTGAATAAATGCAAAGACATTTATAGCGGTATTAACACATCCGTAACATACCGTTGAGTAAAAAGAATCAGAATTAGATATATGGTATTTAACAATTGTTCAAATACACAAATCACATTTTTTGGATTATATATCATATAAATAGGTGAAATAAAAAAATACATGCAAATTCAAGAACCCATTGCCTTTGGGGAAAGATGGAGTAAAATCACACTAAGGGTGCTTAAAACTACCTCTCCTGTTTCCCAAGTGTTTCATTTTCCTATAATCGTATGGATGCTGATAGTCTTTAATTTATACACACACACACACACACACACACACACATAGTTTGCACACACTCTATACATGCCTCATTTAGTGTATACATTAGGTGTATGTAGCACATGTGTGTATATATTACCAATATGTCTATGCATGTTATATGTATTTTATTAAATTATAATAAATATCACATATGACAAAAATATAATATAAACGTGAGGCTTTTTAATATTTAATTCAGCTTGCTATTTACCTGATACTTGTTATAATTGTTATATTGTTCTCTGTTTGCCCCTATATTTTTCAAAATGTTATTTTAAACCATGAAGAAACTGTGCTATCTGCTGTCAAGAGCCTTCCATTTCTGTGATCACTGCTTACCAGTCGTTTTACTTAAAAAAATTAAGCAAGTAAGATCATAGACTTGCTTTGCAATAATATGCTGTGTACATTTATTTAGCTGCTTTGTAAGGAAAAGAGATTGCCTCCTAACCACAGGGTAAACCATGGGCGTTTTGATACGGGTTAGAGGAGATAGAATTTTTCGGGTAGACTCATCCTGGAGTCCTTATGCTATCTCCTTGCTTAAATAACAACTAAATATTTTAACCACTCGATTCCTTTGTGATCATCTTATTTCATATTTTCCAAGTATTTAAGAAACTGTTTAGGATTTTAAAGAAAGCCTGCATGCCATTTTGTAGACTAGGCCAAGTAAAATTCATCTTGCCATGATTCCAGCTTTACGAGATTTATTTTAATTTATGTGAAAAATAAGTTTATACTAATCTATGTTAATCTCTGACTCTATCCAACTCATGCTACATAATATGACTTTTAAAAAAGGGACACGATTCTCTATAGAGTTGGGAGAATCAGAAAGTCAGAGATACATATAAATCCTAAAATTCAACTAGACCATTTTTTTTAATCCTTTCTCCAACATCCCTGCCACAATCTCTACGAGATACTCTAAATCCTAGGAAGACATTGGATTTCTGGGATCCCAAGGAAGCCCAGCCTCCTTTGATTTTTTAGCAGCTCTGACTGTTGGAATGTACCCCCCTTCCGTTAAATCTTTTCCCTGATTTGACTTCACACGATCCACTCAGGTTTGAAATGCCATTCGTGTGACCCCCACGTGGTCAGATCTAGGGGAAACAGAAAATATGTTGGGTGCGTGCTGTAGAGTTCCACAGCTCTCACAGTTTGTTGCATGCCGAAAATTAGGAAATAATTGTTTGTGGAGCTAGGATGTCTCAGAAGCACAGAGGGTGAGTGCATTATAAGTACTTGCAGGTTGTACAAGGTGCAGTAGTCACATAATATGTCACGAGCAAATTATAATTTAGCCTGAGTCACAGAACTCCAGGTTGACCAAGGGTTTTCCTCCTTCCTCTTACCCATTGTACGCTTTTCTCCACCCCATCTCTACCCACTCCCCACTCGGGTGTGCCTAGCCCACACCATGCCACAGTCTGGATTTGGCACAAGAGCCTTTATGCTGCAGTGTTTAAATAAAGGTTTCCAGAATCAGCCTGCCTTTCTTCAGTCACAACTCTCCCACCGGATGGCCGTGTTCGAATTCCTCAGACTCATTATGCATCACTGCAAAATGGAATAATGATAATAATAATAATAATAATAATAATAATAAAACTTACTTTATAAGGGTAGTGAGAAGACTATATGCGTCCAACAAAGTAAAGGACTAAGAAGTCTTGGCACATGGAAAACCCTCAGTAAACGTAGTAATTATTAACGTCAATGACTGAGATGGGAGAGACTGCCTGTTTGTGTTAAGCATTTTTCTCTTTAGCCTTCCAGATCTTGTCATTCCTTTTGCTACAGTTACTATAAAAGTATTTCATTTTACTAGAGGTCTGTTTCAACAAATCCCTTGTACCATATGTATGAGACTCATAAGCTGTGGTCATAAAGGCAGGTAGAAATAGTAGCTCACTTCAAAATGGAGAAAAACTACACTTTAATGAAATTGCTCGCTACCTCTCTCCATCATTTTTATATGAGACTTTTTTACTCTCTTCAGGTGCTGAGCTAGCTCCAAATAACCTTAAATACTTCATAAATATCACAAAAACATCTTCGCGCTCTAACTTGGCTCTCATGACATATTTAATAAAAGAGGTTTCAGTTTACTATCACAACATAAACAAAAATAATCTGAAGATCTAAGAATCAACCTTGGTTTTCCAAACAATCAATTATTTATTTGGCAATATCTTATGAATTATAAGAAGCCTCAGCTACTGGAATGTAAAAACAGCTTTATAGTGTGGAAAACTATCTCTCAAACTTTCATATTAAAATTATTATTATTTTTTTTTTGTCTATTGAATCTGACCATCACAAAATTTTGCTCAGGAAAGCATGCATGATTTACATCCATATTAAAGATGACACATGTTGGGGGCACCTGGGAGGCCCAGTCAGTTCAGCATCTGACTCTGGGTTTCAGCTCAGGTCATGATCTCAGGGTCGTGGGATCCAGCTCTGGGGGCAGTCTGCTTGAGATCCTTTCCCCCTCTCTCTCCCTCTGCTCCTCTCCCTGCTCCTGTGTGCATACTCTCTAAAAAAACAAATAAGTAAGTAAAATCATAAAAAAAGAAAAAGATGACAGAGTGTGAGGCAACCTACACATTCCCAGGACTAAGTAGTAAAAGAACAAGAACTGGCTTCGTTTGCCATGCGTGTGCGACACAGAGGTTGAGCGTCATAAGCAGCTATTGATTAAGTGGGTAAATGAAGATCTAATCATAACTCAATGAACTTGCTATTTATTCTACATACAAGGGACCTAGCACCTACCTAGACAGAGAATCAAAAATGTCAAAGTGACCATACAAGATTCACAGAGCTGCTTTCGTGGCCAAAGTAAAAGTTAGGGGAAAAGCCTTGGGATTCACAGCCCTTAGGGGAAAACCCTTGGGATTCACAGCCCTTTGTGGTCTTTCCAAGCCAGCAGCTAATACCATACCCAGATCTCTCTGAGGACCTCACATCTTCATGGAAATGAATTAAGAGGAGGGGGAATACTATCTTGTGAATTTTTATCTGTTAGGAGACGAGAAAGAAGGGGCACAGTTGTCTTTGCAAGGTATATCCTGTTGTTCCCAGAAAAAAGTGCATTTTCTGAGAAAAATACTTGCCTACAGACACATGAACAATTACCTTCTAAATCTCTGACCCATGTTAAGATCATATATGTACTCAGTAATTCCTTTTAAACTTTGCATACTATATAGCACAAGCATTAGTATTTTATTTACTTTTCTAATGATTAATTTATTTACTTTAGAGAGAGAGAGCCAGTGAGGGGAGGGGCAGAGGGAGAGAATCTTCAAGCAGACTCCCCACTGAGTATGGAGCCCCACGTGGGGCTCAATGTCATGACCTGTGAGATTATGACCTGAGCCAAAACCAAGATTCAGACATTCAACCGATTGAGCTACCCAGGTGCCCCCTAAGTGGAAGTTTTCTAATAGATATTTGGAAAAGGGGCTCATAGGCACAGGAAACAGCAAGTGTGAAGGCTCTAAGAAGCAAATACATTGGGAATCTTTGATGGTCTATAAGTAAAAAGAGGTTGAGGTAATCAGGTTCTTCCTTAAAAAGTTTTGCATCTTACTACTCTGTGGCAAAGCAAGTGAGAAACGGGGTCTGAGGCAAGGAGGAGAAAGACAGGGCAAAAACGAGACTGACCCTAGGAGGGAACAGGTTGTAAGATCTTGGACAAAGTGTACTCTGTACAGTTTGTACCGTATTTCATTAGGTGACATCTTGTTACAGTGAACTTCCAAGGGAGCAGTAACCTGTGATTTCAAACCAGACCACAGCTAGCAGTAGAAATGGAAACATAATGATGTCGTGGTGCAACCTCATGGTCTGAGTCCTGCTTATGGAACTGGGTCATCTAGAACCTGAGTAGCATCAGTGACAGGCTCTGTTGAGTCAGAGGAACTAACTGAAAGCTGTTTTTTGTGGTGGAAAGCGGAGCAAATTAGGGCAGGGTGGCTCGCAGCAGTGTGTGATCTCTGGCAGGAAAAATCTACGATGAGATCAAGGAACGGAGGTGGGACCTAAGGTAGGAGGCCAAGTTGTATGCTCGTGGTCCAAAAAAGAAATAAAATCAGGGGCCAAGAGACTTAAGCATCAGTTGAAACACAAGAGCAGAGATAGCTAATGACCACGGCCATGAAAGGTGAGGCGCTGGAGGGCATGTCTGTGGGATGTTGACTCTGGCATCTGGGATGGTCCTGACCATGCCGGGACACCAGTGGAACAGATGAGATGATCGCACCAAGTTCAGATGATTAAAAATATAGTAGCATATGTGCACATTCTTGCGTATTGTTCCATTGGAAAGTTTGTCTTCCCTGAAGAGCATTTACTGAAAATCGATGTTCTAAGCAAATTAAGCTGATGCAGTTCATTCTTTATTTTCACATCCAAGTTCAGCCATTACTCAGAAATTTGTGCATCATGGAAACATAGACTGTAAACCTGTTACAGATACATGCATAGTGTATGTAGAGGAGCCAAGATATGAATGCAGGGAATAAAATAACCATCGTTACTTCCTGCATGATCTGAGATGATTGAACGTCTACATTTCAAAGCCACGTTAACTTTGGGTCTGGGCCCAAACTTGCCTGACTCTGTCACATTAACTCTATTTCCATTGAGTTCTGTCTCACTGTAACATGTGAGACAGAAAACGTGTCTAAATTGTCCAGCGCCACCTGGGCTATTTCTCCCCTGACCCAGTGCCATGATGTCCTATGCTGTAGTGCGAGAAGAGAAGAATTATCTATGATGATAACAAACCACCCATAGGGAGAGAAATCTGAACTGCTATTTCATTTATTTTCATTGACAGAGTTTGTCACTTTCTTTCCCTGGCATAAAGAAACAACATTTTCACCTAAGTGTTTATGTCATTTATTCAAAAAACTTTCTGGCGAGTCCCTTCTACTGCATCAGGAATTACGTTAAGTCCTAAATACACAGTTCTGAACAAAATAGGCAACTTTCCTGTGTACATAAAAAATTAGAGACAAATTATATTAAGAAAACAAATAATAGATTGAAATTACTGGGTTGGGCGAAGACAAGAATTCAGGGGCTCAGGCAAACAGTGGACTCAAAGGGTCCACTTTGAGTGAAAGATCATCATTTAGCTTAGCCCTACCCTGTCCACTTACCAACATTCCTCCACCCTAGTTCTTATCAGATTTTTATGTCATCCTAGATACCTTGTCAGGGCAATATGAATGAGAAGGCAAAACATGTCGGCCCTATTTCTTATGTGTTCCCAGTTGCTGCTCTTACTGCTGCTTTTTGTTGTTTATTTTTTAATCTCTTGCCCGGATCAATCAGATTTCTTAACTTGCTGTTCTTCTAGAAAAAAAACATTCTTTCTCATCTTAAAGATAAACCTTATCATATGCCACACTAGAGTAGAAAGCTCAGAGGTAGACATTGGGAAGGATCTAAGTCATGGTCGCTACTCTTCAGGACATAGGAAATAGGAGCAGATGCTATATGAGGGTGTGTATTCCTGGCATAGACTGTAGAAGAAGACTGCAGAAGAACACTACCTCCACAGGAGGACAGCAGGCGTTGCTGCTTCACTGACCCCTGGGTCCACTGCGAGGGTACGCTCACATGTGCCAGCTTGTCCAAGGGTCTTGGCCCCAGTGACCTCTTCATCTCTCTTGTCCCAAAGGCTACATCACATGTCTTGAAATGAATGATTATGTGGCATTTTCTTATTTGGACCTACATCCATGACCTTTATTATGCCTGAATGACCATAAGGTTTTCTAAAAGTTGTGTGTCTCTCTCCATTTTGGCACTGGGGGATCTCTCTGCCATTTGTACCAGCTTTGTATTAGTATTATTTATTTCTATTATTATTATTATTATCATTGTTTACTCTATCAGCACTTAAAAATATTTTTAGCAGTGGAATCTGGAAGATGGGAGTTACAGATGTTTGTCTACAGTAGTTCAGTCTGCCTTGTGATATAAACCGGAAAAAAATTCTGGAAACCTCGAACTTTCATTGCGTCAGAGTAAATTAGTAATAAAGATACCAGTTCTACAGATGTTAGAAAGCATAAAGTTATTTCTTGCCTGTGAGAGAGCTTGAAATATTGTGAAATCCTATGCAAATATAAGAAGGTGTAAATAATAGAATTTATGATCACGTCAGATTAATTCCCTCCACTTAACAAGGCCCACGGGAAATAAGTGTTTTATTAGAAGCAAAATTGGTATTTTTCCAGTCTGCGCAAATTGAGTGGCGCTACAGACTACTCTGAGAAACACAGGTGCCTACATTGCTGGGGGGGAATGATTTGTAATAAGAGAGATTGATACCAATAGAGAGGTGATAGGTTTAGGGGGATCCCTGGGTGGCTCAGCAGTTAAGCGTCTGCCTTCAGCCCAGGGCGTGATCCTGGAGACCCGGGATCGAGTCCTGCATCAGATTCCCTGCATGGAGCTTGCTTCTCCCTCTGCCTGTGTCTCTGCCTCTCTCTCTGTGTCTCTCATGAATAAATAAATAAAATCTTTAAAAAAAAATGTATCATGAGACACAGTAACTCCTAACAGACTGAGTGTGCATTACACCGTGTGTCGTAGTGGTGTTTAGAAGTCAGGCGATGACCTTCGGAAACTGGTAGGCATTAGCGTGGGGAATGAGTGAGTGTAGGCAAGCAGGACAGAGAGACTCAAATCAAAAAGAACAACTGGATCCACATGTAAAAGTTGTCATCTCTCTTTTTTCCCCCCGCAGGACTCACAGCTGAAAGCAATGAAAGAGACTGTCCATCTCTGCCTGTCAACTGTGTTCCGTAATCAACCTCCCCCTTTGAGTCTGACCAGGTCAAATCCAACTCAGATGCCAGTTCCACCTGGGTCAGTTGGCCCTCTGATTTCTGATGCAAGTAGAATGCAGGTACACTTTAGTCATGCTTTCAAAGTATAATCGAGTAATGCGCTGTCGTCATACTTCATTCTATGTGCTCATCAGAGTGGGTCCCAGTAAGAAACCAAATTCGTTGAAAGATCAGGAAATAGACGGAAGACAGTAACTCTTTGTAAAGTCTCTGTGGTCACGTGGAAAACACTGGAAGACAACATTTGTTTTAGAGAGCCGGCTGTTCCTTTTTAGCCAGCATTGCCTAATTATAAAAATAATTATCATTATTATTCAAGATCATTTTAAAATAATATTTTAACAGTATGATTTTGATTTATTCGTAATAATTATGATCATTTAATAATATAATTTAATAACAATACTTGATATATCATTTGATGGGATTATTATTAATAATGTTTTCATGATAATGATACTTACTATTTTATAATTAAGAGAAAACATCTTATACTACATACCGGTATATACCAGAGATCTCATATGGAAAATACTTTCTCCTAGGGCATAACACTCATCCTTACAAAAGTGGATACTTATTTTGAAAATTAGGGCCACAGTTTTCAACACCTTCCTGACCCTGTGACTCTCTTGGGATCCTTGTAAGGAAATCCTGACAGTTAGGACTGACCCCAAACCTATTAAATTCTTTCTGGTTGGGCTCTAGACATCAACAGGTTTTAAAAGCTCCCCAGGAGATTTTTGAGAACCACTGAATCAAGCAAGACTCTCTCCAGCTCCCACCACCACCCTACTTTCGACTGGGCCAAGGAGCTTGTGTTGCTTTCACATTTCGGTCCTCAGAACCTTCGATTTACAGGCCCTACAGTTAAATAAACCCCGACACTCTGAAAGTTATTGCAGCAAGTTGAGTTTTAGGCAGTATATTTGAAAGCGCTGACTCTCATCACTTGCCTTAGGACCACCTGCTGTTAAAGTGAGCATCGCAGATGCCAGTCCGACTCCTGCAAATCTTTGCGGTGGGCCCAGAAATACCCGAGAACCCCAGCTGCAGTTACCCAGTGATGCATTTGGGGCTTTCTTGCTGCTTATTCTGATTCCCTACACTTGAATTAAAAGGGGTGTGGACAACTGGCAGTCTAGAGAAATGGTATTTTCAGAATCAAAAACAAGAGGGGGAAAAATGTAAGGTGTTTTTTATCTGTAACTAATCAATGTACGGACTGCACAGATTTAGTCCGTATAATCTCTTGCTTCTCTGTCAAAAATCATTTAAAAACATATAGTTTCATTTCATCTTACTCTCTTTCTGCTGTGTACCCTGAGGGTCTCTAAAACAGTGTAGGCCAGTATTTTTCTCCTTTACTTTTTTCCTGCCTCTTTAGAAACTCTAGGTCTGAAGTGTTTGTTTGCTCAACCAAATGCAGGGGAGAAAGTTGCATAATAATATATTTGTTATGTTTAGGAAACTCCTGAAGAAATTGAAACTGGTCACTGGTAAAGTGCCAAGCCTCTCACAGAGTGTCACCCACCCACCAGGAAGCCACACCCTGCCTCCTTAGTGTTGGTCTAAGGGAAGAGCAAAGGTGCAGCCTCATTAAGTCTGCTGACTTTGGGCAAAGCACTTTGTAATTCTATGGGCACACACGATACTTGTCTCCAACTCAAAATCTGTTTGTTTAGGCCCAATTAAAACTGGGCTCCTTATGACCCGAATGTGTGGAGGAAATTACTGATTGTTACTTTAACTGATTTACGATGAATAAATGTATGTCCTGTCATTGAAATAAATAGTAAATATTTATTATTTCCCTTGGCTTTCACAGAAAAAAAAAAAAAAAAGGTAGGAAGCATTTAGATGAGCCTGGCTTAGGAGTTGCTCATTTCTCAAAAAGCAATAACAGAAAAATCCAATTGTTTAAGATAAAGTTCAATAAATCCAAGCCGATGTACTCTAGAGCATTCTGTTTTATGGATTAGCATTAAAAGCTTCTCTAGTGTTTATGTTTTGCCCACATTCTTTATCTTTTCATTAGTGGTGGAAATTGTATTTTATATATACTTGGCGCTTAAGCCCATTAAGGCACCCAGATAACATTTTGAAAATCCCGAATGATATGATGTAATATAGGGTCCACGTAAGAGAGACCCTCAGTCACAGAATCTTTTTTTTTTTTTTTTTGTCTGTACACGAAAAAAGGAACTATTAAATGAGGACATTTACTGGTACACCCTCAGAGCTGGCTGATTGTAGCTGCGGTGACATGATGTGCCTGCCTGCGAGCTGTGAGGGAAATCACGTCACTTACCCTCCTTGGGCCTCAGTTTCCTCAAATGCCTATCCAGAGTGTTGTTGTGACATGAACATTACAAGTAATAACTCCCCCTGTTCTCCATGGTCTGTGACTGGTCTCATCTACTATCATTCGGTTTCTTAAATCTTCAACTCTTGAATGGTTTTTCCTGAAATCTGTGAAACACAGCCAAGTAAGCAATTTTCAACCCACATCTGCAAAAAAAAGACAAAATACTCACATACTGTGCCCCCCCCAGAATGTCATTTTATTTTTCTTAAAGAAGAATAACGCAGTCAAAACGTCCATTGCACAAAACGTCCATTGCACTATTCATGTGTACATTAAATCTATATATATTTCACTGTGGAACTTAAAAGCCACAGATTTCATTAGGTGGGGGAGTTCAACATGACAAGAATCTCCTGGTAAAAACTTAAAAATAATTTATATATTGGTAACTTCTACTTTTTCTTGAAGATTCATTTATTTATTTGAGAGAGACAGTGTGTGTGCTGGAGGCAGAGGGAGAGGGAGAGAGAGAATCCCAAGCAAACTCCACACCGAGCGCGGAGCCCTACCTAGGGCTCAGTCTCATGACCCTGAGGTCGTGACCTGAGCCACAATCAAGAATCAGACACTTATCTGACTGAGCCACCCAGGCGCTCCCGGTCGCCTCTA
Source organism: Vulpes lagopus (assembly GCF_018345385.1). Lineage (NCBI taxonomy): Eukaryota > Metazoa > Chordata > Mammalia > Carnivora > Canidae > Vulpes > Vulpes lagopus. The sequence goes on along the minus strand of NC_054838.1, from coordinate 3,740,962 downwards.
CCTCTTATTCATTCTGGAGGAAGCCTTACGTGACCTTTTCAACCTGCAGCTGAAATTTGCACTGAGGACCCTCAGCCGGGTCAGCCAGCCCCCCGTCCTTCATTATATCCTCCGTAGGTGTTATGTCTGCTTCTCTCTAATTTGAGTGAATATTTCCCTACCCTCCACGTTAGACTTACTTTGTCACCAAGGCTCTGAGAGCAGTGTTTATCCCTCATGGCTCTTGATGGATGCTGCAAATACAGTGATGGCTGCACACTCCTCTGTCCTTAAAGGCGATGATTGGGCCGAGCTCCTTGATTTGCTCACACTATTTGGTGTCCAGATGATGTTTCTACAGAATTCATTTGAAAAGACACTTGCTGTGTTTCTGCTTTAGTCAGTACAGGCTTTTAGGACAAAATGGAAACAGACTAGGTGACTTTAGTGACAGACACTCATTTCTCACAGTTCTAGAAGCTGGGAAGCCCAAGATAAAGGTGCTTCCAGATTCAGTTCTTGATGAGGGCTCTCTCCTGGGTGGTGGACAGCTGTCTTCTAGCTGAGTGCTCACAGGATCTTTTTTAAACATGTGTGGAAAGAAATCTCACTCTCTTTATATGTTTTTATGAGGGCACCAATCCCCTAACCTTAACCCCACCAGCATGACTTAATCTAAATCCCATTACCTTCAGAAGGCCCAGCTCCTAATACCATCATATTGGGGCTTAAGGCTTTAACATAGGAATTTTAGAGGATACAGATATTCAATCCGTGGCAGTGCCCCCCTTCTTGGCTCTTTTCCTTATTTAGAAATTAGAAAATATATATTATTGAGTGCTCATTAAGTGCTTACTTAATATTCAACTGAACTGTTTTCCATCTGTATGCCAGGACTGCGCTCATCACCGGGGATGCAAATTTGAAATCGCAAGGCCTTTTGGACACTGAAGCCAAATTCTCTGTTAAAGAGAGAACAAAGGAAAAAAATGCAAGGGGTGTGGAGTAGATCAGGGCTTTTTCTTTTCCCTTTTTTTTTTTTTTTTTTTGTTTGGAATTTCATGTTCCAAATAGCTTTGGTTAAAGATAAAGGCTAAGGAGACCTGGATCCAAAGGCACATGAGATGAGTCATTGTCATGAGGTTATATATTTATTATGCAGCAAATATTGTTCCAATAGAGAAGTAAAGAGCAAAGGTAGGAGCCAGGAGCTCTAATTTGTATTTGCATAAAATAAATCTTAATTAGAGTGGAAACAAGAAAACTGTGACAGTCTATTTCACTGAACCGTGCAGGAGACGATGGTGATCTGACCTGTGGTACAGAAATGGAAGCAGAGTTCCACATGTAATGGGGGCACAGAACTCCTGGTTCGGGTTCAGGTCATGATCTCAGGGTTGTGAGATGGAGCCCCATATGGAGCTCCGAGCTCAGCAGGAAGTCTGCTTGAGATTCATCCCCTGCCTCTCTGCCCCTCCCCCTGCTAACTCTCTCTCTCTCTCAAATAAATAAGTCTCTAAAAAAATAAATGAAAGCTGAGTATGAAGTCTTCAGAATCTTAAACACAGCCCATACTAAATATTAATTACATACACTTACAATTAAAGTAAAATTTACTAAAAGCAAATATAGTAAATACCAAAAACCACTACATCTGTTCTTGAGGATATTATGTCTTTCGAGCCCATGCTGTGGAAATACATGGGTTCGATGCTGCGCTACTGATACCTTTTCCAAATAATATTCAATAATATTATCTTGATAGATTGAAACTGGTAGAATTTATACCATAGAAGTTAACAAACACTACCAATCAGGGTCCTCCTAACTCCCTAAGGTAGTGAATAACACCCTCCGGTGTATGTGTGAGTGTGACGCGTATATTAAACATTTAAGATAGGCTTACTGGGCGTCATAATATACAAATAATATATGATCAACATACTATTTGTTTTTATCTTCTGCATGTGCAGTGGAGCTAGATGAACAGTGAGTGCTGAGGAAAGGCAAAACAATTATTTGGGAGAACTGCCTTTTAATGAATAGCATGCTCTGAAAAAACTAAACTTGTGTATGTCCATTAGACTGTTTTTCCTTAATTATATTCATTTTATGATGAAATATTAAATGCGACTTAATGTAATTTAGAAAAAAATATATAAATGCAGGAGGAAGAACAGGAGGCCTATTACGAAGAGGTCTATTTTTAGGTGAAAAAAATATGAATTATTAATACGGTAATGTCATTGGTATTTACAGCTGCATGATAGGGAGTTTAAGAGCTAGGATTCACTTTACGTTAGGGTGATAATGTTTACCTCTGAGTGTTTCTAGGAAGATTAAATAAGATAAGAAAAAGGCCAGACAAGGGCCCTGGCATATTAGTCAAAGACGGTTCCCAGCCTCCTCCCTTCCCCCCTTCCCCAGAGCTGATTCCTCTGCAGGACAGGCTCCCCTCAGCCTCGGGCCCTCTGTAGGGATGTGCAGGAAGGAACATGGGGCCACGGCCTACACCATGCCTCCAGGGTCCTGTGCCTCATGAGGACTACCGGGTTGTTCTCTAGCCCCCAACCCACCACGGGGTCACCTGCTTCCCAGACCAAATCTCACCAGTTAGCACATCAGGGCAGAGACGTCCAAGGGAGAAAAGGCTCATGTTTCTGTCCCAACTGTCCCAGGCAAGACCCTTGAAGGTGCCGGTGGGCTTCTGCCTATGTACCCAGGCTGTGCTTCTCATCAACACCCAAGAAATGTGGTATCATGAGCATAAATACAAGGAAAAAAATATTTAAGAAAGAGCTAAAATTCGTAAGTCTGACTGACTGGGTAAAAATGTTTTCTGCAATTTTCTAACTTTGAAACTTTGATCAAGTTACTTCTCTGTTAGTTATATTATTACTAACCCTCCATATACAAATATAAGGTAGAGACAATAACAGCACCAACCCTACAGAGTTGAAGTGAAGAATAAATTTTTAAAAATTCACATATGGCATTCAGTGTCTGCAGTAGTGTCTGACACTGGGAAACAATGAAGGTAGGAATAAGCATTATACCTGGAAACCAGGATCACACTTTGAGACAACTTAAAGAAGATTTTTGGTATAGAATATTGCTTGAATTAAAACGAAAACTGCGTGCCTTGTTTTATTGTCAATATGTGAGTCTACAGTACATCTATCCAAGTGTAATGGTATGGATGGATTCTCAATACATTTAATGTCAGTAATCATTATAGTAAATGCCATAAAGGAAGGAGAACATTGAGGGGCGCCTGGGTGGCTCAGTGGTTGAGCGGCTGCCTTTGGCCCAGGGCATGACCCCGGGGTCCTGGGATCGAGTCCCACATCGAGCTCCCTGCATAGAGCCTGCTTCTCCCTCTGCCTGTGTCTCTGCCCCTCTCTCTCCATGTCTCTCATGAATAAATAAATAAAATCTTAAAAAAAAAAAAAAAGAAAGGAGAACATTGAAAGACAGCAGAAAGGAAAAACAATTCAGGTAAGAAATGTTGATAAAAAAATTAAGAAATTGCATTATGAAAGTCCAATATCTCATCCCCACCCCAGGCGGTGACCATCTTTTCTCTTTTTCTTTCCGAGCAACTGGATTTAGCTGCAGTTTACTTTGGTAAAGGTCACCACTGTGGTATCTACTTAATTGGACAAGGATGATTTGTTTTTCTGTGGTTTTTTTTTTTTTTTTTTCCGGTTTGTTAGAAATGCCAAAGTCATTCTAGGGTAGCAGTCAACAGTGACCCTATTCAGGAGCTTAACGGCATCCAAGCGAAAATTGCATTCTGCTCGGTGCCCGGCAGTTTAAAGCAAAGTGGATTTGTGTTTCCTTCTTTTCTGCCAAAAATCTATTGCAATGCAATTTCCAAGAACTCTCAAAGCAGTGCACCTGGAATCATCATAGACCAAAGGGGCTCAACCTAGGCTGCATTTTTAAGCACTGGGGGTTTCGCTCACACCTAAATGTCAACACTCACCATTCTGATACAATCCAGCCTAAGAGCAGGCTGGTGGGGGGATTATTCAAAGCTCCCAAGATTATTCCAATTTGTATCCAGTGTTGAGAACTATTAAGATCCTTACAGTAGGGTGGGAAAGGAGCCTAAAAATTAAGCCTGCCCCTTTCCCCCACTTCCCTAGAGATTTCTCAACGAGCTAAGAAGTTTTAGATCTAGTTTTCTACCAGTTGTCTGTCATTAGCTCACCATTTCTTTATCTTTGACATCTGCTAATTATCGGTGTTCATTTATGCTACAAAAATGTATTTTATATCTTTATACCCAGGGTTATTGTAAGGATAAAAATGAACACATACATTTAAAACATCTTTGTAAAATATAACATTGCAACTAAGGAATTTTGTCTGGATTTCTTTTTTGGTCTTGGGAGGTCTTAATGACTTAAGTATTTCCCAGCAGTTATGGCATAAATGTGGCAATGAAGCTAAGTTTCAGTAAAAAAATATAGCACATTTCCATGTTATTATATGCATATTCATGTTATATATACACATACATATTTGTAAAATTATATTATAAATTATAAGATACATATTTTATCTGGGAAGTATAAACATTAAAACCCACAAGCAATCTTTGGTGTGTTCTTTTTAGTACTGGTGTGCAGGTTTTACCTTGGAATAGTCTGAAACCAAATCCTCATTAGCTTTCATTTATTCTTGATCATTGAGACATATAATAAGAACATTATTTATAGAATCAACTGAAGTTCTTTCAAAGACAATTGTTAGCAACATGAGGATATAATCCATATAATATTCCTAAAATTAAAATAAAATAGGAACAAAACATTCTTGGCTGAAATGTTATCTAAAGTTAAGAAGTCACATTAATTTTCAGAGAGAAAATCATTGCTGAATATCTTTGATGTCGCCAAAGAATAGCCACCAGTTTTCATTTTCTTTTTATTTTCTTTCATAATTGAGATTTCATGCGCTGTCTTGAGGACCAATACTCAGATGTTTCAATTTGTACACAATTCTTAATGTATGTACTGAAAAATTTAAAAGGCATGGAGTTATGATTCTTTTCTAAACAGTTATTCCAGTGACTTTCCAGCTTAAATATGGAGGCTATTGTTTAAGAGGATATCAAGTGCAAATAATTTCAATTGTTGATAAGCTGTTGTGTCATAAACGCCCCTAACTTACAGTATCAAATACACGACATACTCAGCACATGATCAAATTTCTGAGGGAAACTGAACCCAGAACCAAAGATGTTACAGAGTGCATGAAATTCTGACAGGGAGACCCAAGGTCAAGGAATGGTTTTCCTTAGGAAACAATTCTACTAAAAGATAACAAGAGAAGAGAAATAATTTAAAATGTTTAGGACATATTAAATGCAGGATCGTGGCTCCAAATTGCCATCTAATGTGCTGTGTATTATAGGATATAAAATGTCTTCCCCATCTGTGGAATGATCATCAAGACCACCAAAGCCTTCCCTATTAGATGTCCCACTATTTTCTGATTGTACCAAGAATAAACAACCAGCAAATGATTCTACCTCTTAAAAAAATAAAGTTAAAAAAATGGGATGACACAAGATTCTCTTTTTCTTTCTTTTTAAATTTTTATTTATTTTTATTTTTTATAATAAATTTATTTTTTATTGGTGTTCAATTTGCCAACATACAGAATCACACCCAGTGCTCATCCCGTCAAGTGTCCCCCTCAGTCCCCGTCACCCATTCACCCCCACCCCCTGCCCTCCACCCCTTCCACTACCCCTAGTTCATTTCCCAGAGTTAGGAGTCTTCATGTTCTGTCTCCCTTTCTGATATTTCCCACACATTTCTTCTCCCTTCCCTTCTATTCCCTTTCACTATTATTTATATTCCCCAAATGAATGAGACCATATAATGTTTGTCCTCCGATTGACTTACTTCACTCAGCAGAATACCCTCCAGTTCTATCCACGTTGAAACACATGGTGGGTATTTGTCGTTTCTAATGGCTGAGGAATATTCCGTTGTCTACATGAACCACATCTTCTTTATCCATCATCTTTCGATGGACACCGAGGCTCCTTCCACAGTTTGGCTATTGTGGACATTGCTGCTAGAAACATCGGGGTGCAGGTGTCCCGGCGTTTCATTGCATCTGTATCTTTGGGGTAAATCCCCAACAGTGCAATTGCTGGGTCGTAGGGCAGGTCTATTTTTAACTCTTTGAGGAACCTCCACACAGTTTTCCAGAGTGGCTGCACCAGTTCACATTCCCACCAACAGTGCAGAGGGTTCCCCTTTCTCCGCATCCTCTCCAACATTTGTTGTTTCCTGCCTTGTTAATTTTCCCCATTCTCACTGGTGTGAGGTGGGATCTCATTGTGGTTTTGATTTGTATTTCCCTGATGGCCAGTGATGCGGAGCATGTTCTCATGTGCTTGTTGGCCATGTCCATGTCTTCCTCTGTGAGATTTCTCTTCTTGTCTTTTGCCCATTCCATGATTGGGTTGTTCATTTCTTTGGTGTTGAGTTTAATAAGTTCTTTATAGATCTGGGAAACTAGCCCTTTATCTGATATGTCATTTGCAAATATCTTCTCCCATTCTGTAGGTTGCTTTTAGTTTTGTTGACTGTATCCTTTGCTGTGCCAAAGCTTCTTATCTTGATGAAGTCCCAATAGTTCATTTTCGCTTTTGTTTCTTTTGCCTTCGTGGATGTATCTTGCAAGAAGTTACTGTGGCCAAGTTCAAAAAGGGTGTTGCCTGTGTTCTCCTCTAGGATTTTGATGGAATCTTGTCTCACATTTAGATCTTTCATCCATTTTGAGTTTATCTTTGTGTCTGGTGCAAGAGAGTGGTCTAGTTTCATTCTTCTGCATGTGGATGTCCAATTGTCCCAGCACCATTTATTGAAGAGACTGTCTTTCTTCCAATGGATAGTCTTTCCTCCTTTATCGAATATTAGTTGACCATAAAGTTTAGGGTCCACTTCTGGGTTCTCTATTCTGTTCCATTGATCTATGTGTCTGTTTTTGTGATTCTCTTTTTCTTAAAAATGTTTCTAGAACTACTAAAAAATTTACATCTACAAAATAGTTGATAAGAATATTCCTCTAGATTGAATGAGAAGGGATACAAGTACCATTGGTAAGACATAGTATATGGTGTAATCAGGCTCAGGTTTTTCTCTCCTGTTTCAGCAAGGGCTGGACCCTTCTTATTTGTAGTTTTTCCATTTTCTTCAGGTAAATCATCTGTAGTTTCTTGGTTAGACATTTTCACCAGTTTTTTTTTTCCTTTGCTCCTTTTTTCCCTTTTATCTAAAGATTTATCATTTCCTGTTGCACTTTCTGGCTTCCTTTCCCCATTTGCAAGAGCAGGTATAGATGGCAAGCTCCCCTGCTGATCTCCTCCTGGGCTTCTACTTCGCCACCCCTTTGGCAGAGCCCATCCTCTAGTGCATTCTCATGGCGGGGGACCATGTGCTGGGGCCCTTCTCATGACCAGAGGCTTCATGAAGCTGCGCTGCCTGGCCTCTACCACTCCTGGTGTTGACACACAAGCTGCTGGGACCCACAGTGGGAGAAATGGAAGACTGGTTCCATTTTTTTCCCCTATATTTTCATTAAAATTTTTAGACCTGCCTCAAATAGTAATAACTTTCATAGTGCCTCTAATGTAATAGAGCTTAAGTTATTTCAGAGGTGTTTTACATTACCTTCTAATTACCACTTGCTATTTAGGTAAGACATATCTCAATATCCCCTTCATTGATTATCGGTGCAAGGGATATTTTATCTTAGCCATTAGAAATTATTGTCCAACTTTACTTTTGTCTCTTTAGAGGCAATAAAATTCTTGATCTTAAAAACTCCATCTGCAAGAGATATTTCCTTATTACACTTGCAGAAGAAAAGGATATCTATGAGAAATTAATCAACTTGTTTTGATCATTTTAAGTCAACAGTGCTTTTTTTCCTCTACGGGAATTATTCACTCATTTATTCTTATACCTTGCAGCCACTGGCAATCTACTAAAAGTTTTTTTTGAGCAAAGGAACCCTGAAAAAAATTTAATTTTAGGAAGATAAGTCCAGTACAAGCATACCTCAGAGATACATTGGTTCCAGACCACTGTTATAAAGTGATTTAAATGAATTTTTTGGTTTCCCAAGTTATATAAGTTATTTTCACACTGTACTATAGTCTGTTACATGTACAATACCATTATGTCTGAAAAAGTACTTACCTTAATTAAAAAATACTCATACAAAAAAAAAAACCACCCAAAAGTTAAAAAGATGTCAAAAGCATGCAGAGAAGACATATTAAAAAAATAGAATAATAATTACCCACAATGTAATAACAATTAGGCCAACACCTGACTTTTCAACAGCAATGATGGAAGCCAAAAAGTAGTAGAATAAGATCTTCAATAGGCTAAGCTAAAACAACTATCTATTAGTCTATACCCTGTAAGAACTGGGGGGAATTAAAAAAAATTTTCAGGCAAATAAAAACTGAAAGAGTTTCCTACCAAAGGAGGATGCTGAAGGAATTGTAAAGGAAGGACTCAATTGCAAAAGAAATGATTCTCAAAGACATCAGTAATATGTGGGCAAAACAAAATAACATCGTTTGTTTGTAGTAATTGATTACATGGATTATAATGTAATAAAAATCATTGGCCATAATTGGCCTAAAACACCATTAGAGTAGCTTATAAATAGCAAGAGGGTGGTCAGAATTAAAGCATTCTAAGGTCTTTGCATTTTTTGGAAAGCAAACATTTGGAATAACTGCAAACTCTGACAAGTATTCACAACAAAATATTCTGAATACATAAAAATACTTTATTGCTAAAATTGCTAGCCATCCAGAAAAACCATGATAGCCATTATCTATGCTTTCGGCAAGTCATAATCACTGACTACAGGTCATCATAACAAATATAATAATTATGAAAACTTTGAAATATTGTGGGAATTACCAAAATGGTGACACAGAGACATGACACGAGCAGATGCTGGTGGAAAAAATGGCACTAATAGACTTGTTTGATGCAGGGTTACCATAAACCTGCAATTTTTAAAAAACAAAATATCTGCTAAGTGCAATAAAGCAAGGAACACCTGTGGCAATATAGAGAGAATGATTAGGAGAATGAGATAATACTAGCGAACAGATTTTTTGGGAGACTAATAGTATCTTCTTGGCGACAGACAATGAGACCGTGGTGCTGGGAAAGGAGAGGAGGAGATGGATTTGAGAAATGCAAAGGATATAAAATTTGGAGGAATTTGTGTGGAAGTGTGAGAAGAGGAGTTGATACTTTTAAATAAATTAGTTGTGAAGAAGAGAGTGAACAAATATAAGGGGAGCTCTTAGCGGGATGGAAAGAGATTGACTACATTTTTGGTAAAAGAGAGGGGGGAAAGTGAATAAAGATAATGAAGACAAAAATTAGAGACCTATATTAAAGAGTCAAAATTCTAGAGGAAGCACTAAGGGATATGAATATTATCACTGAGTGAAGAGCTGTGTGGAGAGTAGTAGGGACATGCCAGCTTCTGAGATGGAAGGTAAGTCAGTTATGATGAAGGATGATATTGATAAACATTGATGTAGATGAGGAATAATCCAAAGGGATGCTACCCAATGGCCATTAGTCCATCAATGTTTATTAGGCTCTTAATGACTCTGGAGAAGCTTCCTGTCCCTCTAGACGAATGACTTAGCAAACTTTGTCTGCATCCTTCACACATGCACTAATTCCAATTCTGAATTCCCTCTATAGCACACCTGTTAGTACCCTGCTTTGTTTTCCAATCCTGGGGCAAAAGTGAAACAAAATCTTTTCAAGAGAGATAAAGTTAGGAAACATGAGATCCAGTAAAATGAGGTGTTGCTTCAAATAAAATATAGCAAAATAAAAGTAATCATTTTACTCAAAGATGATATAAACTAAAATTAACATTAATTCAAAAGAAAATTAGCAAATTCATTTGTAAATGTTCTACTAAAATGTAGTAAGGGATTAAAATCACTTAAAATCCACTACTTTTCAGTGTATTAAAACCAACTTCTTGAGGATAGGGTTAAATGCTCATCCATTCTGTCTATACAATATCATGTACAGGTGGAGAGAAGCAGATCATGCTTTTTCAGTTACAGGCTTATGCTTCCTTCCAATGGTCCTTTTTAGGCATTAGCAAGTTCCATCAGGAGAGTACTTGGAGTTTTCCAGACTCTCCTTTTACCATCACTGTCCTGGAAACCTGTGTTGGAATCTGCAACTAAATGTTAGATGCTCAGTGCCAAGAACCATGTGTAAGAACACAGAATCTGGAATTCAGCAGACCAATTGTAAATTCTCGTTTCTGCCAAGTACTCAAAGCACATATGAGATACTGAGAAAGGAAACTGGAGACTGTGATTATTATTTTGGAAATAGAGCTAACAGGGCTCAGTGGAGGAGCGTCTGCCTTCGGCTCAGGACGTGATCCAGGAGACCCGGGATCGAGTCCCACGTTGGGCTCCCTGCATGGAGCCTGCTTCTCCCCCTGTCTGTGTCTCTGCCCCTCTGTCTCTCTGTGTCTCTCATGAATAAGTAAATAAAATATTTTTAAAAGCAAGAAATACAGCTAACAATACAAAACAATGATCCTAATAAACTAGAATGTATAAATACTAAATTTATAGCACGATACCTGGTACCTAGTATAGCTAGTGTTTAAGAGCAGAGGTTCTTCTAAAGGCAAGCTGAAAAAAATAAATAAAATAAAATAAAGGCAAGCTGCCTGGATTTGAATTTGTACTCTGCCACTAATCAGCTGTGTAACCAAGGCAATTTATTAAACCAATTTCTTACCAGGACCATGGGATAATACCATTTTCCTCAAAAGGTTGTTATGAGGACAAACTAAATATTAGTTTCAGACTTATTTGTTCTAATGGAATATCACTGTGTGATAATCTCGGGGGAAGTGTCTATCACACAATTCTATATGGAGTTTGACAATAAGAAAATAGTATGTGCATTCATCAATGAAATTGCCACAAAAGGACTTCCGAAAACAACAGGAAATGTAAGCTCTTTATATTTGCTGAAAGTAATTATTCTTTGTGCTAGATTCGATGAAAGACCAGAGAATTATTTGTCATCTTGATCCATTCTCAGTGCACTGTTTTGGATTTAAACGTTTCAAAGAAAATTAAAAATAGTAGCCTTGCTTTTCCTCACTCTATGAAACACATTGGTATTCAGGATATTGTGAAATTATAGACAGTGTTTGTGAATCTCCTAGAGTGCTGGCGTTAGGCTTTCCTGTGACATGTTTAGTCCTCTTTGATCTCCTCTTTATGAAAGCAAGAATAATTCCTGAGTGTCTGTAGCTACCTAACCTAAGAAGTTATTCAAATCAGGTGTACTCAAGACAAAACTGGTTTTGTCTGTAGGCTATTGCATGGGTTCTAATTGCTCAATAATGATGATGATGATGAGGAGGAGGAGGAGGAGGATGAACTTAATTTGCATAATCCTTTATGGTGATTAGTATAAGATGTTTTATTAGATTATCACAATGAATGGAGTAGATCTTACTGTAACTGTTTTTACTTAAAAGGGAACTGAAACACGAACCCCGGTTTTCTATGCCAAGTCTAGTGCATCACATCACTGTCTCAAAATGCCATTACTTAGAACTTTAGAGATAACTCTAACAAAGAGGAATGAAAGTTTAAATATGCCTTGCTTCTTTTGTTATTATAACACTTAAATTTTATAGAATACTTGCTCTGTAACTAACTTGCTGCTAAAGGCTTTGCACAAGTTTTCCCAGTTAAAATCCAGAAGAACATTTTGAGTCAGTACTGATCATATCTTGATGTTATAAGAGAAAACTAAGGCATTACAGAGGCTAGTGACCCATTTTAAATATAAAAAATAAGTCATTGGTAACTGAGATTTTGAAGTCAAGTGTATCTGGCTCTAGAGTCTGAGAATCTGACCATCACTTTACATTCAAAGATGTGGTTCTGCTAACAACCCCCTTGCATTTAGAAGAGAAGAAAAAAGGAATAAAAAGCAAAACAACAAGAGGACAATTCACATAATGGCAATAGTAAGTCTATACTTATCAATATTTACTTTAAATGTAAATGGACTAAACAATCAAAAGACAGAGAGTAGGAAAAGAAGTATAAAAACAAGACCTAGGGATGCCTGGGTGGCTCAGTGGTTGAGCTTCTGCCTTCAGCCCAGGTAATGATCCCAGGGTCCTGGGATCAAGTCCCACATCAGGATCCCTGCAGGGAGCCTGCTTCTCCCTCCATCTCTGTCTCTCATGAATAAATAAATAAAACCTTTAAACACACACACACATAAGACCTTACCATATGCTGCATACAACAGACAAATTTTAGCTTTAAGGACACATGTAGACTGAAAGTGAAGGAATGGAAACAGACATTCTATGCTTATGAAAATCAAAAGAAAGCAGAGATAGCTATACTTATATCAAACAAAATAAACTTTAAACCAAGGGCTCTATTATGAGACCAAAAAAGCCATTGTATAATAGTCTTTATAAAATGTAATAGCTTTATATTATATAAAACACTTTATATATAATAAAGGGGTCAGTTCATCAGGAAATTATAAAATTAATATATATGCACCCCAAATAGGAGCACCTAAATATATAAAATAAATATTAACAAATCTGAAGAGAGAGTAGACAGCAATATAATACAATGCTAGTAAGGGACTTGTAGCCTTCTGTCATTCAAACAGAAAAGGATACGTTGGACCCAAACTACATGTTAGATTCGATGGACACCTAATAGACATTTATAGAATATTCCATTTAATAGCAGGATACATATTCTTCTCAAGCACGGATGGAACATTCTCTAGAACATACCATGTAGTAGGCCACAAGACAAGTCTTTAAAAATTTAAGAAGATTGAAAAAAAATATCAAGCATTCTTTCTAACCAGAGTGGCACGAAATTAGAAAAGAATCAGAAGAAAACTGGACAATTCACAGATATGTGAAGATTAAACAATATGCTCCTGAACAATAAATGAGTCAGAAAAGAAATCAAAAGAGAAATATAAGAAATATTTTTTTCAGACAAGTGAAAATGGAAACATGACACACTGAAACTTATGGGATGCAGCAATAGCAGTTCTAAGAATGAAATGCAGAGTGATAAACACCTGCATAAAGAAAAAGAAAGATCTCAAGTAAGCAACCTAGCTTATACCACAAAGAACTAGCAAGAAAACAAACTAAACCCAAAGTTAACAGAAGGAAAGAAGTAAAAAGATCATAGTGCAAATAAATGTAATAGAGACTAAATAGACGATAGAAAAGATTGATGAAACTAAGAGCCAATTTTTTTTTTTTTGGAAAGATAAACAAAATAGACCAAACTTTAGCTAGACCTACCAAGAAAGAGGGGACGCAAATCATAGAATCGCAATTCAAAGAGATGACATTACAATGATGCCACACAAAGAAAAGGATCATAATAGACTACTTCTAACAATTACATACCAAGAAGTTGCACAACCTAGAATAAATAGAAAAATTGCTAGAAACACACAGCCTATCCAAACTGAATCATGTTGAAATAGAAAATCTGAACAGACCGATTGCTACTAAGGAGATTAAATCAATCACCAAAAACCTCCCAACAGGGGCGCCTGGGTGGCTCAAGTCAGTGAAGTGTCTGCCTTTGGCTCAGGTTGTGATCTCGGGGCCCTAAGATCGAGCCCTGCATTGGGCTCCCCGCTGAGCAGGTAGTTTGCTTCTGCCTCTGGCCTTCTCTCTCAAATGAATAAATAAAATCTTTACAAAAAAAAAAAAAAAAAAGAAAAGAAAAGAAAGAAACCTCCCAAGGAACAAAAATTCATGACCAGTTGGCTTCCTTGGTGAATTCTATCAACCTTTTAAAGAGGAATTAATACCAATTATATTCAAAGTTCTAAAAAAGGGTGGAGGGGGAGGGAATACTTCAAAACCCATACTAAGGGAGCATTCCCCTGGTGCTACAGGAAAAGAAAATTATAGCCCAATATCCCCAATGAACATAGATGCAAAAATTCCCCACAAAAATATTAGCAAACGGAATTCAAGAGTACCTTGAAAGCATCATACACCATGATCAATCAGGTGGGATTTATTCCAGAGATGCAACGATGACTCAACACCCAAAAATCAGTCAATGATTTAAAAATCATACGATCATCTCAACAGATGCAGAAAAAACATTTGACAAAATTCAATATCCCGTTATGATAAAAAATCTCCGCCAACTAGGTGTAGAGGGACTGTGCTTCATCATAATAACTACATATGACACGTCTTCAGCTAACATCATCCTCAACTATGAAAAGCTAAGATCTGAAACGAGACAAGTACGTCCACTCTCACAGCTTTTATTGAACAGAATTAATTAGATGTCCTAGGCAGAGCAATTCGCAAGAAAAAGAAAAGTATCTAAAAAAGAAAGAAGCAGGTCTCTGTTTGTAGGTGACATGATCTGATATAGAGAAAACGCTGAAGACTCCAGCTGTCAGAACGATTACCTCCAGTAAAGGTGCAGGAAGGCACTTGTGAGCCTTCTATCTTGATCTGCTGTATCCTGAGGATATTACATACAGAATCTGTGCTACTGGGATAGATTTATAACTTTTTTTTTTTATATAGTTCAACAACACTCTGTAGAGACAATCGATGTTGTTAAAATGTCCATATTTTCCAAATCCATCTACGGATGCAACGTAATCTCTGGCAAAATTCCAATGGCATTTTTCACAGAAATAGAAAACAACAAGCCTAGAATTTATATGGAGCCACAAAAGACCCCCAAGAGCGAGAGCAATCCTAAGAACAAAATTGGAGGCACTACACGCACTGATTTCTGGATATATATCAAGGCCATAATAATCAAAACGGTACCGTAGTGGCCTAAAAACAGGTATATAGACCAATGGGATAGAGAAGGTAGAGAGCCGAGAAGGAAAACAAAACAAAAACAAAAACCCTAGCCACTTTCTATTCAGGAAAACCTGAATTTGAGTCTCTGCTCTGTTACTTCCTATATGATTTAATCCTTGCCAAGTGTTCTGACATCTTTAAGAATCTGTTATCTCAAAAAAATATGTTATCCCATATAATACAGTAATAATACTAACTTTGTAGGGTTGTTAGGGAGAACTGAATGAGGTAATGCATTTGCAGCACGCTCCTAAGTATTCAATTAATGCTAACTTCTTGTAAGTAGGTGGATAAGAGAGTATCCGTTGATTCTATCTTTCCATTAAATGCAAAAATTAACAGCTCTGATGCTTTTGGAAACTTTTCAGTGATAGCACTAAATGGACATATAATGGTTGATGGTTTAAGTCACCGCAGTAAACTCCTGAAGACCTGGGGCATATCCTCATTATTTTACTTCCTCTAAAGTTCACCCCAGGACCCTGTTACTGATATTAAATGTTTGATGAATGAAGAAACAAAGGAATAAATTAATGAAGGAGGGATCTGAGAGAAAGAATAGTCCCTCATTAGCTAAATTACAGTGTGATCATGAGTAGCTAAGTCTCCCTTAAAACTTCTTCACACCCATAAAATCATTCTGCTGCGGAGAGTCAACATATTCACTTCAGTGGCAGCAGCTGCTGTGAATTCCCATATTAAACACATGCTCTTTTCATACTTCATCATTAGTCATGTGCAGATTGTGCATTTCACAATCTACACATGATGGAACGGCTTTGCCTTAATCCAACCTACTACTCTTGCTCGTTTTCCTCCCCCCTTAAGGCTAGACTAGAGTCAATAAAAATGAACATGGGGTTTGGGCCATTTCATTTCCATTATCATATGCAAAAATATTCTGATTTTATTGTAAAACAAAATATAAAAACTGTGAATGTTCATTAATGTCTTTATCATGGGTAATGTTAAAACTAAAATATTTGAGTGATCTGAGATGTTTAGTTTTCCAAAATGACCTTGCATTTTTGTCCAGATTTTGATTAAAATACAGAACGTGGCATGTGATCTCACTGAATCCCTGAGAACTTTTAATTTTGCCACAGCTCATTCCCCATGGCTAAATTTACCATCGGACTCTAATCCGTTCGGGAATCATTCCTGATGGAGTTAAAACGTTTGTAGAAATCTTCCTGCAACCTGGGGCACATGCTCTCAAAGGTTGGAGATGACAGGGAGCTTCCCATAAGGCTTACGTAAAGATCCAAGAGGCAGCATTTCCTATTTTCCTACAAAGTTGACCATTTGTAAAACCAGCATTCATTTCTTTTTCCTGGATTAGGGGTTCGGTTTTCTATTATTATTAGGATGAGGGTCCTTCCATGAATGCCAGCCTGCTATTCTGAGCAGTTAAGAAACCCTGATTGACATTTTCCCAGGTCTCTCCCTTTGGCAAAAGATAATATCCTCCTATTCCCTGTATGTCCGTGAGTCCCTGACCTGAATAATAAAAGAGTGTAAATGATACTGACGCTTTCATTATCACCTGCTGCCCAGAAATACTGTTTTGAGATGAGTGATTTAAACTGTTTCCTGCCAACTTCCCCACACAGTTGTCCAACTATGCCTAAACCCGCCATACACATTAGACTATAAACGTTGGAGCCATTCTTTACAACTGGGAAGGTGTCTCTCTGAAGCATCAGTTCTCACTTCCTCCTCGTGCCTCCTACTGATGCTGCTAAAACCCCAGCAATAGCCCAGCAAAATCCCAAATTGCACTACACCACTACTGACACAGAAGCATGCCCTTGGTCTCATTAAGCTTTTACTTGAGCCCTCTCAAAAAAAAAAAAAAAAAAAAAAGATATTCTCTGGCTTCTCCATATGCTTAATGTTTTGTTGGCATAAAATAGATAAAATGTTTAATTTTCACCTTTAAATGTGCAAAACACATTGAATAAGAATGTGTGAATTCCTAGTTCTTTTTATTTACTTTTAGCCATTGCTAATCATTTGCGATAAACTAATATTTTGAACATGTATATGGTATTAATTCTTTGTCATGTTTATATTCTCATGGACATAGGCCCACTCATCATTTATAACATCAACTTCTTTTTTTAGACATAAATTATTTTTCTTACAAAACGTATGCTTTGGGACACCTGGATGGCTCAGGTGATTAAGCAACTGACTTTGGCTCAGGTAAAGATCTCAGAATTTTGGGGGTCAAGCCCAGGGTAGGACTCTCTGCTCAGCAGGAAGTGAGCTTCTCCCTCTCCCTCTGCCCCTCCTACCATTTGTGCTCTTTCTCTCTCTCTCTCCCTCTCTCTCTCTCTCAAGTAAATAAAATCCTTTAAAAAATATGCTTATGTGTCTTGGACAAACTTAGAAAATAATAATAGTAATTATATAATAGTTGAGATGTGTTGAATTCTGCTGTACCCGTATGAACATATTTAATCCTCACAAAACTCTAGAAGGAAGTATTATTATCCTCATTCTTTTCAATTATTTTCTTTTGGAAGAATTTTAGACTTTAAAATGTATATATTACAAAGACAGTACAGGGAGTTCCTGTATATTCTCCACTCAACTTTCCTTAATGTCGACATCTTCCATGGCTATGGGCATTTATCAAAACTAAGAAATTAGCATCGATATCTTGTCACCAAAATACAGACCTTACTTGAGTCTCACCAGTTTTTCTACTAATGTCCTTCTTTATATTTCAGGGTATCCAGGTACCACATTGCATTTTTAGTCATCATTTCTTCTTAGTTTCCTCTGGTTTGTGACAGTTCTTCAGTCTTTCTTTGCTTTTTTGTAACCTTGACACTTTCGAAGTCATGGTCGAATATTTTGTAGACTGTCCATCCCCTACCCCAGGGCTGTCTGATAGGTTTTCATGCTTATACTCGGGTTATGCATCTTTGCAAATAACATCACAAAGTTGTGGTGTTCTTCTTACTGTTGTGTCAGATCCATGACGTCATTGGTGATGTTAATCCTCATCACTTGATTAAGATGGCATCTGCCAGATTTCTCCACAAAGATAACACTTGTCCTTTAACACACCTTATTCTTTGGAAATGAATCATTAAGTTCAGCCTACACTCAAGGGAAGGGCATTTAAGCTTCACCTGCTGTAGGAGGAAGCTATGTGTACATTATTTAGAATTCTTCTATAAGGATTATTTGTACCCCCCCCCCTCCATTTTTGTATTCACTCAGTCATGTATTTATATAAGAACAGACTCACAGATATTTATTTTAGATTTTAGGTTATAATCCAATAGTAGTAGTAGTATTTTTTCCTTCAAATAGACTTCATTTTTTCAGAGAAGTTTCATCTCATTGCAAAATTTATCAGAAATACGGATTTCCCATATACTCTCTGCCCCCCACCACTCCCATCCACATACAACCCCCTCCACTATTAGCACCTCTCTCTGGAGTGGTGCTTCTGTTATACTTGATGAACCTGCATCGACACATCATTATCACCCAGAGCCCACCGTTTACATTAGGTTTCCGGTGGTGTAAGTTCTATGTATTTTGACAATCATATAATGACGCATACCCACCATCACACAGAATGTATCCTCCTTTTTCATATGAGAAGAATGAATTACGGAGACATTGGGTTGCTCACAAAAGTGATGCAGTTGGTTAACATTGCATGAGTGAAATAGTAACACCTCATTAAAATTCATTGTAAATTTTGCTTGCATTACTTTATTTATCATTTCCGTGTAGATGTACACTGTAATTGATTCATGTATCTCCTTATTTCTGTTTTAGTGTTTTCCATTTTTCCACTTATTAAATATATATGTAACATTTGGATAGACATCCATCTTGTACTCTACCACAGGAATAGAGTATGTAAAGGCAAATCCTGCTCATTCATTTTTACGTCCTCCATCCTTCCTCATTTATCCGTCTACTCAACAGCATTTAATTCAGTGCCTAGCACCAATACAGGAGGTGATAAATGATTATTTGCTGAATGAATGATTATCTAATCAGTTATTGAGCTTAAGGTTATGTCAGACACACCTTTGAAGCTGACACTATGGAAACCTGATTTCTGAGGTCTCTTGAGGCCCCTCACAGAAGCAAGAAATAGGAGCAGAAGGGTTTGTTGTTTTGATGTAGTGTCACATACTTAACCCTCTTAAAAATGATTTAAGAGTTTCACATCCTGGAATGTGTTTTTGTAGAATATTATTTAAGGCCTCATAATATTTTGGGGGAATTTGTAAGTTCCACCTGCGTCAACAACCGCCCATGAACTGCATCAAGCTTGGAATCTAGGTTCCAGATCATTATGATAGTCCACTGTTTTCTGAAGTCTAAAATTTTTATGTATAAAAACAGGAATGGTTCCACGGTAGCCTTCTAATGATAGACACAGAAAAGAACAACAACAAAAGACTTTTACTTTAGAGAAAATTACTTTGTCTAATACCACATACTCTGTTCATACAACTAAAGTCATTTTATGAGAAATTTTTTTTTTTTTTTTTAAAGATTTTATTTATTTATTCATGATAGTCACAGAGAGAGAGAGAGAGAGGCAGAGACAGGCAGAGGGAGAAACAGGCTCCATGCACCGGGAGCCCGACGTGGGATTCGATCCCGGGTCTCCAGGATCGCGCCCCGGGCCAAAGGCAGGCGCCAAACCGCTGCGCCACCCAGGGATCCCATTTTATGAGAAATTTTAAAAAGAAATGTCTAAGAATGAAAAACTTCCACTTGTGATTTCCTAATAAAGTATGAACATTCATCTCCTAGGTTTTAACTGTCCACATTTTCCTCCCAAAACATTAACTACACTCAGCCTATTTTCAGGCAATCTATTTTCTGGACCTAAATATCAGATTTATTTGTAAAAAAAATCCATTACCTGCCCCCTCATCCTCCTCTTCATAGTAAGCTCTATGCCCAACATGGAGTTTGAACTCAGGACCCCAAAATCAAGAGCCCCATGCTCTACCAACTGAGCCAGCCAGTCACTCCACAAGCCCATTCTTCTTGATCTGAGTAATCAGTCTTCATTGCAGCATTATATAATCATGTGTGTTTCACTAATTACATCTTTTTTTTTTTTTTCCTTTCTCATCCCTATAGATTTTAGACTTATTTTCCTGGTGTTGGTTTATATACCAGTAAATGGATTCCGCTGTTATCAAATGCTTGAGTTTTTATTCTACATTTAATCACCTGCCAACATCATTTGCCTCTCTGCTGCTCTAGTACAACCCTTATCTCTTAAGAATATGAATACTTTGAATTCTTTGAAGCCTTTGCATATATTTATGATATATGAGTAAATATTTTGAGTAAATAATTTCTCTCGGGGCCTAATTTGATAGCTTTTAAAATTATTTTATTAATTGGACTCTGCTATCTATAACTGATGAAATATATAATGGGCATATGGTCATATATAGCCAAAAGAGTAATTCAGAAAGTTATTAAATTAGAACTGCTATAGCACTCTTGTAATTATGTAGGAGTGTTCTGAAAATGGCAAGCAGGAAGATGGAAAATTACTGGATCCTGGTGACATCCTGGATTACAGAATGAACCAACTCTAGAACTCCTCTATATTAGGATTTCTCATGTGAGATAATAACTCTTGGTGTTCAGGCTGTTTTTAGTTGGGCATCATATCTTACAACGAAATGATTTCTGATAGTCTTCAGCATGGTCAAGAAGAAAGATAATTAAACATACTAGAAATTAAAACTAACATGTGTCAACAAAAAACATCTTATGGACGGACAGAAAGTGAAGAAAATGTGATCTCCCATGAGAGAATTTGGAAGGACTCAATAGTGCAGGTTAAACTTCCAAGTGCGTTTCAGGAGTAAGTGAGAATTTATCAGGAAAGGGGTGTGGGGGAAACTAGAAGAAATAACCATGGGCAGAGGAACAGAGTCAGGAAGGGATCGTTAGGAATAAAGCAAGATCTGAAAACACTGGGCAGACACACGTGTGTATGCATGTGCATCCCCACACAGGTGAACAAGAGGGGAAAGAGGGGGAGTGTTTGAAACAGTGAGTGGTGAGGTTTGAGCATTGACAGAACAGTAACAGGGTAAGAGGCAGGTATAGAAAGAGAGGTAGCCCCTCGAATTATGTTAACCTGAATGTAGAAGGGAGCCAACAGAGGGAGACCAAC
Source organism: Vulpes lagopus (assembly GCF_018345385.1). Lineage (NCBI taxonomy): Eukaryota > Metazoa > Chordata > Mammalia > Carnivora > Canidae > Vulpes > Vulpes lagopus. The sequence continues at coordinate 3,719,796 of NC_054838.1, read as the reverse complement.
ATGATCCCCTTCCGTGTCTTTCACCACACTGCACTGTCAGCATTTTGGAGGACGCAGTTGAGGGGGGATATAGGGCATCTGTGTGGGGTCAGAAGAATGCTGGAACCAAATAAAATGTGTAGTTGGGAGAGAGAATTGGGCAGGCGTTAATGAGCCCCCCATGCATATCACTCTAACTGGATTTTTCATCACTTCTTATCTCTCCTCTCAAGCATATTGCTGTCTTTGGAGTCCTTAAAGTTTGAAAGCTTTCTTATTCCTCAATCCTGTACCTGTTTTTCAACCTCATTTAGAAGAATTTGTCATCCTTCAGGTCTTATTTTTAATATTGCTTCTTTAGGAAAACTTACCTGACCCTCCAGATGGGTCGGCTCACTCTTTTGTGTGCTGTGCTCTCAAAGCCATCGAAAATCCTTCGTGGTAGTCATCCAAATTGTACTTGATTACATTTTTGTGAGATTACTTGTTTTAATGCAATTCTTCTAGCAGACTAGGTGCTCCTGGAGCACAGGGATTGCATCTGCTTTGTAAGCTGCCATATTCTGGCCACATCTAGGTCACCCAGTAAGTAGTTTTTGAATGCATGAACACATGAATGAACTGCATGCATACTATCATCCTAGAGAGGAAGGGTGTGTACAGAGCATTAGGGTCAGGGCAAAAATAGGGGAATGTACTTTATTTAGATCAGTTGTCCTTTGTCATTTGAGATTTTGCAGACTCTACTAGTGTTATAAAAGCAATGGACTCTCCACAGAAAATTATACCTATAATTTAATATCAATTGACAGAAGTTTAAGAAGTCCTATATTAAAGGTTATTACTAGAAAGTTACAAAATTGAGGGATCCCTGGGTGGCGCAGTGGTTTGGCGCCTGCCTTTGGCCCAGGGTGCGATCCTGGAGACCCGGGATCGAATCCCACGTCGGGCTCCCGGTGCATGGAGCTTGCTTCTCCCTCTGCCTGTGTCTCTGCCTCTCTCTCTCTCTCTCTCTCTCTCTCTCTCTCTGACTATCATAAATAAATAAAAATTTTAAAAAAAATTTAAAAAAAAAAGAAAGTTACAAAATTGAATTTAGACTGGGAACTTGAAAGTTATCTGGGCATCCTATGTTTGTAGGAAATATTACTGAACTAACTTTCAGTTTTAGCTTCCCTCTCTATTTCTATTAAAATGAGATGAAAGGGAATATATTTGAAAATGTAGTAGTAAAGATTCAGATTACGCATTGGAATTGACTTATTTAAGTTTCATAATTACAAACCATTTAACCTCTGGAGATGAATTGCTGCATTGTGAATATTATTCTTTCTAATAAGCTTCAGTATTTAGAAAATGGCATGTAAACAATGTAGGTAAAAACTATGTAAGTTTATTGACTTAAAATGTCAATTTTTTTCCTAATTACATTTCACAGTGGTCCAATATTAGGATTCATTGTGATTAAGGAGTATTTGAGTGAGCTCTACCATTTTCCTTCCTGTCAAATCTGGGCAAATTTCTCTTTTTCTTTTTTTGAAGATGATATAGATGATAGATAGATGATAGATAGATAGATAGATGATAGATAGATAGTAGATAGATGATAAATTTATTTGTTTATTTATTTATTTATTTATTATTTATTTATTTGAAAGAGAAAGAGAGAGAAGGAGCAGGAGGCAGGAGGACAGAGGGAGAGAAAGAGAATCTCAAATAGACCGCCCTGAGCACAGAGCCGGGTGTGGGGCTCAATCCTAGAACCATGAGATCACGACCAGAGTGGAAATCAAGAGTCAGAAGCCCAACCAACTGTGCCACCCAGGCTCCCCATGGGTAAACTTCTTAAATTCTGAATTGAGTCTCCTCATTTTTAAAAGGTAGCCTGATTAGTTGCTGAGATACAATGCACATGTTAACAAATTCTTCTGGCATATGGCAAGGGCTCTATAAATAAATACTGTTAGTTATCCCTCTTCCCCCAACAAAAAGGAAAAAGAAAAAAGCAAATTCGGTTCCCTAAAATTGTTTTAGCTGTTTTAATATTTTAAACCAGTAAATGTCTTGAGATGCCTGGGTGGCTCAGCGCTTGGGCAGCTGCCTCAGGCTTCGATGGTGACCCCGGGTCCAGGATCGAGTCCCAAATTGGGCTCCTGCGAGGAGCCTGCTTCTCCCTCTGCCTATGTCTCTGCTTCTCTCTCTGTGTGTCTCTCATGAATAAATAAATAAATCTTCAAATAAATAAATAAACCAGTAAAAGTCTTTACTCCCACTGTAATTAACCCCATTAATCACGCATATTCATGTACTTTTCCAATGTATTTGCAAATAGTCTTCCTCATGCATATAGGCCACACAATTCATATACGTAATATCAATCAGGTTACTGAGTTATTCTAGTATCTTAAAATTATCAGCAATACTACAGGATATAAGAAATGTATTTTCTAAGTATTCCTAGGCAATTGTTAGCATGAGAATGAATTATTCTTTTTTTTTTTTGAGAATGAATTATTCTTAAATGATTCTGATGTAAACAAGGATTCATGTCATTTTGAAATATTAATAAACATTACTGATAGAGTAATTAGTACTTCAGCTTACTGCAGCAAGTTTCATATTTAGAACACTTTGGAAACACTAATATTCTATTTCTCATAATTAATTTAGAATAATTCTACTCTTGAATAAATAATGTAAACTATTACTTACATTATTATTATTACCTCATAATGTTTTACCAATTTCATATTCCTTAGAAATGAAGTTTAAAAATGCCCATGATGCCTTTGTTTTTTTTTTTTTTAATTTTCATAGCTGGTCTTAAAATATATATATATATATATATATATATATATATATATATATAACATATATGTCTATATGATGTTAACTGAATTGTGTGGCAAGGACCATGTTACAATCACCAATTCTGAGTAATTATGTCTAAGGCGTGTTGAGATGTTAAAAATGGTTTAGATACCATCGAAGTTCTTCATTACCTAGTGGATAGAGTCTAAATTCCTCAATCTAGAAGTCAAGTCTATTAACTACTTAATATAACATACATTTACTTTAAAAAAAAATTTTAAGATTTTATTTATTTATTCATGAGAGACACACACAGAGAGGCAGAGACACAAGCAGAGGGAGAAGCAGGCTCCACGAAGGGATCCCAACGTAGGACTTGCTCCCAGGCCTCCAGGATCACACCCTGGGCTGAAGGCAGCACTAAACCGCTGAGCCAGCCGGGCTGCCCTATAACATACATTTCCACTACTGAAACTTTCTCCTTGGAACATATTCATATACTTTTTTTTTTAAGTTTCAGGTTTGTTAATTTTATTTTTTTTAATAATAAATTTATTTTTTATTGGTGTTCAATTTGCCAACATACAGAATAACACCCAGTGCTCATCCCGTCAAGTGGCCCCCTCAGTGCTCGTCACCCATTCACCCCCACCCCCGCCCTCCTCCCCTTCCACCACCCCTAGTTCATTTCCCAGAGTTAGGAGTCTTCATGTTGTCTCCCTTTCTGATATTTCCCACACACTTCTTCTCCCTTCCTTCTATTCCCTTTCACTATTATTTATATTCCCCAAATGAATGAGACCATATAATGTTTGTCCTTCTCTTTTTTTTTTTTTTAAATCCCCACAGACCACATTCTGTTCTAGAGCTCTCTTCATTTTACCTCTGCTGAAATGTGATCCTCTTCCCAAATTTCTCTTTCCCTCATGTCAAACTCCAACTCTATCAGACAAGGCATCAGTTTCTTCATCATATTTCTGAAAAATATTTTGACTGGAATTTATCTCTTAAAATATTTCATAATTTTATCCTTTTCTTATTTTAAAAACAATCTGCGCTATTTCAAGAGTAAAAAAGGAGCCAAATAAATGCATTAATTAATTAATTAATATAGCATAAAACCATTTCATAATACCTCCAACTAGGGAAAAAACGACCTCACATACTTTCTCTCACAAACTTTGTTTTGTGCATATTGTACATACTATTATACATTTTCACAGAACAGGATGATACTGTGTATATCCTTTTGTGAACCATTTTATCTTAACAAAGTGTGAACAATTTCCATGTCAATATAACTATTTTTAACTGCTGTAACATATAATTATTATATATTTTTATCTAAATTGTGTACATAATAATAAACACACATTATGTCCACCAACCAACATAAAAACAGAATTGGAGCATTATCAGTTTACTGACATTAGCTGGGTATTTTAAAGCAAAAATTTTGCTGATTTAGTATAAAATAGTAGTTCACTCAAGTTTCAGTTTGCAATTTGTTAATTGCTAATGAGCAAGAGATATCTTTTCCTAATGTAATCCAAATTTTTTTTTCCCATTATAAGACATGACTGTGTCTTTCCCCTTCTTAAATTTTGTCAATTATTTATTTATAAAGAATCTTTATATATTCTGGATATCAGTCCTTTGATTTGCAAATAACTATCCATGGTTCCAGTGTGTGTTTTTTTCTTTTTTTTTTTCATTTTCTTTTTTAATGTGTCTTCTAATAAAATGACTAGATTTCCATGTAGTCAAATCAACCTATAAATTCATGTCATGATTAGTGCTTATTGCCTTTATTTAAAAAAGTTTCCTGTCCTGTAGCCATAAAACTGTTCTTCTATATCTCTTCCAAATATTTTACATATTATTTTTCTACATTACTGAATCCACATACAATTATTTTAGTGTGATTCAGATGTACATATTAAATATTAATATGGATCATTGATTTTCTCAGTAATTGCTAAATAATGCACATTTCTCCAGTAACTTGCAATTCACTGATTTGTTAGATAATATCCAGTTTCCTCATTTTTATTTCAGTAAGTTTTGCAAAGTTATATTTTTCTAGAAATTTGACAACTTTATATGTGGTTTAAAATGGATTCACTTTAGGAGTGCCTGGGTGGCTCTGCTAGTTAAAAATCCCACTCTTGGTTTTGGCTCCCATAGGCTGTGGTCTCGGGGTTGTGAGATTTGAGCACCACCCCCAGCAGAGCTACACCTTGGGATCCCCAACTTTAGGATTCTCTCTCTCCCTCTGCCCCTCCCCTGCCCATGCACTCTCTGTCTCTAAAATAATATTAATAATAAATGGAATGGCTTTAAAGTGTGGTATTGTTGCTAGATCTTTTAAAATTTTGTTGTAATATAGTTATAGCAGTTTTCTCATTCCAAATAGTTTATTTGTACTTACCAGTATTTCTACTATGTTAATATTTCTTAAAGAATTATCATTTTCTGCTTAAGCTTCCTATTTGATTTTGTTTTCTACTTTTACAATTGTTTCTTCTCTCTTTATTATCAGCATTTTCTTTCTTTATTTGGGTAATTTGCAGACTTGTTAAGGGTTTTATCCTTTTTTATAATATAAGTGTTTTAGAATTATGTAGTTTTCCTACAAAGGGTTACTTTGGCTACATTCCAAACATTTAAAATACAGCATTTTTATTAGATATCCAAATTTGAATTTTTTAAAGGTGCATTATTATTTCCTCTTACATATATGAGTTATTTATAAATGTACTTTTTATTTATCAATATATTGTGGATTTGTTAGGTCACACAGCAAATGAGAACTAAGGTGGCAGACAGAAATAAAGGTGCCAATAAGCTGATATTAAAGTAGGGCGATTAACCTGTATCATTTATATGGGCCCAAGGTAAAACAAGAGACCTTCGAAGTGGGCAAAAAGAACAAAAGGAAGGAGTTGTGGCTGTGGAAGACACAGAGACATATAGATTTACTGAGATGGGAACTATGGCTGAGGGCATGAGTGGGGGACGCCTGGGTTGCTCAGTGATTAAGCATCTGCCTTTGGCTCAGGGCGTGATCCTAGAGACCCAGGATCTAGTCCCACACAGGGCTCCCTGCATGGCGCCTGCTTCTCCCTCTGCCTGTGACTCTTCCTCTCTCTCTCTCTGTCTCTCTCTGTCTCTCTGTCTTTCTCTCTGTGTCTCTCATGAATAAATAAATAAAATCTTATTTAAAAAAAAAAAGGACATGAGTGGGCTCTAGCAGCTGGAAAAAGAGGATTGTATTCTTTTCTAGAGCCTCCAGGAATTAACATAGTTGATTGCTGAAAACTTGATTTATTTTTTTTAATTAATTTAACTTAATCTAACCATATGTGGCAAGTGGTTACAATATCAGGGAGTACAGATCTTGGCAATTCCCAGCACATCAGAAATGGAAGAAAGCAATCAACTGTTGAAATTTCTATCATCTTGCTCTGGATGGAGCAAAGCAAGGCGTCAAACCATTTCACAATGTTCTTTCAAGCACTGCTGGAACGTGCAGGGTCACCCCAGACCCAACCATGCTGGGGGCTTGCAGGAAGCCTTGGTTTTAATTCACTGAGACCATTCCATCAGTGAAACATCGGACCAATAGAATTTTAAGACAGTAGCCTTGCTTTCTTCCACTCAGTGTGTTATAATTTGTCATAGGAGCAAGAGGAAGCTAATACTCTAAAATTGCACCCAACTTAGTAACATTATGACTTTGGACAAATGATTTAACCACTATTTGAGTTTTAATTTTCTTTTCTGCAAAAATGGGGATTCTAAAATACCTTTTATCTTCTTCATAATTTGAAAAAAAAAATAATACTTTACCACTTTGACCTGAAGGTATATCATAGTCTTGGCATATGACCTTATTCTACTACCTCTTCTCCTGGAAATGTTATGAGTTGTATCTTTTTCACTCCCTCGGAATCACAAAGGTGTTATCATACCTCCATCATTCCTCCATCTTCAGGAGGCGTTTGTGAAGGAAGGCAAGATGGAGCTGGGACCAATGGCACTGGTAGGACTCAGATTACAGAATCAGGGAAGAAGGCAAATTGGGACAGAAGAAGCAAATTAAAGGAAAGCACAGAGAGGAGCGTGTGTGACTTGCTCAGAAGATATGGAATACCCTGGGGGTTGCTGCAAGGGGTCTTGTCAAAGTAATTTTTTTGATAATTGGAATAGTACATAGTTATAGAACTTATCACAGACAACTTCTGCTCACATTGGACCAAACAAAACTCCAAGATTTGTTTTTGTTAAGAACCCAGTCAGCTCTGTTTGTTTTAGGGAATGCTTTGTTGACTCCTATTTAGAGATAACTATGGCACAGAACCCCACTAGAGGGTTTGTGTTTCCTCTCAGCAATCCTCTAACTTTGATGAACAATCTGGAGACTGAAGAACTAGAGAGAAACAGAGTATTAGGAAGCTCTGGGCTTTCGGGGTAAAACTGTGCTTCAGAAATACCGTAAGATTGGGAAATAAGAGGTAACTAAAGACAAGGATGCGTGTTTTCTGCTGAAGCGTGACAGAAGGACTTGAGTGGAATTAGGAGCACAGAACTAGAAGGGCATTAACTGACTTTGAAAATTGTACATTAGCTATTGATATATTTTATTTGTATCGCAGCATATTATTTCACCCTGAGGATAGACAGGGAGGTAAAACTAGGAGAAGCTTTTGTTCTTTTGACTTTTTTTTTCTTTTTATAACATTCTGAGTCATCTCCCATAAAATTGTTTTTGACTGTCACCACATACGGTTTCTCCGGTCACTCTCTGCCTCATTTTATATGTGAGCCAAAGTTTAAGAAGGATGAATCTGGAAAAAATTATGGATGGACAACATTGGAACCACCTTTCCATATGACTTCCATTTGTCAGCAATCTCTAAAACCGTGAGAGATTTTTATTAGATCAAACCTAATGAGTATGTACAATAAGAACATATTTGGTGAAGTTAATTCGGTAAATACAAATGGGTATTTGTATTCTTCATATAGAGGGCAGTTTTATGTCCTAATTTAAGAATTGTTTTTCTTAATACAATTACTTGATCATAAAGCAAACTTTAATGAAATTAAAGTATACTGTAGCAAACTGGACTCTACAGAAAAAGTACTCTGTAAAGGGCCTCTTTCTTTTTCCCAGTAGCACCTAAAACAGAAACTAGATGCTTGAGGAGAGTCATTACATAATTTGAGGGTGAAAAGAGGACGAACGGTAAATGGCGATGAGTCTTGTCAACTGTCATCTCTAACAGAGAGGTATTAAGATGGAGTTGAAAATACAAAGAAATCAGAATATGGCATCTTGGGTTAATCATTAGCCGTATCATCCAAAGTACTTTGATTTTTGGGAGACTCAGTGAGCATATCAAAGTCTCAGTTCCTTTACCCAAAGGTGGAGCTAGCAATACGTGCAGAGTTCACGTGAGGTACAATATGAAGAGTTCTGTGTTGTTTCTATTCTTTTAAATAATATCAAACATCTTCCTTTTGTCAACTTTGATGCGACCTGTGAAGAGTTGTAGAGATGAAAGGGGCGTTATCTTTGCCTTTAAAAAGTTCATGATTTCAGGGCACCTGGATGGCTCAGTTGGTTAAGCTTCTGCCTGTTGATCTTCACTCAGGTCACGATCTCAGGGTTGTGAGATAGAGCCCCACATGGGGCTCCCCACTGAACATGGGGTCTGCTCGAGATTCTCTCTCCCTCTCCTCCTGCTCCCCGCACCCCCACTTGTGAACATGCACATGTCATGCTCCCTCTCTCTCTCTCTCTCTCTGCCCCCCCAAAAAAAATAGTTGATGATTTCATTTTTCTGTCAGGAACCTGGGAACTAAATTAAGCAACAAAACAATTCCAATCGCTTTATTCATGTTCAGGGTCCTCATTTCAAGGAAGATACAGACCACGGCTTGGTCCTGGAGAGGCCATTGCATGTGTAGGCTTTGTCAGGATGTTCATCCCATCATTTCTCATTGTTTGAGTTCTTCAGTGCCCTTCTACTGGCCTCTAGTTGCCAATGGTACAGGTTCTGTGCATCTCATTTGTGTCCTCTCTTTAACACATCACTGTCCCTCACTGGCTGTTGCCAGTTTTCTTAATACCATTGTTTCCCCTTTTTTCCTTTTTTTTTTTTTTTTCATTTGTTCAGGTAGGAGAGTAAATGTAATCCATGTTATTCAATCTTGGTTAGAAATGAAATCTAATCTCATTCTAAGACAATTAAAAATATTATATTTAAAGTACATACCAGTTGAAAGAAATATGTTGTGATATATGTTTTATATATACTATATATGTTTGCATATATATATATTTGCACTTATAATTTGCTGTGAGGATACTGTTTGTGAGCCCAGAATCAAAGCTTTATTTTTCCACACCATTCACTTTCACACTCCCTGATTATTCTTCTGGATCTTTTCCACTGCTAAGGAAAGAACTTCACACATCACCTATTCCAATTTCCTCATGTGATATATTAAAAATATACAGTATATAAAAATCAATTTAAATTAGAGAACAACCACGTAGGTAATATACGTGCCTATGCGTCCTCCAACAGAACATGGAAATGACTAAGATGTGCCATTTACTTTGGAATTCCTTCTGACAAGCGCACTGCTAAGGATGTTCATTTCACCCATTTACAAAAGTTTTTTTAGTAGTTTTTATCTTTAAGATAGGTTCTCAGTGCTATTTAAGAGGTTTAGGCTTTGGGATTTTTTCATCAGAGAAGACAAGAGAGGAGCACATGGGTGGCTCAGTTGGGTAAGCATCTGCCATCAGCTCAGGTCATAATCCAGGGGTTCTGGAGTCAAGTCCCGCATAAGGCTCCCTGCTCAGCAGAGTCTGCTTTTCCCTCTGTTCCTCCCCCTGCTCATGCTCTCTCTCCCTATTTCTCTCTCTCTCTCTCTCTCTCTCTGTCAAATAAATAAATAAAACTTTAAAAAAAAGAAGAAAAAAAAGAAGAAAAGAAAAAAGAAAGAAAAGAGAAAAAAAGAAAAAAGAAAAGGAAAAGAAAAGAAAAGAAAGAAAAGAAAAGAAAAGAAAAGAAAAGAAAAGAAAAGAAAGAAAAGAAAAGAAAAGAAAGAAAAGAAAAGAAAGAAAAGAAAAGAAAAGAAAAGAAAAGAAAAGAAAAGAAAAGAAAAGAAAAGAAAAGAAAAGAAAAGAAAAGAAAAGAAAAAAGAAAAGAGAACCTTGGATATACTACTGAGGAAATGTAAAACTATTTTGCCTTGGATAGAATTACGGAACATATTGAAGTGCTAGGAAAATGGTATCTAACACATTTCTAAATTGCTGTAAGAGGTATTTGTTCAGTTTCCTGTGGCTACTGTAACAAATCACAAAGAAAAATGTGATGGTTTAAAATAACAGAAATTTATTTTCTCACATGTCTAGAGACTCGAAGTCTGAAATTTCACAATACCGTACTGTCTCTGGGAGTTTTAGGGGGAAAATAGGTTCCCTGCATGCCTCTTTCACTTTCTGGTGGTTGTGTGAATATTCCTAAGTCTCTTGTCTCTACTTTCATCTCCAAGAAAAGAAGAGAACCTTCAACACCAAACTCTGCTAAATCTGATCTGGGACCAGCCTCAGGAATTATGAGAAAATATTCTGTTGTTTAAGACCCCAGTCTATGGTATTTTGTTATAACAATCTAATTGGGCTAAGACACCAGGTAATTTCCTCTTCCCTTAATTTCATCCTTAATTTCATCACATCCTTTACCATATAAGGATGGTATTTGTTTTGCCATTGGACGTAACATATATTTTTGTGGGGCTCCATTGTATACCAGGTAGCCTATTAAGTAGAAAATCTGTCATTGTTTTCATTTTTAGCTAAATGATACAGTTTATTTTCAATCTATAATTTAAAAAGTTACAAATATCATGGTTTACGATTAGAAAATAATATAGTTTCAGTGGTATGCCATGGCCCACATTGTTGCTTGTACCCATTTCCCTCTTGGTTTTTCACTTTTTCTTTTACTGAGGCATAATTGACAAAGAACATTATATTAGTTTCACTTATACAACATAATGATTTGATATTTGTATATGTTGCAAAAGGATCGCTGCAATAATTTCTAGTTAACATCTGTCACCATACAGAGTTACAAAATCATTTTTTCTTGTGATGAGAACTTTGAAGAGTTATTCTCAGCCACTTTCAAATTATGCAATGCACTATTATTGACTGTAGTCACCTGTTGTACATTAAAGACTCATAACTTTTTTATTTTATAACTGAAAATGTATATTTGACCCCCTTCACCCATTTTGCCCACCACCCAATCCCCACCTGTGGCAATCACCAATCTGTTCTCTGGATCTGTGAACTTATTTCTTGGTTATATTTTTTGTATTTTGTCTAGTGAGAACATAGTGCTTCTCTTTTTCTGTGTGACTTGTGTTACAAACGTAATATTCTCAAGGCCCAACCAAGTCACTGCAAATGGCAAAATTCCATTCTATTTATGGCTGAATAATATTATATATATATTATATATATGATAATATTATATTTCCATCTTTATCCATTTATCTATAGTTGGACATTTAAGTCGTTTCTATGTCTTGGCTATTGTAAATAATGCTGCAATGAACATGGGGGTATATATATCATTTCAAGTTAGTACTTTTGTTTTCTTCAGAGAAATACCCAGACTTGGAATATTTGATAGTTCTATTTTTCATTTTTTGAGAAAATTTCGTACTATTTCCCATAATGGCTACACCAATTTACATTCCTAGTGACAGTGTGGGGTGGGGAGTGGTCAGTGCCCTTTGCTCCACCAACATTTGTTATTTTTTAACTTTTTGATAATGGCCTTTCTAACAAATGTGAGGTGATATGTCATTATAGTTTTGGTTTGCATTTCCCTTATGATTAATAATGGTGAGCATCTTTTCAAGTACCTGTTGACATTTATATATGATTTGAAAATATTTCTTTACCACTCAGAACATTGTCTTTTCATTTTGGTAATGGTTCCTTTAGCTGTGAAGAAGCTTTCTAGTTTGATGTAACCTCACTTATTTACTTTTGCTTTTGTTGCCTTTGCTTTTGGTGTCATATCATCTCCGCAACCAAGGTCAAGGAGCTTACCACCCACATTTTCTTCTAGGAATTTTATAGTCACAGGTCTTATATTCAATATTTTAATCCATTTTGAGTTAATTTCTGTGTATGTTTTAAGAGAGTGGTCCAGTTTTATTCTTCTGCATGTAGCTGTTCAGTTTTCCACTACCATTTTTTGAAAAGATTGTCCTTTCTCCATTGTATATCCTTGGCTTCTGTATCATTAATTAATTGAACATAGAGGTGCAGGTATATTTCTTAGCTCTCTATCCTGTTCCATTGATCCATGTGTCTCTGTTTTTGTACCAATACCATGCTTCTTTGATTACTATAGTTTTATGATATAGTTTGAAATCAGGAGGCCTGTTGCCTTGAACTTTGTTCTTGGTCAAGATGGCATTGGCTATATGGGGTCTTTTGTGGTTCCACATGAGTTTTAGAATTATTCAACCTATTTCTAGGAAAAATGCCATTAGAATTTTGATAAGGGTTGCACTGAACCTGTAGATTTCTTTGGGTCATCTGGACATTTTAACAATACCGAGTCTTCCAATTCATGAGCATGACATATTTATCCATTTATTTGTATGTTCTACAACTTTTTTTCATTGATGTCATAGTTTTCAGTGTCTTTCATCTCCTTGTTTAAGTTTATTTCTGAGCATTTTATAATTGGTAATGCTTTCGTAACTAAGATCATTTTCTTAATTTCTTTTTGATAACTTGTTATTAGTGTATAGAAACATAATAGATTTTTGTATATTTTTTTATATCCCACAACATTACTGGATTCATTTACTATCCAGAATGTCTTATTAATTCCAAAAGGTTTTTGGAGCAGTCTTTTTGGTTTTCCATATATAGTATCATGTCTTCTGTGAACAGAGGCAAGTTTACTTCTTCCTTTCTGTTTGGATTCCTTTTATTTACTTTTTCTTGCCTACCTGTTCTGGCTAGAACTTACAAAGCTATATTGAGTAAAAATGGCAAGAGTGGATTTTCTTGTCTCGCTCCTAATTTTAGAGGAAAAGCTTTTAGCTTTTTACCATTGAATATGATATTGGCTCTGTGTTTGTCATATATGGTCTTTATTATGTTTAGGTACATTTCCTCTCTCCCCACTTTGTTGAGAGTTTTTGGAAAGCGAATGGATGGAGAGTTTTACAAATGCTTCTTGTGCATCTACTGAGATGATTCTATGATTTTTATCCTTCATTTTGTTAATGTCATTTATCACACTGATTTGCAGATATTGAACCATCTTGCAACACTAGAAGAAATCTCACTATGTCATATGATCTTTTTAGTGTATTTTTGAATTTGATTTGCTAATATTCTGTCGAGAATTCTTGCATCCATGTTTATCAGGGATATTGTTCTGCAAGTTTCTTTTCTTGCAGTGTACTTGTCTGATTTTGGTAGCAGGATGATGCTGGCCTTGTGAAATGAGTTTGGAAGGATTTGCTCTTCTTCTATTTTTAGGGAGAGTTTGAGAAAAATTGGTATTAATGAGTCATTAACCATTTGTCAAAATCACGAGTGAAGTCACCTGGTTTGGACTCTGGTACCTCCAGACAATGGAATGTTAATCAACACTAAAAAGATATGAGCTATTAAGATGTGAAAAGACATGGAGGAAACCTAGATGCATATTACTAAGTGAAAGAAATTGATCTGAAATAGCAACATACTGTATGATTTCAATATAGGATGCTCTAGAAAAGGAAAATCTGTGGAAAATCTTAAAAGAACAGTGGTTTCCAGGGTTGAGGAAAGTAGAGATGAATAGGAAGAACCCAGAAGATTTTTAGGAGACAAGAAAAATATTCTGATCATTTCATGATGGATATGTGTTCTTATACATTATTCCAAACCCAAGAGTGAACCCGAGTGAAAACTGTGAGCACTAGATGACAATGATGTGTTGATGCAGGCCCATCTCTGATAATGTTTGTAGTAACCTGGTGTGGGATGTTGATAATGGGGAGGCTGTGCATGTGAAGGACTGGGGCTATATGAAAAATCTTTATGCCTCTCCCTCAATTTTGTTGTGAACACAAAATTGTTCTATAAATATAAAGTAAAAAAAAAAAAAAAAAAGACAACCAACAAAACAAAACAAAACCATGCAGCAGTTTAGGTGTTCTTGACCTAATTTAGCAAGGCAGCAGAAAACAGAAACCAAAGTTATATAAATTTTCCAAGTCCCCAATTTATTTATGTGCTAATCCAGAATCTGAAACCTCATTTCTTTAAGTCCAAAAATATATTATCTTTCCCTAAAGTCAGTTCCCATTCTGTACTAATTCATCATATTCAAAAAGGCTACTTTCCAAAGGAGCATCTCACTGATGAAAAATGTTTATATGTATTATATGTATTTATTTTTAAATATTTTATTTATTTATTCATGAGAGACACAGAGAGAGAAAGAGGCAGAGACACAGGCAGAGGGAGAAGCAGGCTCCATGCAGGGAGCCTGACATGGGACTCGATCCCAGGTCTCCAGGACCACGCCCTGGGCTGAAGGTGGTGCTAAACTTCTGAGCCACCCAGGCTGCCCAGTATGTATATTATATTTAATATAAGTTTCTCAATACTACATTTTTGTATTTAAAGTAATTTAACTTTTTAGATTTTGTTGCTCACGCTGGTGAAGCAATGTATCATTTCCTCCAGTTGTTGAAAGTAATTAATATATGTAATTTTTTTTCCTGAAGCAAAATGGAGATAACTTCAGTTTTGATATAGACATTGGCTAACCAGGCACGCCGGTTTATTAATATGTGAACACAAGTGTAGCGATGGCAAACTTATGGAAGAGAAAAGTTACACTGTCATTCTTTTCCCTCCACTTTTTCTAAACTTAACAGTTAATGAAGCTGTTTTTATCATCTGTCCAAAGTAGCAAAAGCCCACGAAAACAGACAGGTAGGTAGGTAGATGGGTAAGTAGGTAGATAGGAAGAAAGGAAGGGAGGAAGGAAGGAAGGAGAAAGAAAGAAAAAGAAAGAAAAAAGAAAGAAAGAAAGAAAGAAAGAAAGAAAGAAAGAAAGAAAGAGAAAGAAAGAAAGAAAGAAAGAAAGAAAGAAAGAAAGAAAGAAAGAAAGAAAGAGAAAGAAAGAAAGAAAGAAAGAAAGAAAGAAAGAGATAGAAAGAAAAAGAAAGAAAGAAAGAAAGAAAGAAAGAAAGAAAGAGAAAGAAAGAAAGAAAGAAAGAAAGAAAGAGATAAAAAGGAAGAAAGAAAGAAAAAGAAAGAAAGAAAGAAATAGAAAGAAAGGAAGAAAGAAAAAGAAAGAAAGAAAGAAAGAAAGAAAGAGAAAGAAAGGAAGAAAGAAAGAAAGAGATAGAAAGAAAGGAAGAAAGAAAGAAAAAGAAAGAAAGAAAGAAATAGATCGAAAGAAAGGAAGAAAGAAAGAGATAGAAAGAAAAAGAAAAGAAAGAAAGAAAGAAAGAAAGAGAAAGAAAGAAAGAAAGAAAGAAAGAAAGAAAAAAGAAAGCGAGCCTTTTATTTTGGACATATTCCTTGTCTCAGCCTTACAACCAGAATCTGGGGGCATTTTCACAAATGTACATTACTTGCATGAAAAAAATATCAAACATTAAATTTTATTAATATGCTACATATTTATATTTTAGGAAGATATTTAAAATCTACCCTAAAAGGTAATCTCCATCATTGGTGAACCTGTTATTATTCCTATGAGCCTCTCTAGGTGGGTTGTGTTTCCTTCCTGTTAGTTTCCGTGGTAAACCTCTACGTCAGCCCTTAACGTTGCGCTATCAGTTTTATGTTATTGATTTGACTCCCTGTATCATCCAGGTCTCTCTAATTCTGTGCAACCAACATTGACGCTTACCAGATTAAATGAAGCAGCTTTATTGATAGAACATCAATAAATGTTCTGTCAATTTAAAACATAGCTCATAATACCAAGGAAAAGATAGAAGTAAGACGTCTGGGAATGGGCAGAAACAAAGGCTGCTTCATAAGACTGGGTGTCTGAACCCTAAGGAGCAATCTTACCGTAGAAACAACTTGGACAAGGCACCCTACTGGAATTAATGTACCTAATCATTTATGGCCTCCTTTTAATATAATCAAAATTAAATTCTGGGACCCCTGGGTGGCTCAGTGATTTAGCGCCTGCCTTTGGCCCAGGGTGTGATCCTGGAGTCCCGGGATCAAGTCCCACATCGGGCTTCCTGCATGGAGCCTGCTTCTTCCTCTGCTTGTGTCTGTCTCTCCCTCTCTCTCTCTCTCTCTCTCTCTCTCTGTCTCTTTCACTCTGTGTGTGTCTCATGAATAAATAAATACAAATATTTAAAAAAATTAAATTCTAAGAATGGAAGTTTCATGACCTAACTTGGGTCACGTGCCAATATATTGGGTCGGTCAGGGAATTTGACACATAAAACAGCACTTTGGAAACACCATACCATGAAAGAGGAACGAAATCCAGAATGAAATCAGGAGCTATTAGGAAGGTAGAAGCTATGATGACAATTAATGAAGAACAAATGGTAGTTCTCTGAGATCAAGAACCATGTCTTTAATGCTTGATATCAGTTCCAAACACACTACTTCAGAGTGGATGCCCAATTAATGTTGACTCACGTTGCTAGAAGTAATTCAAAGTGTCATATTTTGGAAAGATTTCTTTAACCATAAATATATCCATTCCTCTTGATTAAGTTTTGATCCTTAATTCTTATTTTCCTTTAGTCATGAGAAATATATTTTAAATAAACGATGAAAAGAAAACCAAAACTTACTGAGTGCAAAATATGTACTAGCTTCAAAGGATGCAATAATGAATACGGCATGATGTCCTCCCTTCATGGGTTTCTAGCTTATAAAGAGAGTCAGACGTTTAAACCGATGACTAGTGTGATAATGAGCATCTTGCAGACTGGTACCACGAAGATTGATACTCCTCACCACATTATAACCTAAAATTCAGAACCACCGAAGTCTTTACCTGAAATACACTTTTTTGCAAGTGCACGCTATGAAATATTATTTAGAAGTGTAAAGGATAGTTACAGCCTTACGCTTACCTTTAGGTAGATAAAGCATATATATGTGCATAAAAACAGAATTAAGGCCGTCACGGGCACTATAATTGTGACTGTGTAAATATCCATGCATGTAGGTATGGACAAAGATTGAAAGATGACACTGAGAAACAAAAAATAGTTATCGCTAGAGTGATGGATTTTATATTTCATTTTCCTTTAATGCTATTATACAGTAAATGAATTTTCAAATTTAGTCAATACTTTGATTGCTCAACGGAAACAAAATACACTACGATTATTCCTTGCCTCTATATCTTCTGGTAGTTGTGATTCTTGCTGTAATGGCCGGGAGAGACTTTCCTTCCCTATTAGCATTTATGTATTCCCCCTGCATTTTTTAACCTATTTCTTCAAACTATCTGTAATTTGTGGGTTATAGGAAGTCCATTAGGTTTTAGCTAGACGAAATGGCTGTTTTGAGTCATGTTAATCTATTTAACACTGTTGTTGAATAGTGTCTAAGAGTCCTAAGTGCTTTAAACTCTCTGTTAGCCACACACAGGTAACCCTCTCTGCTACAAACCTAACTTTTCTCCATGTTTCTCTATTTCTACAGAATTTTTTTTTTGATTTCGTAGGTTCTAATCTTTGCTCTCAACAAAGATCAATCTCTTTTCAACTGCCAGAATTAATACTCCAGTTCAGGCTTTGTTACCATCTACTTGATCAATGTTTATTGCTTCTTTCTTGGTTTCCACACCCTAATTTTCTTCTGTTCCATTTTTGCCTTTGTATTGCTACTATCTCACCCTAACAGAGGCCATAGCCATGTCCTATGCCTGCATTAAAAGACCCAATGGACTCTCATATGGCTACTAAATTTAAATACATACTTTGCTACTCAATTTTGGAATTTCTTCCCTCCCTTGTAGCATTTTTCTTGAGCATTTTTCTCATGCTAACTCTACTGGAGAAAAACAGCTGAATCTTCTTCCTACAGATCTTTGCTTACACTGTTCCCTTCACCTAGAATGCCGTCCCTCATTCTTGTCCCTTAATCACTCAGAGGTCCATTTTAAAGCTTGCCCTTTCCACTATTCCTTTCATTATGATCCCAAATGGATTTGACTTCCACTCTCCAAATATATACAGTTTTTTTTTTTGTGCCCTCCTTTATTAATCTGCTTTATCTTAGGACTATTTGTGTGAATAAAAATCAGATTATATAAATCCTATGAAGACAAAAACACCTTTATCATCTTTATAGCCACCAACAATATCTAATACAGAGTACTGGCTTATCCAAAGACATTTTATTTTCCTGTTTACACTTCTTATTCTTATGGAAGATACAGAGGGGGAGATCAGAAGATAGCAGTCTTCAACCAGGAAGAAGAGGAGAGAAAGAGAGACTAAAAGGGGGCGGGGGTGCCTTCTGGAACTCATACAATGAAGCTGAATTTCTTTAAGCATAAAGGAAGAAGAACTTTATTTACTTATTTGTTTGCTTATCGATTATTACATGTAAAGCCCAGAATGTGGGTAACTCAATATAGGGACTATTGTAGTCAACTCAAGTGTTTTATTTTCTATTAAATTCTCTAATATGCTACTAGGTTTATTGATTTTTTTTTACATTTAATATTCTACTAGTTTTATGAAGTATCTTTGGTTTTTATTTTTATCAAAGTATTATTTTGGAAGAATGTTCCCCTGCGAACACATGTGACTGCCTATGGAAAACTGGGTCAGTGTATGTGAAAGTAGCACAGAGAAAATCTGAGTGGGTTTGGATACTTTGATCAGACCATAACTTTGACTTTGTCTTCCTGGGTCCCCAGTGCTTAGAAGCCCCTTTTCTTCCTCCTCTGTGATCCACTAAGATCACAGTTTCAGACCAATCATATTAGCATTCACTGAATTTAGTTTTCGTCTGTCCTACAATAGCAGCCTCACAGATTGGTGAACCTAACAGCATATTCAAATCAGCTTTGCCCAAGAAGCACACATTTCAGTGCATAATCTTAGACCAGCCTAAAGGGATATTTACAGACATTAATTATGCATAGCCTTCCATGGCGAGAACCTGAAAAGTTGCCTTTAAAAAAAATGTTTTAGGGGCACCTGGGTGGCTCAGTCAGTGAAGCATCCGACTTCAGCTCAGGTCATGATTCTTGGGTCCTGGGGTGGATCCCAACATCAGGCTCCCTGCTCAGCAGGGAATCTGCTTCTCCCTCGCCCCCCTCCCTCCCTGCTTCCTCAAATGAATAAAATCTTTTTTTTAAATTATTTAGTGTTCCTAAAGAGATTAATTTTAGAATAATATTTAAGATTTTTAGCGATAGGAAGCAGTACTTGATTAGTTAGTAAAGCATTGAAGTAAATGCAATCCTCTGTAAATTACAGTGAGCTGTTACAAAGCATTTTCCTTTTTATTGCAAATATGAAGGGTGCACTTATATTTCTCAGATATACTCGGAGTTAAAATATGGGAAAGACAAAATTTCCGCTTTTTGTGGAAATAGTAACATTAAAATAAAGCTTATTATGCAAGAACTATTTCCAGTAGGAAAATAATGCCTTTTGGACCTCATCAATGCAAAATGGAACAGAACTTATTTTGCTTACTTTCAAAGTTAAGAATTTGTATGTACAATTTTGAAAGCCTCTATATACAAATTGCTGTTTTATTCATTTTCCTTGAGGGTGATATTGCCATTGTAACATATTTCACAATAGTCACACGGATCTATTTGTTGAACCTATTTCTCTCTCTCTCTCTCTTTTTCTCTAGCCTCCGCAAACCTTTCCTGGAAGGAATGAGAGCTTTCAGATTGAGACAACAAGGGAAGAAAATCCGAGCACCACCGAGTGCAATTCTCAAAATGTAAGAATAACTTAAAACGGTTTTCACAGTGTTCAACTTGAAAATAAGAACATAAACACTTTAACAATTCTAGTTCATGCCCCCATGAAACTTTCTGTATGTGATATCTACTATCTAAACATTGTACTTTAAAATTTGAAAAAGCAAATATTCTTTGGCTGTCAGTGAAGTAGGTGTCCTGTTAGGAAATGTAACCAGACTCTTAGGAGTACTAGAAGTTGAGTGGTCAGAGTGGCAAGAGGGTGAGCACATGCTCAGCAATGTGCTCATTCCCACAACCACGTGACAGAAAGCTGTTAAAATATTTATTATTATTATTATTATTATTATTATTATTATTATTTTTAAAGATTTTATTTATTTGTTCATGAGAGACACACAGAGAGAGGCAGAGACACAGGCAGAGCGAGAAGCAGGCTCCACGCAGGGAGCCTGATGCGGGAATCAATCCTGGAACGTCAGGATCACGCCCTGGGCTGAAGGCTGAGCCACCCAGGGATCCCTGTTAAAATATTTAAAACAAAAACAAAACCCCAAAGGATGTGATTCAATCGTCTTCTCCCTATAAATAAAATAAACCCAGCATAATAGAGACATTACATTGAAGAAAGAGAGGTTCTTTACCTTCAAGTGATAATAGGAAATATATAATTGTGCCCTTTTTTATTTCTCATAATAATGTAATGAAATTTCAATTATGGAACTTTGGCACAATTACAGATCTATAATGTCTGGAGATGAGAAACAGCAGATGACAACTGGGTTGAGTAGATTCAAAGTTAGGCTTTAACCTGTTTGACAGAATGAAAAGTATCTGCTAAAGCTGTTCAAGAATGAAAAGACATCAGACTACAGCAAAGAAAATAAGGTAGAAAAGACACATATGTTAACGAAGTCTGTCTCTTTTTCTTGTATTGGCTGCCAAAGAGAATTTAGAAATATGAATTTCTCAACAATTCCACCTTCAAATCTTTGTGTGTTTAAACATGTACCAATTTAGAACATAATAAAATTAATGATAAGTAGAAACAAAAATCTCTACAATGTACCTCTAAATAAAGAAGTCCAGGTTCTCTGCAGGAAGGAACATTTTGCTAAAGACAGGTGGGTCTCTGACATGTGAACCATCAGAATAAAAGGACACGAGAATAGAGTGCAGACAGTGGTGGGATATATGCCTGAAAGGACAATTTCAGACTTAAATGTGAAAGACTCTGGGTTCCCAAGCCAAAGAGTTTGGTTGGAATTAAGGTTATATAGTTCAGGTTTCCAAATGTTTGTGTCCAATTAAGTTATGAGACCATAGGGTTAATTTTAAGAATGTTTTTATTTGATATATTTTTATATGATTATTTGTGTGTGTGTTGGTTTGTTTCACTCTCCTTCTATGATTACTGTTCTTTTCTGTCCCCGGTAATTCCTTTCCTTTCATCAAGTTTCATGAGCAGTGACTACGTTGTTGTAGGTCCCAGCCTGGGTCCCTTCAAAACTCTGCCTCTGCCTGCACCAAGGAGAATGCTCTGTCTCTAACCCGACCTCAGCCTAGATTTTAGTCTTTGGAGTTTGCACTTCCAAAAAGCTACACTTTGTAGTGCAGAGAGTGCTCAGTATTCATAGGCTGTAGATTCAATTACATTTAAATGCTGTGAGAGTAATATAGATGAGTGAGATAGACCAGATGTAAGCAGTCGGAATTAGTGGAACTGGTGTGAACATCAATTTTCAAATTTTAGACCTGCCGTTCTTAGCTGTCCTGACAATAGCATCACCTGGAGAGTTCTTATAAAATACTGACGCCAGGAGCCGACATCAGAAAAATTAACTCAACATCTCGGCATGTGGGGTCTAGAGGTTAGTTGTATTTATTTTTTCAATTGCTCCAGGGGATTCTAATAGGCAGTCAAGTTTCACTTCCAGTGTATTTCACGTGAAAATGAGCATTAAAATCATGTGAGGAGGTTTTAAAAAGTAAGATTCTAAGAAATTCTTAAGGAAACTATAAACGACTAGGACTAAATGTAAACCTCCAATTTATTTATTTGTTTGTTTGTTATTATTATTTTTTTTACATGGACCCAGCAAACCTCTTTCCAATCCAGGTAAATCTGAGGCAGATGATTTGTGAGCGATAATTTAAAAACTTTGGTTTAGATACCTTTAGTATATTGTTTAATAATGGTTTTTCTGCTCCTCTTACTCTGTTACATTTACATTTTAAAGAGGGAAGTGTCTAAATTAGGCTCTATAATGGTCATATGAAAGACCGTGTTCTTTTGATAGTGGGTAGGAGAGATCCAACCCCAAATCCTTTGTTTATTATGTAACGATATATAAAACCAGGGTTGATGTAGGACCGTGGAATTGATCTGGAAGTTGTCATGTGATTTCATCCATTGCTGAGCTCTCCATGAGAAGTCTAGTGGACCATCAACACCCCCAAGCTACAGTAACCAGAGGATGATTAATTTTAAGCATGGAGACCCCTATAGTTCCTTTCCAGGATTCTCCAGTGCTGGGACCAGGCCTGCTGACTTCTTCAGCCTTACAGAAAGAAAGCAGGGGGATCTTTGGATTTATGAGAACTGTTGTTACTCAGCTTGTCTAAAATCACCCAGAATACTCTTATTTGTGTTTCATATCATGCAGTGTGGTTGCTTCCATTTTAATATAGCAACAGGAAAATACCTTCAACTTGACTTTAGCAGCTGCAGACTCAGCCCCAATTTGGGTGGCTTTAATTGAATGTCCAAATGAGGTATCCAAACATAGTTTCATAAAGTAATTGCAAAAAAAATTTACCCTTGTCTGGGAAAGGGATTAGTGCATTTTCCAGGGTAAGAAAGATAGTTACATTAGACAGAATTACGGCCTCCTTATTGTCTTCATTTGGAGATTAAGTAATGTGTATGGGTGCCAAACTGACAAGGTGTGAATTTGTGATCATTAAGCATCAACATGCTCAGAGAGCTGGTAAAGCATTGTTTCTGGGTATGTCTGATAGGGTGTTCCTGGAAGAGATTAGCATTAAATCAGTAGGCTAAGTAAGAAGATTGGGTGGGAATTCTCTAATCCCTTGAGGACCCATGTAGAACAAAATGGTGGAAGAAGTGTGAATTCTTTCTCTCTTTGAGTTGGGACATGCATCTTCTGCCCACAGACATCAGAGCTCTTGGTTCTTGGGCCTTCCTACTCCGGGACTGAGCCCAGCAGCAAACCCTCACCTTCCCCAAGTTCTCAGGCCTTTGGTACCAGCTGGAAGTTACATCATCAGCTCCCCTGGTTCTCAGTACTTCAGATTTGGATCACATTATACCACAAGCTTTCCTGATTCTCTAGCTCACGTAGGACATATTATGGCATATCTCAGCCTCCATAATCGCATGAAACAATTTCCGTGATAAGTCCCCTCTTATATATGTATGTATATATCCTATTCATTTTTTTCTCTGATGAACACTGACCAATACAGTCATTTTTCTATATTTGTATTCTGCATACTTTGGATATGTTTTGAAAAAATTGGCATTTGCCTTTTATGAAAGAGTTTTCTTTAATCAGATTAATCAGTGTGACTTAAGTTTTATACAGTGAAAGTACATGGTAGTTGTTAAGGTAAATTTTGATGTTACTGGCCTTATTTGACAGAATTATAGTTGGCAGTTTAACTCTCATTTCTTTTTTTTTTTTTTTTCTAATTTGTTTTTCTACTCCATGGAACTCAAAAATCTAGAAACTACCAAATGAGGACATTTTAAAAATAATAGAAGTATGATAAAATAGGGACCTGAATGAAGACAATGACAGAAATAGTTGAGAGAAAGAAATCAGCAGAATATTAAAATGAGAAATCCATTAGACTTTGTGATCAAGTGAAGATGCAGAAGCAAAGACAAAAGTATAACATGGACCCCGATTTTCATGTTAAGCAATTGTGGCAATTATATTGTTCTCAGATAAAAGTACAGGAGGAAAAATTTTAAGTTAATTTTTGTCCATCTACTTCTAAACAGAAGAAGTTCATGCACCCTTAATAACTAGAATAAACAAAAATTTACATTAGAGCTAATTTATTTATAAGAAAACTATGATAACCTAAAAAGAAAACTGTTTAGGTGTAATTTGCATACCACAAAAATCACACATTTTTTAAAGACATATTTATTTATTTTAAAGATTGAGATAGGGAGAAAGCATGCACATGTGTGAGTCGGGGGAGAGGCAAAGGGAGAGAATCTTCAAGCAGACTCCCCACTGAACGTGGAGCCAGATTCTGCTCAATCTCATGCGTGACCCATGAGATCACGGCCCGAACTGAAACTCCTAGTCAGGCACTTAATCAACTGAGCCACCCAGGTGCCCTCCAAACCACACATTTTTATATTTATTTATATAAATATAAAAGAGATTTATATCTCTTTTGATTTATATATTTATTGGCAATATAATTGCCAATATAATTTTTAAGTGTATATTTCAGTAATTCACGAAATGTATTGAGTTGTGCAACTATTACCACAGCCCAGTTTTAGAACATCTCCATCTCCCTCACCCTAAATAAGATCCTCTAGCCTTTTTGCAGTCCATTCTCAGCCTTAGCCCAGACAGACACTAACCTAGTTTCTATCTGTATAGGTTTGGCTTTTTATAAATTCTATATAAGTTCATCATATAATAATATAGTATTTTGCATCTCTCTTCCTTCACATAGTGTAATGGTCTTGAGGCTCATTCATGTTATAACATAAATCAGTAGTTTCTTTCTTTTTATTGCTGAATAGGATCGGTTGTATGACTATAACACATTTTTGTTATCCATTCATCATTTGATACCTTTTGAGCTGTTTCTACTTTTTGGTTTTATGAATAATGACACTATGAACATTCACATAAACATTGTTGTGTGGACATATGTTTTAATTTCTCTAAAGTAGAAATGGAATGGGATATGATGAATTCCTTCTTGACTTTTAAAGAAGCAAATGGGTTTCCAAGGTGTGTACTGTAAATGCAGTGTTTGCATTTACAACCTAATCAGCAATGTGTGGAGTTTCAGTTTCTCCACATCTTTGTCACTATTTCTTATTGTCTGAATTTTTGCTTCACAGGCAAATTCTAGTGAGTATGAAGTCAAATTTCATTGCAAACTTACTTTGTCATCCCCTAATGGCCAATAACATTGAACACATTTTCATATACTTAATTGCAATTCATATATTTTCTTTGGTGAAATAGCTATTCAAATATTTTCCCCATATTTTGGTTGGGTTGTTTGCCTTCTTAATGTTGATTAGTAAGATTCCTTGTATATTCTGGATATAAATCCTTTGCCAGATATATGACTTGAAAATGATTCTCTCAGTATACTTCTTATCTTTTTATTTTCTTAATGGCATCTTTTAAAAATGAACAGACTTTTTTAAGTGCAGTTTTAGATTTACAGAATAGTTGAGCACCATGTATAGAGTTCTGTATAGCAACTAGTTATCTTCCTATAAGTGACTTCTAGTTTTATTCCATTAATAGCATACTGTATATTTGTACCAGGTGTACTTTCTGGCCCCAGATGCAGTCTACCTTGGTGAATATTCCATGTGACTTTGAGAAGAATGCATATCTCTCTCCTTTGATGAAATATTCTATACATGTCAATTAGATGCAGTTAATTTACAATCTTGCTCAGATCAACCCTATTCTTACAGATTATCTGTCTGTGTGATCTATCAGTTATTGATACAGAGTGTTGAGGTCTCAATAATCGTGGATTAATCCATTTCTATCAACATTATTTGATTTTTCTATTGACTCACGCAAGTTCTGTATATATATATATTGGATATTAGCCACTTACCAGGTAACTGCTTTGAAAATTTTTCCTCCCACTCTGTAGGCTACCTCTTTGTTTGTTGATTGTTCTTTTACTGTGCAAGGCTTTTTAGTTTGATGCTGTTCCCCTTGTTAATTTTTGCTTGTGCTTTTGATGTCTTGGCCATGAAATTATTGCCAAGGCAAATATCAGAGGTTTGTTCGTTTGTTTGTTTTTTCCTAATTTTTCTTCTAGGAGTTCTATGGCTAAGGCTTTAATTTAAATCTTTAATCTTTTTCAAATTATTTTTTTGTAAGTGGTGTGAAATTTTTGTGAGTGGTTTTATTATCATAACAGAGTTTTAAATCAGAAAGTGTGATGTCTTCAGCTTTGTTCTTGTTTCTCAAGATGGCTTTAGCCATTAGGAATCTTTTGTAAAAAAAAAAAAAAAAAAAAAGGAATCTTTTGTAGTTTCATATGAATTTTAGCATGGTTTTTCCTTTTTCTGTAAAAAATGCCACTGGAATCTTGATAGGAATTGGATTGACTCTATTGATGGCTATAGGTAGCATGGAGATTTTAGCAATATTCATTCTTCCAATCCAAGAAACCAGAATATCTTTCCATTTATTTACATCTTCTTCAATTTCTCTCATCAATATCTTATAGCCTAGTATATAGCTCTGTCACACCCTTGGTTAAATTTCTTACCAATCACTTTATTGTTTTAGGTGCTATTATAAATGAGATTGTTCTCCTTATTTCCTTCCCCCCCCCCCCTCATGTGGGGTTTTTTCAAGTTTTTGTCTAGATTCCAGTTAGTTGACATACAGTGTAACCCTGGTTTCAGATGTAAAATTTAGTGATTCATCACTTACATACAACACTCATCACAAGTGCCTTCCGTGATACCCATCCCCCATGCCCATGTCCCCTCTATTAACCCTCAGTTTGATCTTCATAGTCTTAAGAGTCTGTTTCCTGGTTTGCCTCTCTTCCCCCCTCCCCTCCATCATGTTCCTCTGTTTTGTTTCTTAAACTCCACACATGAGTGAAATAATATGGTATTTATCTTTTTCAAGATTGCTTTGGCTAGAGCAGCCTGGGTGGCTCAGCGGTTTAGCGCCTGCCTTCAGCCCAGGGCCTGATCCTGGAGTCCCGGGATCGAGTCCCACATTGGGCTCCCTGCATGGAGCCTGCTTCTCCCTTTGCCTGTGTCTCTGCCTCTCTCTCTCTCTGTGTCTCTCATGAATAAACAAAATCTTATAAAAAAAAAAAAAGATTGCTTTGGCTATTCAGAATTTGGCTATTTTGCAGTTCCATATAAATTTTAGGATTGTTCTGGCTCTATGAAAAATGCTGCTGGTATTTTGGTGGAGATTGCATTAAATTACTGTTTTTTTTTTTTTTTTTCTTTTCAGATAATCCATTGTTAGTATAGAAAGACTATTGATTTTTATATGTGGGTTTTGTATCCCACAGCTTCACGGAATTTGTTTTTTAGCTTTCACAAATTTGGGGTGGAGTCTTTAGAATTTCTTTTGTCACCTACATTTGTATTCATGGCACCTGCAATTTACTTCTTGTCTGATTGGGATGCTTCTTATTTCTTTTTCTTACTGATTGCTCTGGCTAAGACTTCCAGTAATATGTTAATAGGAGTTGTGACAGCAGGCACTCTTCTCAGGTCCCTGATTTTAGAGAAATAGCTTTCAATTTCTCACCATTGAGTATGATATTATCTGTCGGCTTGTTATTTTGTTGAGGTATGTTCTTTTCATATATAATTTGGACTATAGGGGTGCTTGGGGGGCTCAACGTTTGAGCGTCTGCCTTTGGCTCAGGGTGTAACCCCAGGGTCCGGGGATCGAGTCCCACATCAGGTTCCCTGCAGGGAACCTGCTTCTACCTCTGCCTGTGTCTCTAACTCTTTCTGTGTGCCTTTCATGAATAAATAAAGTCTTAAAAATTTTTTGGATTGTAGTTGGGCAGAGCGGCCAATTGGAATCTGCTTAGGCTCTGCAGCATGCAGGTTTATAATCTGCTAAGTCCTGAAGGCTGGTTACCATAAATTATACCCCCTTCTCCCTTTCTATTGGATCCCTAGCCCCACATACTACACCAGTGATTTCCCCTGAAGCAAGACTGGAGGGACTTCCCAGGCATCATCCTGCATGCTGGGGAAACTGGATGTTCAGCTTGGATTCTTTTTTTTGTCCCTCCCCCAGAAAGTCCAGGGGAGCCCTCTTGGTGCAGCGCTGAGCTGGCCTGGAAGAGGGGCCGATGTGGTCAGAGTGTAGCCACTCATCATAACTTTCTAATGCTGTCCTCAGTCTCTGTAGGCCTGAGCATACTTCAGCCTCAATCCTGGCTTCTAGGATATTTACAATGGTGTCTTGTCTGGATAGTTGCTAGTTGGTCTTCCTGCGAAGAGGACTGACCTCAGGAACAAGCTATGTTACCATCTTGATGACATAATTCTCCATTGAGTGCCTCCAAATTTTAATGAAAGCCAGACACAGTGTATTGGGTAATGGGAACTGAAGTAGATAGAACTTTGGTATGAGGTTATCTGGCTAGGAATTAGACTGGTTCCTGCATGCTTCATCCACACATGTCGGAGGCCTTCATTTCCGCTAATGTCCCTATGTTTTTCACCCTGATGTCTTCAGGTTTTCCTAGACTCTTCTTAACATAAAGTATGAACTTCTTAGTTCTTTTAACTGTAATCACATTCCATATGCTGTTATGGTGTGGTGGAGGGGAGGCATTTAATAATCCTTTGAGATTTCACATTTCTAAGTGCTCCTACAAGGTAATGGCTCCCTAGGCTTCTACTTCAGCTAAATTTGACTGTATTCTGTGTATTTACCTATCTCTCCAGTTTTAGGAGTGATGATTTATCTGGTGACCTCAATTCTCTGACAGATGTAAGGAAAATTGTAGGTTACCCGTTTGTTTTTTTCTTGTTTTGAGGTGAAAGTGACAACTTTCACTTTCAGGGGACAAACCGGTAGTCTTAAACAGTGTAAAAAGTTTTTAATTTCAGTAAGGTCCAGTTTATCACTTTTTCTTTCTTGATCATGATTTTGATTTATCTAAAAAATATTTACCCAATCCAAGAATATAAAGATTTTTCTACATTTTCTTATTAAAAATGTTTCTAGTTTTATTTCTTAAATTTAAATCTATGACCCATTTTGAGTTAATTTTTCTGTATAATGTGAAATAAGGATCTATTTTCATTATTTGTACGTTGATATCAGTTAACTCAGTCTTCAAAACAATTTGTGGTATGAGCAGCTGGGTGGCTCAGTCTTTTAAGCATCTGCCTTCTGCTCAGGTCATGATCCTGGGATGGAACCCTGGATTGGGCTCCCTGCTCAGCGGGGCGTCTGTTTCTTTTCATGCTCGCTCCCGACAATTATTTTTTAAAGTGTTGTAATGAATATACTTTCCCTAATTGAATTGCTTTGGCACACTTGTCAAAAATAATTGACTACAATTCTGAATTCATTTCTTAACTTTCAATTTTTCCATTGATCTATGTTTATCTTTAAGCCTGTATCATAAAAAAAAAAAAAAGCCTGTATCATACTGTCTTGACTACCGTAGGTTTATGATAAGTTTGAGACTGAGGTATTTGTTGTTTTCAAGATTGCTTTGGCTATTCTGAATATATTCCATTTCCTTGTTAAGGTTAGGTTTAGTTTTTCAATTACAATTAAAAAACAAAAACAAAAACCTGTTGGGAATTTGAAAGAATTTGCATTGAACCTATAGATCAGTTTGGGGAGAAATGTCCTCTTACAATATTAATTCTCCCACTCTATAAACGTTGGTCATCTTTCCATTTATTTATATCTTTTAAAATTTCCTTCAGGGAAATTTTGTAGATTTTCAGTGTACAAGTCTTGCACTTCTTTTGTTTTCTTTATCCTAATTTTAAAATTCCTTCTGATGTTATTATGAATGGAGTAGAGGATTAATTAATTTCGTTTCTAGATTGCTAATTGCTAGTATTTAGAAATGCAACAAATTTTTGTATATTTATCTTGTAATGGATTAGTTTCAAGTGATTATGAGCTCTGACTTAAACTGGGATGACATTTGCGAAACAACTACACAAAGTGGCAATGTTGATTTCAAGAGATTCTGATGCTATATCCAGAATAAGGAAGACAAACCCCTTATCTGATTTTGCTTATCAGTCTAGACTGATAAAACATGTTCCATTCTAGAAATGACACTGCTATGTTCAACAGTGACAAATGGAGTGTGTCTACTAAAGCTTGAGGGGGAAGGTTCAAGAGGAAATTCAGTATATAATGTTGATTGGTTTCATTTCTGTTTCAACCAGTTACCTAATGTGTAACCATGAGTATTTAATCCCTTCAAGGCTCATTTTCCTCCTCTAAAAAAGAGAGATAAATGTGGCCTATCTTATACAATTTGTTAAAGGTTCCAGTGACTTAACACCTAGTTTATCATGAACACATAGCAGGTCCTCGATAATTATCACTTTCCATTCTTTTATATAAAGCTATGCCTTTCACTTACAACCTCAATAAATATTTTTTGAATTGTATGTTTTAATTAATTTCTCAAAAGAGAAAAACTATGTGAAATAGGTCTTAGCACGGTCTTATTCAGTGCTCCTCTTCAGGATAGTACCAGATGTTGTTGGTGAAAACAGCTATACGAAGGAGACTATTTCAATCAAATATAAAAGTGAACTTTTCATGAAAAGTATATGAACTAAGATTTAGCCACTGAAAACATAGTATATTATGTGATTGGATAATGAAAAACTGGGGCACCAAGGTGGCACAATCAGTTGGACATCTGACTCTTGGTTTCCACTTGGGTCATGATCTCAGGGTCGAGGGATCCAGCCCCGCTGCTCAGCGTGGAGTCTGCTTAGGACTGTCTCTCCCTCTCCCTCTCCTCCCATCCTCCAGCTGGTGCACATACTCTCTCTCTCTCTCTCTCTCTCTCTCTCTCTCTCTCAAACAAATATTTAAAAAAAAATAATGAAAAACAACTATTCTGGATGTATTTTGGAAATGAAGCAGTAGTATGGAAGAAAGGAATATCATGTGAGCATCTCTTTCAATTCCAGGATTCTGTGATCATCAGCAACCTCCCTGAGAGCTGATGGGCATATGTGCAGTCTCTTAGTAAATAAATGGCAAAAGAGATGCATTTTGATTCCTATTGGTACACCCAATACTAAACAATATAGTAGAGAAAGCCTTGAAATTACATAAAACCTAGATTTGAATGCCAACTTTGCTTTTTCCTAACATGTCACTCCTGGCAAGTGATTTTACAATTCAGATCCTGTATCTATATAATGTAGATCAAGGATTTTCAGACATTTGCATACCTATGAATCACCAGGTCAACTGGTAAAAGTCCTTCACTCCTATAGATTATTAATCAGTAGATCTGGGGCACAGCCCAGGAATGTGTATTGTTTTAATAAACCCACCTAGATTTTCTTTTGTCAGTATTTTCTGACAAACATTTTAAGAACATTGGATGTTGATTCCTTACAGGTTTGTCATAATAATTATATATGATATTAAATTAACTACACAGTGTTCAGTTATATCACAATGTCCTTATTAGTTCATTCTAAAAAAGCTGCTCTGTAATTCTAATACCCAAGGTCTCCATATCTTCTATGGTCAAGGTCCCAAACTTGGAATTAGAGACTTTACATTGTCTTAGATACCTTTGTGGGTTCATTCCATTTCCTGCCCTAAATAAGCCAGAAAGGGGCATCTAGGAAAATGCTCTCTGGATTCTTTGCCCTCCCCCTTTTTTCTTTAGTAGACTTAGAAAACTTTAGGTAGATTGCCACTGGCTTAACAGCAAGCTGGACTGTTTGGTGTGTGTTTAAATTATTTTGAAAAGGCCTTCCTTAAATGATAGTATCAGAGACACATGGAGAAAGCAAAGGATATACCTGCTCCATCATCCCATTTGCCAGAAGTTTGCAAATGTGTCTCATATTGTTTAATAACATATCAAGAATTAAAGACATTGAGCATTCAATTTTAATTTTCACTTAGGGATTAAGACTTAATGTGGATCTAAATATGTTTCACAATATTTCCGACTCCTCTAGGTAGCAAACATTTTTCTTAATGTGCTGAGAAAATGAAAAGCACAATGGCTTCTGTTTAGCATTGAGAGCACCAGCTCCGTTTCTTCCTATTACACCTGCTGGCAAGTCCCTGACCAAAGGGGGTTTATTTAACAGCAAGTATTGTCTAGGGAAAGGAAAAGGGGAAAATGTGCAGAAAAAAAAATCATAGAGCTGCGAGTAGGAAATGATGCCAGCTTTTTAATGCTAAAACAATTTTGGCAGAGATTTAAGGAATCCTGGTTTCCTGTTATAGCCAGTATTCATTGTGTAGTATTTGATGGACTTGATGAGTTGTTGGCGGGTGCTGGACTGACAAAATTTTCTGGTCGAGTCATGCCCTGCTGTAATTGGGCTTGGAGGCCACACAATATTATCATTCTGGGCTACATTTTATCAGACATCTGAAGAGGCTGGCTTTGCACAAGGCATTGTTATTGTGCTACGGTGGTTCCTTCAAGAAGGAACAGACGTGCCTGCAGAGAATGCAGAATGGTAGATTGTTTCATAAGATCTTCAGAACAGTTTGAGAACAGTTTTTGCATTGCGCAGCAGATATAAATCTCCAGGTTGCCCTATTAGAGCATCAATTTAAAGTTGCAGGAATGTGAACCTAAGTGGCACTTCTCATCAGAAGTTGTATAGAAACCATAATAACAATGGTTAATTTATTCACGTGGTAAATAAAAATAACCCCAAAAACACGCTGATATTTATTATAAGGTCATTGGCCAAACAGTGCTGTGCGTACAAAGCTTGATTTGGTTAACAATTCTTTGACTCTTCCTGTCTTCCCTGAAAACACAGAATGGTTTTCTCCTCTTGGCACCTGTAGGGCTAGGTTCATACATATATTTCATCCTGCATTACAGTCGAGCTTGCAAGTTGATTATGTGTACAGAGTACTCATTAGATAACAAACAATTTGAGGGCAGAATCTATAAAAATATTGGTATTTCCTTCAGGACCAAGCAAAATGTTCATTTAGCAGATGCTTATTAAAATTTTTCCAAAACATGCAACATTGTGAAATGAGACAAGGCTGTGCTTTTCAAAAGTTTAACTATTTCACACGGAGTACTAAACACACTGCTAAAATACCATTCTGTAATAAATATGACAAATTTATTTAGTACAGAAAGGTGGCAGCCCAGAAAAACTTAGCCAAAATGTATTCATGTTTTTAAGTAACCGAGACTTAATTCCCTTTTTTCTTCTCTAGAATATTTTAAAAATCCTTCTTCTTTTTAGCTTCCAACCTGTTCCGTAATTTATTTCAATATGCAGAATCAACTGGACTTCTGTACCCGCCAGAGTTATTTTTTCTTGGTAGAATTTCAGGTTGCCCAGTTATGTATTTGCATTAATCATTTTGAGTTCTTTTAGTGTTTCAGAGAAAGATATAAGAGATATAACTAATCTCTCTTGTGAAAGAGCACCAAATGTTTAATACCAATAACAAAATTATAGTGATCAGCAGGATTAGAGATATAAGTTCAAAGACTTGAACGAGTTTCTGATAAATCACTCCATCTGCTTTAATTCTTAAAGTATTATTCGTTATTTCTCAGAGAAGGAATAGGGTGTAATTTAAAGTAAACAAGAATGCCAAGGAAGCCATTTTCCTTTTATAGTCTTTCCAATGACTGGAAATTAAGTCCTAGAGCTCATGGGATTTTTGTTAAATTAACATTTGCTAAGTCGAGCCCTGGGGTACCAAATGGTGAGCCAAGGTTCAAGGAAGATCATGAGGCAAGGGAAAGTGAAATAGAGGACTTCATTAGTCACAAATTTTGAAGGAAATACAATGCATAGGTCAGTGGAGCACATGGGGGGAGGTCAACGCAGGAGACAGGCAGAGAGGGAGCAGCAGAACCTGAGACACATTTTTTTAGGGTTAGTTGGGGAGAGTTCTTTGGGGTCCTTGTCTAGGCCTGACTGATCAATTTAAAGCAAAAAGAGCAGGAATGTTGGGAAGAGCCAAGAATAGGGAGGAAGGAGAGTCTTATCTAAGAAACAGAAAGGAGAAGTGGGGGTGGGGTGGTAGAGACAAGAGAGGAGAGGATGTTTATGCCCGGGGTGCTGGGGAAGTCATACCAGGAATTTACTCCTTTGGGGCACCTGGGGGGCTCAGTGGTTGAGCACCTGCCTTCTGTCCAAGGCGTGACCCAAGGGTCCTGGGATCGAGTCCCACATCGGGCTCCCCACAGGGAGCCTGCTTCTCCCTCTGCCTGTGTCTCTGCCTCTCTCTGTGTGTCTCTCATGAATACATAAATAAATTTTTTTTAAAAAAATAAAAAAAGGGAATTTACATTTTCTTTTTTTTCTTTAAAATATTTGCCCGGAAGGCAGGCGCTCAACCACTGAGCCACCTGGGGTCCCCAGAAATTTACATTTTCTTGTGACTCTACCGAGTGTTGTCTAGGACATGCACTCCTAGAGAGGCTAGTGTCATTTCCAAGCCCCAGCAGACCTCTTAGCCACACAAAAAGGATGCTGATGCAGCAATACGTATGGGTATTCAGCTAAACTCTTAGACATGTCCTTTTAAAAAGGTCATTCTAAATATGACTTTATTCTCATAATTTCTGAATAGGATATTTGCTTTGGAGCCAAAGATGTGCCTGTATCATCATGAAAATCTCTTGAGACAGCTAAATCCCTAAGTTAAATTAGTTAGACTGATCTGATGATTTTGCATTGAGGAGGGGAAAAACAAAACAAAACAAAAAGTAAAGACATCTAAGTTTAAGGCTATTTAGGATTAATAAGCGGTAGGGTAATACGATTTTTTTTTCTTGCCCTGTTAAATCATAAACAGTAAAGGATGAGACAGGATGAGACAGAAAGAACCACAGGCTCAGGGCGAGGGGTGTCAGCAACAAATCCTTTGGCAATATCAACATTCCCTAATGACCAGGGTCAATGTGTTGATTCCAGGGATGTGAAATTAAAATGACCGAGTGTCAGCGTTTCCATTCTCATAGGATCCAAATATTTGTTGACAAGAGAGAGACATTTTGATTGAAGGAAGTGGAAGCTGAGGATAGGAAAGAAAGGACAGAAATCAGACTTACCTGAGTACCTACTCGAGACACGCCATTAGGAACCATTATATAGTTTTAATGTAATCTAACTCGTCCAAGAACCCCCTCAGGTAGGTAATACTTTGCCCACTTTACAGATAAGTCATCAGAACCTCAGGAAGGTGAAGTAACGTTTCCAAGTCCATACAGCCAGTAAAGGCTAAAGGAACTCCAACCTGCGGGGGCCTAACTCCTCACTCCATTCACCTAGCAGGTCACCTGTTTTATCTCATTTCACATTGACGTCACTGTTGAATGTCACCATTGTCATCCACATTTATAAATGAGGAAAAAGCGAGGTTAAGTTGCAATTTTCCAAACCTCATTCCACTGGAAAGTGCTAGCCTGTGATGAAATGTTCAACAGTTCAAAGGTGTAGAAAATGGACATTGAATAAGGAGTCAGATAACAAAATTTCAGTGGATTTTCCATGAATCAATCAATCTCTCTGTGTCTCTTATCTCTCTGTCTCCCTCTGCTCCTCAAGAGGAAAATTTCCTTTGACTTTTGGATATATTTTTAGTATTAAAATGTTCTTTCTTTTCTGAAACACTGTTGAAATTTAGGGGTGTGTTTGTGGCTTTTTTTGTTCTAATTTTGAAATTTGAAGCTGACAATCCTGATGTTTATTTTTGGTGTTTAACTTTATTCTTTTGTAAAATACCAACATCCAGGAAACTCAGTGTTCATTAACTTACCCCCATTATCACAGATGTGGGAGATGGAGTTGGGACTCAAATTCATTTACACATGGCTCCAAAGCCTGGTATCTCCACATTAAAACGAAGGTCCTTAGGGCACCTGATTGGCTTAGTCACTTGGGCCTCTAACTCGATTTCAGCTCAGGTCATGATCTCAGGGCTGTGCGATCAAGCCCCGTGTCAGGCTCTCTGCTCAGTGTGGAGCCGGCTTAGGATTCTGTCTCTCCCTCTGCCCCTTCCACTTACACTCACTCTATTTAAAAAAAAGAGGGGGGGGGGGTTAGGGGTCCTGATAATTATTAGGACGTCTCAGCATCACAGTTTTCCCACCATGTTGTGACTGTGTGTTGTTTTCCATGTACCAAGATAAATAATTAGCTGGGTTTGTCTCAACTACATAGTTTTGTAGTTACTTTGCCTGCTTTCTGGCCATAATATGACATTTTGTCAGATAACTAGTGGTTCGTTGCTCAAAAGCACATGAACAAACTGGTTATTCTGGTGGTGGTGGTGTGTATGTGCGAGATAAGTGTAATCACTTTAAGAAAATTGTATTCATGGCTTATCTCATTTCATAATTTGCAGACCCAGCTGTGCTCTTCCCTAGGTCTCCTGTGTAACTGAGTAGGTGAGCTGCATAGCGAAGCAGCTGGATTTATGCATATTTTCCTCATCAGTCTTCATATTTTACAACTGGAATTTTTGGATATATGTATATTACTAATCAGGTTAAATTTTACCTAACTGAGATGGAATGTTTTGAAGGCCTGTGCTAGCCAGACTGCACAATTTTGTGAAATTTTCAAGATTACTACTTAAACATTTTTGTGTGTGTGTCTTAAGACAGAAAATAGTTAACTTGCATAATTAATCAATTATTCACCAAAGCTAGTTGCATCTGTATCCATTCTTCTACAAGCAAAATTACATTTTTTAAATCATATGTGCATGAGAGAAAATGACATCTGAACTTTTCCGTTTGTTCAAGAAAACTTGAGACTCAAATTGATAAGGAAGGGAGAGCTAAAGTGTCCAGGCACTGTTTCAACTTAAAATCACATTTTTTAAATGAGCATGTATATTTTTTCTATAGGGAAACTATACGGATAAACAGTTCTATAGGTGGTTGTAGCTCATTGAAAAGCATCAGAACAGCCATGTCCCCACGAAGAAGAAAAAGGAGAAAGAAAAGAAAGAGAACAAAGAGTGGGCAGGGGAAAGTGGGTGAAGAAGACCAGGGCAGGAGGAAGGACAGGAGTGGGGAAAGAGGTGGAACAACAGGTGAAGAGATGAACAGTTTCAGAGATGGAAAGGCAGGCAGGCAGACAGACAGATGTGTGTTCTGTGTTATTTTGAAATCATCAAAAATAGGAAAGCACAACAAAATTGTCTGTTTTCTTCTCCCCAACTTAGTTGCTGTGCTTCGACATTTGTCAGGGTCAAGTTTGGTGCATTTATTTCTGTATGTTTTACACGCACTTCTTATGCATCGCTGTGATTTTAACTGTATAATTCACAAATGAATCATTTGTGATTTTAACTGTATAATTTTGTATTACATGTCTTTAGCATAGGTGTTTTTCATATTAATAAGAATCCTACAAATGTCTTCATGACTACAACATTTCATCTTATTTTATCGTTATTTAATGAGCTTACTTATATTCAACCATTATTTTGTTTTCTCTTTTACTCTTATACAAATCCCAAATTCAGATTTCTGTGTGAAAAGGTTACCTTTCTTTCTTTTTTTTTCTTTAAATGTGGATTATTTTCTTCAGAGAGAGACTATCCCAAGTGAAATGCTGAATCATGAACATGTTTAAGACCACTGTACCTATCTTATTAACTTATTTTCCAAAATATCCATTAACTTTATTAACTTTATTCTTTTGATTATTTATTGATTGATTTGTTGATTTATTTCTACACCAGCATGGTAAAAGAGAGAAATAGAGCAAGAAAGAGAGAAGCCTGTTTTATCAGGCTGGAGCCAACAACAGTAAATGTATAATTTTTCCTTGTTTCCTCATTTGACAGAAAAAAAGTAGCTTACTATTGTAATGATTATTTATGAATTATTGTTGTAATTGGGTCGTATCATTTTCCTTCAATGACATGAGAATGGCATTGTATTAATGCCTCTGAAAAAGTTCGTGTAGAACTACTTTTCCTTCCAAGCTGTGTGAGCCACATATATCATTTATATAAACAATTATTTGATGAAGACATATATCAGGGAGTCTACTATGATATAACAATAGGTATGACTTACGGAGTACCTCATACGTATCAGGTGCTCTGTTCCGGGTGGTTGACAAATTCACTGTTAGATTCATAATTGCTACTACAATATTTTGAGATCTTATAGTAAGAGGCACTGAGCTAAGTGATTTAAATCATTCTCCTAGGTAATCCTTACAAACATTTATAAAATAATATAGTTCTACCCTTTACAAAAATGGAAATTTAGATTAAGAAAACATGAATAACTTATCAAAGACCACAAAGCTAGTAAGCAGTAGGTTTAAAGACTTGAACACTGGTTAAGACAGACTTCTTAGCCTACAAATTTAACCACTGCCTTATTCTATTTAGTCATAAAATCTCTTGTATAAAGTAGCACTTTTCACTTCTTCCTAAATTGACAGTTTCAGATTGTCCCAGAAAGAATTAAAAGAATGAAAGTTGATCATTATTCTAGGTAGTATGGGGGAATGAGTCCAAAAAAATAAAAAAAGAAAAAATCAGTGTGACAAAAAGTTCTGTATATGTGTGTGTACTTAACAACAGTAATAAAAAGAAAATGTATGAGCCTGAGTAGGTGACAGCAGAGACTCATTCGCTTAAGACCCAGTCATTTGTCTTCTGAGACTTTGCTGTAGTTCATCAAGGTGAGTCCGAAGGCCATGCTCCTATATCACTTCTCACCTGTTTAAGAAAACAGTCTCCAACTCCCTTATCCCATCCATCTCCCCAGCCTTCTGTACTTTATAGGCAATGGGAAATCACACATTTGTGTATGGGGTGATTGGTGATATTTTTCTGATTTGTTTTGATTTGATTGATTTTGGGGGGCAAGGAGTTAGCCTGACGAAACAGGTATTAGGAAGATATTTCTGGAGACTGAGTGGCAGATAGATTGGAGAAAGCAAGGTTAGAGAGAGTTGAATAGTTTAGTTCAATAATCAAGGAAAGAAATAAGGGAATAAACCCTATGATCTCTGAAAGACAGAGAAGGATTACAGTCTAACACATTGAATAATTTTAATAAAAAATGGTTTACAGACTCACCCATGGAAAGACTGTCAGCTACTGTCATCTGCAAGTTTTGCTTTTGCAAGCCAAGATAACATAATCCTCAGGCAATGATCGCTCTTGAGTCTATACGTAACAATTAAATTGTATTAAGTATCATTGTCCTTATTGTTGCTTTTCTTAGATTCTGACCAATGCCTATAAAGGGAAGAGTCTCAAGATTTACTGTCTCTTGAGTTGAATTGTGATGAAAAGTTAAACATGTCTTGATCATATGTAGTGTATAAGTTTCCAGCACAGACTGAATGCAAATCATTTGAATAAGGAATCTTTTTTTTTTTTTTTGGTTATTGTTCTTTCAGTTGCATAATTTAACTTAGCAATCGACTCATGAAATAAGTTCTGAAACTCCCATATCCAGATATTTGAGTATTTAAACATAATTTCTGAGAAATGTAGCTGAGTTTCAGCTTCTTGTCAGCCTGACGAGAGAAGGAAAAGGAAGCTGCCCTGACAAGTCCTGTTGATCTGCAAGGAGAGACAAGGGAGAGACAAGGGGGTGCAAGGGAGAGACAAGGGCTTATAAAAATGGCCTGGATTCCAAAAGTTACACTATAAGGAATAAGGTTCTGCTGAGGGATGGCGGGTCTTTTTGTTTGGTTTGTTTGTTTAAGATTTATTTATTTTCTTATTATTTATTTGAGAGAGAGAGTGCATGCACGTGCGTGAGTGAGTGCAGGGAGGAGCAGAGGGAGAGAATCTTCAAGCAAACTCCCTGCTGAGTGCAGAGCCCAACAGTGGGGCTCAGTCTCATGACCCAGGAGATCACACCCTGAACAAGGGACTGCATTTTTAGGCAGGTGTTGTACAGACTGATCACTTTCAAGCCCTACTAATGAATCTCTTTAGATTCCCACATAGGGAAAGCATGAACTTGTAAACTTCCTCAGACAAGTAGGCGTATTTTTGCAGGATAT
Source organism: Vulpes lagopus (assembly GCF_018345385.1). Classification (NCBI taxonomy): domain Eukaryota; kingdom Metazoa; phylum Chordata; class Mammalia; order Carnivora; family Canidae; genus Vulpes; species Vulpes lagopus. Next base: position 3,679,995 of record NC_054838.1, on the reverse strand, counting down.
TTATACTATACCTGTCTCTTCATAATTGCAAAGTTAAGTATACATATCATTATGTGGCCTAAAAGGTATCCCATCAACTGTTCCTATTCTAGTTAGCGCTCGGTAGTAACCGTCCTGGCTGACCTCAGCACTATGACCTTTGATGTGTTCTCCAACTTCATGAATACTGTAACTTCTTCCTCCTCCTGACTCTGCCACAGACAACTCTACCCATTACACAGGGATGATTTCTTTGTCACTTCCTTCATGAAGAAATCCCCAGTCACCCTAAGTAACCAAGAGTCATATTTTCTTCTTTTCTGGATAATACATCTCATTGATTCATCAGGCCCCCATAGGTACCTACTATTTACTAAGTTGTCTTTGTTGAATGTTTCAAAAGTACCCGAGGAAGTATTTTGTTGTTAAAAATTGTGTCATTAGCTGAAACTGTAAAATCTAACATGACAATAAGACGGTTATAAGGTTAAATAATCCTGTGAGGAAAAAGGTACGTGGAATCTTGGAATGAACCCAGATGTACAGCAACAATACTTTTATGGCCTTGAAAACATTGTATAACTGTTGATCTCGTCATGTGTAAATATGAGGGGTTGAGATGAAGGGGACAAGAGATTAGATAATAAAACGTCAAGGGAGGAGTGTTATTTAAACAGAATTTTAAGACCATGAAAAAGCCAGCACTGTTAATAGCAACAAAGACACTGGGAGAAAGAATTGGGAAAAAAGATTATGTGTTATTGTTACATTTAAAAAGGCATCTGTATATTGTGTTCACACAATTATTTTTTAAATTATCACCCCAAAAAGGTTTTTATTTACAGTTTAACCACCATTTATCCTCACAAAGTATGGAACCAAAACATCAACTATGGGTAAATTATCAAAGCAAAGGTAAAGCAACACAAAAGTAAGATCCTTTAGGCTCACACGATATGACATATAAGTCTCCTGCCCTTAATATCTGTACTAGCTTTCAGTTATAAACTATCATGGAGTGAAAGGCTTTAAGAAACACTATTTATCTCTTATTTTCCACCAGTCAGGAGTCTGGCAAGTCTTAACTAGGTCCTGCTCATGGTTTTACAAGAGTAAAATTAAGGAGTTGGCCAGTTATATTCTCATGACCATGTTTAATTGGATAAATCTTTAAATACATCAATATTCTGTGTGACCTTGAAACTTCTATTTTCTCAGCTTAAAAAATATATTAGAGAGAGGGAGAGAGAGTGTGTGTATGTGCGTGCGCGTACACGTGCACGCACGCCCACATGGGAGGGGTGGGAGAGGAGAAGCGGAGACCTTTCAAGCAGACTCCCCACTGAGCGTGGAGCCCACTGCAGGGCTCTCTGTCTCATGACTCATTAAATCATGACCCAAGTTGAAACCAAGAGTCAGACACTTAACTGACTGAGTCACTTCGGCATCCCTCTCATCTATTTTCCTCCCAACAAAAGAACATTATGTAAATTTTATTATTATTTTTTATCTATAGTGTCATATTAAAAGTATTAGTCCTTAGTGGTTTTGCAACCCTTCAGATCAGCACTTAGGTTTCCATTTCCTTTTCTCTCCCCTTTCCTTCTTCGTCATCTATGCATGGGACTTACATGAGTGTTGGTTCTGCCCCAGACTTCGTATGTATAATATCAGTGTCAGCTCATCCTAACTTTTGGCTTGTAATCATTAACAATGCTAATGCTAACTTGAAAAATAGTAGAAGGAGAAAGGAGAGAGTGTTTATTATCTGTTAGTATTTATACTGCATATGTTTGTTTTCTCATTTTGTCCTCAAAATAATTCTGTGAAGTAGCTCCATTTTACAGCCAATAAACTGTTAAGTGTTACGGTCTCTATGCACTGTACCTCTGAGGCCCAGAGATAAATAACTCATCAAATTATTTTATCAAGATCACCAATGAATAAACATCAGAGCTAAAACTCAAACTAAAGTCTATTTTACTCCAAAGCATTTTAAACGTTAGGGAAAATTACATTTATACTACAATATTAGAAATGTGTCCTTTCTCTGTTTTTGTCTTTTATCTTCCTTAACTACAGTTGTCTGGAATTTTTGACAGCCTGGGTGATGTTGCCGATAAATGCGAGAGGACTCTGTTAAAGAAATTTCCCTTTTATGTTCTCACTGAATGAATGCCCAATTTATCAATGGCTACAAAGTTGATAAGATGGTTATTAAGGCATGATACCTGCAAGTTATAATTATGTTGCTCTTATATCTATTGCTTCTCTGAGAAACACTAAGAATTTTATGAACTTCCATCTCATAAAATTTCTACAATGCCCGTGAGGCACAGAAAAAAAAAATAAATTTAAAGGTAATGTTCATTATAAGATCAAAGTATCAAAAAAGGTTCGAGCTATCTTTCAGCCACATAATATTTTCTTTAATGTTGAAGTTTAATAAGTTTTCATTGTTCAGATGATCAAAGGCTTGTCTGAAATAGTCGGCTGTGCTTGCATTAATGAAAGAAAAAACTCCACTGCAAATCCTATAGTATCTTCCTCATGAGAATGACCTCAAGTGGAACACCACACAAGACAGGTTTTTGAGGTCAAATAGATTTGAAAAAAAAAATTGTTATATGTCCTTCTAGGTGATTTATAATGCGTTTGTGCATTATGAAGAAATGGATTTCAAATTTTAGTGTGCACTGGAATTGTTGGAGTGCTGATTAAAAATGCAAGCCCCATGGTCATAGGACTGAATTATCACTCAGGAGTATAGTGTTTTAACAATAACCTTATATAATTATATGAACAGGTCATCCAAGACCAGAACTTTAAGAAATTATATGTTAAAGGCTTGAGAAGAACGACTTTAAATACAAGTGTTTCATATTCAAATAAACTTTTCTCTCCCAAATGTGTATGACCTAGAAACTCCATTACCCTAAAATATATTTTGGGAAAGGTTAGACTGTGCAGAATACTTTCTGCATTGATCATGGTTTTTTAGCCTGATTTTATACAACTATTTGTTAATTTTTCAAAGGCTGAATGCAAGAATGAGAAAAAACACAAGCCAGGTGTATTACCATAACAAAAAATAATAATAATAATAATAATAATAATAATATAGGAAAAATTTAGATTCCAGGTCTAATTCAAACTCAGACAACGTAAAAACAAACACATTTCTTAACATACACGATTCCTCTATGCCTCTGCCTAAAATTTTTTGGAATGAAGAGTCAAGGTTTTGACTACTGATTTCCACCATTATAGTTGTTACCTTACTTTGCTCCTATAATGTAGGCTTATATAGAAGAAGGGGCTATGTGTAACCATTTTGGAGTCTCAACTAGACCTACGTTTGATCGTATGAAAAAAAAAATCAGGCATTTATTAAAATTCTGAAGGACTAAAATATTTTCATAGCCAATGTTTGTTTTATTCATTATTACTTAGCCAGAGACTTCATATTGACCACTTGTGTGCTGGCATCACACTGGGATGTACAGCTGATAAATGTAACCTCTGTCTTCAAGGAACTTGCAATGTATTGGGGGGCTAGACATGCTTATACATATAAACACATTGTGGAGTGATACAACTTCTATATGCACTGTACCCTTAGAGCAGGCAAGCGTGACTGAGTCTCTCTACTGGTGGAAATGACATTCTAGGGAGGGAATGAGTAGCTGGTTGTAGGATGTCACAGTGGAGAGAGACTTTGATGAAGGTGAGGTGGCATACAGATAGACATGGAGTGGTAAAGGATCACGGTGTGCATTCAGTTAAGAGCAGTATAGTGCAAAAACAGGGAGCATATGAAAATAACTTTGCTCTAAAATCTGAACTGGAGTAGGTTAAGTCTCCTGTACAGCCTCTTAAGCTGTCATCTATTTGTAGAATTTGTAGGACGTTAGAGTTTGAAGGACACGTAGGTCTCCTCCCCGTTGTCAGGTCCCAAGGAAACAAACTGACTCGTTCAAGTTCAGAGCAACCCAGTGGCCACGCGCTCTTAAAATTCTAGGCTCTGTTGTACACATGGAAAGGACACACCCCCCGCAAAAAAAAAGAGAAGCATATTCTTACAAGGAAGAGTTATTGTAGTTACTTTGAAAATGTGTTTAAAATAAAGAGGCAGAAAATGAGAGAGGAAGGAGGAATAAGAGACAGTATGGAAAGGATGAAGAGAAGAGAAGCAGAGAAGGGAAGGGGGAGGGAAGGAGAGAAGGAGAGAGCATGGGTGAAGGGGAAGGAAGGCAAGGTCAATATTTTAACCTTGGTTAAAATAAAAATGAAGCCGCCCCCATAGAATAAAATAAAATAATAAAATAAAATAAATAATAAAAAAATAAATAAGAATAAAAATGAAGCCCAATTGGAATACACTGCCAGCAATTCTTCAAAACTGGTGAGGCTAATAAATGAGAATTCCTGGTTAGTAAAATATAAGATTTTATTTCTCAACATATAATACTTTGTTCAAGGTCCTGAGGAGCTTTTGCTAGACAGATTGATGATTATGTTGTTTAACTCGCTTCAAGCTGGCAATATTGATGTGCCTGTAGGCATAGAGACCACGGACATATTCAAGTCTTATAGTCTAGATTCATCACATGTAACAGTAGTTTTATAATTCTTTACTTCAGTTCAACTGCTTTTACAAAGGAAGAACTTTCCATTTGAATGGAATTTTGTCATAGTAGCTGATGGCCATCAGCACCCCTAAGATCCCCACACCACCTGCCAGTGCTTGGTCTCTCCTTGGGCTCGGGCCACGGTTGTGATGAGGAAGTTTTGTCCCTACGTTGCCCTTTCGGCTTGCATCAAAGTGAAAGAAGTTTCCCAGTAGGAAGAATTGAAGGGAATTTTTCTATGCCTTCTTTCATAGAATTTAACTACATTCATCTATTTTCATTTGCAGCTTTTACAAGAGGGCAGGACCTGCTTAATGAAGCCGAAAGACAATCAATCAAGCAGTGTCACTATAGAGCCAGCGACTACCCCAAAGGTATTTTATTTGTTTGTTTGTTTTGATTTTGTCAGAAAGAACTTGAATCCTTTGGGTCCAATGATTTTTCTCTAGCTGAAGCAGGAATGTTGTACTGACTAATACGAGATACGTCCTCCACCTAGTGCTTCTGGACCTTTCCATGACCACTTGTGCCTGCCACTAAGTTTCTGGTTTAATCATCTGAGGTAGTCAGAAGAACAAGGGTGGGGGATGTATACCCCGCCCCCTACACACACACAACCAAGAATAGGGGCAACAAAAAGCATGCATCTGTTCCTTAGAGAACAAAAAAGATAAACGATTTGGGGGAGGCAGAGGAGGTAGAAAGAAATACATATCCACAACAGAAACAAATGACAAGCACATTTCAAGAACTTAATTCCAAACTTCTTTCTGAACTGTTCTATATTGGACCAAAAATATCATATCATAGCAATTCTTAGGGTTCATCTCACTTAGCACATTTCCTAACTTTTGAGTGAGGTTAAATCAGAGTTGAATGGTTTAGCCAAAGTCTTCTCGAAATAATTTTTAAAGTTGTGCTGTTTGTAAACAATATTTTATGTACTTCCATGAAATAGAAGTATTAACATATTTACACTTATTTTATTTTGGCCTAGCATGGATTTACTATAAGATATTTGTTGAGCTTTAAAAGTTTATATTCCTGTTCTGTTAGGATTTTAATTTTTACCTTAAACATATATTTATTTTAACTATCCTCATTGTCTTTTCTGTATTGCTTCACAGAAATTGCAAATGCCTCCTTGTACTGAATGTGAGGTGAAGAAAACTCCAGAAAAACAATTGACCAGCTTTGATGGGAGGGCGACTAGAGAAAAAAAAATACTGTAAATATCAAGAAACTGTGTTAAAAACATTCATTTACGATTGTCTTCATACTCTTTTTCAGCCACGGGCTTGATGGAAATACTAAGTTTTTAAAGCATGCAACTTTTTCACAATTTTCTGTACTTTATATAAAGTAGTCTACAAATTTTCCAAAAGATTCCAGGCCAATTATGATCCTTAAGCAATAACCTAATTAAAATGGATATCCACCGTCATAAATAGTCATTGTCATCAGTAAATTGCCCACTATAAATTGGTCAGTTTTAACTCAAATGCACTGAATGACGTTTAATTCTTCTGGTTCATTGGGTATCTAGTACTTATATGATCTAGTTCTGAAATCAACTGGAGGATGATAAAATGTTGTGGATCCTTGGCATTCTTAGAATCCAAATTGCAGCCATATCACCAAGATTTTGGTCCCCATTGGCCAATGGGAGTCACTTTAAGTTTGGAATCTGTGTCAACCCGAATATGCTGTTTACTTGAGGGTGTTTATTGCTGTTCTTCCTAATATTTTGAGCCATGTCTAAATAATGTCAAGGCAATTCTGTGAGATTTTTAGCCAGTTAACAGAATTCACTAAACATGTTTGACATGATATAGACAAAATATCTGGATGAATGACTAAATTTCTGACACAATTGACAAGATTTTTTTTGGCATTCTATAGACACATCTGTAGAGTTGTCTGCTAGAATTACTCCACGTTAGGAATTGAGTTCCTTAAAATGCTTGGAAGATTTTTTTTTTTGCGTGAAATTGGGTAGTGGAATGTGGGATGACAAGGGGGTTGCAAAACACAAATATGCAAGCTGATAATACACATTTTAAAATAGGGATTTAATGAATGCAAAAATAGCCATGTAGAACCAATAAAACCCAGATTTGTATATTTTGAAAACAAGTCAACAGCCATGATCATCTTTGAAATTGGGTCACTACATACCACTAATCAAATACATGCACTCCTGAATAATCTGAATGTAGCCCACAGGAACAGGAATTGATATCTGAATAGTTATCTGATTGATAGAACTGGTATAGCATCAAACTTAAAGAGTCAAATTAATGGGTTAAATGATCCAGTCAGGTTGTCTGCACTCTTCTGCTGGCTAGGTCCATTTTGCAAATGCACAAAGCATATAAAATGATTGAGTTTACAGAATGGCTCTGCCAAGCTACAATTAATATATTTGGAGCACAGTATCCTGGCGGGTCATCTTAGAATATATTGTTAATTTAAGAAAGGAAGGGAGGGAGGGAGGGAGGAAAGGAAAAAAAAAGAGGGAGGAAGGAAGGAAGGAAGGAAGGAAGGAAGGAAGGAAGGAAGGAAGGAAGGAAGGAAGGAAGGAAGGAAGGAAGGAAGAAAATCTGTAATCAATAAGTGAACTTAAATTCTGATATATAATGGCATGCCTGTGATCACAATGACATATTCCAAGAAATGTAGTGATTTGGAGAAATGGCAAACTATCATAAATAGTGTATTATTGTGATATAATCATGTAGCAGTTATACTTGTGGAGTAATTCATGTCGTTTATCAGTATTTTTTTTTTTTTAGATTGCAAGCTACCCAAGGAAAAAAAGACAATTTATTTTCTAGATGACCCTTTGAGTTTTCCAATGAAGTGCCCAGGATAGAACAAAAAACTGAAGATCCAAATTTCCTCCCGATTCCTCAGCTCTAATACTCATTTAATTCTATTAGATGGAATATTGCTAGCTTCCAAGTTTGATGGCTTATCATTTCCCCACTGTACCCAGAAAGCCCAACCACCTCCAATGATTATGAAAGGAGAGCTGCTCATTTACTTTCAATTTAGGTTCACTTTCCCACACACACCGTGTGCTCCAACTTCCCTCCTAGACTCTACGGACCCTATGGCATGTTAATCACTATTTTCACCTTATATGTTTTGAGGCACCTTTGGAACGAATGAAAAGAGAATTGAGCTGATATTTTCTGAAATTTTTATAAGATGTTGAAAGATGTGATCAAATTTGGACAGTTTCATTTGTAAATTATTCTTCCTATGCCCTAAATCTCTAGTCTGTGACAATAATCAACGTGTTTCTCTTAATTACTGGCATGATCAAGTGGGCTTTACATGAGTGTAATGTATAGATTTTCATTTAACAATAGATAGCATTATGCATCCTGCAGTTTACTGTGGTATAATCATTGCATTATTTGTTTCAAAAAAAAGAATTGTAGCAGAGGTGCTTTATAGATATTTTTAAGAAATGTTACGGAAGCTCTTTTAATAGTCAAGCACAGAATTTCTTTTTTCTTAGTGTGTTATGTGACTTTAGTGAATGCGTTTTTTCTCGATCCTTTAATTGCTTCAAAATAGAATCCAAAAGGTTTAAAATGTTTTACTTACATGTGCAGATTTGTCCATAAAAGAGATGCTGTCTCTCATTATTTCTTTTAATTAACAGCTCCATAAACTTATGTTGTTTTGAGAAGTTAACATTCATAGCCTAACTACCCTCATATGGAAGAAAATATTAACCTAAATCTTAAATTGAGGTAGTATAATTCTACTACGTGCCTGTAATGGTAAGCAGTAAAAGATTACTTAAGATTTGAAGAATATAAATTGACTCCTATTGAGAAACAAACATACTTTGCAATGGAATAAACTTGTTTTAATATAAGTACTAATGAAACTAACAAAAACATATTTCTCTAGTTATTTAAAAATACTAATCGATGCTATATATCCATTCTAAGTTAGGGACTTGTTTTGGACTTTTTTTCCTTTTATATGCATTAACTATGTAAATTGGATGTGGGCCTAAAACTCACAAGACCCAACTGAATGCTGACTGTTTGTTCAATCCCAACGTGCTCAGAAGAAAAGGGACTGATTCAGTAATTCACCTGGTTGTGGTCTTCTGTGTGATCTTAAATCTCTGAATACTGAATATACTAGATGGCTAACTGTTTTTTTTTTTAATTCTTCAAGCAGATATTTAGCATTCTAATCCTTTTTCAGACACAGTTCTGTTTCATTAAACATACTGGATTACAAGTCTAAGACAGTTACGTGAGAAACAGATATTTACCGTTTTAGATTACAATGTGGATAGTTGGATTAAAACACTATTTGTGAACTTTGCTCTAATGGAATCTTATTTTTATAGCTCAGGTACTGTAAGCAGCACTAATTACAGCAGAGGCTGAAATTATTACTGATGCCAATAGAGTAAGGTGAGCCGGCCCAACCTAGGGAGTTCTGAAAACATAGCCTTGTTTACTTAGGGGTCATTTTCTTAGTCATGTGTACAAGTCTTAATTTTCCCCAAACCATTTGTTGGATCATGTTACATAATATTAATGGTCAATGATGAAGAATAAAATTTACTGAAAGATGGCCTATTTTTCCTCAATAAAGATTTGTTACCAAGACTACAATGTATATCCTCCTACATAAACTAATTGAAAAAAAAAAACAAAACAAATATTGACATGAAAAATAGCACTTGCTTCTGTGTGTCAAGAGCTAAGGACATTTTGGAAATGTCACTCTGGGAGTATCTTCAATCTCTCTTTGGCCTGTCCCAGAAATCTTTCATTTTATTTATTTATTTTTTCATTTCGTTTTTGTAGACTTCCATGGTGTCATAGATTTTTGAATTTTTGTTTGCAAATGAGCTTCAAGTGCTCAGAACTAGCTGCCTCCTAGAAGGTCTTCAAATATTTGTTGAATGAATTAATTCAGAACTGGAAGCAGCAAGGGAAGAAAAAGGAAGCAGAAGGGAGCATATATCCCAGTGCAGTAACAGGGAATCCTAAGATGTAGTCTTCTTAGGAAGAGAAAACACGTAGAATGTTTTAGTTTGGGTTTTTTGTTTTGTTTTGCTTCTGAGCTATTTTTTTTCCTTGCTTCTTTTTCTAAGAGATTTATCTCTGGGCCTGTGGCTCTGACTTTAAGCAGAATAGATGTGGCATTTCTGGAAGAATTTTGGAATGCTGCTCTATGTAATAGACACAATTCACATGACATGTATGTGTCTTTGGAATCTACCTTTGACATTTGCAGGCTTTACGCAGGCCACTTTAATTTCATTTAGTATTAGTTTCTAGCCTCTTGGGCCTTAAACAGTTGGACTTAAATCAGAGATTTTCTTGAGCATCCCGCTGCATTCGGCAGTTGCATCTGCTTTCCTAGTCCTTTAGCAGACACAGTGCCAGGGCTGCCGAGGAGCATGTAGAGGATGGGGCTCTGGACTCCACAAACACTCACCATCTACTAGAGTATCCATTCTTCCATGTTGATTTATTGGTTGGGCTTACACATTCTAAATATACTTTTAATGAAGAAAGGGACTACGAGTCTAACGTGACTTGAAAAATCACTGAATAAAGTGATCTCGATGATCCCTTCTCCCCTTTTGTTCTTTCAGTCATCCAGTCCTTCAGCTAGTCAAAAAATACCCATCAAGATTCTAAAATGCGTCTGCCATTTCACTTTTTGTTCGAAATAGCAATGGCAAGAAAAAAGTAGTAACTAGGAGTACTAATATTGCGCACTATGTTCAAGCTACTACTTTTAGACCTCTCTAAAAAAATTATTAAATATTCTCAGGTTTGTTTGAGATCAATGTCACAGAGGGAATTGAGGTAGAAAAATACTAACTGGACTGCCCAAGATTGTGTTGCTGGTAAGAGGAAGAGACTGGATATAGACCTGATGGTGAGTTGCTGGAATCCATGCATTTCTCCACGTCGCCACATTGCCCCTCCTACAAAGGCCATGCCTTCATGGAGCTTACAGTTTGGAGAGAGAGAGAGAGAATCAGTAATGAAGGAAGCATACAGATTAATGCATGATTATAGAATTTTCCCTTCAAATGCTTTCATTTGGTTTAAGAATGAAATTGGCATAAGATGGATTAACAGCAGGAAAAATGTTGTATTACGTGTGCAGAGAGACCCAGTGATGAAACTGACACCTAAAAAAATGACCTAAGCAGCCAGTTTTTATACTTTTTAAACAAAAAGGCAATAAATCGGTGAAGAATTGACAGGATAAAGGAAACAACATTGAAAGCTTCGATTAATAAATTTTAAATAGAATTTGGGCAGGAATGGTAAATTAGTAAAAAGTAACAAGCCTTTTTGGTTCTGAATTTTCCTATCTCTGATAATGAAGATATATCTTTACCTCCTGGTACAGGGAAGGTAACTTTCCCATGAGAGATTTATTTCCCGTTGTCTGGAGACAAAGTGGGGGAAGGATCACAGGATTCTTTCTTCATTGCTGTATCTTAAGTAACTTTTATTTAAAATCATCATTATGCCAGAATGGCACATTTTGGGGTAGCCAACCCTTGGCCCGTTCAACAGCTATAAAAACAGAACAAAATACCACAAAGCAGGGGGAGCAGGGTGTGAATGTATCTTGTCTGTGTAAAGTCTTCACTGAGAAAATAATATTAAACTAAGGTTGACGAAAATATACTATTTTGCATGGGTGTCCGAATTTCAAATGATAATTTTCACAGTGTTCACAGATACTAGCGAACACTATTTAAAAGCGAACATTTGAATTCAAATAACCAGATAGTCATGAGGGCACCTGGGTGGCTCAGTCATGTGTCTGCCTTCGGCTCAGGTCATGATCCAGGGGTCCTGGGATTGAGCCCCATATTGGGCTTCCTGCTCAGCCAAGAGTCTACTTCTCCCTCTCTCTCTGCCCCTTGCCTCTGCTTGTGCTCTCTTTCTCTTCAAATGGATGAATAAAATATTTAAAACAACAACAGCTAACCAGGTAGTTGTGAATTAGTGCTGTTCCAAAAAAAAAAAAAAAAGCCACCAAAGCATCATCTGGGAAAGTTTTCATTGCTTTCTATTCCCTGAAGCATAGGACTTATGAATGTGTTAAGTATAGATGACAGTGAAATGTAGATTTCTTCCACGGAAACCTTCTAAATGGGTTTCTTCTATTTTCTTTCATAAAAATAAAAACTCTATTTCTCAGCCTTATGCTTGAGGTAGTGCCTTTCCCTCCCTCTCCATTCCTCCCCCTCTCTCCCTATCCCCCCAGCACTAAGAAAAGCCACACACTTGATAGCACCATGATCAACCAGGGTGTCTATGCAGTTCTTGTCTAATCCCGTGGCAGCCCTTACATCAGAAGTAAAGTAACTGTAGTGTGTAGGTGTTCCTCCTTTCCCTCCCTTTGTAGGGTTCCCCACCGCTAAATCCCTTAATTCCTTTGAGAACACCATTTCACTTTACCTCATACAGACACAGTAACATCTTCGGAAGATCCTATAACATGATATGTTTGTTCCTAGAAAATCAGGCTCCGTTTGAGGCTCCTGGAAGAAGCTGTTGACCTCTGTGTTTGATTAACTGTGAAATGAGCATATGGTCATCCCAATATCTCTACCAGGGGTGAAGAGAAGAAGAAAGATTAATCTGTAGTGGGTCACATCCTTGTTCTGACTCTGGCTTACCTTTACCACTATTTCATGATAAAGCACCCATCGAAAGTTAAGTCAAGACATAGATGTTCAGTAGATGGTCCCGGCTCAAATATAAAAGATGCAGCAGATTTGAGCAGGGGATGAGCACCCCTGATAAGCTCATGTTAAGTTAGCAGCACATTCAAAATGATAAATTGGTGCTTTTTTTCCCCTGCCAATTTCAGTCTTGATCCCCAAACATAAAGATTTTGGGGGCGGGAAATCCTCAAAGCTGCTCCTCAAAACTTTCCTTGGAATAATGTGCCAAGTATGTAAACCTTAGTGTTCACTTGACAGAGAGTCCACATCTTGCAATGATGTGTTTCCAACATGAGAAAAATGTGCTGCTGACAGTTTGCTTATGAAAGCCGCTGAGGGTGAGTTCAGGTGACTCCGACACAGTACGATAGGGGTGGCAGGAGCAGGTCATGAAAAGCATATTTCTGATCTATTCTTTTAATCCCTGAACTAGATCCCCTTTAAGCAGATGTGGCATAAAGAAAATAGAATGTGTTTACTAGTCGTGTTTCTGGTCATTTGTTACACAACAGATAAGGACATAGTTTAATACATACTAGAGCAATTAATGTTTGTAAATTTTTAAAAAATATATAATATAAAAAACAAACATTCTCTGAATCTAGGGAACTGAAGACCAGCTAGGTGTAGAAGTAAATTAGATAATTATCAAGTTGATGAAATCAACTCTTATCATACATGACAAAGAATACAACCTTGCTCTTCTTATCTACCTGGTTAGAAAATAATCAGCTTGTTTATGTGTTTTCACCTTGATATTATAAAATAGAATAGAAGGCGTGGAAATATGGACCCTTCAAAAATTATTCTCTTCCCTCCCATAATGGAGACATAGATGAGTTTTTTTGAATAAGGGACAAGTCTTCCTTCCTTACAGTGCTAATCCCACTGTCTATCATTTCCTCTTTCATTGTTACTTTATTTGGTGGGGAGGAGGGGGGTCATGATATGCATTTAAAAGTGAATTTTTTTTTGGTGTTGGAATTCACAAATAAATTTGGAGATTTCTAGGTTGCATTTGTTTTATCCATGGACATACCGTCTATTAACCAAAACCGATTGTATGTACACTGGATGCTTCCATTCATGCTCCCTCGCAAATGTGCATTGCAAGCATCATTACAGAGGTTTCCATACACATTTATACTTTCTGGCATTTCTGAACATTCTAACTAGCGGATGCACAAATTTATTGTATGAATATCTTTATACGTTTACTCCCCTATCTATGTATGTAACATGTCTGTATTCATGGGTTCCCGGATATAAATTCAGCAAAATATGTTTATATCAGTCAAATGCCTTTTTTTTTTGCTTCTCTAATTTTATTCCTATTTATATCTTTCATGTTGCTTTGACACAGGTAATTTCTTTTTTTTTTCCTTTTTTTTCTTTCCAAGTTTTATTTGAATTCCAATGAGTTAACATACAGTGTAACATACAGTTTCAGGTTAACAAGGGAATTTTCTTCTTTAAAGATTTTATTTATTTATTTGAGATGGAGGAGAGAGCACAAGTGGGGAGGAGGTCAGAGGGAGAGAAAGAAGCCTCAGGGCATAATCCCAGGACACTGAGATCATGACCTGAGATGAAGGCAGACGCTTAATTTACTGAGCCATCGAGGCATCCCAACAAGGGAATTTTATTTTTTTTAATTTTTTTATAAATTTATTTTTTATTGGTGTTCAATTTGCCAATATATAGAATAACACCCAGTGCTCATCCCATCAAGTGCCCCACTCAGTGCCCGTCACCCAGTAACCCCCCCCCCCCGCCCACCTCCCCTTCCACCACCCCTAGTTCCCAACAAGGGAATTTTAAAAGCACAGGAGATAATTGTGTATGTGTAGTTAACTGAACATTCAGGGCAGTTGCAATGAACACAGTGTGCTAATTTAGGCTGTGCAAATGGACACAACAAATTATTATCTCAAATCAGCCATTAGATATAGTCATCCCCAACCCTTGTAGACACAGGTGTGGCTGATGTACCTCTCTGTGTCTAGTGATTTGTCTGTAGTTTGAACTAGACTAGGAAATTACATTTGGGGCTATTTGCTAGATGTCCTAAAAAGGGGAATTCTTTTCAGCAAGGTTTTGTGGAGACACAAAGGAATTTTATCTATCCTGATGGTAACCAAAGTACTTTTTATTTAGAGGAAAAAAATCACTTTGACTATACTTAAAGCAAAGGTACATTGTTAGAGAAATCAGAAGGAAGCCATAAGACCAAGGAAGAAGAGGTAGTTCACGTATCTCAAGTGATAAGGAGAGAATGTTCTTAACAACAGGAAATTGTTGTAGAAGTTTTGAGGTATAGATTACTTTGAAAATCACTACACATTTAAAAACGAGTACCTGTTTATGAGAAAATATTTTGTTTAGGCTTCCTTTTTTTTTTCTTTTTAAAAATAAAGTTACATGCTTTCTTTTCTGTCTGAGAGTTTTATTTGAAATTTGGGTTAAACATAGTTAAATGCATGGCTGTAACTTGCGGAATGAAATACTAATTATTCCATGGAGGAGCTGCCAAGGTTAATTGGCTTTTACTTAAATTCCGGTATGCTTTGTATAATTTTCTTTTCTCAGATAATCTGAAGATAGATTTGTCTGATTGACTCATACTGCACAGTTTCTAGGAACTCCCACTTCACCAGCTGACCTGGTAGATGATCATTATTCTTTGACACATCATAGCATTTAATGTCTCCTATTATTCCCTTAGATAGTCACAAACAATGCAAACTCACTGGTTCTCTCTGCAGCTTGATCTATGTGCTTTGCTTAGGCCAAGGAGTAGGCAGGCACGATGGTGGTGGTAGATTTTTTAAAGAAATCCTCTGCAGGCTTCCAGAAATTGGGTCTCAATTTTGTTTCTTAAAACACACTGCTTCCGAGTCAGCTTTTCCAAAAGTTACTTTGCTGCATATGTATATCTAAACCCTAGGTGCGTACACATAACGACACTAGAACTGATACAACATGACTATAAGCAAAGACTTTGGAGTCAGACTTCTGCATTAAATTCTTTATTCAGCTGATTAACTGTGTGACCTCAAACAATTAGCTAACCTCTGTGTGCTTCAGAGTCTTCACCAGTAAAATGGGAATAATTAGATGGCATACCTCATGATAATAATAGATATTAATAATAATAATAATAATTAATAATAATAGCTATTTCCATTAAATATTAAATGAGATTACATAAATAGGACAAATAGTAACCATTTAATAAACAGTTCTTATTCCTATTTTAAAGGTTTCTACATATACATAAATACATTCACAAATGCCCAAGAGGAAAATTATCATGCATGTGGAATTGGAAACGTATAGGGTATCTCTCTCTCTCTCTTTCTCTCCCTCTGTGTGTGTGTGTGAGTCTGTGTGTGTGTGTGTGTGTTGAGCAGGACATGTGATTTGTCTAGTTTCCAAAGAAACTCCCTACTTGTGATTATCTGAAGAAAAGAGACTGGATTTGTCCAGATAATGCTAGATGAATGTCTCAAAATATGATCTTCCTTTTAAAATTTGTGGGTAGCAGCATCAAATGCCTTTTTTATTCACATAATATCATTGCACAATTTTTCTCTAAAGCCATCCAATTTCTGTTTCCTATTGAGACTCTAAAATACTAATTAAGAGATTATGTTTGTTACCTAATAATTTTAGGAGAATATAGTTATATTCTTTACTCTTTTGGTGTGAATTATTTTTAGATCTTTTTTATTATGTATCTGAATAAGTAATGAATAACATCTGGAGAAAAATGAGAAGTAATTTACTCTAACTTGGAACAATAATAATTTTAGTAATATATGTATATCTATAATCCAAGGAGACATGGGGCAATTGTTTTTAAACATTAGGTGAGTAGGTATATGAATAGAATATTTAAATGCTCCAATGATATTTTCTATAGAAGAAGAAATATATGTGCATTTCAGATTGTCTTTTCCTTCCCAAGTTTAAAACTTGCATAGGCCCAGTGCTAGTTTTGCTGGGGCCTTTAAAAAAACCAATAAAACATTAATCAAAACCAAACCTCATTTCAGATTTTATGGTAGAAATGATTCCACACACATTCATTACTTTTTTGAAATTAGATTTTTATTCTCATTTGGGAAATAGAAGCATCAACTTTCTTTTTCAATCTTTCTTCATTCCCACTTCAAAGCTTCAAAGCCTAGTGGACTTCTTTATACCCTCCCTCTTTCCAATTCTCTCTTTTATTAAAGGAAAGTATGTGAACAGACTCCTTCCTGATGTGCCCTGAAATTTCTTTTAAGGGAGTAAATGAGATAAGGTCTCTGTGGACCTAAAGCCCCTTGAAAAGTTCAGAATTCTCACAACCAACATACTCATTAAAGATAAAGTTCTTAAACTTCTGAACTACTCTAACAGTGTTCTAAATTGTCATTCTGCATCACCCTTGCTCCCCGTGGCCTAGTCACCAAATAGTGTCCATACTGATTCTTTGAAAGAAGAAAGAAAGAAAGAAAGAAAAATAAAAAGAAAGGAAGAATAGTTACATCATGACCTTCCTCTTCTTAAAATCATCAAGTAGTTTTCAATATCTCTGACAATTCTATTTTAGAAAACATTACCCTCATCAGGCTTCCTAGACCCAACAGTGCTGGCCCATCCCTCTCTTGGTTTCATTTTCCATCATTCTCCCCATGGCTCACTTGGCTTCATTTATTCTGGCCTCTTTGCTGAGCCTTGAACTTGCTGAGTATTTAGTACCTGCTAGTGTCTTTCACTGGGATGTTGTTTCTCTAAATATATATTCAGTTTACTCAGTTCTATTATCTCAATTATTGCTATGTAAAAAGGATTACCCTTGATTTTCCTATCTAAAATAAGAACCACTGCTCTAGCCACCCTGCATGCCATCACTGTCTATCCCCCAGCCTTACTGTCTCCTCTGCATAAATTGCACCACTGTATGACTTATATTACATATGTATTTGTATATGTTTTTTTCAGTTTTATACCTTCTAAAATGATACCTTCTCGAAAGCAGGGCTTTGTCTGTTTTCTCCATTGCCTTATCCCCATAATCTGGCACAGGGAAGTGTTCAATGGACATTGGTTGAATAAATAAAAGTAAAATATACTTCCTCAATGGGCATTAATGCTTCCCTGTCACGGAGAACAACAACTTGAAAGAAAAAAAAAATCCTCAGACCAGTCCAAAGCCTGTGACTTGGAGGATAATCAGCCTACTGGTCTTTCATAAGTCACTCAAAACAGTAAGAGTGGTTTAGGTGTTCACATTTCATGGAGCTGTGAGAACTGGCGCTTATCCTCCCCCCACCCAAATTTCTCTAAAGTCTCTGTTAGAACTAACTACTAAAAAAAGGACATAAATATAAAGCCTAACTCTAAACTTAATAAAGAAAAAAGAATAGATGTAACATTTCCAAAACAGAAAGATGAAAGAATTCGCAACAGGGATAGGTGACTTTTAGCAAAAACTTTGTTTTTATAGGAGATCATTTTATCGGATTATGAACGTGATCAATGAAATATTTTAGGTGACTTGGCCAAGGCACACAAAACCAGAATTGGGATAGTGGGTGTTTCCATACTACCCAGCGTTTAATGTGCCCCTGCGCCCAACCTTAATGTTAGCATTACAAAGGCAGAGTTGTGGTCCATACTCTAGATTTATTGAAATAGATTTCCTTGTGATGGAGCTGAGAACTCTGAATTTTAATTTATACTCAAGAGGGGCCTATGTGAGCTAAAGTTTAAACCACCGAAGTATGTGTGGCATGGCACCTGTGTAATTTCTACTTAAATTCCAGAATTGTCCCATTTTCCTGTTTTAACATTGGCCTAGTTATACGAAGTCACCCTGTTCTAAGGTTTTTCCTTGCACTACACTTACAAACTCTGTAATAGAAAATATGTCCCACCACCTTTCCAATACTGCAGGTTTTCAGCCAACAGTGAAGCAAAGTTGTTCATCTCCCCATGTCTAGTCTACTTATGATACAGCAATGAACATGCCAGCCAGTGTCACCAAGTTGGCAAGGCAATGGCTTTGCTTCATCTTCCTGCTTAGACATATTAAAATATCGAACACAGTCACTGATAGTTGATAATGATAATAATTATTCCAACAGCAATTATCTAACTGACTGCCCTATAAGATGACTGTGATGGGATTTCCATAGCCACAGTCCCTTCTGGAAGCTACTGATTTCATTACTTTTATGGAATTGTAAACTGTTTCAAACTGTGATCTTATTTTCCCCTTCAGGATAAAAGATTTTTATGTTTGGCAATAGATTTTAGGTATTGCAAGGAACTATGGATTTTAGAGGAGGAAAAAAACTGAAGACATAATCAGGAAAAGGGAGATTAGAGAAGGAAATAAATTATAGGAGTTAGAATTTTGCCTCCATCCTTGTCAGGGATGTGATTGTGGAGTAACAAATTGGTCATTATTGATGATTATGAACAGAATTATAATGTGACAGTTTCCAACAAGTTTGCTAATGGATAGATCATTAAGGAACCTGAACTTAGACCATTTCTTGACTATATTACAATGTTGGCCTCAGGTCCTTCCATGCCTTCAAAGAAGATTAGGGAATGCAGCTGGTCTTGAATTCAATAATGATGCTATTTTGTATCCCTCAAGAAGCAGGAAAAATGCCAATACTTACTTTTATTATTATTATTTTTTCTAAATGTCCTTTGAGTCAAGATACTACTCAAAATCTTTTTATAAAGAGATGGGATCTGAGGGAATAAAATGCAAATCAGAAATTTCACTCTTTATCCTAAACACTTCCCTTAAAGTGAACACTTCTGACCAAGAACCACAAAGCCTTACAAGATCTGGCCTCCGGTTATTTCAAATTTGACCACAGCCCCTGTTGCTCACACACTTCTTTCATTGTTCTTTGGCAAAATGCCTGGTGACAGGCTTAGGACATATGCTTAAAAACTGCCAGTGCTCCTAATCATTTTTTTTAAATTTTTTTTAATTGTATTTATTTATGATAGGCACACAGTGAGAGAGAGAGAAGCAGAGACATAGGCAGAGGGAGAAGCAGGCTCCATGCACCGGGAGCCCGACGTGGGATTCGATCCCGGGTCTCCAGGATCGCGCCCCAGGCCAAAGGCAGGCGCCAAACCACTGCGCCACCCAGGGATCCCAAGTGCTCCTAATCATAATGGCAAATATTTACACGGTTCTTATAGTGTTCTGGTAGTTCTAACCACATCATATATATGTTATCCCAGTCTTCCCCACAACCAGTGAGACAAGTTATATCAATTTCCCATTTTATGCCCAAGGACGCCGAAGTATAGAGAATGTAAATAAATCACATAGATCACATACCTAGGAAGTCAGCAAAGATGGATTTGAACCCAGGCAGTCTGACTTCAGAGCTGCTATTCTCAAACACTGTCCCTTTCTACAAAGCAGACCACAAACCAGCCCTTGCTTCATATACCCCAATGTCTGGCCATCACACTTAAAATCCAGTGTAAGGGTACTTTGAGTTCCAGTTCCTGTCCTACCCTCTCCCATAAAATCAGTTACATAATATGCAGGGCCCAAGGCAGAACAAAAATGTGGAGCAAGTGTTAAAAAATTATTAATGATTTCATGATCGTGACAGGAGAGGATTAAACCACATGGGGGACCCTTCTGAGGTGCAGGCCCTTAACTGCAAAGATGACACTGTCATTCTCTCTTTTATTCACTGAGCTCCAAATGTGCTGTTCTCCTTGATTACTCCAAGCAGCTTCTGCCTGGGGTCTCTACACTTACAGGTCTTCTTACTGAGAAGTCTTCCTACATGCAACCTCAAAGACATGCAGAACAACATCAAGTATACCAATATGGCAGTTCTAGAAGTAAGAGAGAGAGTGATGCAAGGGAGTAAGAACATTTGAAAAAGTAGTGGCATAAATAAAGCTTTGAAAATTTGATTTAAAAAATTAATTGTGGCATCTAAGAAGCACGATGAACTCTCTTGAGCTTAAAGTCAAAGAAAGGGAGGGACGCCTGGTGGCTCAGTGGTTGAGCATCTGCCTTTGGCCCAGGGCGTGATCCCAGAGTTCTGGGACTGATTCCCACATCGGGCTCCCTCCATGGAGCCTGATTCTCCCCCTGCCTGTGTCTCTGTCTCTGTCTCTGACTCTGTCTCTCTCTCTCTCTTTCTGTCTCTCATGAATAAATGAATAAAATCTTTTAAAAAAAGTTAAAGAAACACTTCATAATCAAACTGTGGAAGACAAAGATAAGGAGATAATGTTGAAAGGAAAAATACAAGTGACTCAACACACTCGAGGGCTTTTCAATAGCATTAACAATGTATTTTTCATCTATACCGCAGCAGTCAGAAGGCTGTGGATGACATGTTCAATGCAATGAAAGAAAAGTCTGTCAACCAAGAACTTCATATCCAGCAAAAATGGCTATAAAGGATTAATTAAAACATTAGCATATAAATAACACTGAGAAATTTGTTGCTAGCAGACATGCTCTCAAAAAAAAAACAAAAAACATAAACAAAAACAAAAACAAAACAAACAAAAAACTACAGGAAGACATTTAGATTGAAATGAAAAGGCAGTAGACAGTAACTCAAATCCACAGGAAGTAAATTACATAGTAAATATAAAAGACAATATAATAATCTTTCTTATAATTTTCTATATTCTATCTTACTTAAAGTAGAACTACATGGAGTAATAATTAGAAGTTTGTGTTGATGGGAAAACACTAAAGATGTAATTTGTATGACAACAGGAACACAAAGGAAGGAGGAGACAATGAAACTATAAAGGAGCAGTTTGGTATATTATTGAAATTACATTGTTATTAATCAGATCTAGATTATTATGTAAAATGTTAACTGCAACATCCAGATAAACCACTAAGAAAAATAAGTTAAAAAGTAGAAGAAATGACAACTGAATTAAAACGGCACACCGGAAAAGTCTAACATGAAAGAATGCACTAATGGAGGGAGACAGAAGCACAAAAGAAACAAGACATATGTAAAGCTATTAGCAAAATGGCCCATAAATGCTACTTTATACTTAACAACCTGAAGTGTAAATGGGTTAAACACTCTAAAAGGCAGAGATTAGTATATTGGATAACATAAGCCATGACCCAACTACACATCATCTTTTAGAGATGAACTTTTGATTAAAACATTCAGTTTGAAAGTATTTTGACAGAAAATATTAT
This sequence comes from Vulpes lagopus, assembly GCF_018345385.1. Lineage (NCBI taxonomy): Eukaryota > Metazoa > Chordata > Mammalia > Carnivora > Canidae > Vulpes > Vulpes lagopus. The sequence goes on along the minus strand of NC_054838.1, from coordinate 3,658,400 downwards.
ATAAAAAATGCAAATGAGATATCAGAAGTTGCTATATGAATACTCAGCAAAATAGACTTTAAAGAAAAAAAAGTACATAGATACAAAGAAAGACATTTTAGAATGAGATAAAAAGATTAATCCATCAGGAAAATACAATAACTGTAAACATGTAAGGTTAGCTTGCATGTAACTTCAGAACTCCAGCATGCATAGAGCAAAAACTGACAGAAATGAAGAGAGGCACAGATAATTCAAAACTAATCACTGAACAAATCAAAACTACCATGAGGTACCACTTCATACCCATTCGGAGGGTTACTGTAAAAAAAACTAAAAACAAGTTTTGATAAGGATGCTGAGAAATTAGAATTGTTCTGCACTGTTGTTGGGAATGTAAAATGGTATAGCTGCTGTGGAAAACATTTTGGTGGTTCCTCAAAAAGTTAAAAGTAGAACTCATATAATCCAGAAATTCCACCTCTCCATATCCAAGAGATATGGAAGTGGGGTCTCAAAGCAATATTTGTACGTCCATGTTCATTGCAACATTATTAACGATAGCTAAAAGCAGAAGCAACTCAAGTGTTCATTGATAGAAAAAAAATGGATAAGCAAAATGTGATATATCCATACAATGAAACATTATTCAGCCCCAAAAGGAAGGAAACTCTGACATAATTCGACATGGTGTTAACCTTATAACATTATGTCAAGCATAATAAACCAGACATATAAAGAAATGTTATTAAATTCCATTTATATAAGATATATAGAATAGGCAAATTCCTAGAGATATAAAGTTCAATACAGCTTACCAGATTCTATGTAGAAGAAAAAATGGGGAGTTATTGTTTAATGGCCAGAGAGATCAGGTTGTTTTTTATTTTTTAAGATTTTATTCATTTGAGAGAGAGAGAGCACACACATGCAAGACAGCAGAGGTGGAGGGAGTGCACAGGGAAAGGGAAAAGCAGACTCCCTGCTGAGCAGGGAGCCCTATGCACCTCAATCCCAGGACCTCAGGATCATGACCCGAGCTGAAGGTCAATCAACTGAGCCACACAGGGGCCCCCAGAGTTTCAGTTTTGCAAGATAAAAAAGAGTTCTGTAGACAATAGTGATGGTTGCACAGTATAAATGTATCCCTGTTCACTTAAAAATGTAAAGATGAGGGCAGCCCGGATGGCTCAGCGGTTTAGCACTGCCTTCAGCCCAGGGCCTGATCCTGGAGACCTGGGATCGAGTCCCACATGGGGTTCCCTGCGCGGAGCTTGCTTCTCCCTATACCTGTGTCTCTGCCTGTCTCTCTCTCTGTGCATCTCTCATGAATGAATAAATAAAATCTTTTAAAAAATGTAAAGATGATAAATTTTGTGTTTTTTACCACAAAAAAAATTTTAAGGAAAATTGCAATAGAAGAGTATATCATTAAAAAATAATCATTGCAGACTTCAGCACCAGATTTTCAACAATTGATAGTATAGCTTAAAGAATATCAACAAGACAATAGAAGACTTGAACAGCACTATAAAACAGACAACAGATATCTATATAGCACTCCATTACCAACAGCAAAATATATATTTTTCTCAAATACACAAGAATCATTCTCCAGGATAGACCACCTGCTAAGTCATAAAATAAGAATAAATAAATTTAAAATGAATAGCATCACACAAAATTCTTTAACCATGCTAGAATAAAATTACACAGAAATAGCAAAGAAATTTGGTGAATTCATAAATATGTGGAAATTAAACAATGCACTCTTAAATAACCAGTAGTTCAAAGGAAAAAAATCATAAGGATGATTAGAAAATATGTTAAGATGAATTAAGGTGGAAAAACAACATATCAAAACTATTGGGATCTGATTAAAAGGGTGCATAGAAATAAATAAGTCAGTCACAGAAAGACAAATATATGATTTCACTCATATGATACACTTCACAAAAGAGCATAAGGAAAAGAGAGGAGAGAAATCAAGAAATAGACTCAACTATAGGGAACAAACTAATGGTGATCAGAGGGGAGGTGGTGCGAGATGGGGGAAATAGGTGATGGGGACTAAAGAGTGTACGTGCTGTGATGAGCACCGGGTGTTGTATGGAAGTGTTGAATCGTGATATTGGGCACCAAAGCTAAATTACACTATATGTTAACTAACTGGAATTTAAATAAAAACTTTAAAAAATGTGTACATGTAAATGCCTATATTAAAGAAGAAAAAAAAATTTCAAATAGAAAAACCTATATCCTGTTGATTCTGTTTCTCTGGAGAACCCTGAGAGATACAGACTTGGTATGGAGAGCGGTTCTACAGCAACAGAATCTTAGTGATGTGTTTTCTGAATTGGTTCTGGAGTATCTGGCATTAGTTCTCTAGTCTAATTATAATAAGGGCATAGATGGCTCTATTTTTAATGGTAAAGAAAGTACTGATAGTCCATTGTATGATGGGTCAATAGAGATACACAAAGTACCATATTGGATACTTTTACTCAAAAATTCATAAAACTCACATTCTAATTGGCTAGGTATTTGATATCTTAGAACATGTTTGTCAAATTAATGGGTATAATGAGATTTCTGGTTGCTCATAATTGCACTGGAGAAAGTGGGAAAAGAAAATAATGAGTTCAGGGATTCAAATTCCCTGCTTATATTCCTTACAAATGACCTGAAAGTGTCTATAACTTACCTGAAAGAAATCATATCTCCTGTAGCCACAGACCTGACAGTTCTAAAAACCCAACCCAGAGTCTCATCTTGCAAGCAACTGATTGAATCCCCAACCTCACAGGTGTCTGCACTTAAGTGAGGACAATCACTGGGGAAGAATAGGATCCTGATAGTTCCAGAGTTGAGGCATTTTATAGGCCTATAATCCCTTGTATGAAGTGAGGTCAAATCCCCTTCAGGAAGGGCCCTGCCAAATTTTAGAGTGTTAACCTTTCTCCCAGTCTTCCCCAAAGAGACCTATGACCTTTTACTAGGTGATTGTGTGTTGGGAAAAAAGAGAGAATAGATTTTTAAAGAGATTATGGGACACAGGCTCTGAAGTGAAGCTAAATCCAGGAGACCCAAAATGTCACTCAAGTTTATCTCAATATGAATCCAGTGTGTCCACAAATCCCTTATGTTGTTTTCTCAGTGCCACCGTGCATAATAAACACTGGATAGAATACACACATTTTGCAACTGTAAGAATTTCTATATATGTACCCTAACCTGTAGTGTAAGGCCCATTACATTGGAAGAGGCCACATGGAAGCCATTAGAAATGCCTCTACTGAGGTAAATAAACCAAAAGCAATCCTGAAAGGACACTATAAAGCTGAATGCCACCGTCAATTACTCGAAGGGCGCATTCCCATTGCTTCCTTATTGAAATCTGCCAATTTGTCCTATTTAGAAAATAGATGGGTCTTGGACATTGATGATGGGTTATTATAAATTTTACTAGGTGGTGAATTCCAAAATTTCATTGCTCTTCCAAATGTGGTTTCATAGCTTGAGTAAATTAATGTTTCTTTGTACCTGATATATAACTGTGAGTTGACAAATTCTCTTTTTCCATACTTTCTGGGAAATACCACCAAAGCCAGTTTCCTTTTAGTTAACAAGTCTGGAAAGACAACTTCACTGATTGACCACAAAAGTGTATCAACTTTGCAGCCCTATATCATAATTGATTCCACTGGAAACTTAATTGCCCTTATTATTCACAAGACATCAAATAGGCTCAATATATGAAAATAGGTTGATTCTAGTGACTGAGGTATAACTCTTTAGACTTACTGGTATGACATTTTCATGTCAGTGGGTACCTGGGTGGCTCAGTGGTTGAGTGTCTGCCTTTAGATCCCGGGGTCCTGGGATCGAGTCCTGCATCCAGCTCCCCACAGGGAGCCTGCTTCTCCCTCTGCCTGTGTCTCTGCCTCTCTCTCTGTGTCTCTCATGCATAAATAGATAAAATCTTTTTAAAAAGACATTTTCATGTCAGAGACTGGGAAATAAATCCAATAAAAATTCATGGGCCTTCTATCCTACCCATGGGCCTTCTACCCTAGTGGAAATGTTGGAGTCCAATGGTATGGAACCCACTAAGGTGAAAATAAGTTGTTGCATCTGGCTGCTTTTAAAAACAAATATAAAGCACAACAACTAGTGAGTCCTTTAGCTTATTCCTCATCTGGGTGTGCTAACTCTGACCCATTTACAAGTCACCAAAAAATCTGCTAGATTTGAGTGACGATCAAAGCAAAGGAAGGCTCTCCAGCAGGTCGACTGTTCTGGCACCTAAGTCATAGGACCTAGCTGACATTATAGAGCATGAAGTGTCAATTACATAGAGGTAAACTTGAAGCCTTTGGCAGAAGCTGAAAGGCAAATCATGGGATTTTCCTGGAACATTCCCATAGGGCGGTCTTGAAAAGAAATTCTTCTAGAGGGCAGAACTTTGATGAATGTATCTGGTGATTCACTTTACATGGAAAAGAAAGGTCTGAATTTATAATACTGATTTGTGAGTGGTATCCAACAGTTGGGCTGGATGTTCAGAGATTTGGAAGGAATGTGATTAGAAAATTGGCAAAGAGGACATTTATAGAAGAGGCACATTTGTAGACCTCAACTATGATTAGGATATTAGGAAACTACGTTTCAAAAATAATTATGCACAGCAAGAAAGATTACATCACAAGAAACAAGTACATAGTGTATGGAAAGCAAATTTTACAGTGAAATAAAATTTATAGCACAATTAAACATTACTTCAGTATCTGCTTCAAAAAACCACATCTATCTGAGAATCTGTTCCCCACACTTTTTTCTTCTTTAGTAGTTTTGAATTTTTCAGGTGGAGAAATTTCATTTATTTTTTTTTTAATTTTTTTTTTTAATTTATTTATGATAGTCACAGAGAGAGAGAGAGAGGCAGAGACACAGGCGGAGGGAGAAGCAGGCTCCATGCACCAGGAGCCTGATGTGGGATTCGATCCCGGGTCTCCAGGATTGCGCCCTGGGCCAAAGGCAGGCGCCAAACCGCTGCGCCACCCAGGGATCCCGAGAAATTTCATTTATTATACAGAAAGTAATTGAATGAAAGACACAAGCAACTAAGTATTTTGTGCACAGCAATACTAATGGGGTAAAACTCCATTTGCCCATCCAAAGAGATTTTTTTTCAAGTTCTCTAACTGTAATACCTCTAGAATGACTGCATCCTTGGCTTGAATGATAACTTCTGCATCGAAAGTCACAGATCAGTTCACACCAAGATATGAGATATATCACATCAGAAAGAAAAGTAAAGTGATCTTATGTTTCAGGAATTCTGGATGACCTCATTTGTCTATGTTAGCAAACTTCATTGGTAAGAAAAATAAGGAGTGACAATAAAAAATGGCTATTTTCTACTGTGTGATCGTAGGACAGAGAAAAATTAGAAGGTGATAACAAATTATTAACTTTAAATTTAACTATTAATACCCACTACACTATTACAAAAGTATCAAAGAATACTCCCAAATCCTCCCAGGCTCTTCTGTACCTTTTCAGAGATTTTTCCATGATTGGTTGTGTTTTGAAATTAGTACATGGGCTTGTGATGTTGGCCTTCCATTAATTAATCATTCACTTAATACACTTCTTGCAACTTTCTTGTGTCTTATTCCTAAAATAAGTTTTGACCACATCTAGGCCTGGAGGAGAAAAAAGAGGAAACAGAGTTAATATAGGAAACAATAAGGAGGAAGTATCCCACAGAAGATGGTGTCTCAGAACGAAGTAACTAACTATCAGGCACTCAGGCAAGGCAGTAAGGGAATATCAAAAACAGAATGCAGGGATCAATATCAATACCTGAAAATTTCTCCACCCACATCCACTATATTCTTCCAGATTCTCCCATTAATCCAACCTGGAAGCCAGAGGTCAAGAGAACCCAGATGTTGCAGCCCGCAGACTTCACTCTTCTGGATCACAGAAGAGGTGAATTTATATGAAGGGAAACAGGGACACCTGTGTACTCAGTGGTTGAGCATCTGCCTTCAGCTCAGGGATCCCTGCATGGAGCCTGCTTCTCCCTCTGCCTGTGTCTCTGCCTCTCTCTCTGTGTCTCTCATGAATAAATAAATATTTAAAAAAGAAATGGAGGGCAACAGTGAATCCCAATACAACCAACTCTTTGTTCCACTGAGTATCTATTTTTGTCTACGCTGAAAATAAACTTACATTCTGAACCCAGCTACCATATTCATGGCAGGATGACATCAATTCGGATATAACTCCAACTTGAACTTCAATTGTGAAGCAATCTACTACCAGAACTCTTCACAGAAAATAGTAAAGAAAAGCAATAAAAACAAATTTGAAATTGTAGTTGGGAAACTTTAAAACTCCTTTCTCAGTAAGAGATAGCAATCATGGAAAGAAAATCAACAAGATTAAAGAAGTAGATCTGTTTCTATAAGCTGCTTCTAGAATCTAAGGCTCCACCTGAAGAAACTAAAGAAGAGCAAAAAAAAACCCAAATTAGAAGACTTAAGACAATGTTAAAGATAGTAGACATCAATGAATGTGAAAACAGAAAGAAACCGAAGAGAAAATAAGTGCAATAAAAAAGTCAGTTTATTGTAAAGATAAAACAAAAATGATAAGTATCTAGGAAAACTTATAAATAGAAAGGAGAGGAAACACAAATTATGAGTCCTGAAAGAAGAAATATTCCTACAGATCTCTAGGACATTTACAAGATAATATAGGAAACAACAAAAACACAAGTTGGATAACTTTTAAAAATGTACCCAAGCCTCAAAGACTATAAAATGTCAAAACTCACTGAAGAATAAATAGATGACATCAATATTCATATAGATTAAAAGTGAATTCATATTTTATCCTTCAGATTAAAATCAAGACCCAGATGATTTCCCTGGAAAATTTTATCAACATTTAAAGATAAATAGCACTAGCTCTAAACAATTTCTTCCAGAGAATGGAAGAATAAAAAGTAAAAACTTCCCATCTCATTTTATAAGTTCTGATTCAAAGTTAAAAACAGTACAAAAAAGAAAAGTATAGACAAATATCCCTTGTTACTATAACCATGAAACCTTCAACAATATGTAAACCAACAACAAAATATATGAAGAGAAAACATATGAAAGAGTAGTATGTGAAGAGAATATATGAATAGATATGAAGAGAAAAAGATACAATAGCAATTTATGAAGAGAAACATGTACCATAATCAAGTAAAATTTACCCCAGAAATGCAATGTCAACTGAATGTGTGAAATTTAGTCACCGTAAACTTATGTAATAATAGTGTGAAGAAGAAAAAATAAATAAATGATCCTATCAATTAATACAGAAAAGGCATTTCATAAAATGCAATATCCATTTCTGATAAAAATTCTGATCAACTAAGAATACACAGAAATCATCCCTTTGTAGCAAAATGTCATCTATAGAAAACTATAGCTAACATCATATTTCATGATTAAAGGGTAAATGGTTTATCCAGAAAGTTGGAGGAAGGCACTTCATTCCCATTTAACATTGTACTCAAAGTCTTAGGCAATGTAATAGGACAAGAAAAAGAAATATAAGTTACAAAGATTGGAAGTAAAACATTTATTTTTTCTATTTACAGATATTACGGTTGTATATCTAGATAAATGTCAACCAATTAAAAATAAAAACAAAAACACTCTTAAAATCAATGTATGTTAAGGAAGATAATAGCTACAAAGTCAGTACACAAAAACAGTTAATTGTATTTCTACATACCGGCAATGTAAAGGAAGCCAAATTTTTTAAATAATAGTTAAAATATCTGAAAAAAAGTAATATTAGGTAAAATCAAAGGAAAAACACAAGTAAAGTCTGTATGCTGAAAAATATGAATACCGATAAAAGAAATTAGATGGTATCTGAGAAAATGGAGACACATATTGTTCTCATTTGGATGTCTCAACTTGATAAAGATGTGAATTGTCCAAAATTGGTCCTTAGATAAAAAAATCTGGTCTCCCACAGTTGCCATGTGTAGATGAATGAGAGTTTCTGTTGACAAACAGCAGCCAGAGATCCCATTTCCTTTGAAATGTAGAGGGATATAAGCCTCACCTATCTTCGTGGCAACTTCATGCCAGATCTCACCAGTGCTTACAAAAACATTGCAACCTAATAAATAGGTTTTCTCTATTTCTTTCACTTTTGTTTTCTCTATTTCTTTCTCTTTGACAAGTGTAAATTTACAATTCCCAACATTCTTTGATTTATTTCAAAGTTTTTTTTAATTCCAAACGAAAGGCTGTGTTTCAATTCTTGTTAGTTCTCTATACAACCAGAAGAAGTTTTCTAACATACCTTATTTATTTTCCCTAAATTTACACTCCCCTTCTTATATCTATCACCAAGAGTGGTCTATTTCTAAAAGTGTTAGGAGTATATATGATTCAGAGTCACTGTATTAACAGTTTAAAAGGATAATAATGTTTTTATGACTTCACTCAAGTAGTCAGCGTCAGTGTCATATTAGGTGACCTCTTAAAAGCAAGAGAAGTTTTATATAGAGAGATTTTATAAATAGCTATATATATATATATATATATAATACTATTTACATGTATACTATATACATAAAAATCATTATTTATTACTCATATTACTCACTGTTGTTACCTATGACTCATATACATAATAGTTGATGTTATATATATATAGACGCTATATGAAATATATATACATACACTTTTTGTACTGTGGATACATATATACTATATACACTATGTATAGAAAGAGAACAGCAAGCATTATTTATTTGTGTGTGTGTGTTTAAAGATTTTATTTATTTTAGAAAGAGCAAGAGCAAGCAGGGGGAAGAGCAGAGGAAGAGGGAGTGAGAGAGAGAATCTTCAGCAGACTCCAGGCTAAGGGCAGACCCCACACGGGGCTCAATCCCATGACCCTGAATACATGACCTGAGCTGAAACCATGAGTCACTTAACTGACTCAGACAGCCAGGCACTCCAGCTAGACTATTTGTACTATTCGCATTATAATTATGTTGCATGACTTATACCATTTTACTTTTGTATCTTATATTTCAATATTCTTATATTTTATCAAAAAAATTGAAATACAAAAAGAATAATTCATTCATCCAAATGCTATATTCCTGGAAATGACAGAACTGTAATGTGAACATCTTATTCCAATCTTCCTGTTAGTTTTAATGCAACTCAAAACTTCTTAATTATAGAAGCATTGTTGGCTTTCATTTTACAGTTATGTGCATATTACAGCCTTATATCTGAAGGACAATTTATTTAAATACGAATTTTAATTCTACTTGTAAAGTAATTTGAAGATTTAATGAGGGACCTTGGGGCTGACAAATTTTGTTTTGTTGTGAATGAGGGTCATGTCGGAATGAGGGTCTTGAATCATGATAATTCCCCAAAGGCAATCCCGAAATTGACTTATACTATACATGGGAGGTGTTGTAAATGTGACCGTAGATGTGAGCCAATGGAGAGACAGGTAGTGATTCAAAACTATATTTTAAGATCTATTTTAAAACTAATTTAAACAAACTATAGTTACCCCTTTGGGGACAATTTTTGTAGAACTCATTCTTTTGAAAATTGCAGCTGAGAACATGGTATGTGGGAGACATTACATTATCCATTTTTTAAATGGAAGTTGTAAAAATGAATATTACTTAGGATAAAAAGACATTAAGAGAAATTTATTCTGCAGAGTAATTTCAGCCTGCATTCCTAGGCTATTCAAGAACAACCTGCTGGTTGAATCACTGCCTGTACTGGATCAAACAATTTAAGGCAAACAAGGTTGCATTCAAATAGAATCATGACAATGATTTACGTCTACAAAGTGAGCTGCATTCGTTTATTTATTGCACTGCCTGTAGGCAGTTAAGCTGTCTCGTAGCACACATACTTCCTCATTCACTGACGGAATCACTCAGAGAAATAAGTGTAGATAAATTACAGGGTCCTGGGAAGATAGTGACACCTACCCAAATGCTTGGGGTATCTAAACAAGTCTTTATTGGCAACTATTTCTCTGATGACTCATCTCTAGGAGGTAAGGATCAGCAGGTAACAGCAGGTCATGGAGTCCCTGGGAGAGAACACATGAGGAGGGCACTACTCTTCCCATATGAGCAACGTAGACAAAGAGTTTATTCTATGCTCTGTTGGGGAGGGCGGGGGTGGAGAGGAGAATCTAACTCAGGAGCCGATTTCCTCAAGTTATGACAGATATACCAATGAGAATGATGGAGAAATCATATTAAATGCTCTCTATGCACTAGGCCCGGTGCAACCATAACAGCCCCTGAAAGGAATTTGCAGAAAGACTAGGCTGCTTGATTTCCTGTAACCAGCTAGACACAATGGTAAGTATTTTCTCTTCAGCTGACTGAGATTAAGCCTTTTCTTATCAATCGCCCTCCTGTAACCATCTGCATACTCCTCCCTATGAAAGCAGAAGGCAAACCCGCCTCCCCCAAGACCCTGTAATCTTTGGATACGGAGCCTCACCCTATGACAGTAGCCTTCTAAGACCAATTCCCTTACTTGCCCGGTTTTTGTCTTTGACTTACCTAAGGTCCTTTACTTTTGATATGAATCGTGATTTCGTCTGCAATTCTACAAACTGTCTCATTTAATTCTTACAGTTTCTCATTTTAAAATCACAGAAACTATGGGACAAAAGGTTGGGCAACTATAAAGAAGTATTTCTCATTCCCTGTAATTGCACAGATTTTTTTTTTTTCTGAGATGTGCCTGAGAGGGTTCTCTAACCTTATGTAAAAAGTGGTTCGTTTCTAGGAAGGAAAATTATTAATTCCAAAGCTAACTATGCATAAAGAAGGAAGAGACCTCTTCATCTTTGGATGATTGCTGAGTTGCAACAGAAACTGTAGGTTTCAGAGCTGTGAGGGATTCTTTAGTCATGTCATTGCCTATCAGAAACCATTAAGTATTACTTATAAGATAATGTTTAGAGATAATTATAGCCTATAATTTTGGCTAATTGGCTTGAGTAAACTCAGATTTTATGCTTAGCAATATAAGTAATGTGAATTTTAGTGGTGTCAGTTTTGTCCTACTTGAAGAAATCAGTATAAAGTGGGGAAGACGGAAGTGAAGCTTAGCCCAGGAAGTGGGATAGAGTACACCCCCCGACGGAGGTCAGACACGGCCCTGCCCTCTGTGATTCTCTTGAGAGTGACCACACTGTAATTGTTATTAACTTGGTAAAATGAACGTCAATCAATCAGTCAATCAAATATGACTTAGTTGCTTGTGGGAAAGTAGAGATATTTCACACCATTTTTTTCTCTTCAGTAGTTTTGGCATCCTGTAAAATCCTAATTGAAAATCTATTCCTCAGGACCCACAGAAAGCAGGCTGTGGAATCAGCTGAGTTCCTTAAATATAAAGCCCTGGGGATGTGTAACAAGAGCCACAATTTGGGGCACCCGGGTGGCTCAGTCAGTTAAGCGGCTGCCTTCGGCTCAGGTCTCAACCCCAGGGTCCTGGGATGGAGCCCTGGGTCAGGCCTCCTGCTCAGAGGGGAGTCTGCTTCTCCCTCTGGCCCTCCCCCATGGCTGGTGTGCTCTCTTGCTCTCTGCCTCCCCCCCCCAATTAAATAAAATCTTAAAAAGAAAGAGCCACAATTGTAATGGTGATACCTTAAAAAGATGTAGCATCACATAATATAGAATGCCGACATGTTTGCAACATCATTTTTTTTGCAATATCTTTTTTTATGAAGTTTGTAAATTTTAATTCCAGCACAGTTAATGTACGATGCTACATTCGTGTCAGGTGTACAATACAGTGACTCAACAATTTATATACCACTCTGTGCTCATGTGAGAAATGTACTCTAATCCCCTTCACCTATTTCACCCATCCTCCCATCCACCTCCCTCTGGTCACCCCTGGTTTGTACCCTATACTTAAGTTTTTTTGTGTTTTTTTTTTTTTGGTTTACATCTTTTTTCTTTGTTTATTTTGTTTCTTAAATTCCACATATGAGTGAAATCATGTGGCATTTGCCTTTCTTTGATGACTTATTTCACTTCACATTGTACCTTCTAGATCCATCCATGTTGTTGCAAATGGCAAGATTTCATTCTTTTTTTGTAGCCAATATTCCACTGTATATGCCACTTCTTCTTTAACCCTTGATTGATCCGTGGACACTTGGGCTGCATCCTTATTAGGCTATTATAAATAATGCTGCAATAAACACGGGAGTGAATATATCTTTTGAATTAGTGTCTGTGTCTGTGTATGTGTATTTTTTTAGGTGAATGCCCAGTAGTGCAATTACTGGATCATATGGTAATTCCATTTTTGATTTTTTGAGGAACCTCCACACCATTTTCCACAACGCCTGAGCCACTGTGCATTCCTACCGACAGAGCAGAGGGTTCCTTTCTCTCCACATCTTCACCAACACCTGTTGAGAAGGAGAGCAAATCGGCACTCGCCAGCTCTTTTGTTCTTGGAGAAGTTCCCCAAAGATCCCCTCCCTTCCAGAACAAGCTCTGAGATTAGTCAGTACATTTCCTTCCAAGTAGCTCAGGTGTTTTTTCAGACTGCTGCTTCCATGCTGTTCATTACCTGTGGTTCTTAGTTGCGCTGGCTCTTCAAAGGTCAGGACTCTGCCCCCTAACACTCCCAGAGCCTAGCCAGCTAATTTTCAAACTTCTAGGTATTAAGTTCCACGGATTGCTAGGCCCCTCCTGGTTTCCAAAGCCAAACGTTACAAGGAATTCATCTTCCCATGTTGGTCCCCCGCACCTGGAGTGAGGCTCTGTTCCTCTCTCCTCTCCATTCCTGCTGGTCCTCCCTCCCATGGACAGTCTAGGAGTCCACTTGGCTCCCTATCACAGCTCCACCCTCCCTACCCTCCTCCTCATGGCCTCTTCTATATTAATTATGGAATCTGTTCTTCTAGTCTTTGGGTTATTTTCTAGGTTATTTATACTGAGGTAGGGGTTATCTAGTTATACCCCTGGAGGAGGTGAGCTTAAAATCCTCGAACCCTGCCCTCTTCCCCAGAAGTCCCTGCCTTACCTTTAACAGCTTTCTGGATACTTAAAATGGGCCAGCTATTCTGAAATCAGCTACTCCATTATGGATGGAAATAGAAATCAAGCCATAGAACGTTGTGTTGGTTCCTTACGCATCGTTATTTCAGAAAGAGTCTACTGGTCCATGGCCCCTCCTCTATGCTACCACAGTGTAATGTACTTAGCATATCAGATTCCAGATAAAACTATGTAGCAATAGCTTTTTGCTATTTTATGATGCCCTACTAGACTATACACTGGAAGAGAACAGGGATCCTGTTTCAGTTACTTTCTGTCATAACTTCAGCAGTTAGCACTTTTCTGGGCACAAAAATAGATGCTTAAAAATACTTTTGGTGCTGATTGACAGATAAAAAGGTTCCAGGACACTGAGGCAGAGAATTGTAAGTGGAATTTTACAAATAAGTCTCCCTTAATAGCACATGATGCCTTAAATACAAGAGTATTAAGAAGGTCAATGCTGAGAGTTAACCCTACTGTTCGGCTTTATGAATAAAGAGATTTGACCTCTCCCAGCCTTAGGCCCTTTCTCATTTCCATAAATCAAAAGAGCATAGGTAACATTTGCCACCTTTAATTTCAAACCTCACTTTCAGACCAGTTTTTTAAAATATGTAAAATGAATTCTGACCCGTGCTGTACAGTTTAAAGAGCCACTAACTGAAGCAGTGTGGACGGGGGCACACCGAAAATGGGTGAAAAGCATGATTAGGAAGCATCATTATAACTAGAAATATTATTATTTTGTGTGATACGACAATCGAAAGTTTCTGATGCCTCTCTGGGAAAATTAGTTAACCTGTCTGAGGCCGTTTCTTGTTTCTATAATCAAGTAACTGGATGGGATGACGTGTAAGGTTGCTTTCAGTTCTGAAATGCTATGACTATGAAGACAACCTAACTTATTACAGTAACAAGGAGTTTGCCCTGTGACAAAAAAATCATTCTTGTTTATAAGAAAAGATTTTAGGTTGTACTTTCTGCCCTTGGCCTAAGCAGTTTTTCCTTTGTAAGATCATATCCAAGCCCTCCTTCAGAGCAGAAAGCATTTTGTAATTCAATTCTTTGTTAAATTAAAAAAAAAAAAAATTGTATCCCTCCTTAAGCGATTACTATGGGTGCCAATGAACTCCTCTTATAAAGAAATATATATTTTATTCATTTATTTGAGAGAGAATATGAAAGAGGGAGAGAGAGAGAGAGAGGGAGAGCAAGCACCTGAGCACACAAACAGGGGGTAGAGGCAGAGGGAAAAGCAAAGCCCCCACTAAGCATGAAGCCCATCGTGGGACTTGATCCCAGGACCCAGAGGTCATGATCTGAGCTGAAGGCAGACATTTAACAGACTGAGCCACTCAGGTGGCCCCCAGCTAACTCATCTTAAGTAAAAATTGCATTAAGTCAATTGTTTTTAAGAATATGAAAATCTTGTAAAGAATCTCTTTGCCCAGTGGCCCTATCATCCACACACATCATACACCATTAATAATTACACGTCACTAGCAAAATATTGGTATCTGGCAAATCTAACACTTAACAGGGATTACTATTGCTAGCAAAAAAGCATATTTTTTCTTAACAAATAGTTGTGGGGGTGCCTGGATGGCTCAGTCTATAGAGCATGTGATGTTTCATCTCAAGGTTGTGAGTTCAAGCCCCATGACGGGTGTAGAGATTACTTAAAAAATAAAATCTTTAAAAAATAGCTATGAAAATGACTCCTTATGTAATCTAAAATAACCTATACATATTTCATGAATATGTTAGGGGTAGGGCCCTTGTAATAACCAATATATTGGTGGCTTATTAGGCTTTCTTGATATCTAGTACATTCTTCCAATTCTTGCATGAGAGTACCTAACATTATCCTCGGAAAGTATCTGGAAATGGGAAAGAGGTATTGGCGTAGATCTAGATGGCTGTTGTTAAGCTAAGATCTTGAGGTTACCCAGGTTAGAAGGTGGGAGAAAATAAAATAGGCAAGTCTACAATAGAAAACTATGTTCTAAGGATAGTTAAGTAATCTATCTACCTACCATCTATCTATCTATTTATTTGTTCTTTTTTTATTATTTTGAAAGAGAAAGAACTCATGAGTGGAGGATGGGGGTAGATGGAGAGGGAGAGAGAATCTTAAGCAGGCTCCATGCTGGGCAACATGGGGCTTGATCTTATGACCTTGAGATCTGAACTCTGAGATCGTGATCTGTGCTGAAATCAAGAGTCAGATGCTTAACCAACTGAACCAGTCACACAACCATGTTCTAATGATTGTAATGACACACATGGGAATAATAATTACTAGACAAAAACTGCATTATGCGACAAAGTCTAACCTTTTATCAAAGATATATTTTATTAATTCCATTATATAATCATTATATATTCAATTAATTCCATTAATGTTTTTTATTTCATCCAAAAGTTATGCATCTTAGTACTTTGATTTTTATTTTTCTCCCTATAAATATCCATGCATGCTCATGTCTATTAAATTAATATTTCAATTCATAACCTATTAGTATGTGCTATAATTTTGTTTCCGTACTATCATTTGTCTCTAAGGACTAAGGAGAGCTCTCAAAATGACATTTTTCCCTTTTACAATAATTCAAACTTATAAGAAAAGTTGCAAAAACAGTATATTTCTGTCTGCCCTTCACCTACTTCTCAAATATTACATCTTACACAACCATAGAACAAATGCCAATAATCCAGGGTCCCACATCTTAAGTATAGTTTTTCTGCCTCTTTAGTCTCCTTCCATCTTGGAAAATGTCACCATCTTTTTTGTCTATATGACTGACCATTTTGAAAGGTAGCGGACTATTACTTCTCAGACGACCACTCAGTTTGGGTCTGTCTGCTGTTTATTCATGTCTAAAAATGTATTTTTTTTTTTGCCAAAAAGTATCACAGAACTGATATTGAGTACCTTCTTCATGCATCATATAGGTAGACATAATGTCAGTGTGTCTAATTACGGGTGTTGTTGCCTTTGATCATATGGTTGAGGTGATGGCTCTGTGTTTTTAATTATAAAGTTAACTAATTTCCACTTCGGATTTTAAGATACTTTATCGGAAGACACTTCAAGAATATGTGAGTATTCTATTTATTGTGATAGTTTTAGGATGTGTTAGTTTGGTGTTTCTTAAAGGGTGAATATTTTTATCATTTCTTCTACCTATATTAATTAGAAATCTACTAAAAAAGAATCTGATTTATTTATTTATTTATTTATTTATTTATTTATTTATTTATTTATTTATGTATGTATGTATGTCAGTGTGGAATTGAGGATATTTCTTTTTTCTGTAGATCACAATCCATTATTATCATTGTTATTAATATTACTTTATTGTGATAAGACCACTTGACATGAAGTTTACCCCCTTAACAAACTATTAAGTTCACAATCCATTATAGTTAAAAATAGCCACAACATTGCACACAGATCTCTAGAATATATTTATTTCACATAACATCTTGGTTTTACTTGACAAACCACAAATCACACGAGCTTCCTTCCTTCCTGGATGCATTCCTAAATAGAATATATGCATTAAAATAATATTTTCAATTCTAACTGTGAGTAACCAGTGCAATTTAAAAAAATACGTCTGCAAAACAGATGCCATATTTCTCCACATTTCCTCTGTACTCGTTGGCATTACCTTAATTCAACCACCATAAGTTTTAAATTTAGCTTCCATTTAACTATTATGCTATCCTGTCACTGTCAGAAGTAGATACTCAGAGTAGCAGTTAATTTCCTGCTATTCCCCCATCTTCAACATGCCTTTTTAGCAAAAATGCCTTAAATTTGGGGTTTTATTGATTTAATTCTGAGACATGTAAAACCAAACATTATTTGAAGTAGCTTGAATAATAGCCAGAAATGCTTGACGAGAAACCTAATTATAATTCTATGGAAGTGCAGGAAGGGAAAAATAATCAATTTACAAATGTTAGCTAATAAGTAATTAAAACAAACTAATAAACACATTAATAAACTGAAATACCCTATGTTTTAAAAAAACTCAGGGACAATTAATTAAATTACTGTTTCAGTTGCTAGTATTTGACATTAAAGTGAGTGCTATCTGGCTGGAGGCCTTTCTTTGTGGCTATTTGTATATATCAACTCTCTTTCTGAGTTAATGTTACTATCATACTTTTATGCTCAACTGGAGTCATCTAGGGCTCCTATAATGGCTTTACTGACCATATTCTTGGGGTCCCCGACCTGATGGTTGTTTTCCTGAGCACAGAACTGACAACTTGCATGCCCTGACAGGCAGAAACATAACCAAGCTTTGAGAACACAAAACAAAATAAACACACGAAAAAGCAATAGTTGCCGCTTGGAGGAATAAATGGATAACCAATGCATGCACCCAAACCAAATGTAACCAGAGTCACCATCCAAAAACCTAATGTTGACAATATTTTTCTCCCATTAATCTGAATTCAAAAGGAAGAGACAGCATGAAAGTTTTACATTTGCCTCTCAACTGGGCACTACAGAGATCCAGAAGAGTTGACTTTGGTAAGAATTATTATCCTTTACTGGTTCCTGCTAGTTTTCCCAAAATTTCAACTGCCTGCTACAGAGTGAGTGCGGTGTTCCAGACAGCCTTTCCTGGTCACCAGAAACTGCAGGAGAGGAAAGACTTATCTTTTCTCTCTACTCTTTCAAATTACTGACTGGGATTCCATAACAAAAGAAATATTAACAAGAGAAAAAGCATACAAATTAGGTCCATATAAGTTTTACATGACACAGGAGCCTTCCTAAGAAAATGAACATCCAAAGACACAGGTACATCTCAGTGTTTTCATGCTAGGTTTGACAAAGAGTGGGGACATCATGGAAAGTACAGTATGACAAAGGTGAGCTAGACGCAGTAATTGGGGCAAGGCTTGTTCATTCAGATTCCTCCTTGTATCCTTTATTTTCATAGAAGGATGCTCCTGTCCTTCAGATGTAGGGAGGTCATCTCTCACATAAAGGTTTTATGACTTGCTTCAGGAGAATATCAAAAAGTCCATCCTAACTTTTATGACCTGCTACATGGAAAGGCCAGAAAGCCCTTCCTGCACATGCCATTTCTCAAATTCCTTTTGCTTGAAATTTCTATATGCCAAGGTGCCGTATTTTTGAATAACATGTTCTGAACTCTATCACAGGGAACACTTCTCAACAGGAAATAAGACGATCCTCCTACTCAAGATTCATTGACAGCTTATGGTTATGGTGGTGTTTAATGAACTTGTCCTTGCTTTCATTTCCTTGCTTTGTTGGTTTCTTACTTATTAGAGTAATTACTGTACTAATTATGGCCATTTTAGCTTGCTATATTAATTATATTTTTGAGGGGTAAAACATAATTAACCAGAAATACGCTAATGCCCTCCTATTTTTAATGCCAGAAGCTTGAGGTCCAAGGACAAAGCTGAAGTAAGTGTCCGACTGCTATATAAATTGTGCGCAGTTCAACAAACACAAAGCAAACAAACAAAAAATAACTCTTAGAATTAACTCTGTAGATGGATCCTTATTTGTATAGTGGAGGTAGATATGCTGTCCATGACAAGCAGGATTAGAGAGAGATTGAGAGAGAGAGAGAGAGAGAGAGAGTTTTCTTGGTTGGTGGGAGGGCAGTTGTCAGAGGATATATCATATTTGTATCTATGAAGTAGAGGGAAGTGTTTGCTTTCTTCTACAAAGAAGAAGGGGATCTATTCTGAAGAGATTTGTTTGAGTTGAAACCTGTGTGGGTTCCCTGGAGTAAGAATAATGTGGCTGAGGGAAATCTTAAATTGTTCCTAGGAGGCTCTGGGATAACTGATTGAAAACATTCTCTGAACCCTTCAGACTGTTGATATAAATCCAACACCACATAAAATCTGTCCTTCAGAGACATTATTTCCCTTTCTTCCATAAAATTGCTGATGATTGTATTTGTCTAAAAAGCTTGCTTAGAGAAAATAACTGTATAAAACCATAGAATACCATGGATTTGAATTTGTTGACTGGTATATAGCAATTATTGATTTTTTAAAAACTTAGTAGGAACCTCAGAAGATATAAAGAAAAATTAGAGATATTTTTCAAGTGAATTTATGATCACACAATCAGCAAAAAAACTCCCATTATAATATAATCCTTAGCACGTGAGATTCAATTTCATATTTTCTCATCTTTTCCAGTAATCTACAGAATGCACTTCAAAGTCATCTCTGTTTTCATGCAAGTTGAAAATAATTGTGAATCGACCATTCGGTGCACACATAAATCGCAGGTTCTTGATTCTTAAAATGACAGTTAAAATAAAACTAGGCACTTGAGGATCTTTTTTTCTTCCAAATATATCTTAACCAACCTTCAAAAAGTAATGTTACATTTACATTTCTTTAGCTAGTGCTTAAATTTACAATTTACAAAGGAGCATGAAGGCAGTGTGATACAGAGAAAACAATACTGAACCAGGAGTCAGAAACGGACTTAAGAACTATCTCTACAGTTTACTTATTTTAGGTTACTTAACCTTTCTGGGTGTCAGTGCTCTTTTGTAAAATGATAATACTACATTTTGCAGATGGTTGTTAATATCATCAATGACAGTGCATCTGAGAGCTTATGAGAGAACTTTTCAGTGCTGTAGCAAAGTAGAAAAAAAAGGGGTCTTCATTTTATTTCCAGTATATTCTTTGGCAAAGCAGTAACATATTTGCTCAAGTTTTTTATGCACAGTAGGTAAGAAAGAATTAGCAGGTCTGCAATTGACTGCCTTCATGTATGGGAAATGCTCAGGAAGAAAAATAACCAAGAGGCAGACCTCTTGGCAAAGACACAAATGGTAGGTACCATCAGAAGGGGCCACGTCCACGAGATGTTTTAGCAGGCTACGTCTGGTTCACTTAAAGTTGTTATAGCTAGCAAAAACAAACAAAAAGTAAGCCGTGGAATCTGGAACATGGATGACTATTTAAATGTCTGAATGAGAATGAGTATATTCAATGACCAAAATGTTTTCATTTTAGTGTGAGATATGAGATACACACACACACACACACACACACACACACACACACACATTAGAGATGTCTTAACTGATGTCTTAATTTGCAAGAGATGAAGAATGAGCAGTGGTGAGATGCCATATATTCTCTGCTGTACATGTGCCTCTCAATTAGTTGTGTCTTTGAAATTGGAATAAGTACTAAGATCTTTTAATTCTCCTGTGTCTGATCTGGCAATTTAATTATTTATGCTTTCACAGTTTTTTTTTTTAAGTTGTTTTTAACATCACCATCATCTGTTCATTTGCTCAAGCTAAAAACCTGGGAATCATCCTTGATGCTATTTTTTTTTTCACTTTCTCACCACAATATCTAGTCAATAATCATATGCTAGCAATTGTACTTGTAATTTTGTCTTGGATGCATTCATGTACCTATGTTATCATGCAAGGCCAGATACCATCTTCTCATTAACAGTTGATTCGGATGGCCTCCTACCTTGTCTCCCTGTCTCCACTCTTGCCTCCAATCCACTTTCAGTGCCACTGACTCTGCTCCAAGTTTCTGTGGCTTCCAATTGCTTTCCTTCTAAATGCAAAAATCTCCCCCACTTCTCGTGCTGCAGCCCACCATCACTTCACTCCCTGGGATCCAGTCACACCAATCTCTCTCTCTTTTTTAAGGATTTTAAAAGTATATTTACCCATTTATCTATTTGAGAGAGACAGAGACAGAGACAGAGATGGGAAGGGCAGAGGGAGAGAATCTCAAGCCAACTCTCCACTGAGTGCTTCTTGGGGCTCGATCTCATGACCCTGAGATCATGACCCAGAAATCAAGAATCAGAGGCTTACCCAACTGAGCCACTCAAGCACCCCCCTCCCAATCTTACCAATCTTAATATCATTCTTCCATCCTCACAAGCTTCCTGTCACCCTAGCAGCTCTGGAACATTCTCCCCAGCTAATTCACATCTCACTTTAAATTTCACTTTCTACTGTAAGAGTCTCCTGAATCCAGGAATTTCTTGTATAATCTTTCTCTTCTTTACCAGAAACCTTACTGAAGCTGCACATGATTAGCTGGTGACTCGTGGAACATTTAATTTTGTCAATCCCCTTAGTACTGAATGCTCTGCCGGGGCTAGGATGTTATCCTCTGGTTCCTTGCTACAACTCCAGGGCATAACAAAGAAATTAACTCAGGGACCTGCTCAGAAAGGTTTACCGGCTGAATATAACAGCTCAATTCCAGGTGATGAAAGAACAATTACTAGTTATAATGTCTTTCGAGATAGCGAAGATAGAATTTTCCCTGGCTCTTTCCCAAATAATTATTGCTTTGATTCAAAAAGTGCTATAGGACAACTCTACCCTCTTGGTGAAGGAGCGAACATAACGGTCTTCCAAGGTGAGTGTCCAGCTTCAAACAAAGAGGCATATCTTCCTGGAATTTAGTAAAGGAATTTGTTGAGAATGAAAACTATGAAGGATTTTCTTTTCCTGAAAAAGAAATATGAAACATCCTGAAAACCATGGTGGATGACACTCTTAGGAGTTAAACACACGCAACATTGTGGACGGATGTAAAGCCAACTCAGATGTGCGTAAGGCTGAGTGCGTCGTGTACAACAAGTATATCCTAAATAATACACCTATTAGAATTCTATCAATCTTTAATCCTGAACTCCATTTTTTCATTCTTGCTTTCTACTCTGCATGATTTTATAATCTCTGGGTCTGTGCTAATATTTCAGGCCATCGTTTAGTTAAAGGGCAAAGGAAAAATGGGTGAAAAAAATAAGAAAAGCAGTCGATTTCTAGTAGAAGAAGTAAACATCTGCTTGTTCTCAAAGATGCTTCTGATTTTTAATAAGCTCTGAAGTCTGGAAAACTCTTGTAAACAGGAAAACAAGCTATTTCATCTGGCTTTGGTTTCCATTTCACCTCCAAGAAGGATTGATGGATTGCGAGTTTGACCTGTCACTTATGGAAAGGTTTCAGTAGATTGGTAGCCGTGATTAGCTTGCTTTATTCAGTTACCCAGGGAATGCTTGGATTTATGGACTTGTCTACTCTTAATAATTATACATGGCCTTTTTTTTCTTCTATTGTAGATGGATCTATAGTTAAGTATGCAATGTTCGAGAGCTTTTATGGGTCATAGAAAGCCTATCATGATAGGTCTGCAACTATACTAAATACTCAACTTTCACTCATATACAAATAAGCAATCAGTACCATATTAGGTGAGTACACACGTGCACATTTGCTAACCACCATGTCAGTGTGCAAGTGTTATAGCGATTTCATCCTAGATATTTAAACACCAAAACATCTAATCACTTCTGGGTTCAAAATTTACTTTTTTTATTTATAACAATATACCTCACCTTCCTGAGCAAAACACGTTAATAAAAGGTCTTTCTTGACTCCTTGACATAAGCTCATCATGCACTTTATTATATACACGACACCAAATGGTGATGTTCAGAGGAATCATTGAGCTGCCACGTGAAGGGCTCCAAAATGTGCCACAGTGACGTAAGGACTATTCTGGGCTGAAGATAGCTGTGAATCCACAGTACAGGGAGAGCTTCCTCTGAAGTCCCCTTATCCACCTAAAGATAGATCCTCCCCCTAGAAAACCTCAATTGTCATACATCCTCTCCCCAAAAGTCTCATCCCCCAGGGAAGACTGACTCATCACAGGGCCACAGAAAAGTAGGCACTACACTCAGACAGACATGGGCACAACCCATCATATCTTCCATCTGTTCTCCTAAGGACTCACTTGTCTTTCCTAAAATTCATTTACTCTCCCTTCAGTGGCCTTTCTCCCTCTTCCTTTCCCTTTTTAAGATGCTCTATCTGCTCTCAAATCTCACCACGTCTCCGGGCATTCAGTTCTTGTCGTGAGGTCCCTTTACACGTAGAATTAAAAATTTATAGACGTGGATGCCTTTACTCCTGTTATTTTGTCTGTTGTCAGTGTTGTTCACAGGCCCCCAGGTACTGAACCGAGGAGGTCAAGAGCAAGTTTGTCCTCCCCTGAGCAGCATCACTGGCTGCAGTCTACGTGGCTCAAACTGCTTTACTCATTTCATTTAAGTTCTTACTCTATTAATTCCTTAGATGCTTCTTTATTCCTTCCTTCCTTCCCTCCTTTCCACCTTCATTTTCTCTTTTCTTCCTTCTTTTTATTCCTCAGTTCTCTTTCCCCTCCTCTGTCTCTGCCTCTGTGTTTCTTTCTCTCACATTTAGGTTCTATTTCACCTGCCATAGTTCCTTTCACTTCTTGCTGTTGAGAGTGTAATCGCCTCCACTCTAATCTTCCATGGGAAGAGAAAATAAATGGCCATATGTTTTAGAGTTATTTCTAAAAGCAGGTCGAGCAGGATTCACCTGAAGACTCTTAATATAAAACTCTTCCTTCAGTGAAGTGCATGATTTTAGTGTATAGCCCTCATAATGTCTATTTTAATTCCTCAAAAGAGATTTTCTTTTCCTTCTAGATTTGGTCGGTTGCAGATAACTTCCGTAGCTACAAATATTTTATAGATATATGAGGCATTGTGCATGAAACATACATGTGCATTACGAAGCAAAAAAAATTAAATTTCATTTTCATGTAATTAGCAATATATACACCTTCATGCACATACATATTCATATGTATTGCATATATTTGTATATGTGTATGTAACAAACTGCACATTTACACAAATTAGTGCATCAGTTTCTTTTGAGTTTTTTTGTTTTGTTTTGTTTTAAGATTTTCTTTTTAAGTAATTTCTACATCCAACCTGGGGCTTGAACTCACAATCCTGAGATGAAGGGTCACACATTCCACTGACTGAGCCAGCCAGGCATCCCTCCTTTGGTATTTCTATTTGAATCTAATCACATGTATATTCTTAGTCTCATTCTTTAATATTAGTTTATATTTCATGATAGATTTTTATATCAGTTAAATTAAAACCAAATTACCTACCAATGAAAAAAAAAAAAAAACGCCATATCCGATTTTACCCTAAAAATTATTTTATGGATAGCCTGTTGCTCAGCTTATATAAAGTACTTTTCTATTAGAAAAGATTTTTGCAAAAAAAAATTTTAAAAAAATAAAAGATGTTTGCATGTACTAGGTTCTGGACATTGCTCTAGCTAGGAGTCATGGGGAGAGTAAAGAGAGATGAAGTGATAAGGCTTCTGAACTACAGGTGTTATTTGGGTGTTAGGAGTGAGGAAAACTACATAAGGCAGGGACTTTTAAATATCTGTGGTGGATCAAGGGCACTGTTGACCACTCATTCCAACAAAGGCAAGCAACAATGGAAACAATAGAACCAAGGACTCAAGTAAGAAACACATGACATATTTTTGGAATTGTAAGTAGTTCAGTTAAGTTCAAAATTCTCTCTCTCATAAGTAAATGTGTGAAAGCAGATTGTCTTTGCTTATCTGCCTATTTGGTTAATATTCTTGGGAATAACTCTGTTATTGTTATTGTTATGCATCTGTACAAAAACTGTGAGTCACAAAAAGGACATTTGTGAATAAAAATGACCTTAATTACGTGGCACCATGGAGCAAATGAGTATCCATGGAGATTATGTAGCTAATTCCCCACTCAAAATATTTTCACATTGTGAAGATGTTTGGCTTTTGTTTTGTTCCTTTTTGATGTGTTGAATGTATTTATTTGCTAGCCCTATACTTATTTTGTTATAGTTTTTATTTCAAAGAGGCTATCATCTGGTGTATACTCTTAGCATTTAAGAAAAAAAAAACAAAACATCACATACATCCTAGAGATTGCTATTCAAATCTTCCCTCTATCACTAACTAGCTGTGAGACACCAGGCAATTCTTTCAACCTTGTTGGGCCTCAGTGGCCTCATTTGTATAAATTGAGGGTTTGAGTCAATGACTTCCTATGACTGCCTGAATCAAAGTGATTATTACCTCTGCTTCTTTGCAGTCCAAATTGATATTCAAGGAAAAAGTTCCTCAGCTACCAATTCCTGTACTTTACAGCAGTGGAATTTAGAAAGATTTTTGCTTCTTTATGTCTTTCCCTCTTGAAGCCTACATGCATTAGCTCTTCTTTGAGTGTTAATAAAAATGTGAACTCATGTTGAGGTAGCTTTCTAATTAGATTTGTTTATAGAGTCATTTCAATTATAACTTTCCTGAGAAATAGAAAAGGAAAATGATCACTTATTGAAATCACTGAATTTACCATACATTTTAATTAAGCAAGGTAGAGAATTTTGTTCTCATTTCACAAGTGAGAAAAATGAGTTAAAAGAGTTTTTAGGTTTATATTATGTGCATTTTATCATATAAAATATTTTTGTAAAGAATTGTTAGATGTCTAAGATAGTGAAGTACCTGAATATATATATACATATATATATATATATATATATATATATAACTTTGACCCAGATCTGTACAAGGCCAAGTCTATATTATATCATGAGAGTTTTGTATTAAGAATCAGGGTCAGGGATCCCTGGGTGGCTCAGTGGTTTGATGCCTGCCTTCAGCCCAGGGTGTGATCCTGGAGTCCCGGTATCGAGTCCCACGTTGGGCTCCTTGCATGGAGACAGCCTCTCCCTCTGCCTGTGTCCCTGCCTCTCTCTCTCTCTCTCTCTCTCTCTCTGTCTGTGTGTGTATGTGTCATGAATAAATGAATAAAATCTTTTTTAAAAAAAAAGAATCAGAGTCAATTACACATCTTTTAAACTCTTGACTATATCTGATTTTGGGGAGGCCTTCTATCCCCAAATCCATCTTCCCTGATCCCCTGATCCATCTTCCTCTTTTGACCCTATGTTCTCAATTTTCTATCTTTTATTACTTCTTTTTTCATCTTCCATGACACTTTCATCAACCTTGTAATGACTGATAAAAAAGCAAAAGCTGAGATGCCTGGGCTGTGCTGTTGGTTAAGTGTTGGAATCTTGGTTTCAGCTCAGGTGGTGATCTCAGGGTTGTGAGGTAGAGTGGCACAAAGGGCTCTGCACGCATTGCAGAGTCTGCTTAAGACTTTTTCCTCCCTCTGCCTCTGCCCCTTCCCACTGCGTTCTGTCTTTCTTTCACTCTAAATAAGTGAACGTCTTTTTAAAAAATATTTTATTTATTTATTCACGAGAGACACACACAGAGTGGCAGAGACACAGGCAGAGGGAGAAACAGGCTCCCTGAAGGGAACCCAATGTGGGACTCGATTCCAACTCCCAGGGGTCACATCCTGAGCTGAAGGCGGACTCTCAACTGCTGAGCCACCGAGGTGCCCCTGAGTGAAATACATCTAGAAAGAAAGAAAGAAGGAAAGAAAGAAAGAAAGAAAGAAAGAGAAAGAAAGAAGAAAGAAGAAAGAAAGAAAGAAAGAAAGAAGAAAGAAGAAGAAAGAAAGAAAGAAAGAAAGAAAGAAAGAAGAAAGAAGAAAGAAAGAGAAAGAAAGAAGAAAGAAAGAAAGAAAGAAAGAAAGAAAGAAAGAAAGAAAGAAAGAAAAAAAGAAAAGGAAAATCTTTGTTGGCCTTACACTACTTCAATCACTGAAATGCAGAGAAATATGAAGTAGCAGAGTGGTTAAGTGCACACACTATGAAATGGACATTTTTGGGTTTGAATACAGGTTCCAAGGCTTTATTAAGTTTGTAATCTGTGCAAGTTACATGGATTCTCTGTGCTTTGATTTCCTTGCTGGTAGAGTGGGGATATTAGGGATAGTGTTCAACTGAAGGGTTGATGGTTGGATGAAATGGGCTAATTTTATGAGAAGAAAGCATTATGATATGAAAAGCTAAGTAATAATCCTAGGCATTCTCCTTACACCATTGGAAGCCTATACTATTGGAGTCTTTAAGCTAGTCCATTTAATTTGAGGTTCTTGTACTCATCTTAATAACAATTCATGCATTTGAGTGATTTATGCGACTTCCAATTTTTTCTTCCCAGTTTTTTTTTTTAACTTCATCCCTCAATACCACAACATTAGTTCAGATTCTAATCTCAGCATCTTTGACCACAAATTATAATCAAACCTATACCTTTCCAACATCGGCCTAAAGTTCTTGAGGCCTGGACTGTGCCAAATATCTTAGTCACCCAGTCATGATTGCTTTGAAGGAAATACCTGAGCCATATCCTCTGTCCCAGATGACTTTATCATATTGATCACATTCACAACTAGAAAAGAGAACTCTGAAAAAGTTGAGCCTGGAAAAGAAAGTAGGGTACGGGCTATAGATTATTTCTCAGTAGAAATGGACAGGCCTTTTGTTCAGAATGTGGAGGATGGAGGTACAGTCTGCTGGGTTGATGGGAAATTCATCCACAAGATGGTGCACACTGCTTATCTTTGCTTATAGATATTCCATCTTGAACAAAAATGTCAGATACTATATTTTCACAGAAAAGATAGAATAATAGCTTTTGTTTTGACAGACAGCTTTTGTTTGTCATGTGTTATAATCTGTCATACTTTGTGTTTCAAGCTGTTTTGCTTTGGACATTTACGGTATGAATGTGTGTAGGTGTTTGTTTCTACACATGAGAATTGACCCATATGACATAGTCTTTACTAAATAATGTAGACCCAGAAAATTTTGGAGAGGCAGGGTTAGGGGGAGATGGATTCTACAAGAAGGGGCAGGGTTAGGGGGGAGATGGATTCTACAAAAAGGGGAGACTAGTTTTTTTGTGGGTATTTTGCCAAAAGTAGAACAATAAGGATATATTGACTATTTTGAAACACCAGTTCTATGTAAAGAAAAATGCATGCATTTGTATATTATTCATCTTTTTAATTGCATAGTTCTTTATAAATTCTCTGTGTGTGTCTTTTGCTTCCTTTGTAATTCTCTCACAAGTTTTATATAATTGTGTTAAATGGTTTAATTCAGTTGTGATTGATAACTCAAGATTAGCAATAGCTACAGCTAAAAACAAGAAAGAAATACAGGTGCCATAGGAACCAATTACAAAAGAGCATATAAAATAGCAGAAACAGCAGCCACAGAAATGAAGCCAGTTGATCATGCATTTAGAATGTCCTTGAGCCTTACCTCATGCATCCCACTCTACTAGATGCAGTGTTGCTGGGCATGCCCAACATCGTATCTTTATAGATCATACATCACTCATATAGGGAGGGCGGGTCACATGATAATTTGACGGACTGTAGAAAGCTTTCCACCTTTTCTAAGATCATATAAATCAAAAATTGCTTTTTCATAGAAGAGATGAAGAGAGAGAATAGAATATCATTGTTCCCCAATCCTAAAGACCTATGCTATGATGACCCTATAGGGGCCTATCAGTCTCCATGCAGTATCCCTATTCAATATATAGACTTCAAAAATCATCATTATCTTCAAAGTCCATGTGGCCCATAGCTTGTCCAGCAGCCAAGATACATTAATAAGGCTTCATGTTTTGAGTTCCACTCAAAACAGCATTTGGGGTTACAGCCTTTTGGGTTACTTGGCAAATGAGTTGAAATAGTATGCCCAGAAGGGGCATCTAGTCCTCCAAAATTCAGACAGCCTCACTAAGCATCATGCTACTTTTCACTTAGAAAAGATACATTTGTAACGTAATAAATATGTAAGTATATATGCATATACCAACTTTATAGACAGTATTATACTTTATACACATATATACATATAATATGCAATATTATATTAAATACAATAAATATGTAAGTATATATGCACATATACATAAACTTCATCAATGTGAAAGACCATTTAATTTCTCTATATATACTTCCTCCCCTTAAGTATACATATATATGTTTTATCAAGTTATTTAAGCTTGTTATTACTTCTGCTCATCAACTGCAATCTGCCTGACACCATCAGTATAATGGATACACATGAAATATGGAATAGAGAAGAGATCGATCCCCCTGTGGCTGGATTATGACAGAATTGATACGGCTCTGAGGTAAGAGAATGAAGCTGTGTTATTGGATCTGCTCGCTGTATGCAAACTGTTTTTGGTGTCTTTACTAATAGGCACAAGAAAAAACAACAACAGCAACAACCCACATTCACCAGATCAATATCTGAAAATCAGGTGTCAGGATGTGTTGATTTGCTCCAGCAAAGAAATTACATCTGGAGCAGCAGTTGAAATTGAAGTCACCACCCGATTAAGTTTACAATAACCCACTCTCTTTCTCCACGATTCATTTGTCTTTGGCACAGAAAAATAAGCAAGGGAGATTGGAACGTGACTGGAATCATCAACCTTGTATCATTCAAACCTGTGATGGTGAAACTAATCTCCCAATCCCTCTAGAAAGGCAAATCTAGGGGCTTCTGCATTTTCTTTTCTGTCATAATAGCTTATTCCACAGGTCAGGTAACAAAAGTAGGGTTTCTACTATTTGCTGGGTATATATCTGTTTCAACTCTGCATGTCAGAATTAAGAAAATGAGTATAGCATGGGTCTGGGGTCCCACTGCATCCACCAAGAGGTGGGCCTGAAGTAACTCCATTAACCACAGGACTCCCACAATACCTTGTGCTGACCGGGGGCCACAGAGGTTTCAGGAATTAGTGTCAGTTCAAAGTCAATGACCAAATAGGTCTGCAAATTGGTTATCTGCCCTTTCCCAAAGCACAACCACCCTGATAGACGATGACCCATCACAGGTTTGAATGATATAAGGTTGATGATTCCAGTCACGTTCCAATTTCCCTTGCTTATTTTTCTGTGCCAAAGACAAATGAATCGTGGAGAAAGAGAGTGGGTTATCCTTGATGACTAAGGAAAGATTTATAGAATACCTTTTTTTGGCAGGCCAGCACTTGCTCAACAGTGCTCAACCTCTCTTTCTAAGGGTTATGATTTTGTAAACTGATTCGAACCCATAAAATGGTCCAGGAGCCAGAAGTCTCTAACCTGATCATTTAAATAGGACTTCTTTTCACTGAGCTTTGGATTTTCAAGTAAAAATTTAATAGGCTGGCCATCTGTTTCAGTCCCAGGGATACCGTGATTAGTTAGCCAGAATCAAAGATCTCTTTAGGTTTCTGCTGCCCATTACAGTGACCATTACACAGCCTGTCTCTGACAGTGAAGTATAAGACCACTTTCCTCCTACACCTCCAGTATTTATCACCTCCATTAAATTCTGATAATTCATTTGATAATTTTCACTATCAATGCTGGCCTGTAGAAACCAGCCATTGCAGAACTCATTAAGAATACTCGTGTTCCACTTACAACGTATGCTTTAAAGCCTTGATTAAGGGCTTTTCCTCCTCCAAGAGACAAAGTTAGGGGTTAGGCAAGCAGATGTCACATAATACACTCACTCTAGAATTCCAATCTCCGCATGCTTTGGGTTACTTTCTTTTAGAGCAGACTATTCAATAAAACTTCCTGTAGTCATGGGCATAGTCTATATATGTGTTATCTAATACGGTAGCCACTAGCTACACTTGGCTGTTGAACCTTTGCAACATGTCTAAAACAACTATGAAGTGGAACTAGCTTTAATCTTACTAATTCCAATTAAACTTATTTAAAATTTTTAAATTTTATTTCTTTTAAAGTTTATTTTATTAAGAGTAAATAGTTGCACTTCCTAATATACAATTAAGATGGTTATAAGTCTTATTACTATATACAACTTATGTGTGGTTTACTTTGAAAACAATGTTACGGAATTTATTTCTTTGAAAAAAAAAAAAAAGACCTCTTAGTGATAGAGCTGTATGAAGTGCTGGTCTAAGTTCAGTTTGTTGTGATGCCTTAATTTTTTTAAAGAGATTATTTATTTATTCATGCGAGACACAGAGAGAGAGGCAGAGACACAGGCAGGGGGAGAAGCAGGTCCCCATGAGGGGACCCCAATGCAGGACTCAATTTCAGAACCTAGGGATCACCATCTGAGCTGAAGGCAGACGCTCAACCCCTGCACTACCCAGGGGCGCCTTGATGCCTTAATTTTGTTGCTGCCATAATATTTATTCAACTTTCATTATTTTATTTGATTTTTGATATTTATTCATTTCTATTATTTTTTAACACAGCACTCACCTGTGATACTGCACTGTGATATTAATTTTAATAAGCAAATGTGTCTAGTGCTCTCACACTGGAAAGGCCAACTTCATAATACAGAAGGGCACTTCTGGCATCTCAGCTTTGATAGGCATATGTTACATTTGAGTCCATGTTTCAGGCAACCAACCAAGCTGACGCCCAGCTGCTTGAGCAAACACACTGATGTCAGACAGTCTGATTATCTCCTATCATTAATAGCTGCCTGATCCAATATAATGTTCATCCTGACCTAACCACCTTGGAGTCCATTATGCCTTTTAGTCTTGTCAGACCAAGGAGCCACCTCCAGATTTCTAGCATTAAGGTTCTATGTCACAGGGAACACTTCTGGTGCTTACAACTATTTTAGTCAAGCTCCAGTGAGGGAAGCAGGGTTATAGCATCACTATGAATATTATGTAGTAAGGGATTTACCTCTAGCAATTAGGCCTTCAAATTATTTTACAAGCTCTGGAAGGGAGAGTTGGAGATTCAGAGAGAGTTGTTGCTTGGATGGTGAGTTGGAACTTGCCAGGAAACCCGAGGAGCCAAGCACATTCAGTCACTGAAAGTGGACCATGAAAGTTTGCCTTTGAATTAGTTTATAGGAAACTGTTGACTGGTTAGTTATCACCTCTGAGGGGCTGTAGGCAAGTGTCTGGTGGTGGAATGAGAGCCATTCATCATCAAGGCAAACAACCGAAAAGATGAGGAAGACATGAACAGAAGAGAGAAAAGATGAGCTAAGATTTCCTGGGTCCTCTATAATTACCTATTCCCATACTGATGGTAAAAACCTAAGGTTACAGACCACAGCTTCATTTGCATCTTCCAAATCTCATTAGAGCTTCTCTTCTGGTCAACTCTAACCTGAGAACATACAGGGTAGTGATTCTGGGAAATGCAATTTCCATCTTTGTTGACATTAGTCAAAACCAGCACACTTCCTAATTTGAATATATGATTCATGAATTACCAATAATATATTCAAAATAATATCTGTCTTGGAGTTTTAATGAATAATTGATCATAGTTGTTGAGATTTGAGGAGGGAGAGCTGGTGTATGATGTTAACAACTACAAACCAGATTTTTCTTTAATAATACTGATACGACATAACTCTGCTCCCTGCTGTGAAATCGTCTCTAAGCTGAAGGAGGGTGTGGCTGTAATGCTTACTGCTATTCTAATCATACCACTAGCCTGCAAATATTTTATAAATTCCTGATTTATAGGAATCAAATTCTATCGGTATATTTTCACTTCATAAGGTCTTACCTGACCATGACTGATTGGACCAAAATATGTGCACTTACTCAGAGCCAACGAGTCTATCTTCTGGGAGACTGGAGTTAGGATGAAGATAGCATTGGGTCATTCTAAGGTGAACTGCAAACTCAGGAGAAGTAAGACATCATGATCTGCCCTGTGGACCAGAGAAGCAAAGTGAATCAATCTGTCCTAGAGTGAGAAAAATAGACCTTAAACTTTTTTGCTGTGAGATGTAGAGTATGGACAAAAAAGAATTATTGCTCATGGCTTTTTTGTAAAGTGAGTGAACTTTACTTTCCTTCTCAGGTTCATTTCTCTCTTAGGTTTAATGTGAAACTGTCCCACTCCACCCCACATCAGCTCCCCTGCTATGGTTAAGCTAACTTGGGCTGGTTTTTATTAATACTCAAATATGGCCTCCATATTTGAATTCCTCCAAATAACAATATAACACAGGCAGTAAACAGAAAACCATTTCTCCTTTTCCCTCTCAGTAGAGTACTACCCAGTGTAGTTCTGCAATGCCAACGTCTCAAAATTGCCTACGTATTACAGCTTCATAAACGTAGTTCAGAAATGCTATTATATGGACAAAGAAAAGCAGGATTAAATATTTCATGTTAGTGAATCAATATAAACAGTTGTTAGAGGGCAAAAGCTAGAGTTAGACGGCTTTGATCCAAATGGTGGTTCTTCCTCTTAGGAGCTGTGACCTTAGGCAACTCAGCTTTATTTCTTGTTTCTCTTATATGTAAAATGAGGATTAAACAGCACCTACCTGATGGAGCCGTGATAATTACTTGAGGCAACACATATAACACATAAAGCATATGTTGAGCATTTAATGTGTGTTAAATAATGTATTTAATATCAGTCATATAAGTCTGTATCCTCAGTATGAGCTTATTTCCTCTCATTTTGAGAGAATAATCTTAAAAGAAAACTGTATATGCAGGGTATTTCAGGATCATTGTTTTATAGGATGATCGCATTTCTCAAGTTGAACAAAAGCTACTTTTTTTACATTCCCTGTGATGGCTGCCAGTAATCCTATAGCAAAAAGATAAGATCATAAATCCCCTCCTGGATCATGAGTCCCACTTATGCTGAAACAAAAGTCTTTGGAAATAGGAGGATAAAAATGACAATTCTCCAATTTGTTCATTGGGCAAAACATATTCCTTAGTTTTCTTATCATATATTAATATGATGCTTGAGTCTTTTGTTTGGACAAGAGTAGTGAATGGAAATACAGAAGGGTGGGCAGTGACTCCACAGGAAATACAAAAATACAGACAGACAGGCAGACAGAAAGAAACAAAAGAAAGAAAACAAGCATTTTATTTCAAAGAATGTGTCATAGTAAGTGTCCAAAGAAGATTACCTAAGGCAAGGACAGAACTTTTGGGAAGTTGCACCTAAGGCATACAAGAGCAAGAAAGAGAAACCAGTAGAATAATCGGCCATAACAACATAGTTAGCTATTTATATTTTTTGTTTGTAAAATAATATCTGTGTTATATCTCAGGTCCTTTGATAATCATTACATTTAATTTTCTCTAGTCTTGAAATCAGTGATGTTTCTGAAATCAACAATATGTAATATTTTTTTCCATTCCTCTTGCATAGTTTGCTCCTAAGCTAATACACAGGTATGCAGGGTGTCTGTAAATAGCTCTAGATTAAGACTGGATCACTTGATGGAAGGCTTTGTTTGTTTGCTATATTTGTATTTCTTCATGTGTATCTATAAATCCTAAACTTTCATTGTGGCTTTCCTAATACCTCCCTCTAAGCACTTAATCCTCTTCCCTCTAAATATGATAAAATCTGTCAGATGATGGGAAAACAAGAGGACAAGTGAGCTGAGAACTATGTATTTTTAACAGTCTCCTCTTCCAGAAACCCTCTGAACAATAATATGATTTTCATCTCCTTAGACACTTTTGTAGGACTCCTCTCTGTTATGGTTACTAGAATCAGTTTCCAGAGCTAGAAGGGGCTTTAGAGATTACATTAGAAATAACACAACTACTCAGCCATAAAAAAGAATGAAGTTTGTTGTCATTTGCAACAACACGGATGGAGCCAGAAAGTATAATGCTAAGGTAAATAAGTCAATCAGAGAAAGACAAATACCGTATGATTTCTCTCATATGTGGAATTTAAGAAACAAAACAAATGGATATGGGGGGAGATGGAGAAAAATACAGGCAAACCAAGAAACAGACTTCTAACTATAGGAAACAAACTGATGGTTACCAGAGGGGAGGTGGTGGGGGAATGAATGAAATAGGTGAAGAAGATTATGGAGGGCGCCGGTTGTGATGAGCACCAGATGTTGTATGTAAGTGATGAATCACTAAATCCTACACCTATAACTAATATTATACTGTATGCTAACTAACTGGAATTTAAATGAAAAATTTAAAAAAAAGAATAACACAACTGAGCCTGATATGTAGGTCTGAACTGCCACAAATCCTGGAACCCAAGATTTAGTTCCTATGCTGTACCCTGTTGCCATTGCCTTCCATTTATTGCTTCTCAATAACTAACCTGAATCTGTTCAACGGTGATGGTATGTTCAGAAGGATAGAAATTAAGAAAAAAATTAGTTGAATTTATGTTGCTCACAAAGCAGGATTTGCACTATGAGCTCATGACTGCTTAACTCTGATTCTAAATTTGGGTAAACAAATGTTCTCTCCCTACACAGTAGATTGCTGATTTGAGCCTCTGATTGGGTTGAATTATGTGCAAGACTCCGTGGCCCTATTAGGGACAATAGATAGTACAGATATTATAGAAATATTATAGAGAAAATGACAAAGTTTTCATGTTTGATGTTATCTCCTATTAGAGTTGAAGAAATAAGTATCTGTAGATTAATTTACATTTGGTTCAACTTAATATTAGGTTAAGGAAACCACAAACAGTAGGTAGAGATATAAAATAACAATCCTTCTAACAACATATGATTTTATTTCACTATCATAAAAGAAAAGTTACAGATAAACAGGGCTGTTATGGTGGACTTGCCATCACTCTTCTTCTTAGTGCATCCTGTAATACGCAGCTACAATCTTTTGGTTCAATAAGGCTGCACGAGCTCCAGCTATTGATTCCACATTTTACCAAACAGAAATGAAAAGTCACAAAGAAGGAGGCACCCCTTCTGTATGAGTGTGGTTAGGCTGTCCTAACCAAATACCACTGACTGAGTGGCTTAAACAGTAAAACCTGTTTTTCTTATCGTTGTGGAGGCCAGCAGTTAGGGAGGGGAAGATAGATGTGTAGAAGAAAATCAGTGTGCTGATGATGCTTTTACTAGAGATGAAATGGGCCCTGGACAGGAAAAGAAACAATCAAAACTTCACTACTCAAAACTAGAGATCCCAAAATATACAGCTCTTAAATACATGATGAGAATCTAAATACTAAATCCAAACATATAGAAGATCAGAAGAATTAAAAATGAGAAATGACACATAAACGAGCTTAAACCCTGTGATTGGGAATAATAAATAAGAATTAAATGCAATAAAATTCTAATTCTTTTAAAATTGCTTGGAATTAAACTATCTTCTTTTAATGGAAATGCAAACACATAAGGTATTAATCAATTACCCCCAAATTAAAAC
Organism: Vulpes lagopus; assembly: GCF_018345385.1. NCBI lineage: Eukaryota > Metazoa > Chordata > Mammalia > Carnivora > Canidae > Vulpes > Vulpes lagopus. The sequence continues at coordinate 3,622,244 of NC_054838.1, read as the reverse complement.
ATCGTTAGAAAACAATATACATAATATATATGAGTGTAGTCTTGAGGCAAAGAGGGTATTCCGAAAAGAGACATAAGCCTCATAAAAGAAAAAAAATAGATGGACTTGACAGCACAAAAATTGCAAAAGCTTATACAGCCAACAAACCATGTACTCTGATCTCATTAGAGCCTTTTGTGACAACTCTGTGTTTTCTAAGAAGAGAATAAATAAAAAGCAGCAGAAAAAAATCCCTTGAAATCAGAATCAGCTCATTCGATCCTATAGAAATTTCTAAAATTCGTATTTCTGAAGATCTTCAGTATCGATCTCCAACTCATGTTTGCACTGATGCCAAACCAGGTACCATGTAGCTGTCCTCAAAGGGCCTGGCAAAGGGAAGATTTGCTGTAAGCACGGGGGATTGGGGGTAGTCCCAGGCAAGCCCTTTCAGTGACCACCTCTCTGTTCCTGGCCTACATAGTAGTAGAAGCATAGACTTGGTCAAGGCCATCCTCTTTAGGGTGCACCTGTTACAAGTCAAGCCAAATCTGAAACATTTCCATAAAGTGTTCTTTTATTTTTGGAAAGTGGAGACTCTTTAAAACAAAAGGGATGTTTAAGTGTGTCATAGCTGTCTTTGATCCTGGCACAAATAATTTAAAAACATGAGTTGCGCTACTCCTGACTAATTCTGGTGGCATCTGGTTTGCCTGATTTCCACCTTCTGCGTTTCAAAGTTTTTAGTTAAAATTTTCAAATTAAAATTCCTGCTATCAAAAAAATAATAATAAAATAAAATAAAAAAATTCCTGCTATCATCATATATACCCATATATGCACACATGTATATAGACGTGAATATGTATGCACACACGGGGTGGTATGTATACACAAGCAAATATGTGTACCTGCATACATACGCATATAAACACCCACACATATGTGTGCTTCTATGTAGGTACACATACGTGTGCATGTACATGTTTGTGTATAAATACACAGTTTATATTACATATAATGTATAAATAGATATTTTAAGTTATAGATTAATATAGAGCTATATAATTGATGAGGAAATGTTGTCCTATTTATTTTTCAAAATATCTACATTTTTCCCCCTTGGTTCTGTGAGACATACTTTCCCAGCCATAAATGCCTAAATCTTTTTTTGATTCAGAATCTGTTTGTGAGAGACCATCTTGTACTTCTGATTCACAGGCCTCCTCCATAATTGATCTCCTACAATGGTTTTGTGACAGGCTCCTTTCTGAAGCAGGCAAAGAAATAAATGAGATAACGCAACCCTATTTATTTATGAGGATTGTATTTTCATTGATTGACATCTGAACCCAGAGGAAATATGGTTTCATTTTCCACCAACTGGGTGAATCAAGATTAAATGTCACCTAAATTTTCTCAAGTCAAGAATTCTTTTTATCATCCCCAAAACAAGAGAATGGTTTCCATTAGCCTGAGCACAAAGCTTGAAACTTAGTTCCTTATGCCAATTTGTCATGATTTGTATATAATTGTGAGAACTAATTAACATGTTTTGTATTTTTCCTATTAATTAGTAGAGATTCTGGAAACTTCTGTCAGAAATGTCAGAACAGGGGCCCAGCAGTTTAGCGCCTGCCTTTAGCCCAGAATATGATCCTGGAGACCCCAGATGGAGTCCCTCATGGGGCTCCTTGCATGGAGCCTGCTTCTCCCTCTGCCTGTGTCTCTGCCTCTCTCTCTCTCTGTGTCTCTCATGAACAAATAAATCTTAAAAAAAAAAAAAAGAAAGAAATGTCAGAACATTTCATAGATTTTTTTTTTCTTAATTCTCCTTTGAGCTTTCTGGAAATGATGGTGCAGACTCTTTTCTTTGAGGATAACTGGAATTCTTGCCTTGGATACTAGCACTCGTAGTCAAAAATTGTAGTATAAAATAATAACTTTTCCCCCCACTATTATTTGAAGCCTTAGAATGGGGAAAGGAAGAATAATTGGTTGTTATGTCTAGTCTGTGACAGATTTAGAAAACTATTTTGAAGTGTTTACTCTTTTATTCTTTAATGTTTCTTATGTGAAGGTAAAATAACCAAAATCAACCATGGAGAGAAAAAACAAACACTTCCTTGAGGGACTGAAAGATTTAATTATGGTCAACCTAGATAGTGTTCAAAATTTTTCATGTTTAAAGGAAGATGCTGTGCTCAGACGGTCTCATTTAGAAGAGGTACATGGGTCAGCTGCTCCATGGCCAAGTGGCCAAAGTTTTAATTGGTCTGTATCATAGGTGGGCTGTAAAAATCCCATGTGAAGACTTTGAATGTCAAAAATGAGCATTTCAGCTGCCACACGCAATTCGCGGAAATCCATCTGACAAGTCAGCCTCTAACACAAATATCTCAGCCAAAGGTTTCACTTCCAACAACATTAAGGAAGACAACACACAGCGAACAGGGAATGAAGGAACCACCAGGACGCTGCAGCCCAAAGTGCATGTGGGATTTCCAGCTCTTTAGAAAAGGCAATTCACTTTCCCTGGCTGACTCTTCAAGAGATTTTCCTTTTTTTTGTCGGGGTGAAGGAGATAATTCCTAACCAAAGAGCAGCTGTTTTTATGACGCATTCACCAATAAAGTCTAATAAATCCTAAGGCCTCAAATAAAATTTAAATCACCTATTTCAAGGTACAAATGAAATGCGCTTAATTGTTCTACAAGCCTGCTCCTCAAACTGTGAGCATGGGCATCACCTAGACGCTTCCTAGGACTGTAGGATCACACTCCTACCCTCACATACACTTCCAGAATCTTCATTTAAACAAGACCCCCAGGTGATGCACATGCATATTAGTCTAAGAGACCCTGCTTGACAGTATCTGCTCCGAATGCGTATCCAGATCCAATATCTTCATTTACTGGGTAATCGATATCTCAGGTACCCGCTTCAGTGCTGGATAAATCCAGTGATTATGAAGAGCTTCCTAACGTGAAGACAAAATCCTGCTTATCTATCCCATGCATCGGATTAGTCCATATTCTTCAAGGGTCAATCATGATAAGGTTTATTTCTCTGTCAGGATAGAATTTCAGATACTTAAACCTGTTGCTTGTTCTATTTCCTTACACTCTTCTAATCCCTTTCATCAGTGATCACGAAGTAGTTATTTCCCCAGCCACGTTGGATGCTCTATACGAACTAGGCCGTGATAATTTGGAATCAAGGTGTGGGTCTCTCGATTTAAAAAGCAGTACTCCAGGGACCAATGCAGAGTTGACTAAATGCTGCCTCCTAGATCCTGCACATTCTTTCTCTATTAATGAAACTTAAATTGTATCTATACACACACTATTTACATCACAGTATACTGTACTCTTAGGCCACTTCAGAAAATATACTATAAACATTTCATTTTGCTTTTAAAGTAATTATGCATATATAATAAATATATATTTTTCTAGCACGACTATTCTTCGTATCCTCATTTAAAACACTAAACAAACTGCATTAGATCATGCTGATGGGAGCTCCTTGAGAAAGGACACAGGACTTCCCTTTCATTCTTACTACCGGCCATAATCTCCAGTACATTTTAGGCATAAAATAATGATTTTCCAGTTATTTTGTCCAACTTTGATGTATAGAAGTAAAATCACAGGCATAGTGAACGTTGGCAAGAATGGAGATTCTGAGTTGCGGACCAACCCTATCGCCCTGGTTGCTAGACTTTGAATGATTTGCAAGGCTGTCTAGACTTTGTATGTCTCACCTGTAAGAGAAAGTACTAGAACCTACTGACTTACAATCATTTTTTTTTTTAAATAGGGATTTTTTTCTTACTCAAAGGAAACCTTACTTGGAACACAAATCTCATAAAATGGTAAGAGCTAAGTTGCTCAAGCTGAAGAGGGGGATTGAAGAGGAAGGCAAGACCTTCCTGGGAAGTGAGAAGGAAAGTACGTTAATCTAATATGTATTTGAGAATCTCAAGTAAATATTATAAGAGGCAAAAGCTCTAATATGTGTTACAGACTCAGGATTAAGCTTTACTTTTCCACCAAGGATGGCTTACATTAGTTTGGATATCTCTTATATTTTGAATATCCTTTTATATTCTCTTATTTTGTATCTTTCAATAGTGCACTTATTTCTTAATGTTTAGAAAGCTGAAATGTGAAAAAGAACCCTGGGTAAGCCTTTTTTTTTTTTTTTAATTTTAGTAGAAGTAAACATGAAATCTACCCTCAAATGTTTAAATATGCTGCTGGAACAGCCGGTCTGAAGAATGTTTTCATCTCATGTGACTGAAACTGTATTCCGATGGAACAAAAAGTGCATTTCCACCTTTCATTCTCTTTGCCTGGCAACCACCATTCTAACTTTGTGCTGTGATGTTTGACCATTTTATATATCTCAAATAAGTAGAATCATGGAGTATTTTTCTTTCTGTTACCAGCTTATTTTATTTATCATAACGTCCTCACAGTTCATTCACAGGCAGCATAAAACAGGATTCCCTTCTTCTTCAAGGCTGACTAATATTCCACTGCCTCTCTGCACCACACTTCCTTATCCATTATCCTCTAATGGTCTACTGAGTGATTTCTACTTCTTGGCTGTTGTGAATAATGCTACAACACATATGAGTGCACGTATCATTTCTAGATTCTGCTTCCAATTATTTTGGATAAATATTCATAAGCAGGATTGCTGGATCATAAGATAACTCTAATTTAAACAGAAATTTGGGGGAGGGAGAAGCTCTCTACTGTTTTCCATGGCAGCTATACCACTTTACATTCCCACTTATAGTGCCCAAGGGTTCCAATTTATCCACATTCTTACTAATACTTTAAAAAATTTGGGGCATCCCAAGTGGCTCATGGTTTAGCACTGCCTTCGGCCTAGGGCATGATCCTGGAGACCTGGGATCGAGTCTTACATCAGGATCCCTGCATGGAGCCTGCTTCTCCCCCTGCCTGTGTCTCTGTCTCTCTCTCTATCAATGAATAAAATCTTAAAAACTTTTTTTTCTCTGTGTGCAAAATGTGTATCTGTGTTTGATAATGGCCACTGTGTAGGGTGATAATTCATTGTGTGAGTTGATATCTCATTGTGTTTTTTTATTTGCATTTCCCTGATGGTTAGTAATATTAAGCATGTTCTTATGTATCTGTTCACCAGTTGTATATATTCCTTGGAAATATGTCTATCAAATTCTTTGCCTATTTTAAAAATCAGGTTATTTGGTTTTTGATATTGAGTTATAAGGTTACTTCATATATTTTGAATATTAACTCCTTATTATATAAATGGCTTACAAATATTTTTCCTATTCCATCGGTTGCCTTTTTACTCTGTTGATTGTTTCCTTTAATGTGTAGAAATAACTAAGCCTCCTGTACTCTCATTTACTCTCATTTATCTATTTTTACTTTTTCTGTTTGTGCCTTTAGTAATTTTTTTTGCCTTTAGTATTATATTCAAGAAATTATTGCTGTGATCAATGTCATGAAAATTTTTCCCCAGGCTTTCTGCTAAGATTTATAATTTTCGGTTTTACATTTATGAGTTGTTGTTGTTGGGTTTTTTTGTTTTGTTTTGTTTGGTATGGTGATAGATAAGGTTATCATTTCATTCTTTTGCATGTGAATATCCAGTTTTCCCGGAACCTGTGTTTGAAGAGACTATTTTTCTCCTCATTTTGTATTCTTGGAACTCTTGTGAAGATTATATGACTGTATGTGCATGGGTTTATTTCTAGGATCTCTATTCTGTTCCATCAATCTATATGTCAGTCTTTATGCTTCTTAGTAGAATATTCATTTGATTACTGTAGTTTGGTAATATGCCTTGAAGTGAGGAAATGTGAGGAGTCCAGATTTTCTCTTCTTTCAAAATGTTGCTTTGACTATTTGAGGTCCTTTGTGGTTCCCTATGAATGTTAAGATTGTTTCTCTATTTCTCTGAAATGCCACTGGGATTTGCCTAGAGATTGCACTGAATCTGTAGATTGCTTTGGGTAGGATGAATATTTTAATGAGATTAAGTCTTCCATCCCATGAACTTGAAATGTCTTTCCATTTGTTTGTGTTTTCCTTAATTCTTGAAGCAAGCTTTATAGTTTTCAGTGTACAAGTCCTTTGCCTCCTCTGTTTATTCTTAAATATTTTATCCTTTTTTTGTTTGTAAATAGGATTGTTTTCTTAATTTCCTCTTGAATTTTTCTGATCTGATCTGAATCTAATCATGATTCTCAGATTTAACCAACTTTTCCTATTAATTTTCATAGTGACCATTCTGGTGTCATTGGGTAAAATCCTCTGGGTGTATTAAATATAAAACATCTTTACAGTTCATGACTGCAATCACTGTCAAAAGAGCTCACTGTATCCATTATACAATAAAATCAAAGGAGAAAATAAACTGATGTTACTTGTTTTAGATTTCAGTGGCTTCTTTCATAAGGATGTCAGAAAAATCAGATGTACTGATATACTTCAATCCTGGAAACTAGTAGAAACATTTTCAAATTAATGCTGTTTTCTTAGGGATTTAAATTTAGTTAACAGTTAATTTTAATAGTGTTTTAATAGAGCATGTCTTGGTTTGCAAAGTTTCTTATTTTTTTAATAATAAATTTATTTTTTATTGGTGTTCAATTTGCCAACATACAGAATAACACTCAGTGCTCATTCCGTCAAGTGCCCCCCTTAGTGACCGGCACCCAGTCACCCCCACCCCCCGCCAACCTCCCCTTCCACCACCCCTAGTTCGTTTCCCAGAGTTAGGAGTCTTCCATGTTCTGTCTCCCTTTCTGATATTTCCCACTTACTTTTCCTCCTTTCCCCTTTATTCCCTTTCACTATTATTTATATTCCCCAAGTAAATGAGACCATATAATCTTTGCCCTTCTCCGATTGACTTATTTCACTCAGCATAATACCCTCCAGTTCCATCCACGTCGAAGCAAATGGTGGGTATTTGTCGTTTCTAATGGCTGAGGAATATTCCATTGTATACATAAACCACATCTCCTTTATCCATTCATCTTTCGATGGACACCGAGGCTCCTTCCACAGTTTGGCTATTGTGGACATTGCTGCTAGAAACATCGGGTGCAGGTGTCCCGACGTTTCACTGCATCTGCATCTTTGGGGTAAATCCCCAACAGTGCACTTGCTGGGCCGAGGCAGGTCTATTTTTAACTCTTTGAGGAACCTCCACACAGTTTTCCAGAGTGACTGCACCAGTTCACATTCCCACCAACAGTGCAGGAGGGTTCCCCTTTTCTCCACATCCTCTCCAACATTTGTGGTTTCCTGCCTTGTTAATTTTCCCCATTTTCACTGGTGTGAGGCGGTATCTCATTGTGGTTTTGATTTGTATTTCCCTGATGGCAAGTGATGCAGAGCATTTTCTCATGTGCGTGTTGGCCATGTCCATGTCTTCCTCTGTGAGATTTCTCTTCATGTCTTTTGCCCATTTCATGATTGGATTGTTTGTTTCTTTGGTGTTGAGTTTAATAAGTTCTTTATAGATCTTGGAAACTAGCCCTTTATCTGATACGTCATTTGCAAATATCTTCTCCCATTCTGTAGGTTGTCTTTTAGTTTTGTTGACTGTATCCTTTGCTGTGCAAAAGCTTCTTATCTTGATGAAGTCCCAATAGTTCATTTTTACTTTTGTTTCTTTTGCATTCGTGGTTGAATCTTGCAAGAAGTTACTGTGGCTGAGTTCAAAAAGGGTGTTGCCTGTGTCCTCCTCTAGGATTTTGATGGAATCTTGTCTCACATTTAGATCTTTCATCTATTTTGAGTTTATCTTTGTGTATGGTGCAAGAGAGTGGTCTAGTTTCATTCTTCTGCATGTGGATGTCCAATTTTCCCAGCACCATTTATTGAAGAGACTTTCTTCCAGTGGATAGTCTTTCTTCCTTTGTCGAATATTAGTTGACCATAAAGTTGAGGGGCAAAGTTTTTTTATTGATGTATCCCTTGAAGATGCAAAGATAGCAATTTGTATCCCCAAAACAAAAGGATATTTAATTTAACTAGACATAGGAATATTAGAAGAAAATATAAGCAGTCCCTTAAAAAAAGAATTTAAAGAATATCTAATTCACCTCATTCTATTTCTCAACCAACACGGTCAATGAAATAGAAGAATTGTTTGAAAAATAAATTCATATTTTGTAACCCATTTAAAATTTTAGAAATCCTGAAAATAATTATGCAATTCAAACTAAGCCTTTAAGACTTTTGATATACCTTGATATGCCTTATTGATATCCGTTATGGTTTTTTTTTTTTTTCACTGATTGAAATCTGATCTTTCTGGAGATTTGTTATTTAGTTAAGACTTAAGAACAGTTGAGAAACAGGGATAAAAATTATGCTTTTCACAGCTGGGACTTAAATTTATGGATTTACCTCTACCACAAATTCAAATAATTTCATGTTTTATTTCATCTTATGTTTTAGAAGGAACCAGTCTGATGAATTTATCAGATTTCCTCCTTATGAAAAGTAATGTAATATATTTGAAGAGCACAGGGTTTTGCATAGTATTTAGTACATTTCTGCCTCTTATGAACCATTTTATTTTATTTTCACACACATGCATCCAAAATGAAAATATCCAGACTTGAAAAACTGAATAGCTCTTCAGTTTTTCAATTTTTTGGCCATGATGAAAATAATATCTTGTGCGTAAGTGTTTGATTTCAATAATGATTGATGAAACATGGGTACATGTCTATGTCTCCTACTTTTTGCTACCCTGAGAGAAATAACCAGTCATTTTGTGAAACTGATATCAGGCTCTTATTTTTTAAATTATGTCAAAATTTCTGTAGTGGTTCTTGCCTTTAGCAAAAAAGGATCATTAAATGTTTGCAAAAAATTTGTAGTTAATGGATGCTTTTATGTGTATATGTATGTATATATGTATTTTTTGCATTGATTTCTCTCTGTTCTTAATTCTGATTTCTGGTATTTCTCCTTTCACAGGGGTAGCAACTTCTCTGTATTATCTTAATGATAATTATTTAGGTATTATATATTATATATTATCTATATAATTAGGTATTACATATTATATATTGTTATGTTTCTAAAGGGAATTCATAACAGATCTCCCAACTATCCTGAAAAGGGGCCAGTCTGGGTAAGTGGTCTCTCCTGTGAAGGTAAGGACACTTTAGATCCCAAGTCAGCACACCTTGGAATTGCTCCAAGTTCTTCAGTGTCTGAGATGGAAACACAAGCAAGGTTCATTTATTTACTTATGCCTGACCTCCCTCATCACAAGAGAATGTTTTCTTAAAATCTCATAGTATATAAATATAAACACAGGCAAAAATATAAGCATTCTATTTAGTTATCCATCTCTTTGGTAAAGCTTGAAAGAACTTCTTGCCAATAAAGAATGGTCGTTGATGGAGGATAATATAAAATTTGTAACACTAGCATTCTCTCTCCCTTACTTTTGTTCTACAGGTAAGCAACCATTTGGTACAGATGAGACCATATAGGGAAAACAAGAGGGACTTAACTCCTGTAAAGCGACTGGTCTCAGGGTCAAAAGTTTCCATATGCTCAGAGACAAATACCTTTTTCTGGATAAGAGGACAAACCAGAGATAACAGCTGAGAGGGAGGAATGATTGTCTGGCAAAATTAGAAGTAACAATTTAAACCCTGCTGTATTTCCATTTTCCAGGAGCCCTAGAAGAATGTCGACCAGAAAGAAAGGAATCCTGTGATTGTCTTATGTCTGGTAAACAGTAATGACTACAAAATAATGATCATGGGGCTGAAGGATGCTTACCCATGCCCAGCCTCTTACCCTTTGGAAAGCTGCTTTTATAAGTCTGGCACACCACCCCTTCAGAGGAGGGCATTGCTCTTTCTTTCTTTCTTTCTTTCTTTCTTTCTTTCTTTCTTTCTTTCTTTCTTTCTTTCTTTCTTTCTTTCTTCTTTCTTTCTTTCTTTCTTTCTTCTTTCTTCTTTTTCTTTCTTCTTTCTTCTTCTTTCGATTTTATTTACTTATTTGAGAGAGAGCATGAGCAGGGGGAGCATGAAGGGTAGAGGAAGAATCAGACTCCCCCCACCGAGTGTGGAGCCCAAGTTGGCTCCATCCCAGGACCCTGAGATCATGACCTGAGCCATACAGGCATCCCAACATTTTTCTTTCTAGTCAGTTCCCTATATGTAAGTTATCTCCAACAAACTCCACCTGCTTTCTTTCTCTCAAGTTCAGTGGTCATTTCAATGAAATTGAGACTCGAGAACTTGGTCTTGGGGATCTAGTAGCACAAATGTATTTAATGTTTTAGAGAACTTTCCCTAAAGAATCGGGGATGCTCTATGTATGTTTTCAGGTCTTAATCACTTTGCCCCTGAGAACCAATGCTACTCTTGAGATGCTTTAAAAGTTTTATTTCCAAAGAAAGAGGAAGAAGGAAGAAGAAGAAGAAGAAGAAGAAGAAGAAGAAGAAGAAGAAGAAGAAGAAGAAGAAGAAGTTGTTTTATTTACAAACTTTGAAGGACTATGGGAGAGACTTTGAATTACAATGAATTTATCACAATGTCACTTGAACAACTGCCCTCTACACTTTAGCTTTACTCTGAAATATACTCATTAGGGACCACATTTAGTTTTGCATTGTATCATATTCACCTAAGCTCCTATATAGTACTTGCTTAAAAAGCATGGTTTCTTTTTTTTTTTTTTAAGTTTATATTTATTTTTTGTGAGAGAGAGAGAGAGAGAGAGAGAGGGAGAGAGAGAGAATGTGTGCATGTGCACATGTGTGAGAGGAGGGGCAGAGGGAGAGAGAGAAAATCTCAAGCAGACTCCCTGCCGAGTATGGACCCTGATGTGAGGCTCAATCTCATCACCCTGAGATCATGAACTGTGCAGAAATCAAGAGTCAGACACTTAGCTGACTGAGCACACCCACCCACCCCAGAAAGTATGATTTCATTTGGCTGTATTTGGAATTGCTTTCTAGAGAAATTCTTGGTAGATTTACTTGGATGAAAAATTTATTAGTCTCATTGACATTGTATCTACCTCATGTGTCAGTATAGCTTCATACATGCTGTCTTTCTTTTTAGACTGAAAATAAGGATGGGAAAACTTAAGTTTTATAATAAGACCCAGACTTGAGTATTCACTCTATCATATATCAGTGGTAGATCTTTCAAAAGTCAATGTCTTGAGCTTCCTTCCCCTCATCATCAAAATGGATCTCTAAGTAATTCATCCTTGAGAGTTACTATGAAGACTAAATAATATAATAATAATATGTATGAGCTACTCATACGGCACATTTACAACTTTATAACATCCCCATGTAATGAATATTGGTCTTATCCCTCGTTCATAATAAGGAAATTGAGAGAGTATTTAAATTGCCCAAGATCACACGGTGGTTATGGACAGACCTGGGCTTTCCATCAAGCAGATTGCTTCTGGATTCTGTGCTCTCCCTATGCTATGAAAAATGTCAGGCATAGTGTTCATGGCCATTAAATATTTGATGCTCTCTTTTCCATTGACTCCACTCACATACCAGACCATAGATTAATTTTAGGATGCATATTAAAGTTCTTTTCATTGCATTTTAATAATCCATGGTCCTTTCTTGCTAGATGGATGCTGAAGAGGTTCAGCTTCCTGGCTATGGTATAAATTCCCTCCTTTAGCATCTTCCATCAAATTCTTATCTTCTACAGGAGACTCCTGGGTGATTTTAGACATTTTCCTCCCTCTTATTTGAATATCTTAAGAATTTATACTTTTAATTTTAGTCTTTTTAGTTTCAAGGAAATTGTTTTCTCTTGGCTTCTATGATAATACATTATCCCAGTTTTATTCTCATCTCCCCAACTGTATTTTCCATGTTTCTTGCTGCACTGCCTCCCTAAATGTTGGAATTCTCCCTCCTGGATTAGACCTGTACATCTCTACACATTTATTCACATTATAACCAGAAAATCTAGATTTATCCTGATCAAAATACATGAAAATTAGAATTGTGACTAGAGATATTGAAAGACATTGTGTAGATTTATAGACTCACCACTAACTCTCTCCTTCATGTGTCACAAGTCTTCTCCCTCGTTGTGTCTTTCATTCTCAATGTTGTCTAGACGTTCACCTTCCTGGGGTAACTAGATCCCTCTTCCTATTCTGTTTTCTTGTTTCTTTGCTGTTGAACTGCTCCCACTGCAAAAAGATTCATTCTGTTACCTGGTCGTATTTCTAAGACAGTAAATGCTTTTTTGTGACATATGACATCCTCTATGATCTGGCCGCTGCTTCCAAGTCTAACCTTGTTTTGAGCTATGTAATGTCATGCTCACTGTACCTTGTCACATCGCCTTACTTTCTGTTAATCAAATGCCCTTGACTCGTCCCCACCCCCCTTATAGCCTTTGTATTTTCTGTTTCTTATGTCTAGAATAGCCTTCTGCTCTAATTTTACATGACTGACACTTTTATCCAAAAATATACCTTCTGAATGTTTGATCTGGGAAATTTCTGTAAGGTCATTTCATATTATTTTATTTTGTTTGTAGCATTTACAATTATCTAAATATATCAAACTCATCCACATATGTGATTGTCTTTTTAATATACATTTCCTTATACCATCACTACAGTTCTAAGAATATGGAAAATAAGACTGAGTTTATTATTTCTCAGTTGTATCCCCAGCACTTCCTGCAATGTCTGACAAAGTTATTTCATTTCCACACAAATTTAAAGACATTTCAATAAGATATTAAATGGAACACATCTCTAAATTGTCCAGTCATTTCAGTAAGACTAAAATTATTGTTTGGTCTTAGAATCCTTCTATTTAAAATAAATTATTGTGAACTGGGCAGATACAGAGATATCCTACCCACATCTTCCTTTAGGAGAGATCAGCTGTCAACATTTTCAAGACTGACTTCAACTGTAGACAACCATGTTGCCCAAGGTCATGCCCTTCCCAAGGCAGCCCACATTTGTTGATCAAGTTATGGTATTAAGGATGCTGTAGTGATAGAACTATTTCCCCCATATATTGGGGCCAGATGGCAGCACTTAGCCACAGCTGACAGCTGTAATAATTAAGTTATTACAGTAATTCATTTATTACAATTACAATGATTACAATGGCCAACAAAGTTCGAGTGGTAGCCAAGGGGGCGCCATCAGAGATGACGTTAACTTAGACGTAGGATTCTGAGGCAAAAGTTGATAAACAAACATTAAGATTACTTCCCCAATTGTACCAGCAGAATAAATCAAGGATAATGACCATTACCCTAATAGTGGTCAACTCAATAAAAATGTTATCAGTGTAATATCTTTTCCAGGCCCGAGACAGTTTTCATACCTATAAATGGATGATAGAAGAAATGTCTGTTTGTCTAGGAAATAGGAATTTGCAGCACCACAGCAAGTATATGTAGTCATTCTCCCAGTGCTTCCCCAGAGGAATATAGGTCATTTTTCAGTTGATTGCACCATGGGGAAAGGAAAATACTCTGGTAGTTTTAGGACTGTTGAACACAAGTTCTAAATGCATTTGAAATTCAGAAAACAATGAGTCATCATGTCCTGTCATTTAAAGTGGGATGACATGGGAGTCAGGCCATAAATGGACTCACCTCCAACCCCACACTACAACCAAGATAAGAAATGAGGTGCAATATTGTATCTTTGGGAGCATGACAGTAACTTGTACGACTGTTAAGGATCTGAAAGACTCAGGTGTGGTGTGGCTCCATCATATCTTCTCTTAATTCACCAGTCAGGCTTTTATAGAAACCAGAGTAATACTGGAAGATAAATGTAAAATATTTCAAGCTCAACCAAATAGTAGCCCTGATTACAGTATCCTTATAAGATATGACATCTATGTTAGGACAGATTAATGTGAGTTCAAATATATGGTATATAGTCACTGGACTATGGAAAATTCATTTTTTTCTCCCCCAGTCAATAATGAGAAACAGAATGCTTTCTCATGAAATGGAAAGGCACATGCATTTACCTTTCCTCTTGGCTATAATGATTCTCTTACCCTCTCTCACAAAATACTTTGGAAGGTAAGGGTAGTTTGGCTATTCAGCAACACATTACATTAATTCATTACATTGTCAATATTATGTTAATCTGGACAGGCGAGCAGAATATGGCTACCGAGCTGAAAGTCTTATTAAGACTCAAGTACTCATGAGGATAGGAAACAAAGCCTACTAGAAGAGACTTTTCGAAGCCCAAAGGTCAGAGACATGCCAGGATATCCCATACAAAGGAGACATTTAAGTATTATTTGTATTATTGCATTTTGCACTTTCTACCACAAAGAAGAAAACACAATCTGTGTGATTTTTTTTCAGGTTCTGTAGGCAACATATTCCCCACGCTGGGATACTATTCTGGCCTACAGGCTGTATGCAATAAAAGGTTACCAGCTTTGAGTGTGGCAGAGAATACAAAAATAACTTGTTGTATGTACAGGATGCAGTGTAAGGAGCCCTACCAAATGTCATATGGATTCAGCAGGTTAATGTGCAAAGAATAATGCACTTTGTGAAAAACCATTCCTGACATGCTATAAAGACCTTGTAGGGACATAACTCCAGATCTTGCCCATGTGTCCAGAACTATCCATCATAAACTACTTCATCTTAGACCCACCAAATCATAAGGTTTTATAGCTGGGCAACGGACTACTATAACATAGAAATGATACATCTGTGAGTATGCATGAATGAGACCAGAGGGCCCCTGCAAACTATAGGATAGGTAGCCCAGGACCCCACGGGGCCCACTGATCTTTCACCAACGCATTTCATCAACCTATGCCTATAATTTATGTGGGATTGTATGCATTTTCCTGGAGAGGAAAAAGCCTGAGCTTATTTTACAGACAAGTCAAGTCTCTTAACTATGGGTGCAAGCTGTAAAGTATGTATCCATGATTACAGTGGCTTTGAAAGACAGTGATAAAGAAAAATCATCCCAATAGGCAATGAATCTGTCTACCTCATGCTGGAAAAAGAACTGGCCAAAGTTAGAGTACATGCCCACTCATAGTATTGGCAGATATATTGCCTGGCTGGTCAGGGGGCTAAGCAGAAAAGATTTGCAAGTCATGGACAAGAAAATGTCAAAAACTGGCATGCACACAGGTATATGGACCTGAGCATAAAGTATGTTTGTATCATATGTTAATGTCCATTAGAGAGAATCTGCCACAAGAGGCAATAAGTATCCCAGTAGACATACCTGTCTGGTTGAGAGACATCCACTGCACTATCAGTGGCCAATCCAGTGACAGCACAATGGGAAGATGAACCATTTGAACAAAGTGGTAGAGACTGAGGCTCTACATTGGTCTAACAGCATAGAGTGTTATTACCAAAGCTAATTTCATTCCTGATGCTGTCAAATGTCTAACTTGCTAGCCCACAGAAGCCAATGTTGAGCCTCTGATATGGAACTTTTCTCTGATGTGACTAACCCATCACTCGGTGACAGGTTGATTACATAGGTCCTCTACCAGTTATGAGAGATCCAGAATTGCTTTGTTTTGTTCCTCCCAGGAATAGATACAATTGCTCATGGGATTTTAGGTTTATCAAGTATTTGGTTCACTAGCTGAGATCTCATATAATACTACTTCAGTCCAGGTAGGCATTTGAAGCAAAGGAGATAATGTGGGAGAGCCTGTGATCCCAGGATCCATTGATCATACCATATCACACTTTGAATCTCCCCAAATCAGCTGACTTGAAACATTGCAATAATCCATTAAAGTCATAATTGAACCAGTAGTTTAGAAGCAGCACTTTATAAGGATGGGTTGACACTGCACAGTATTTATATATAAATACATATAATATATGTATATATTAAATCAAAGCCCTTTATATGTCATTGTTTCCCCAAGGGGAGAATATATGGATCCAGGAACTAGCAGGTTTAAGAAGTAATGCCCCATATTCCATAATTCTCAGTGAGCCATTTGGGAACACTATGCTTCCTGTCTTGCAACCCTGATTTCTGTAATTTCACCAGTTCTAGTCCTTAATGGGAGGGGAATTTTTCTAAATGCTCTGATAGGTATTACCTTGAATTACAAGCTGTGGCTGTTACCTTGGCATTTTGTATCAAAGTAGTAAGATGAATTTGTCTTTTTTTAAATTTTTATTTATTTATGATAGTCACACAGGGAGAGAGAGAGAGGCAGAGACATAGGCAGAGGGAGAAGCAGGCTCCATTCACCGGGAGCCTGACGTGGGATTTGATCCCGGGTCTCCAGAATCGTGCTCCGGGCCAAAGGCAGGCGCTAAACCACTGCGCCACCCAGGGATCCCAAGATGTATTTTTCTTATCAAGGGTTATTGATCCTAATAATCAAGAGGAGGCAGGGCTGAAATTTTATAATAAAGACAAGCAGGAATACATGTGAGATTCAGCTGATTCACCTGCCTCTTAGGACCCCTATGTCCAATTTGACCATAAATGAACAGGTGCAGTAAGTCACCCCAGACTGGAAAAGACATGGTGCACATGGCTTTAGCTATCTCAGGGTGAAAAGGTGGGGGACCTGGTGGCTCAGTCAGTTAAATGTCTGCCTTCACCTCAGGTCCGGATCCCATGGTCCTGGGATCGAACCCTGTGTTGGGCTCCCTGCTCAGCGGGGAGTCTGCTTCTCTCTCTGCCGCTCCCACCCTGCTCGTGCTCTCTCTCTTGCTGGCTCATTCTCTCTCAAATAAATAAAAGCTTAAAAAAAGAGAAATAAACAGAAAGGTGTTAATTGACTGTGAGAATGATAAGATAGAGAGTAAAAGATGGAAGAAGAATGTTGGCTAACTCACTGAGAACAACCCTTGTCAGAGGCACAGGAGTACTTTTTAGGACTTTTCTATTTTCCCTCAGGAAGAGAGTTCCTCCAGAGTAATTGACAGCCAGCCATTCACGTGTACAGAGAGAAGTGGCTCCTCAATGGCCCAAAGAGTGAGGAGGGTAAGAAACAAACAGTAAGTAGGTGTCAGTTCCTCAGGATTGTTCTCATCAGGAGAGAGTCACTTCACTTGATATCATGCACTTCTCAGGGCAACTTGCATATGGTGATTGAGAGACAGAAGCACAAAATGTCAGCAATTTTGAGGTGTTTCAGAGTAACCCTAACTGGCAATACTCACTCCAGAGATCCTTTCTTGGTAGGCCATGGCTTGATTGAGTTTCTATCACAGTTCAACTTTTTGTGTTTGATGCTGTTCCCATGCCCATTGTGGAATAAGCACCTAATAAACATCTCATACCCACCCTCCATCTGATACTTCTGGAGCACACAACTTACAACAGATCGCTATTTCTTTTAAGTAAGCTGGATCTCCAGTCTTCTGTTAAAGAAATAAAAACACAAATATCTCCCTATATCAACAGTTGTTAAACTTGGGACCATGTTTGGATCTTTGAGGGCCAGGAAATCCTAAAACACTTGATGCAGAGGGTGTATGTATATGCTTATGTGGTGCTATGTGTGTGCACTGCTATTTTTTTTTTTCAGAGAAGGAATGCACATATATTCACAACAGAGAACCCATAGTTTCTATCCAATTGCCAAAGTGGTATGCAACTAAGAAATCTGACTCACTGCCCTGTGTGATGAAAGCAGTTAAATCCTGGACACCTAACCATCAGAATTGACAGAACAATCATTTATACAGTTGAACCGTTGTTCTACCTATGTTCGAATCAATTAATAATATACTTATTAAGACAATATGCAAAGGTAAAGTTGAGGATGAAATAGTCCTGTGGGGAGACAAAAATAAAAATGAAAGATGAGTAAGCCTCCTTCAGGAATGTCCAGTATAGATGTTTAGTACATGAATATTATTTAATTTATTTTTATCCATCGGAATACTTAGTATTTTTTTAATGAATGAAGAAAAGCGGTACAGTGTTTTGTAGTGTGGCCAGGAAGCATTTTGGAAGCAGCTTCTGGCTTAAATTAACACTGAATTTGCTTTCATATGTATGAGAATACCAGAGGCTAATTTATTCGTAATTTTATTAACAAGTTACAGAAAAGTATGCAAATTTTATTCATTATATAATTGAAGCTACCCCAAAATATCCCAGAATCTGACAACTTAATGCCTGTGGCCTCGTGGACTCAGTAATTATTCAGCTTTGACTGCTCCAGCTGTGATTGACTTTGAAGCAGGATTCCAACAAAAGATCACATACACACATATGCATCAATTGTTTTGTATTACTGCCTTTAAGATTTAAACAAGCTTATTCAGAATCTGTATTTAGAAATAATTAAAACTGAAAAAATAATAATTAAAACTTTAAAACTACTTTGTTTATAATAGATATATTTTATATAATGATAATAATTCATATAAGGATTAGAGTGTCTTTGTCCAGTCCACTATTTTCCTAAAGAAAGTGATAGTCATTCTATATAAACATGAATTGAAGTTTTTATCAACATACAAAGAATTTTAATTTATAATTTGTTTCAGTGATGCAGCGCTGTGATAACATGCATTAAAAGAAGCAAACGAAGCAAAACATTAATGATTGAGAAACATTTCTTCCAATTATCCTGATGACATTCTATCCACTTACTTCTCTGAATTAATCCTATAAATAGAAAGAAATGTGCTTCATTGAGATTTGAATGTAGAAAACTATGTCTAAATTGAAGGAATTCCTAGATATCTTGTCAAGAGCATCGACATAATACTTAGACATAAGCCAAATATAATTGACATTGATTGAGGGAAATCCAGATCTCAAAAAATAGGGAGAATTCTCTAGAAAGAGATGTCCTGGCAGATGTTTATCATCTCCCTTTATCATAAAGAGTCAAGTGAAAACAATTCAGGAAAGTCAATCCTACTAGTAATAAAATAACTCATCACTAGGAAGTTATTCTAGCTAAAGAAACAGTGAGAATGAAGGGCTGATATGAGACTCCCACGCGGTGGTGTGGACTACCTCACAGGATGTGTCCCATACACGCTTGATTGGGAATCACTGGTTGCAGCAGGGAACAGGATGCCTTGTAAGGCAAGTAAAAGCAGAGCATGTCCTTATGTACTGAGATGGCCTCATTTAATCTTTGTAGCTTTTTCCGCTGGAGGTAGTAGGAAGGAAGCAGCGATAGAAGGTAAACGATTCACAAATTTGAGCTTCATTTAACAATGGGGAGCCTGAGGCTCTTTGAGCAGATTGGCGGACCCAATGTGGTATTTTTATATTCCAACTGAGCAAGTCAAAGGCAAAGCCAAGACAACAGGCCAGCTCCCTGGGTTCTTAGTCTTGATCTCTCTCCAATATCAACTCTTTCCAAAAACAGTCCTTACGTTTTCAGTTTTTAAAATCTATTTCTTGCTGTGAAATGTTTACTTCCACCCTATATCATGTGCAATATTAGAATATTAGATGCTTTCACATGTTGCACTTAAATATTATGACTTCCTAATGAAATAAGGGCTGTTGTCTCTACTTGACAAATAAGAAAAAAACAAAAACGAGATCCATCAAGGCCAGGAAGATAATAAATACAGGAGTATGGGAATGATATCCAAGAATGACTCAGAGTTCTCTGTTCTTAAATATAAAAATCTGCCACTTTGCTTTCATTTAGATTTTACAAATGTAGGGATACTCAGAATCACAATATTTCCCTGGTAAACTCAATATTTTAAATATTATAAAATGTTCTTTTTTTATAGATTTTATTTATTAATTTGAGAAAGAGAGAGAGGGAGAGAGAGAGCAGAGAGAATGAGCAGGGGAAGGGGCAGAGGAAGAAGCAGACTCGCCGGCTGAGCAGGGAGCCCAATGCAGGGCTCAATCCCAGGACTCTAGGATCATGACCTGAGCCAAAGGCAGATACTCAACTGAATCAGCCACTCAGGCAACCCTAAACTCCCTTTCCCTTCAAGGGAGAGTATGGCTGCAAGACTATCCCATTGCTCTGCTGTGGGGAGCCTCAGGGCCCGTCATGGCAGCCAGTGAGAGGGAAGGTTGGCTTCCCATACCCAGTGTAACGTTGCCTCTCGTATTTTCACAGGGTCTCCTAGCTAAGAGATATAATGCGTCCTTCAAGAAATCCATATCCAAATCACAATGGCCAGAGACCTTTTCTCTTCTTTCTAAATTAGTGCTTGTGTGGATGTAGTTTTACAGATTATGGAAAATGATTCAGTGATCTTTCTGGTAAACAAGAGGTTGACAACAAACACCTCTGTTCACACCCCATCGGATCACAGGCAGGTTAGGGATATCTGCCAGCCTGTTGGTACCTGTGAGAAGAATCTGGTACCTTGAAGGGCTGTGGCTTGGTACCAGGGAGAGAGCCCTAGTGCCAGGACAAGCATGTGAAATTTAAGCTATCAAAAATTCTCCTGCACTCTCTCTGAACCAAGTTTTAGCCCCGGGTTTTTCCATTTCACTTTCTAGGGTTGAAACAAAGGAATCAAGTGTTCAGAGGCAAGTGACACATGCCTCAAACTTGCTGCCATCCTAATGTCTTCATAAATTTCACTTAAAAGACCAAACTCCCATTTCTTTCTTTAAATAGATTCCTACCATGAGCCCTGATGGTCAGTTGCAAAGACTTCTATTTCCCAACAACTTTCTATTTCATCTTGGTCATGGTTGGGCTGAGGTGCATGTATGTGGTCATCCACACACTTGGTCACACAATTCTCCAGCTGCTGCTTCACCTGAAACTCTTTGCTTCCTGTGTCTATTGAATCTTTGACTCTGTCACTGTAAAGCGTGGTCCATTGGCCCGGGCAGTCCAGGACTTCTGCAACTCACTGGTCACCAGGGCCTGGGCTTAAGCCAGAGGTTCATGGCCATACTCAGTGCACTGGAGCACCAGCTTCATGGACCCCTGGCTGTTCTCACAACAGCTGGCATTGCACCAGAACATGAGACCGTGCATCTTCCAAATGCTCTCTCATCCAGACTCTTCACCATTGAGTCCACAGCCTCCTGCACCCAGAGCTGCTGCAGCTCCTCTGTAGCAACCCTGAGGGCTACCTCCATGCTGGCACTCACATGGACTTTGGCCCATACTCATATTATTTAAAAACTACTAGATATTACTAGTAAAATTGTATGTAGTCAACAGTTATTTAGATTTACCTGTATATTTAGGCTCTTGCTGTTGTTTTCTGTATCTCCGAACTTCCATCTGACATCATGTTCCTTCACTGGAGGAATATTCTTCAGTATTTAACTTGGTACATATTTGCTACAGATTTTGCTAATTGCAAAATCTCTGTATTGTTTTGTTTTGTCTTCTAAACATACATTTTGTTCTTGAATAACCTTTGCATTAAGTGTGAAACTCCAGGTTGATAGATATTTTCTTTCAACATTGTAAAGGTCCTATTGCGTTATCTATCAAACACCATTGATTATGTTATAAAGTCTTCTATAATTCTTCCATTGCTCCCTTGAAAGTAGTCTCCATTTATTTTCTGATTGTTTTTAGGAACAGTCTTGTCATTGTATTTACCGAAGTATCACCATTTTAATGGATTATATGTTGGATTTATATTTATTTGTAATTTGCATCGTTATTTTATTTATATGTATTTATATCATAAGACACACTTGGCTCTTTTGCCTCAAAACAAACAAACAAACAAACAAACAAACAAACAAACGACCCAACAACAACAACAAAAATAGGGGCACCTGGGTGGCTCAGTCTGTAAGTAGGCATCTAACTCTTGATTTGGTTCAGGTTGTGATGTCAGGGTCCTGAGATTGAACCCCCCTACCTCTCGGGCTTATGGGGAGTCTGCTTGAGATTCTTTCCCTCTGTCGCTTCCCCCACTTGTACTCTCTCTCTCTCAAAAAAAAAAATGTTGAAAACAATACTGGTAATCTGAAGAGTTAATAGAGACAGAAATACCCTCAATGCTAAGCCTCACAAAAGTTATAGATTAATTATAAATTTCATAAAAAGTGTTAATGATTAATATGAAGTGATAGTTTATAAGTTAAAAGACATAAAAGGAAAAAAAAGAAAAAATATTTATGAGTAAAAATATAATTGCCAAAATATTGTTTTCATCTTCATTGTTCTGAATAGTGAGAAGTATTCAAATACGAATTAAATATAGCCCCTACTCTCAAGTAGAATATAATATGATGTGATAGGTTAAAGCAAGTAAATGGCTATAGCTGATATCACATCACTAATTATCATTTAAAACTCATTTTGTGACAATTACTCAGATTCCTACCTAAGCATCACAATAACCCTGTAGAACAAGTACTCTTGTGCTCTACTTTTGCGAACCTACACAATATCCACTTTCCCCTCAATGTGTCCCTCCCTGGGCATGAACAATGTATGCCAACATCAACCATACTCCCTAATTTTGTAGCTCCTCTTGGAGTTAGGGGAAGTGATATTTAACTGCAAATCTGCTAGTGGAAGTTAGATGGGCTCTTGAATTTTTGTTTCCTGTTAAAGGGACAGAGCCTTAGCTGGTGCCTTGAACACTGATGTGAAATAGGGAGCTGCAGCAACCATCTTGTGACTATTGGGAAGAATAAAAATCAGGAAAAACTCTAGTTCACCACAGATGACGGAGAGGAAACAATGAAAGAGGTTGTATCCCTGCTGGCAATAAAGGGTAGTTCAATCAAGTTATGTGGATTTTTGGTGAGAAAAATATACCAATATGTGTTTAAGTAGATGTTTAAGTAATTCATTACTTATAGCTAAACATTTCTAACAAATGTGTGTAGTTTACCAAGCTATATGACCCTAAGTGAAGAACTGAGCTGACTCCAGAATCCATGTTTATTTGTTATGTGTATTAACATAGAAAAAAATAAGGGAACAAAATGCTGTTATGTCTAGTACAGCAGATCAAGGAAGAGACAATACGGTGTGGACCACCTTCTAGCAGAATGGCAATGTTCATTTTTAGAATGTTTTTGTGTAAGAAGTTATTTAGTTTGGGCCCATTCTTCATCTTCCAGCAGGATTTAGAAAAGTCTTTATTATGATTTGAAAAAAAAACACATTAGAAATCATAAAAATGTACATGGTTTATCTCTCCATATTTAATATGCCTAAAGTAAGGTACTTTGCATAGTGAATATCTAAAAATTTTCTTAAACGTGGATAAAAATTGTGCCCTTTTTATGAAGGCAACTAAACATTTATGTGAGCAGCACCTTTTGCTCATCTTTGGGTCATGGAGGGGGTCAATAAAGTTACCTCATTATGCAGAATATTTATATGGATTCTTTACAGACCAAGCACTGGTGATGAGCCCTAGTGAATTGCTGATTGTGTTCTACAATGACCATTTTATTTTATTTATTTATTTTTAATATTTTATTTATTTATTCATGAGAGACAAACACACAGAGAGAGGTAGAGACACAGGCAGAGAGAGAAGCAGGCTCCATGCAGGAAGCCCGACATGGGACTTGATCCTGGGACCCCTGGATAACGCCCTGGGGTGAAGGTGGCGCTAAACCACTAAGCCACCCAGGTGTCCCTACAGTGACCATTTTAGTTAGCTTGTTCATATTATTTGACATTTAAAAACAGATGAGTAAATACATTGTGAAGCAAGTAGGACATATATTCAAACTTTAAAAAATGGACTATGTGGCCCCAGAGGCCATTCTCCTCTTGAATCTGTGTAGATCCATGATATTTCTTTGATTTTAAATGAGCTCTGCTGAATCAGCTACTGAAAAAACTTATTTTGTTGGAGAAGATTTATCATAAGTCTGGGGAAGATATTCACTTACTTTTTTTTAAACTCCTGTCCTCTTCCAGTAAGGCTGTTTTCCTTCTCACTTTTCTTTTTGAGTTTCTGTATGGTAGTCTGATTTTTAGAGCATTTTCCCTTTTATAAGATTCAAAGATGTAATTTTAATTTATTACCACTCTATATCTTTTAGTATATGTGTATGTATTTTGGATACTGTTATTTCATACGCTAAAGAATTTGAGACTTTCAAAGAAATCTATTTAATAAAGTTGATGAAAACAAATTTAAATTATAAAATTAGGAGCTGAAAATTATGTGATAATTTTCCACATAGGAAGGGAATAAAGTGTAAATGTGTAAGACTGAATTTACAAGAAGTACATAAAATAAGATATAAATATGGCTTCTATGGATAAATTTATTGAATGCCTACTATGTACCAGGCATTGCATTACACCATCCCGCTCACTCCTCTCTTCACCCTCCCAACACACACATTGAGCAGCCCAGTTACAAAGAACCAGTTCAGTCATAGTGTCAGCTAGTGCTTGGATACTGATATTTCACAGTTAATTTTCCCATTATATTTAGAAGTCTATTTCAATTTAATGATTTAGGGTCATATATGATCTCCTTCTTGGAAATATTCAAGCTCATTTAGAAGTTACTGTTAAGCAGTATATATTTTATATATCATCTATCTTCTATCTAGCCTACATGAAAGTCTGCAATAGGGTTCAGAATCTACTTTTAGTGGGGTTATAAGGAGAATACAGCCTCTGTTTTCATCTGGGCTGGATTTTTCCTTTTTCAGATAATGCTGAGGGTTTGGGGGTACTCACAATTCTTATTTTACAAATCTGTACAGATGTATTTTATTTTTTTTATGTAAGGAAAAATCTTTAATGATCAAAAAGGTGTATACATTTCAAATATGTATATTTAAGTGATACCAATAATTAACACACCCATTACCTTACGGTTTCTTTCTTTCTTTCTCTTTCTTTCTTTCTTTCTTTCTTCTTTCTTTTTTTCTTTCTTTCTTTCTTTCTTTCTTTCTTTCTTTCTTTCTTTCTTCTTTCTTTCTTTTCTTTCTTCTTTCTTTCTTTTTTTCTTTTCTTTCTCTCTCTCTTTCTTTCTTTCTTTCTTTCTTTCTTCTTTCTTGTCTTTCTTTCTCTCTTTCAAAAACACTTAAACATTTCAAATACACAACACAGTCTAATGAACTATGGTCACCATGATATACATTAGAGCCTCAGAACCTGTTTACATTAAAATGAAGACTTGTAGCCTTTTACCAATTTCTTCCTGTTTCTCCACTCCCTTGTCCCTGACAACCAAATCCTATTTTGTTTCTATTAGATGGAGGTGTTTTTTTGTTTGTTTGTTTGTTTGTTTTTACATTCTACATATAAGTGATATGATGCAGTGTTTGTCTTTTTCTGTCTGGCTTTGTTCCTGGCTTATTTCGAAATTCAGTCCCTATTTCTTTATTAAAACTTTTGAAAACAGTAATGTAATTCCTTCTATTTTTTTTTCTTTTTTAAAGTTTTTTTATTTTAAGTCCTTTGCATTTCACCACACATTTTATAATCAGCTGATAAATTTCTAAATCAAAATCTGCTGAGATTTTACTTGAGGGTCCTGAACAATGATCTGTGAATTTATGGTTTTAATTGGGTTTGGAAAATTTTTCAAACAGTATTTCTTAAATGTTTACTTCTGTCCTCTTTTCGTTTCCCCTATTTTGGAGACTCCCATTTCATGTTTATTAGGCTGTGTAGGAATATTTTGTTTATGGTTATTAAAAAATTTATGTCTCTATTTAAAATTTCAAGTATTTTCTATTGTTTCCTTAGGTGCATTACAAATATTCTATTTTTTCTGTGTCTAACCTATTGTCATTACATTCCATGTATATTTTTTGAAACTTAGAACATTCTTTTTGTCTCCATAAATTTAATGAAGGCTGTTTTTTAATACCTTCCCTGTCTCTCTGTATCATACTCTTGCTGTCTTCTACCTTCTTGAACATAATGATTACAAATCTATTAACTGTTTTGACATTATTTTTATTAATTCTATCATCTGTTATGTTTCTGATTCTACTGATTTCTCTCCTCAGTTATGGCTTACATTTTCCTGATTTTTTGCATGTCACGATTCTTTATTGTATGTCAAACAACTTGTTTTGATTGTATGTCAAATCATAAATTTTACCTTCTTGGATACTGTATAGCTTTTTTTATACCATTAAAATTCTTGAGCCTTTTTCTTGGATATAGTTAAATTAAATGTACACATTAAAACTAACACCAATACAACACTCTAGTATTTATTAAAGGTGAGATAAAAGGGGGAAATAAATATTTATTGACTAAGAGACTATTCTAATAAAGCATTGGATAACTATAAAGACTCACAAACTTAGTGAGTAAGGGACAGGGAGGCTAAATAGGGAGAGATAGATAAGAGGTTACATGAGTAGGCTCACATGGGGGGTGGCTATGTAACCAGGCTCCCTGAAATCCCAGATGTGTAGAAATGTTATAGAGGGGATATTAACCGGAGAGAAGGGAACCATGTTTGTTCTGAAGGTAGACGTGATATTTACAAATCCACCATGATATTCTCATGATTTTAAAAAATTCACCATGTTTGTTCTGGATGTAATTGACAAGAAGTTTACCAAATTCCCTGGGCAGTTTTTTATAAGACAGACCATTAAAGCCCTTCCTGGCAACTCATTCAGGACCTCTGTCACTCTAGAGAGCTTTCTTTCTTTCCTTTCTGTTCTCACCTTCACTTAGTTATCCTTCATTTTACCCTTTTGTCTGCAAGATTCATTCTTTGACTCCATGAGACAAGAATCCTGCAATGATAGCAGAAGGAGGTTTAGGATATGTACCAGAGAGTTGCAAATGAGAAATTGTCAGTGGCCAGGATGTCTAGGGGACTTAAAAGAGGAATAGATAATAATTGATCTTATGTTCTTTATTGTTATCTGTTGTGCTACATATGACTTAATGATTACAAAATTAACCTTTATTACAGCAGTATCTAAAACCCTCAATAAAATGAACAATTCACCCATTCTTTGATGTAATGACATTTAGGGTCATTAAAAGAAAATAAACATCTGAGTTGACATCCAGAGAGAATAGCACATCTAAGGGTGTCAAGATAAAGTAATTTCCAATATTCAAAGTAAGAGGAAATCAAACATAGATTTAATCATTTTGTGAGGTCTCAGTTTCCTATAGAATGTGGGAGTAATTATCAAGAGTTTTATAGTAAAGGAAATGGTAATCCACCATGGCATGGAGAACACGGAGCCATGAAAACTGGAGACAGTAATATAATAATTTTAAAGATTAGGAGGATATCTACAAAAAACTTGGCACAAACTATGATAAGCTATACATTCAATTTCATAGTATAATATTTGGGGATGAGAAAATATGGCTAAAATGTTTGTTTCTGATACCAGCTCACTACATGATTTAGATAAATTACTTAATCTCCACATCTACAAAGTAGTATGTCTAACTACCCAATCCTACTTTAAAATACTGAAACTATAAATATCACAAAATCATTACCAACTAAAGCATAAGAGAGCACTTAAAAATAACTTACCATCAGTGCCTCTTTTTTTCATAGAATTCTAAATTTTTGTACAGGTCTGGTCTAAGTAGGGAGCCAGTCGTGGAAAAGCATTAACTCCAGAGTTAGTTGTTAAAACATCCTTAGAGTGATTCAAAATAAACAAAAATTGTGATCATTTATTAAGCACCTACTAAGTACGTCTACATAATAAGCTTTTGCTCAATTAATTGATAATATAATACCATACATTTGTCTTTGTTAACACATTTGATGTATGAGAAAAAAAATTAGTTCTGTGAAAGCTTATGGTCAAAGAGAAAAGCTGTTTAGTGTCTGTCATAGGAAATGTCATACATATAAGCTTCATGATTTCATCCATGAATTGCATGAAAAACAAACCAAACAAAATAAAAGAAAACTAAGGCTAATACAGCCCGAACAGTCATTTGATAGTCTCTCAACTCTGATAAGTGAGAGGAACTTTTCTGTTCCCAGGAGCTGTTTTTCACATATCACATGGAAACATTTGTATTCCCTGGGAACAGCTTGAAATGAGGCGACAGCAACTCTTAAGAGAATTGCCTGCATGTTTCGCTAAATTCTTAAATGTAATGCTACTTAGGTTTTCAGATGTCCTGGGAATATTTCCAACTGTTTCTCCATATTTCTACTTGGCTCAATCAATACTCTATTAGGCACAATGGTTTTGTAGAACTCAGCCATGAAATTTTATGACTAGGTTTTCTATCCTTTTGCATCATTAAAAGACAAAGAGTCTCTTTGCTTCTACAATTTGCTAGAAAACTTCAGACAAAAAGTTCTTTTGATTATAGCGAATTAAGCCAATAATGCTAGACATTGTCTGATATTAACTTTAATGAAAAGCAATCCTCACCACTACTGTAGATCATCAGGGATATCTTCTGGGTTTAGTTGAATTTGTTCAAAGAGTGGTTCTTGGTGGGATTGCATAAATTTTGATATGGTCAATTTTCCTGCATGACATCCAGAAAGCCACATGAAATATTATTAAAAGCAGCTAAATGAGAGATTTATTAAAAATCGTTCTTGGTTTTATGAAAAATAATCCCTTATATTTTATGTGGTTGAGGTAGGGAGACAACTAATATTTTGTTTCAAAATAATATCTCTGACTACTAAAAGTTTTAAATTATCTAAGAAAGAGTAAGGTCATATGCAATGTTTCTTTATTGAGAACTTAAACTGAATCTTCTCAATAAGGGGCTTGAGTAAATTTACAAAAGGACAGATCCAGTAGGACTTACAAAATAAAAAATAAATAAAATGCATAGAGAGTATAAGGTAGTTGTTATCTATGAAAACTAGGCTCTTGTGGCTACTGCGTTTGAGCATTGGCTTTACCTCTGAGTCTTTTTCAAGTCTAGATTAAATAAAGAATACACACACAAAGAATATACACACGCACATGTAAGAATTTCACTGTATGTTATATTTCATGTTATGCAGGCATATGTTACTTGTAATTTATATTTTAAACTTTCTCATCAATATTGGAATTTATTTCTTGTTTACTATGTTAATATTTGCTGAGCACAGGTTATTACTCTCTCATTTTAATTCATTTTAATTCTCACAATAAATCCGTGAACTAAATGCACTCCCCCCCCCCATTTTATAGGCAAAAAAATACAACTTTAAAGAGGTTAAGGTAATGTGTCTAAAGTCAGACGATTTGTGTATGTCAGGTATAGGTTATACATTCAAATGTGTCTGTTTCCATGATCTGAGTATTATTTTTTATAAGGTTAAGAGCCTCAGGCTCCTGTAGGTTAATTATAAGATAGGTCTATATTTGGTCACTGAATCACATAATGGGCTATATTTACAACAATTCTATTGCTATTATCTTTTTGGACAAGAAGGATCTAGAAAGCTAATGTGAATTTTAAATATTTCAAATATTTAAGTCTTATCTTGACTATATAAACTCACAATGATGCATTTAATACCAGTGTCTGCACATGAACATGAAATGAAAAGAATAGATCATTGTGAGCTTCAGTTTCCAACTATCTAAAGCAAGGATTAGAATAACTAATTGCATCTATTTGGGGAATGCTTAAAGGGACAATGTGTAAATTTTCTAATACAATTACTCACATACTCGTCTTCAATACTATTTCCCTTTTGTAATTTCTTCCACTGATACGTGAGTAAAGATATTCCTGTGTGGCCACAACTGCCTAATTTTTCTTGGCCTTATTGTTAGTGTTGATTCTCTCCATCATTAATTTATAATAAATAAGTGAATAAATAAATGAATGAGGTATTAGATCGTATTATCTCCACTTATTATGCTGAAAGCCCCATTTTCTTGGACCACTTTCCATGTATATTTCCAGATTACAGCTGGCAGGATTAGATTTGGACAGCAGAAGGGAAGTAAACATCACCACCATTATTGGAAGCTCATCACTATGAGATGCAGTAGTAGTTTCAGTTGTACTCAGTGAGTTTTAGTTACTCCTCATTTCCAAAATGTATGTAGATCTTTTTCTCAGCTTCCTGAATAGCAGTGAACAACTTAATTTTTTCCTTTAATTTTTTTTTCTGACAAAAGAAGCTAATTATGTGTGGTACCAGATGGTAATTATACTGACAGTTATTGAGTACCCACTCTCTCTGGGCATTTGTCCTGTTTAATGTCATTTTGGTTGCAGGTTAGGAAAAAAAAAAAAAACCTACTTGATCTAATTAAATAAAAAAGGAGAAATCTATTGGAGGGATACTGAGATATCTTTCAGAGCCCAAGGAGAGTTAGATTTACTTAGTGTTAACACCTTAAATTAGAAAGCACTCAGGTCACTGGCACGGTTTCCTCTTCTCTCCCCTGTATTTCTCATTGAGATGCTCCTTTTATGTAGTCCTTCATTAAGGAGAGAGTTTTTCTGTTTCTCTATACTTAAAGCACTTAGTTTACATTTCCTCAGTTCTAGCCAAAGGATATTTCTGAATCTCTGATTCAGATTTCTTAAAGACTCGGCCATCTGTCACTCATCCAATAAAGCTGAGGACAGAATGATGCTGCCAATAATACTTCCCCAAGGAGTAAACTCTGAGAGAAAGTCTATCATCACATCCTGTGGAGATATTCCCAGGACACTTCCCACAGGATTGTGCTGAATGGCTTAAGGATATTCATCTAAGCAACACTGTTAATAACCTGTTAAGAAGGAGAAAAAAAATAAGTCACTCAGATGACAATACATTTCTGTAGTTTGAATCCAAGTCAAGTAAGTTTTAAGCCCAATCAAAACTCCTTGAACTCCTAAAAACTAAATATAGAGACATAGAGAATATCTGGATGGGGAGAATTTTTCCAAAATGTGAGCTAATATGAATACTGAACTTGAGTATTAAATCTGTCCTTGAGAGAGAAACAGAGAAGAGGGATGGGGGTGAGGAGAGAGAGAGAGAGAGAGAGAAAGAGAGAGAGACAGAGAGTGAGGGAGATAGGAAGGAGGAGGAGGAAGATAAAACCATTTGCAGGTATAAACTTTCTAGAAGATGAGCCATTTATCAATAGCTCTAGTTATCAGGAATGATTCAACACTTATTCATAAAAGCCTATACTCATGCATTTAAATCATTGCTTTGTAATGATTATAGACATTTCTAAAAAATCAATAAAAAGTCATTGGGGGAGGAAATTTTAAACTTCATCTTCAAGGAGAGAAGGAAAAATGATGCTGTGTTCTAGAAGATAATTTGATTCATTTTTCTTATTTGTACATTAAGTTTGATGAAATTGTGTATGAATAAATGGCATTTATGATGCAATGGTGGATAGGGCTGAGAGTTCTATTATGTGCACGTTCTCCTACAGTGCTGCTCTCCTCTGCATTAGGAAACCATTAACTATAGTATATTTGTACAATGTAACCCAAGTGGCTCAAAAAAGCTTGAAGAGTATGTAATATTTGAAATGTTGGCTTTAGGAAGAAAGACAATTCGTTATGTCCGTATCATGCCATTATTCACATAAATCACTCTTTTCTGCGTTTCATCCCTTTGCCCCCCACTTTGATTTGTGTATAACATGAGATGTCAGATGAAGTTTCAGATGTGACAAGAGAAGAAAAGATGCAGGGGGAGTGGAAAACAATTTTAGTGGTTAAATTAGTTTAATGATGCCATATATGAGATCAAGAATTTATAACGATGATATTTGAAATGTAATTAGGCACCTTAAATATGTGTGAGTTTAAGTAGTCATGATAGTCATGGTTATCTACACAGTTTTATGGTTTAAAGATTTACAAGAGTTACTCTGCTAGCCTGGACCTTAGACTCTCAAGTTTGGCCTATCTATAGTTCCAAATGAAGGTGAGATTTGCAAAAAATAACAACAAAAAACAAACAAACAAACAAACAGAAATCAGCCAATTCAGGGTAAATGCTCTCTTAGAATAATAAGATGAGAACAAGAATTTACTGACACAGAGTAAAACTTTCTCCAATAGGAGTATATGGTTTTCTTCTATACACTTGATGAGGGGCCAGGGATGGGTTTAGGAAATAATAAATCCTTACAGGTATGAGAACTACTTTGTTTTAGATTTCTTAAAAATATTTTATTATTTATTTATTTATTTATTTATTTAATCCCCAGACTGAGGATCTCACCCTGAGCCAAATGCAGACCTTAACCACTAAGCCCCTTAGGCATCCCAGTTCATATTTCTTTTTTAAAAGCAAGTTCTATACCCAACATGGGGCTCAAACTCATAACTTCGAGATCAAGAGTCGCATGCTCTACTGACAGAGCCAGCCAGGCACCCTGAGAGCTATTATGTCTTAGACAATACAACAGAGCCCGAGTAAAGGACCCTGTATTATTTATTTTTTAACTTGACCTTTATCACCCAACCCCACCAGCTTCACTAGTTCCAAGACACTGCATGAAACAAACACTACTTCTACTTTAATAGAGTACATGAGCAAAGATGCAGACTGAGACCTGGTTACTATTCAGGAAGGATTAGAGAATCCTGTAGTCCAAAAAATGGGGTGGCTTGGGGTTCCAGCAAAAAAAAATAAATTAGGGTGATCAATACTCATGGTTGGCCTAGGACTGAAGTTTTTTTCTGGGACTTGGGACTTTTTAGTGCTAAAAAACAAAGATTCTCAAACAAGTTAGGAAAATTGATACCTAGAAGAGAGAGAAGAGTCAAACATATTAAGGGTTCGTTTAAGACACGTGCTGTAGTCCTAACTGGCTTTAACTTAGGACATCACCAGGTTTACTTTGCAGTTGTATGAAACAAGGTCCTGTCTTTTATATACAGGGACTAAAAATCTAGATGAGGACACAGTTACCTTTCCTAGTCCCTTGTCAAATTCCAAAACATACACACATTGTGTGCAGCCTTGATCTAGTAAGTTAAAACTTTTTATAAATAATGTGTTAATTCTTTTTAGGTTCCCATTATGTATTTGCTTTGAGAAAACATGTATGAATGCACATGTGGTAATTATTCAAATGCAATTATATTTTATGATTTTATGTAACGTTAGGAAAGCTTTCCCCTACACAGATCTCCTATCTCTTTATAATAAATACACATTTAATGGCTATGTAAGTATCAGTGGTGTTAATATACTATTTCAATGTGATTTTGCATTTCAATTATATCTGGCTAGTGGGTTTTTTTCATGATTGATGATTCATTAATAAGCATTTTTATAGCATAATATGTTGTGTTTGTTATATATAAATTCCTCAGAATAAATCCTAAGATCGAGCACAAGGTCTTTACACATGTATGTTTGTGGAAGTAGTGTGACTTACCTTGCTATTTTTAAGAAGTTTATAACAATTTGAGTACTAGTGATACTATATCTATGCTTTGGTTTTACTGAAACTTTGTGAGCAATGCATATTTTAACTGATTTTTCTAATGACTTTACTAGTGTAAAAACTAGTAACTCAGGGTAATTTTTAATAAACATTTTTTATGATTCCCAGAAATAAGCATTTTTCTATACGTCTACGTACTCTTGCTTTCCTTCGTGTGCCAATCGTCTTTTTGTATTCATTTAACTTTGAAAATTACATTCTCAAATGTATACGTTTCCAGTTAGGTGTTTTCTTCTTTCAGTAGTTATGAATTGCTTGCAAGGCTTAAAAAAAAAAAAAAAAAAGAGCTTCATTTGGCATTTCCATTTTCAACACTGTTACATCCATTAGGATGAATGACACATCATGTCATAGTGAGTGATATTTGATAAATGACTGGGAAGGTTGGAGAACAAAACTCCTTAGACCAAGTTTACAGCTTCGGTGATGCCAGATGCTCTTTTCCTAAAGTTGCCTTATTGACTGCATTCGAAAGGGCTAACAGGCAAAACAAAATTAAAGAGAAAAAGTATGATAAATGAGCATTTGGAAAGCAAAGTCAAGGATATAAACAGGTAACCTTTCCCTTGAAACCATGTTTTAAAAGACAGACTATAATTCTTCTGAACTACATAATGTGAATAACATAAAAGTTGGCTTTAAAGTATAATTGATTGCACTGTTTACAGGAAAACATCAATCAAGAGGGAAGCGAAACAAGGGTGGGATGTAGCAAAAGAAACAGAATATGGAATCATGGCATGAGAATGATGAAGAACGATCCTGAGTTGTTAAGAAAATTACAAGCCATTCATTTTTATTTTCAATTGTTTTCTAGATAGTGATGGTTAAAGTGATTAACACCACGATGGGAATCGACAAATAGCATGGCTGGGCTCAACTTCCCCGGAAAAGACCATTCTGGAATATAATTTTTATTTGGCCGTGATCAAATGCCCTGTTTCTCTTGCCTGTAATAGGAGGCTACGGGTAAATGCAGAAGGAAGGTTCTGAAGGAGTGCCAAATCCCCTCACAGCTGTGTCTCCAGTTGGGGCTGATAAAATCTCCCCTGTAAAGGGGGTTTGATTTCTGCACTGAGGTGAACTCACATTACTTAGGACCTCAGGGCCATCTGCAACAGTGCTATTTGGCCATCTACTCAACATGGGTAAGGGTGTCTTCTGTTACCCTCAAAACAGCACCTTTAATACTTGTATTTGTATGGTGGGAAAGACAGTTCCAAATAGGAGTCGATGTGTGTCCTGGAAATTTTTCCTTGTGATAATTTCTTGAGGCAAAACAGACTGATGTAATGGGAATTCAGTTGCCCTTCCAGATAATCTAGACTTACAGTGTGCCCCAGCCAAGCAGAACCATGTGCACGCTCCAAATCTACCATCTCAGGTGGTGTGGATCCTGACAAATGACTTAATCTTTCTGGGACTCATTTTTCTCCCCACATATAAAATTTAGACAAATCGCTCCGTGACATCATTGGGACGATTAAAAAGAATTCCCTTTAAAAAATCTTCTGATAAAAAAAGCCAATCAAACAAACAAAAAGTTGCTCCTTGGAAGAAAGAAGCCCTACAAATGATATTCTATTTTCCCTTTTTTTCATATTTTAGCTGATGGTACTTTAGCTGATCTACATTTTTGGAGTCCAAGACATCTTACTTGCTCTTGCCATTTGGCTGTGTTTTCGGGATAATTGCAAAAATGTTCAATTGACTTTGACTATGCAAATACACCTATTTTGGAAGACTGGTTCATGATTTCAACAATTTTGGAAAGGTTAAGAAACACTTAATCTTTGCGTAGGTCAATTTGTTAGAGGTCATGCATGGCTAAACATAATGCAGAGATCAACAGATACAGATAGTTAGATGATAGATGATAGATAATAGATAAATAGATCCACATAATGTATATATATTAAGTATATATATATGAATATAATTGTGTATACCCTGACATAAACATATTGAAAAATATGAAAAATTCACCCCATACATAATACTGTAATCTGACTTCTACTTTGTAATACTGATTTATGAAAATTTTCCAATTTTATTTTTTAGGTATTCCTTAAACACAAGTTTTTAATGGCTATAGAATATAGAATTTCTTAATGTATCATATTTTTACTAATTTCTTTATTAAAAGACATTTTGATTGCCTCTGGATTATTTCTTCTTCTTCTTCTTCTTCTTCTTCTTCTTCTTCTTCTTCTTCTTCTTCTTCTTCTTCTTCTTCTTCTTCTTCTTTTCTTCTTCTTCTTTTGCCTCTGAATTTCATGATTAACATTTGGAGGAAGATATTTGCAATAATCTTTAGTTAGTTATCTTTCTGTTGTTTATTTAGGATAGATTTATGAAGAAGAATTATTACCTCCATGGATAGAAATCCATTACGTTACCAAGATAGGCATTACCAAATCACCTTAAACTAGACAACATTTCAAATGCAGTAGCCCAGGAATATTTATAAAAGGTAAATAATCTTTTGAAACTTTCTAGTTTAAATCCTTCAATGGAATTGCACCACCCTCAGAACAAAGAGTATAACATTTTCCCTCATTGACATACCCCATTGGACGTATAACGTTGTATTAGTTTTAGGTGTCCAACCTAATGATTGGATATAAGTATGAATTGCAAAATAATTAGCAAAATGAGTTTAGTTAACATCACCACACACAGTCACAAAATGTTTTTCGTATGATGAGAACTTTTAAAATTTACTCTCTTAGCAACTTCCAAGTATATAATACTTATTCATTAACTACAGTCACTGCACTGTACAAAAAATGCATAATCTTGCACATAATCCCTGGGTGATCTGGCTTCTGCTCGCCTCTGTAACCTTACCCAAAGACACACTCCCACTTGCTCATCTTCAGCCACTCTTGTTTTCATTTGGTTTCTCAACTTATCGGAGCATTTCTCGCCTCAAGTCCAGGGTGTCTGCTCTGGCCTGGATATTGCATTCTTATCTTGCTCACTTCCTTCATATCTCAATCTACATATCCTTCTATGACAGACGTTCCTAGACCAAGCTCTCTAAAAGTCACCTTCCCTAGCTGCTTTCCACCGCATCAGTGGGCTTATTTATTTATTTTATAGTTCTTATCTGGTAGAAGGAAAGCTCCAAGAGGACATGAGCAGGGATCCAGGCACAACGGGAACTACATGGTAAGTGTCGCTCTTCTATAAATAGATACTGACAGGAAAGGATGGTTAAAAGCAGCCGTCGTATATGCTTAACTGTTTCCCCTTTATCATTTCCTTTTACTTCTATAATTTTTAGTTTTTAAGATAATATTTTAAATATCCATGCACTCAAATATCACAGCTATTTGTTTACTATTTTTAATTTAATTCCTGTGCTTCTGAAGTCTTGGGCTACCTGGGTTGAGTTACTAATGATGTTTTCTTCAAAATGTTCATAACTTCAATTTTTACATAAACCTGTTTCTGTCTTTCTAAAATTTATTTGGGTATATAGTGTCAGGTATTTACTGATTTATTCTCTTTAAGTATCAATATTTGGAATATTCTTATTTTTTTACTATTTTATTTTATTTTTAAAAAGGATTTTATTTATTCATTTGATAGAGAGAACACAAGCAGGGGGAGCAACAGGTAGGAGAGGGAAAGGCAGGTTCCCCACCGAGCAGAGGGCCCAATGTGGGGCTGGATCCCAAGACCCTGAGATCATGACCCTAGCTGAAGGTAGACATTTAATCGACTGAGCCACCCAGGTGCCCCACTCTTATTTTTTAGAAGACTTCATTTCTTTCTTTTTTTTTTTTTTTTATTTATTTATGATAGTCACAGAGACAGAGAGAGAGAGAGGCAGAGACACAGGCGGAGGGAGAAGCAGGCTCCATGCACCAGGAGCCTGATGTGGGATTCGATCCCGGGTCTCCAGGATCGCGCCCTGGGCCAAAGGCAGGCGCCAAACCGCTGCGCCACCCAGGGATCCCGACTTCATTTCTTTATTTGGAATAGAGGGTGAGAAAGAGAGAGAGAGAGCACAAATAGTGGAGAGGGGCAGAGAAAGAGAGGGAGAAGGAGAAGCAGACTCTTCCTTGAACAGGGAACCCAACTTGCAGCTCCATCCCAGGACCTGAGCCAAAGACAGACACTCAATGGACTGAGCCATCCAGATGCTCCTGGAATATCCTTATTACCATTGTTAAATGATTCATACTTCTCCATGAGTTTGAAGTGTGTGGTAAACAGAGTAATGTCCCCTTCCAAAATATCTGTATCCTTATCCTTGAAACCCGTGAATATTACCTTGCTTGGCAGAAGGAGCTTTGCTCATATGATTAATTAAATGACATTGACATGAGGTGATTATCTTGAGTTATTTAGGTGGGCCCAATATGATCACAATGGTCCTTGTAAGACAAGAGCAGAAGGGTCAGAGTCCCAGAAGGAGATGTGATAACAGAAGTGAAAGACTGTAAGAAGATGTACTGCCCCTGGCTTTGGATCAGAGGATGGGGCCACAAGCAGAGAAATGCAGGTGACTTAACACCCGGGAAAACATGAAGCAGATTCTATCATGGAACATGCACTGCAGCTCTGCTGACAATTTTAGTCCTGTAAGACTCATTTAAGACTTCTGATCTCAAGATACTTTTCATGATAAATGTGTTATTTCATGTTACTAAGTTTGTGGTATGTTATCACAGCATCACTAAGAAACTAATACAAAATTTGAATACCTTATGTATATTATAAGCATAACACCCGTATCTATGTCTACCTAGCATCGATCTATCTCTCTACCATCTAGCTCTATGTCACCTATCTTCCATCAAACTTTTCTCCTTAGAATAGATGTATTTATAAGTTTTTTTTCCAGACTTATATTTTTTGTCATTTCTTAGATAAACAACACTTTTTTAGTTATCGTAAATATAAAATATTGAGACACACAGAAAAGTATATATACATATATATTATACACACATATACGTATCCATGGATATAAGTAAGAATTTTGCTAATAAAATTGGGATTTCCCAAGTGAAGTGTCCATTTGTGCTTGAAACAGAGACACAGGAAAATGTGTTTAACTTACTATAGTTGAGTCCTAATAGGTTCAGCTAAAACCAATTCAAACTGATGCAATTTACCATTGTGGCCCTACCCTAAAAAACATTCTTTTAACTTCCAATCTTTTTTTAAAAATCATTTTCCTGGATAAGCTTTTAAAACAAATCATGAAAAAAAAATAAAACAAATCATGTTTTGTATGCAAAGACATTTCACTGACATTCTGTGTGGAATTGTAGTAAGCCAAACAATAAGTAAATTTGAGAGAGTCAACATGTTTATGGTGTTCAGGCTCACCACCTAGGATCACACATGGTATACTTATTCATTTATTCATATATTTTGTTTTTTGTCTCTCAAGAAAGTAATTTTATTTCTTCTCACAAGACTGCTCAGATTATTGGCTTACCAATTCTCTATAATTTTGATTTTTATTGAGCCAGTGG
Organism: Vulpes lagopus; assembly: GCF_018345385.1. Taxonomy (NCBI): domain Eukaryota; kingdom Metazoa; phylum Chordata; class Mammalia; order Carnivora; family Canidae; genus Vulpes; species Vulpes lagopus. The sequence goes on along the minus strand of NC_054838.1, from coordinate 3,583,450 downwards.
AAAAGAAGGGATCAGTAGGATCATTTAAGATATATTGTGTATCAAGAAAACTAAAATAAATAAAGAGCACATCATTCATGTTAGTAATGGAAATTATTGCCATCAGAAATGAAGCAAACAGCAAAAATACATATATTATTGTGTACATATAGTAACCCAATAATGATATGAAAGATGACTACATTCCCTATGCACAAGTCACACAATTGTAAAAACTTAACATTATCCGAAGAAAAAAGGAAGGAAAAGTACATTACCTACAATAATATAGCCAATAGGTATTTGCCTTTATCTGTCTGATTTATTTCAATTAACATAATACCCTTAGAGTTCATCCACATTGTTGCAGAAGGCAGGATTTCTTCTTTTCTAAGTCTGAATAGTATTTGTTGTGTGTGTGTATACATTCAGAACCAAAAATGTGTCTTTCTTGGGAAAGGGAGCTTTCCCTGGTATAGACTGACTAGAAGATATTTGGAGTGCTTACTTAAGTTTTAGAATTCCTGGTGACATTTCTTTGATATAAATTACCAGTCTATGAAGCCCCCTGAGGACTCTGATTTGAGATCAACCATAGAAGAGGACTAGGAAGCTACCTGAAAGTGTCAGACAGCAGGGGAACATATCTATTACTTGACTCTCTTGCTATGATGTTATGTGGCCAATTTTTGAACCATGAGATTGATAACTCCTGTTTCTCTAGGGATTATAATAAAAAGACATTTGGGTGTAAATAGAGTTGAATTTAATTTAATGATAAATATAAAATCCTCATATTATCTATCATTTCCAACAAGTTACAAGGCTGCTCAATGTTTGTACAATGGTCAGGAAGTGAGTCCTTCAGGTCATGAATATCCTATTGTACTTTTAGACAAGAATATGTTATTTTAACTTTTTAAACTTCAAATGTGTTCAAAATATGAACGTGTAACCTCCCAAATATTTTGATCAGATCTCAGCCTCTGAATAACCAATGTTGCAGCTGGACCAGCCCTTGTGATTCTTAATATGATTATAAGGCATCCTTCAAAAATAACCATCAGGAGTCTTGGACAAATAAGAAGCTCATCACCCACAAGTCCCAAAAATTACATGGCACACCTGGGGCCACATAGTGAGGTCACAGGTAGAAAGACATGGGCCTGGGTTCTGCTTTTAGATTGGGGTCTAGAGTGGAGATTTATGGTTTTGTGGGCTCACTCTTTGTTGGTGAATTTAAAATATAAGAATGGGAATTTAAGGCACAGGAAGAGAACAACAACAAAAAAAGGTAGTCCAAATGGTCAATTACGAAAATCAACCAAGATCTTTAAAACAAAGTATCCTGCTGTGGGGGAGGGAGTGGAAAGGTACCTGACCTAGTCTAGTCATGGCTGGCGATGTGTTTATTCAAAATAGCCATCTTTGAAATAAATATCTCTTTGAAATGGGTGCCTGGGCAAGCAAAGCTTAAATTGGGCACTTGCATTAAAAAAAGAGAGAGAGAGAGAGAAAGAGAGAGCAAGCCCACCTCAGGGCCTACACTACACCAAATTAAAATGACTTTATAAAAGTGGGAACTCCACCTCATAAGGAGTCATACTGCAAAAGTTCGGACTTCACACATAATGGTTTTACTTTCGCGGTGGAGCACAGCATGTCCTGTATAACCATCTTTTGAGATCTAACACATTCATACAACTTACCATCTTTATTGACTGCCTTTCATCCCTCTTTATATCAAGAAGCGGCTGTCCAAATAAAATATGTTTGTTTTTTTTTTTGCAGCTTATAAAGCAATGTTGGCATCAGTGTGTGGCAACAATGCCAGCGTTTCAATAAAGCTCAAATAGAGTATCTTTGTTAGACTGTCTTCCATTGACTTTTTAATTCCTTTTAGGATGAGGACTGCAAGTCTCAATAAGACGCATTTTAAAATTCAAATAAAAATTTTGTGATTCTTTTTATTCAGAGTGATCTTATACTTTTAGAGTACCTTACCGCTTTCTAAATGCTTACATATGCATTATTTTGGTTCTAATTCTAACAAAAAACTTTATGCAGAAGGAAGAACTGACCTTTTGCGTCCATTTTTAAACATAAGAAAACTGAGAATTAGAAAATTTATATAACTTTTCTTAGATCATGCACTAAAAATCAAACCTGGAGCTAACAGTCAGGTCCTCACATGGTGTCTTGGGAAGTATTTTAGTCGTTAGAGAGCATCAACCATAAATCAATAAGAACGAGTGAGAAGGGGCACCTGGTGGCTCAGTTGGTTAAATGTCAGACTCTTGATTTTGGCTCAGGTCATGATCTGGGAGTTGTGAGATTGAGCCCCGGGTGGGGCTCCACACTGAGCGTGGAGCCCATTTAAGATTCTCTCTCTTCCTCTCCCTCTGCCTCTGCCCCCACCCCACTCTCTCTCTAAAAATAAATAAATAAATAAATATTTTTTAAAAGAAAGAGAGAATTAAATAGAAAAAAAGGATAAAGATCTTAATTAGACATCACAGAAGATAACATCCAAGTGGTCAATAAGCATAATAAGAGGCGTTTGGGTGGCTCAGTCTGGTAAGTCATGATCTGGGCCTTTGGCTCAGGTCATGATCCGGGTCCTGGGAGGGACCCCTGCATCAAGTTCCCTGCTGAGCAAGGGGTCTGCTTCTCCCTCTGCCTTTCCCCCTGCTGGTGCTCTCTCAGTCTCTCTGACTCTCCCTCTCTCTCTCAAATAAATAAATAAATCTTAAAAAAAGAAGTGCATAATATCATTACTTGATCATCAGCAAAATGCAAACTATAATTACTAAGGGATACAATTACCCACTGGAATATACAAAGATTTTTTTAAAAATAAAAAATGTATATATAACATATAGCAAGTAGAAAACTCATGTGTAAAAAAAAAAAAAAAAAAAAGAAAACTCATGTGTCGCTAGCCTTATCTGCAAAGATAAATACATGCCTATTCTATGGCCCTAAAATTGCATTCAAAATGTATATCGAAGTAAGTTTGTATATATATATATATAATATGCACATTATATTATTATATCTTGTTATATTATAATTATATTATTATATCTTATATCTTACTATATCTTATACAGGAAAATATATATTATATATCTGTCTATAGAGAGTAACCATATTTTTAGGGTATGTTTGGGATGAAGCATATAGGATCTTGGAGATGTTTCACATATTAATCTGGACAATAATTATACGGGTGTCTATAAATACAAAAATATAATGTGAAGTACACTTAACATTTGTATACATTATTGCATATACGTGACTACCTCAGTAGCTTTTCAATATAAATTGACAGCAGGTAAAAAATCAATGTGATATTTTAGGATCTAACACTAATGCCAGCAAAGCCCTCTTGCTCAATCATAGACCCCAACAGTTAAAATTAGAAACCTCAGATAGGGCTGCTTAACTCATGCTCCAACTGAAACCCACTGTTCTCACTTCTTACTTGAGAACTTTCTTGAGGCATTGATGATGGTGTTTTGCAATGACCAGCAGGACATTCCAACTGCCAGGACAGAAAAGCCCTGATGCAATGGAGTGCCTAGATGACCACATTCCCACCCTTGTCCACAACCATACGCTGAACGCATACCATCCCCTACCCATGATCACATACTTGCTGCCCGTTCTCTTCTACCTACACCCATGAACCTCTCCCTATAAATCTCTAGGTGTCCATCTGACCAGCAGAGAGGTCAGTTGTTAAGGCTTGAACCTGCCAGCTTCCCTGGTTGCTGGCATCCAAAATAAATTCCTCCCTTTCTCTTTTCCAAACTTTTCTGTCTCGAATCATTGGCTTCTCTCATTATGAGTTTGAATCTGTTATACAACAGTCTTGGCAAACCCTGTTTGTTGGGAACTATGCTTTGCATTTGCCTGGCTCCCTGGAGATACCCTGCGAGGGTGCAGTTGGCCATGGCGTTGGGGCAGGGCTCACCTGTTCCTTTTCCGACTTAGTGGCTATGACAGATGGATGACTAGCGTCCGTCACAGCCTGATTAAAATAAAAAGAAAAAAAAACGGAAAAGAAACTTCACAAGAAAGAAAACAAAACATTTAGCAAGATTTCTCTTAGCAAAGCAGAGCATTATAATTTATAATTTATATCATAGCATTAGAGTTTGTATCATTAAAGAGAAATAGGAATTATATCCCTGTAAAATCATAAGAAATTATCAACGCAATCAAAAGGAATATCCAAAGTATTATTTAGACGTGAATAAGCAATACATAAAACTAAAATCAATAGCAATGGAAGAAGGTAAAGAAATCCCCCCAAAATTTAATGGTGGAGAAAATAATTGGAATTTTTAAAAAAATTTTAAAATTTAAGATAGTAATTCAAAAGCACTAACTTCTGGCTACTATGTGTGTTGTGAACAGGTTAAAAACAAATGGAGAGGGCAGCCCTGGTGGCCCAGTGGTTTAGTGCCGCCTGCAGCCCAGGGTGTGATCCTGGAGACCCGGGATCGAGTCCCACATCGGACTCCCTGCATGAGGCCTGCTTCTCCCTCTCTGTGTCTCTCATGAATAAATAAAAAATAAAATAAAATAAAATAAAAAAAACAACAACAACTAATGGAGAGGAACAGTTACTAGAGAAATAAAGGAAATAACAAGAAAATATCCATTTTAGCAGTCTTTAAAAAATGCTTGCTATTTTATTCTTAGTGCCTGAAAGGAAGTTTGACAAATAATAAGAACTTAAAAATACTTATTTAATGAATAAAGGGCTTTTCCTGGATTGAATTATGCATTCAAATAGAAAGTCCTCCCCAATTTCCCAATTCAAAGAATGGTAAAAAGACTTAAAATCAAATCATCACAAACATTCCTATTTACTAAAAGTAAATAGCCTCAGAGTCTAGAAGATTCCAGAGATAAAATCAATTTAAAATCAGGGTCTTTGACCTAATCAGTCAGTGGGACGGTGAAGATTTAGCCCAGCTATCACCCCCTACCACCACGGCCTAGAGCTCCAATGCATGGCATCCTAGTAGCTGCTGCCATTCATACTAGATTTTCATGGCCAAATGCTGCAGAGTTGTCTGAACATGATAAATTACAGAACTGGTAAGGGAAAAAGTGGGAGATTAGGTTCATTGTGAGAAGTAGTATCTTATATTGTACTAAATTTAGAATACTTACTCTGTAGATCCAAAATGGGTGTCTTTAGGTAAAAGAAAGTAATCGAGGCACCTGGGTAGCTTAGTTAGGTAAGAATCTGACCCTTGATTTCAGCTCAGGTCATGGTCTCAGAGTCATGGGATCCAGCCCTTCCTTAGTCTCCATGCTCAGGGAAGAGGTCACTTGTCCCTTTGTCTCTGCTCCTCCCCCTGCTTGCACTCACACACACACTCTCTCTCTCTCTCAAATAAATAAATAAATAAAACCTTTTTATGTTTTCCTTTAAAGATTTTATTTTTTTTTATTTGAGAGAGAGAGAGATCATGAGCTCAGGGAGAGGAGGAGGCAATGGGTTCCCCCTCTGAGCAGGGATCCCAATGCAGAGCTCAGTCCCTGGACCCTGGGATCATGACTGAGCCAAAGGCAGTCACTTGACCAACTGAGCCACCCAGGCACTCAAACAAAATCTTTTTTAAAAAAGAAAGTAATAATGAATACAGGAAGAAATAATACTGATAGCATTTCCAAACAGAAGAACAACCCTTGAATCTCTAAGGATGAATCTCTATGCCTTAAAGCTCTCTCATGAGGGGAATAGTATCATCAGGATTCCATGCACAATCAACTTTTTAAAGAATAATGTCTGATAACTCATTTAGTTACATTTCCCCTCATTACTGATAGCACCTTGATCATTTTAGAACACAGAGTTAAAATCAGATAACAAGGGATGCCTGGGTGGCTCAGTGGTTGAGCATCTGCCTTTGGCTCAGGGCCTGATCCCAGGGCCTTGGATCAAGTCTCACATCAGGCTCCCTATTTACAGCCTGCTCCTCCCTCTGCCTATGTCTCTGCCTCTCTCTCTCTGTGTTTCTCATGAATAAATAAATAAAATCTTTTTAAAAGAATCAAATAACAAGACTTCTGGTTTGGGTCCAACATGTAAGAAGTTTGGATATTGCCATCCCACCCATTTTTTAAAAATTAATGAACTTGGGGGAGGGGAGTGAGAGCATGAGTAGGGGGTGGGGGGCAGTCAGTGGCAGAGGGCCGAGCAGGGAGCCAGATTGACGCTGGGATCATGACCTGAGCTGAAGGCAGATGCTTAACTGAGCCATCCAGGTGTCCCTTGCTATTTCATCCTAACAACAAGTAAAAACTTCAACAAACTGAAAAACCAACAATTCCTAAATCTATAAAAGAAGTGAAGTCACAGGGAAAACTGCTGCCTTAAAATTGGAGAGTCCAGCAGGAGAATACAGAGAATCACAACTTAACAGGAATAGAAAACCCATAAGTAGCAACCTCTATAGGAACTAGTGTCATTCTGATGTCATTTTGATGAGTTATAGAGACTTACTACAGACAGTTGCAAGAGTTAGACACCTCAGGGGGACCTAGTCATAGCAGGGTCCTTATGAGTTTGTTACGCGCCCTTCCAGGAGCTCTACCAGTCTCCACAGTGATTACTGGAGAAAAATCATCTCATGCTTCCAGCAAGAGGTGGGGAAAAAGTTCCAGAGCATCTGTTCTTCTTATTCCTAAGAAGAGGAATAAGAGTCAGTTCTGCCCTCAGAAAAGACTAAGTGAGCATCATCTAACCTGCTGGATAATATCACAGCCTAACTGACCATGGGGAAGGGAAATATTTACCTTTGGCTTCCTCTAGCCTTCCACATTGGAGGAGGAAAATACTGAGCTGCCGTCACTGTAGCCATCGTGTCCCACTTAAGGGAGAGGGAAGGATGACTGAGGAGCACATGTGAAGTTCATAATCCAGAAGTACAGGCTCACTAAAGGACTGAAACCCAATCAGAGCACCATAGAGTGTGCCCTCTACACACACATCTTACCACCACCTGACTAAAGGCCTATTTACATATATTTCTTTAACTTGGTATATCATGTCTAACTATCAAGAAGAAAAAATTACAAGACCTACTAAAGTAAAAAAAAAAAAAAAAAGAAAAGAAAAGAAACACATAATTTGAAGATGCAGAGCAAACATTAAAACCAGACTCAGATATGCCAAGAATGTTAGAATTATTAGACAGGGGAGATAAAGCAGCCGCTAAAATCCAATAAGTGCTCTAATGAATAAAGTAAGCAGTGTGTAAGAACAGATGAACAATGTACAAAGAGAGATGGGAATGCAAAAGAAAGAATTAAAATGAAATGCTAGAGATGAAAAACATTATACCAGAAAAGAAGAATGCCTTTGATGGGCTTATTAGTAGACTAGACATGAATAAGAAAAGAACCTCTGACCATGAAGGTATCTCAATAGAAACCTCTAAAACTGAAAAGTGAAGAGAAAAAAGACTAAGTGGAAAAAAAAAAAACAGAATAGGACACCCAAGAATAAAGCCACTAGAAAATGTATAACATACACATTATGGGAATGCCAGAAGGATAAGAAAGAGAGAAAAGAACAATGGGAAATATTTGAAACAATAATGAGGATGCCCTTAAATTGCTGTCAGATACCAGCCACATATTCAGGAAGCTCAGAGATAACCATAAAGCAGGATAAATGTCAAACACACATACACACAACCATGCCTGGGCATATTATTTTTAAACTAAAGAAAATCAAAAACAAAGAAAAAAATCCTGAAAGAAGCCAGAGTTTAAAAAAGCAAAACAAAACAAAACAAAAACATCTTACCTACAGAGAAGCAAATATAAGAAATGCATTTGGCTTCTTTTCAGAGAGTAGAATAAAATGAAGTGTTAGGAGAAAAAAGAAAAGAAAAAGAAAAAGAACCCACCAGCCTAGAACTCTGTACACAGTCATCCTTCAAATTATCCTTCAAAACAGAAGAAACAAAGACTCTCTCAGACAAACAAAAACTGAAAGAATTTGTTGCCAGTTGGTTGCCTTGCAAGAAATGTTAAAATAAGCTTTTGCATAGAAAGAAAATGACATAAGTCAGAAACTCGATCTACACAAAAAGTAAAGCACTGAAAGGAGAAATAAGTGAAAATAAAATAAAAACTTGTTTTTCATTCTTAGTTGATTTAACAGAAAATGGTTTGTTCAAAATAATAATAGAAACCAGGTATTCGATTTTGAGGCTTATGTGTATGTGTAGGCATATGCATACGTAGTAAGTACGTGGGTATGTGTCTATATCTATATACATAAACATATGAAATGGGTGACAACAATGTTACAAGGAATGAGAGGAGAAATTCGTATTTTTTGTTATGGTAAAGTATTTGCACTACTTATGAAGCAGTATAATGTTTTTGAAAATTGATTTGGAATAGCTGTAAATGTATATTGCAAATTCTATGGCAACCACTAAAAAAAGAAAGGTATAAAATGAACAGCGGATATGCTAAGAAAGGAAAAAAAAATCATATAAAATGTTCAATTAAAACTAAAGGGGGCAGGAAAAGAGTAGAAAATGAAAGTGGGATCAAAGAACAGTAACAGATACGGTAGATATTAATGGAACTCTAGCAATGATTGCTCTGAATGCCAATGGTCTAAATGCACCAATTAAAAGACACTGTCAGAGATGATCAAAAAACAAGTCCTGACTGCATGTTGTTTAAAAGAAACCCACTTTAACTATAAAGACAAATATAGATTAAAAGTAAATGCTGTGCTAACACTAATCACAAGAAAGGAGTGATTGCAATATCTCAGGCAGAGCAGATTTACATCAGGGAAAGCATCAGGGATAAAGAGGAGCATTAAATAATAATGAAGGTGTCAATTCCCTAAGAAGACATAATGATCCTTAATGTGTATCTGCCTAACAATGGAGTCAAAATATGTGAGGCAAAAACCCATAGACTGCAAGGAGATTAGGTGAATCTGCTATCCCAGTGGGGGACTTCGATGCCCCTGTGAGAAATGGACAGACCCAGTAGGCAGAAAATCAGTAAAGATATAACTGAGCTCAACACCACCACCAATCGACTGGATATAATTGATACACGTAGACGACTTCAACAACGGCAGGATGCACATTCTCCTCAAGCTCTCAGGGATCGTTCACCAAGATAGACAATGTTCTGGGCCATAAAACACACTTTAACAAATTCTAAAGAATGGAAATAATACAATTTCTGTACTCACACCTCAAGGGAATTGAACTAGAAATCAATAACAGAAATACAGCTGGAAAATCTTAAAATACATGGAGATTGAACAATATCTAAATAGCACATGGATCAAAGAAGAAATGTCAAGAGAAATAAAAAAGAATATGTTGAACAAAGTGGAAATTAAGACACATCTATACACTTTTGTGGGATCCAGTGAAAGCAGTGCTTAACGGGGATATTTACAGCAGTGAAAGGCTATATTAGCAAAAAAAGACAATATCAATCATCTAAGCTTTCATCTTAGTATATTAGAAAAAGTAGAGGAAATTAAATCCAAAATAAGCAGAAGTAAATAAATAATAGATGTTAGAAGAAAAAAACAATGAAATTAAAAATAGGAAATCAATAGAGAAGACTAATGAAACCAAATGCTGGTATTTTATTTTATTATTTTTTAAATTTTTATATTTATTTATTTATTTATTTATTTATTTATTATTATTATTTGGTATTTTAAAAGATCTAAAAAATCAACAAATGTCTAGCCAGGGCACCTAAGGAAAAAGAGAGAAGACATAAATTGCCAATATCAGAAATGAAAGATAGGACATCACATCAGATCCCATGGATAAGAAAGGATAATAAAGGAATACTACAAACAATTAATTCGGTGCCCGCAAATTTGATAATCTACATAAAACAGATCAATTCTTTGAAATATGTAATCTTCCAAAACTCACATGAGAAGAAAAGACAATCTAAAGAGTACTATTTATTAAGAAATTGAATCCGTATTTAATGACCTCCCAAATCATAGAGCACCCAACCCAAATGGATTTCCTGGTAAATTCTACCAAACGTTTAAGGATGAAATCATACCAATTCTCTATAATCTCTTTCAGAAGGTGAAAGCAGAAGGACTACATCCTCATTCTATAAGCCCAGAATCACCCTAATACCCAAACCAGAAAAAGACATTATAAGAAAACTACAGCCCAATATCTCTCATGAACATTGTTGTGGAAATCTATAACAAAATAGCAGCAAATCAAATCCAACAGAGGACACAAGAAATTAAACACCACAGCCAAGTGGACTCATCTGAGGTATGCAAGGTTGGCTCAACACTTGAGCGTTAATTACTATAATCCATCACATCAACAGACTAAAAGAGAAAAATCATATGATCATATCAACAGGTGCAGGAAAAGCATTTGACAAAAACCCAGCCTCCATTCATAACGGAAACTCGGAGTAAACTAGGAATAAAGGGGAAGTTCTTCAACTTGATAAAGAATGTCTACAAACAACCGAAAGGTCACACCATACATAATGGTAAGAAGTGTGAAGTGGAGTGAACAGATGGAGCTTGGAAGACCTGAGGGCAGTGGAACTATTCTGTATGGTATCATAATGGTGCGTACCTGTCATTATACATTTTTCCTAACCCATAGAATGTACAACGCCAAGAATGAGCCCTGACGTAAACTATGGATGTTAAATGATAATGATGCTTCAATGTAGATTCATCAGCTGTAATGAATAAACCATTCTGGTGTGGGGGGGATATTGATAATTGGGGGTGCTCTATATATGTTGGGGAAAAGGTACATAGGAAATCTCTGTACCTTCCTCTCAATTTTATGGTACAGTCGCCTAAAAATTAAGGTCTATTGCAAGGTTTTTAAAAAACTGAATGATGAGTATAGGGTCAAAATAGGCTTGAAAACTGATTTTTTTTTTTTTTAGTTAACATGTAGTAAAGTAGAAAAGAAGTAATTTTGTAAACTTACACGGTCATTTTTAAGATAAACAAAAGAGTAATCTTGATTTTCAAGATAATGTGATTTAAAAATCAGTATTTATAGACACATAACCTTTCCCAAATTTTTCCCATGCATTTCCTCTTTTACAGAAAAACCAATTTTGGATACATGATTATTGATACCTTCCCCCCTTCTGCTCCAAGACATTTCCTGTGAGAAATGTAAAGAAAATTATTTCATGAATTTCAACCTATGGAGATGATGGAGTCATTAGAAATTTGGAAATGCAAACAAAACCCACAATTAATAATTAAATAACTGTGTTATTTTGAGAAAGAAAAAAAAAATATTCACTGACATTTGCAAATTGGCCTGTGGCTCACTGGTAGGCCATGACAGTCTTCCATTGGATGTAAACAATCTTGAGGATACCAACTTCACATAAAGTTGCTCTGAGAATGTGATAAAACGAAACAAAGCAAATTCACTTTATAATTTTAAGCAGAGATAAAACAAGGCCTCTGGACCACTGGCTGCTTACCTAATACTGTACATCCCTCTCTTGCCAAAATGAGTAACTATTACTTCTTTATCAATATTATCCCTTCAATCAGTCATCGCTATACATAAGATTTATTAAGATATTCTGTGATACAACTTCTGTCACTGTCCAATAGCATCTTGTCTAGAGCAAACCCCACTTCTTTAGTCCGTCCCTCAAATCAAACCAGCTGAAGGACATTTCCTATAACAGATTCTTTCTAATGCCCTCTTACAGGGGCACCCAGTGGTTTCCCCAAGTATGTGTTCACCTTCTCTGCAACGTATTCAACTACAGGTGTGTTCCTGGTGGTCTAGGCTGCACATTAGTGACATTTCCATAAGTAGAGAGAAATTATATGGCCTTTCCACAAAACCCTTTTTGCCTCTCAGTAAGTCTGTGAGGTCTGGAAGTGTTTGCTGTGTTTCCTCTGCTAAATTTCTAATTTTTTTTCAAAAAAGTGAGAAAATATTGTCATTTATAATGGTTACATTGTGCCATAATGCAAAACATGTCAAGTGAATGGCAACATTATGAAATGAGTCTTTAAGGTGACTCATATCGGTGGATTAGATCTATGTATCTGACTGATAAACCCCTTTCTGATTGAAAATTTTAAGTAACACCATTCATCTACTAAATGCTTAGAAACTGAGTGATTAGTCTGAGAATCTTCATAAGGGATGTGACATTGATAGATAAAGTTAGTGAACCGTGATGCTGAATTGAACTGGTTATTCAAGGGCCAAAAAGGTAACAGGTGACGAGGGCGCAATTTATTTAGAATGATCCAGAATCAAGTCAACATAAGCATCAGCTTAGTTAATTAAATCTGTCTCTTGTTTTATTTCTACGTAGATAATTAAAGTAACACTTTCTGAGCAGCCAATGTTAAGTCATCAATTATTTTTTATAAACTCCATTACACTCAAATAATATATATATATATTTTTTCAGATGGAAATGTTTTCTCTCAATAGTCTAATATTTGACTCTTAAATAGTGCATTCCTTAATATCATGCACACCGGCATTTTAGGAATGAGATGATAGAAGAAGGAGTATTTTAATCTTTACTCTTGTATTTTCCAGAGTCCTTTAAAATTGTTCCAATGTATTTTCCAGTTTGACTACTGTTTTCTAAAACAACTGTAGTTTATTATAAAAGAGATGGTGAACTGGGAAAGATCAAGGTATCAATATTAAAAAGATATCCATTTAAAAAAGAAAGAAAGATATTTCCCTTTAGAAGAATGTGAAGCTTGGAGCACCGTATACTGAAATTCCTTAAGGAAAGGCCCTCCGCAACTACTAATTTGGGGCACTTATAAACCAACATACTACATAAAGCAATGTGAGTAGTTAATTCTTGCAAAAAGATTTGGGAACATATATTAATATTCCTCTTCCACAAATGAAAACAAGAAAAAAAAGGCTAGAAGTCATTTTATCAAGCTGAAGAGGCAAATGAGTAATGGTACAGATTTCAACCATGGTTTACCTGGAATAATTGATGGGTCTTTTGAAAATCACAGAATCTCCTTACATGGAATTAGAATGTCTTCTGCTCTTGCCAAACATCACAAATCTCAAATTGGAATTCAAGGATCTATACATTCTGACCCAGTGGACCATCCAATGTCTTCTGCGCTAGCCAAGCGTAAGGCTTCAGCTCCATCATGGCTATGAACTCACTCCATGGGGCACATGAATACTCACTTTGGCCTCTAAACTCCAAAATTCAAGCCTCAGTTGAAGTCCCTTCTTCTTGAAGACATCTTAGATCACTCCAACTCAGAGTGAGAAATTTTCCTCTGAAATTCTGTTATTTATTTATTTTCTATAGGTGTGTGGCTTGTTTATAATTCCAGTATTGTATTTTTATAGAGATTTGAATATGATATATATATATATATATAAACAACAAAATTAAGAGGGAAAAAAAGAAACTGATCTTTTTCTAACCCTAGGGCAGTCATTTCTATTCAATAAATGACCTTAAAAGTCTAGCTGATGAAAGACAAATTCAGATTATTTAGGTATTAAATAAGCTCTTTTTGGCTATTCCAGCCACTCTGGGGTAAATCAAATTCCACACCTTTTATCAGAGCTCCTTCTTTGTCTTCTCAAAGATTTTCTCTCCTCTTACTCCTTCTCAAGGTAGTTCTAGGAGCATGGAGAGTATATGCATCTTCATGGAGATGGAGGGAAAGATCTCTGATCCAGAAGCTGACCATTGCAAACTCCAATGGTTCGCACTGTAACGTGGTTGGTTCCAAGATCTTGAGACATAATGGCCAAGTGTTCCCTAATCCTACTCTCTTTGGGGGCATAGTGTGGCCCTCACTGGATTAAGTTTATGATTTCTCTTTTCAACATACAGTTCTGAGACTCAGGCTCTTTGGCTTCATCCAACATCAAATCTCTACTGTATGTCTCCTCTTCATCTCTCCCATCCTTCACTGCAGCTCTCAGGGGTCACCTTTGTGCCATGTGTAGGCTATAGGAATTTTGGTGCTACCTATGGAGTCTCAAGAATCTCATCCCCATGATCTTAACTAAGGTCAAAGTATTAGGATCTTGCGGCCATCCTCAGACACCTTATCACTCAAATCTCTTCATTTGTTCCAAAACTTCCTATTTTCTCTTCCAGTGATGAAACCTCCCCTTGTATCAATTCTGTTTTCTCTACATTATGACTTATGATAAACTTCTATGAATTAAATCACATGATACATAAGATAGCGCTTTTGCAAAATAGGAAACATTTGTCTCAATAATATTGAGATTTCAAGGCAGTTGTATCCTCAAGACTGTAAGAATATTTTCTAAGTTGAAACTTAAACATTGACTATTTCTATTACCATATTCCTTTGGTAGCTCCGGCCGAGTAGGAGAACTGTTTTATACAATTGAATGTGAAAAAGAGAAGCACATTAATATATTTCCAAATATAGAGTTCCAATTAAAGATTTCATAATGTGTGTAACTTTTCCCAGTAGAGCTTCCCCTTTGTATCTTTATTTACCAAATAGCTATTGTGAATCTTTTAGGTGTCGGAAATTGTATTGAACACTGGATTTAAAATGCCTTATAGTCAGATCTACTAAGTACAGAACTATTTTTTTTATATATCTTATATATGCCCAGAACCTAGAGCAGTGCTACATAGCAGTTATGCTTTGCCTAATCTATTCTAATGTCCTTCTCACTAGCTTTTCTGAATTTATGTAATCCCTGCACTATAATCTATTCTCCACAGTGCACCCAGAGCAAACATTAATATATAAAGAACAGACCATGTCAGTCCATAGTTTCAAAGTCTTTATAGGCTTCTCATTGCTTTTAGGATTAAAACTAAGACGATTCCTATAGTCTACAAGGTTTTTCACAAATTAGTTCTCACTTATTAGTCTATAATGTTTTAAGTGGGTAAATAGGGAACATTCCTTTAACTCTGACCCAAGATTTGGAATAATTAAGTGACAGGAGCCAGGAATAAAGCAATTAAAAGATACTCTTATTATCAATAACATTAAGATTGGTCTGAATATGTAACATGCATATACTCTCCAGGTGCTCTTGAAAATAAGATAGGTAGGTGATACGGGATCTTTGAAATTTATAACAAGGAGAAGCATAGTAATAGGTGCAGTTCCTGAGGACCGGTTGGCTTCTGAAATAGGAAGGGGTTGGTTCACATAAGCTTATTACCTACCCTCAAACTTCACAATTAGATAATTTACTCTACTTTCATACTGTAGAAGCAAAAAGAGGCCAAAAGTGTTATCTAACGGACATGCTCTTTCAAGAAGGAAAACATCCCCTCAATCCTTCCTAGAAATGTCTACACCACTCTCCTTTCTTTCTCTATTCTCATTACATTGAGTTTTAAATTTCTTGTTTCTTTCCACAGCAGGGGTTGCATGTATTTCCTCTAATCAGACATGTTCAGCTCTTTCATTGACCTCTGACTCCTCTTCACCTCTCAGCAGGTCTCCCACTAAATAGTCTAATAATGCATTGCACTTTTCATGAGATTTTTATGATTTGAATGTGTACATTTTTATATTTTTGATTAACATAGATATATTTCCATATACACTTCAGCTTCTATGAAGTCTTGCATTGTTGCTGTTATTTTGCTCACCCAGTTATTCCTTAACGCTTATCATAGTGTTTGGCATCCTGCAGATGTTCAACAAATATTTGTTGGGTAAATGAATAACTGTATGGATAATTACCGAACTAGTTGAAATTTACTGAAGTGCTGTCAAAGTTCTTAGATTAATACTCGATCACATATTTCAGATATGAGTTTCTAGAAGCCAAGTGTCCATTAGAAGCACAAATATTATACATATTATAAGACTTATAAATTAGACTCTGGAAGTCTTGAGCAATATGCTTAGAGTTCATAAGGATTGCAACCCTCTTGCATCAAGGCTCTGTTTCTACTAGTTGGATAACTCCTACCCCAGCCCTTCTCCCAGTACCACCCAGTCAAATGGAATGCAAGCATGATTATACAGAGAGATATTCCTGATATTTTTCTCCAAATAGAAATCTCTCTTCATATCTTAACATTTAGTTTTTGCCTGTTAACTTTACCCCATCCTTTAATCAATTTTAGTGGGAGAAGCGGTGACTTTGGATCCACTTGGAGAATCCATCAATAAATATATAAGTTTATCACCCCCTGGTTTCTATCCAGTAGTTATGGACTAAAATGCCAGTTCTTTGATCATATTAAATGCATGACTACAGCCAATTTATTCAAGAATTTTAGAGGATATTGACATTCAGAAGTGTTTTAGGTGGTTAATAAACAGTATATAATTATTTCTTAGAAATCGTTGGACAAATTTTTCTCCCCAATTCTCAGACCATCTCTTCTAAATTATCTCAAAACAGTACTGATTTTTGATTCACTTAACTTCTAATTACTTAACAGTGACCTCTAACTAAATATTTTCATAGGAACCTAACTTTGTTTTCAAATTCAAGATTCTTTTCATTCTTTATCAAATTTTGAAGGATAACAGTAGCTAAAGAAAAGAGTGGAAAATGTACTTGTCTCAATGTAGCTCCAACTGTACATTTTTATATGGGTAACGTGTGAGCCATGACCTAAGACATTACCTAAGATTTTTAAATAAGCATTTGATAAATGACTGCAAGACTACAGAATGGGAAGACAGGTAATGAGGGTAAAAATTAGGAAGACATTATCTTGCTGCATTGAGGTAATCCCTACACCTGAAATCAAAAGACTTGGCTCTGGTTGGAACCATAGTCTAGATTACCTTTGTCTCATTACTTTCATTTTCTTTTTCTTTCTTTCTTTCTTTCTTTCTTTCTTTCTTTCTTTCTTTCTTTCTTTCTTTCTTTCTTTTCTTTCTTTCTTCTTTCTTTTTTTCTTTCTTTCTTTCTTTTTTTTCTTTCTTTCTTCTTTCATCTTCTCTCTTTCTCTCTTTCTTTCTTTCTTTCTTTCTTTCTTTCTTTCTTTCTTTTTCTTTCTTCTTTCTTTCTTTCTTTCTTTCTTCTTTCTTCTTTCTTTCTTCTTCTTTCTTCTCTCCTTCTTCCATGTAAGCATGGATCTCTTCCATGATGATCTCTTTCTTCCCTCCACCCCACTTTTCTCGTGAAAATAAGCCTAATTACCAAGGGAAAGCGTTCTTTTTAAGTACACCCATATCACTCTAAACCATTAGCCATAGGAACAAGAGGTAAATAAAAGAGAAAATTCATTCCTTCAAAACTGACATCAATATCGAGTCTTCCATGTGTCCTTAGGTCAGCTTTGAGGATGGATGGATGGAGAGAAATCATTGAGCTCCCCACAAAAATGAAAAGATGTGGTCAACAAGGACTTTAAACCCTCAGGGCATGGGACAGATACAATACCAAATTCAATATAATGTCCAATAAGACTGTATCTTGCTGACCACTACTTGACAACTTTCTCATCTTTTATTTTTCTCAGTCGCACTCCCTTCTTTGGTGTTCTTTGCAAATGGGAGGCATTTAAGCATTCCAGGCTTTTTACTCTGCCTGTGACACCTTCCCTTGAATATTCATACAGCAAATGCTCTCACATCCCTCAAGGCTTTGCTCTTTAGTTTTTGTTTGACCAATATATTCAGGGATTAGCCAATGCTTGGTCTGAAAGTTTGACTCCAAATATCTCTGCTTCAATATTTACTGCTATTTATCATGGAGAATAGAATGAGAACAGAATGAATTTAAAAGATAATGGATCCTTGAGT
Organism: Vulpes lagopus; assembly: GCF_018345385.1. NCBI lineage: Eukaryota > Metazoa > Chordata > Mammalia > Carnivora > Canidae > Vulpes > Vulpes lagopus. Next base: position 3,565,665 of record NC_054838.1, on the reverse strand, counting down.
TGATCTTGATCATATCATCAGAAAAATCTTCAGGAGAATTCAAAGAATCTGAAGGAAAATTTTTTTTCTCTTTCCCTCTTTGTATAAAAATAGAGAGAAAAACAAATTAAGCTGTCAGGCAAATGCATAAACCCCATTTTTTAGGCTGAAGGATTCATCATTTTGTCAGGCCAGGTTCATCTCCATACTCAAAGTAAATTCACACCCAATAGTGATAGAAATGTTTCTATAGAAATTCCAGGAAAAATTCTGATTAATGAATGATTAATTCTTGTCCATAAATAGTAATGCAATTAATGAATAAGCTAAGAAAAAACTTGTGAAAGATCAGAGGTGATAATGACAAAGAACAGAGGTGACAGTAATCCTCCAGTAATTTGTTTCCATTAATAACAACGTGGAGGAAGTTACTCAGATAGATGTCTCAGACGGATAAGCAAAACCTTCTATCTCCTGACCCAAGTCTGTTAGTTGAGAATGGGTCACTTTTTTCTATATTTAAGAGAGGAAGGGATGTGCGAAGGGAATTCCGATATTGGGAATTAACAGTATGGACTTTATTTGGGGAAAATAATTCAATATCGTGGCAAAGCCAGCATAAATCTCTTTTCAAAGAAAAATAAGAGATCAGGTATTCTACAATATTAAATAGATTGCACAAATCATAGTATTGTTAAGTCTGATTTTAATCGAGTGAGAACAATTGGGAACTTTATGTCTTGTGTTATGATAAGTTGTAAGCATATCATGCGCTCTCACTTTCAAGTACATAATTTATCTATGTAGAGTATATTTTAGGTATTCAGTATATATAATGCAAACTACATCTTTTTTCTCTCTGAAAAATGTATATTCATTCACAGAAGGATGCTAATATTATTGTCAGGCCTAGATGTCTCAGCTTCTAGAACAAAAGAGAAAATCTGGGAGAGGAACAGTTGCCCTTATATACCACAGCCAACAAATCTTATTTTACAGAGCTGTTCTTGAACTTTGATATTATCTACTACAATTGTGGTTTTGAATGATGACTCTGTCCTCTTGGCTTTTATGTTCCAAAATCTTATTCTGTCTGTGGAGTTAAAACATCTGTGCCCTTTGTTTTTAATCAACAATGAAGAATTCATTTGGGTTCACTACAGTGCCTAGTGACTCATCTGGTTTTCCATTCAAAGATGGTGAGATGGATTTACTTTGTACCCACAATAGCACTAGATGATTCTAACCTTAATTGAATAAATTTTTGGTGGTGGATAAGGGTTATTATGATTCAAAGCCCACCCCTTAAGCTGTAATCTTCACCTACAACTATCACAGAAAATTTTCCAAATAATAACATACTTCCTTTGTGAAAACCCACACTCTGAAGACTTTCATCTATATAATAAGTTCTAGATTAGATTGTGATCCAGATATTTTATCAATCTTGTGCTCACAATTTAAACAGCCATTAGAAGGGATAGTAAAAGATGCACAGTAAACAAAAGAAGAAAAACTGAGATAAGGGATATGAATGGCAGGATTTTTTAGAAAATCAAAATCAACTAGATTTTGTAAGGTTCTTTGAAAGAAATAAAAGAAGCTGAGCAAAACAAACTTAGGCAATGACTATGTAATCATACTCTGAGGAAAATAAGACCAGGACTCATTTAAAAGAGGCTAAGTAAATTCATTCACCCATCCATTTATTCAATGAATGTTTATTGTGCAATTACGAGTCATGCACCTACTAAACATTGAAGATAAGTAGATAAATCTGACTACTATAATTCCTAACCTCATGGAATTGAGTCTAGTTGTAAAACATGGACATTAATAATTCCACAAATAATAACATAGATGAAATTGTAATCGAACAATTCAGGGCAAAGCGTTTCCAGAATGTTATGATGTACTCTGAGATAAAGTCCTCCTGGATGGAGCTGTGTAGGATATGTGTAGGATGCTGATTGGAATAGCTGTCCTTCATCTTTCTAGTACAACTGTGCTCACAGAATAATGTACTATTGTCAGGGAGGAAGAACATCCTGTGCCCTATGGTCCTTGTAGCTGGACAGAATCAAATTGACATGAGGCAGATTAACAGGAAAAAAAACTAATTGAATAGCTGTACGTGTAGGAAATCCACCCAGACATGAGATTCCAAAGACAATAGGGAAACATGAAGCTTATATGAGCTAAGGAGAGGGGTGGGAGCCTGAGAACACAAAGGAGAGGGAGATCATTAGCAAGAGTAAAAAAGAGGTATTTTGAGAAACAAAGTTGCTCTATTGGGCAGGTAAGTTCCTTAGGTAAAGCAGAGCCTCTGTTACAGCTCCTGGTAGAGGTTCTTCTATCCAATGTAAATTTAGGCAGTTGTGGGAGAGGCAGGGAGCTTCTCTTGCATCTGCCTGGATTTGGATTACCCTTAACTCAAAATAATCTTTATGCCAAAGTGGCCCATCTTGGGGCAGCCTGCTCTGGGGCCCTACACTATGAATTCTTACCTTGAATGTTTGCATTCCCTCTTATCTCTTTTGAACTACAAAAGGGAAAAGTTAAGAGTTATCTCCAAAGAAAGAAAAGAAGAAAGAAAGAAGAAAGAAGAAAAGAAAGAAAGAAAGAAAAAGAAAGAAAGAAAGAAAGAAAGAAAGAAAGAAAGAAAGAAAGAAGGATCAAATTCAATAAATAGAGTTAAATTGTATACTTAGTCCATAGTCTCCACCACAACTAGTATAGTTCTGCTCATTTTATGGTATTCCCCCAAATTTAGCAGTAATGACTTCTTCCACAGACTTATATTGATGTAGTCAGCTGGATGATCCAATATTTAAATGTATTCAATTCACTTCCAATTATTCTGAGAATCAGGGATTTATCACAAAATTAAATGATTTTATGCATGGGAAGAGAGAAGGATTAGATAAATTGGTAAAGCAGAAATTAGTAACTGTTCTGATTTAAAGGTGCTCTTCTACCCGTGATAGAATTGAAATAATGGGCGTGTTTCTAGGTCATTTTGGAATCTCACATATGAGGCAGCATACATTTTTAAGTGAAAATGTCTTACTCATGAAACTGAGCCCTATCTGTAGAGTTCCTTATTTGGAAATTGTCAAATGTTTAAGTCACAGGATGTCTGGAATATTCAACTACTGTAACATTTTTAATAATGCTCAAATCTGTGTAAAGGAGCCTGTAACTGCCAGAGCAGGAGATCTGAACCAAGACTAAACCACTCTTTTTCTCGTTGCCAAACAGCTGTGGAGAGGTGACACGTATTGCATTTATAAGTGACTACTTGCAAATACAGTGCCATTTAGCTAGTGGTTTCCATTTAGGAAATTATGTTCCCTCAAAAAGATTATGGTGTTATGCTTTAATAAAATAGTAACCTGAAATAGAACTGAGAATAGGATATATATCAAAAAGAGAAAACATTGCCTAAATATTAGAAATCACTTCTTTTTATCCTTATGTGTAAGAAAGAGACAAAAACTGCTCTACTGGGAGCTTCCTGTTTCTCCCCTTTTGTAATGCCTCCACCGACTCCAGACATGATAATAACCTTTACTGAGTGCTTCCTATGTGCCAGTTCATTTCTAAGGGCTTTCCACATATTGACTCATTAAATACTTAGAACCATCCTAGAGAGCATAGGCTACTAGTGTCTCCGTTTTATAGATGAGGTGCCTGCATCAGAAGGAAGGAAGTAATTGAGGAAGATTGTACAAGTAGTAGGAAGCTAACACGGGTTTATGCATCTGCATCTTCGGGTTCCAGGGTCTGTCCTCTTAACTGTCTTTCCATCCCACATGTCTTCATGCAACCATGCATTTGCCATGGTTTCCTCATTGCCTGAGATATTTCCCCTGCAACTTCTCCTAAGTCAAACTTAATTTAAAAAATCACATTTCAAGTTTCCATTCAAATATAATCTCAAGATAACCTGTTTTTCCTACGTCTGGTAGGATAAGAAGTCACTAGTATGCACTGCTAAAGAAATTAATTAATTTATTTATTTTTAAAAGATTTTATTTATTTATTCATGAGAGACATAGGAAGAGAGAGGCAGGGACAGAGACAGAGGGAGAAGCAGGCTCCCCCTGGGGAGCCTGATAGGGGATTCAATCCCAGGACCCCGGGATCACACCCTGAGCTGAAGGCAGATGCTCAACCACCCTGTGCCCCTAAAGAAATCAATGTAAAAGCAATAATCAACTATGCTTTAATTACCTTATAACCTCTTTGTCTTCCCTACTAACTTGAGATTCTTAAGGACAAACATAAACATCCTTATAAATGTTTGTTGAATTTCTACAAAGGCCTGCAAGAATATGTGAGATAATTTGGCAAAACTGCTTTGGAAACAGTAATGGCATATAAACATCATAGGCTATTATTCCTCTTCATCACAATAATGGATCCTGTGGCAATATGGCATTACAGAAAGGGTTTTTTCTTATATACATAATATAGAGAAGTAAAAATAAGGAAAGAATGGTTCAAAAATGGCAAGCACTGATTTACATCCACTGTCACAAGAAACCACTGTCAAACCCTCTAGATCTAAAAGCATATGAGTATAATACTCTTAGATTCTATATCTGGAAGTTTTGACAGTGGTTTCTTATCATGACTTGCCTGGAATAACAGAAGGAATACTGGAGAGTCGTGGTTTAACTCTCTTTTTATTCTATTAACTCAAGAATTCAATAAGTGACACTCAATTTTTTTGAATACTTATTTATGTATTTTATAGAGGAGAGCAAGAGAGGGAGAGAGAATCTCAAGCAGGCTCCATGTAGAGCCTGGGGCCCTATGCGGTGCTCGATCTCACATCCCTGAGATCATGATCTGAGTTGAAACCAAGACTGGAGGGCTTAACCCATCAAGCCAACCAGGTACCCCAATTTTGATGTATTCTATATCAAATAAGAACACATGACATAAGATACTAGTAGCATAGAAAATAGGCCCCAAATGAATAAATTTTTATGGCATAGAATATTGTGTAATATATAAAAGTTAAAGATAAAGAATGGGTATAGTACAGCCTAGATTAATAATACTTATATATCTAAAGAACGTAATTATTGCCAGTTCAGTATTTGAACCTATGCTGTTATTTCAATGACAAACTTTTATGCAGGCTTTAGGTATATTGATTATCACAAATCCCAGACATCTAAAAAATAGTCTTTCAGGTTTAAAATTCCTATGGTATATTTAGCTTCAATAATAAAAATAATGCCTACTGTTTATTCCATCAAAACTCACAATATTATCTCATAAAATCTCCAATGTTCCCCCAACCATTTCATCATTAGCAAATGAGACCACCAAGATTCAAACTCAGATTTATGAATTCAAAAAATCCCTGGCTTTTTACATTTTATTCAGCTCCTTTCTTTTTTTTTTTTTTCAGCTCCTTTCTTAACTATAATGAATTATCATTTCATTTTCACCGATTACAAATTGCATATATTATAAAACAGGGTTAACTTTAGAAGATTTCTTAATCAATTCTATTTCTTTGGATAAACTAATGCAATCACTATGATAGTTACCTGAGACAAGTTTTATCATCTCAGCAGGTGATTAAATCTGCAGTTATTTTAATCTTGATACTCATTGGCAATCTCATATCATTTAAAAGCCCAATAGCAATAGAATATTAACTATTCACTGTGAGACTTAAATTTTTTTTTTTGTACCAATTTGCTTTAATACAGATTAGGCAAAAATGAAATGAAAGTAGAGTTGAAATAGGCTGTGGATGATAGCCGGACTCTTTGCAATGACATGCATTCCCAGTTTTAACAGGTGATTTAAAATCTTAAAAATAGCAGCACTGTCCTAAAAATTGCTTGGTGCCGATGGTCAAAATCATTCCGGTTACTGAGAAGAGTGAGTTGGTTATTAGGTCTGGAACTATGAATGCTGTGGTTTGATTAAAGGAGTGGCTATTCATGGTTGGCATTGAGAAAGTTGAAATATGTAAAATGAAACTTTTATTATTTATTCACTGTCATATGCATCAGCTTAGATATCAAAGAAAGATAATTTTTCTCATTTTTACAGGGGACAAAAGAGATTCAGAGAAGATTTAATGGCCTGAAGAAAGTAGCACAGAATGAATATAAGCCTTAAACTTTCTAATGCCTGTCGAGCCAAAAAGAGACAATAAATTATCCACGATAGTGACATTGGATGTCTCAAATTGCCAGTCAGGCATCGTCTTAGCTGCTGGAGATACAGAAATAAACAAGACAAATTTCTCGAATTCACAGAGATTATATTTTGGTGAGGAAAGTGGGAAGTAAAGCAAGACAACACATAAATAACTATTGTACTTCTAAGAGCAACGACTATACAATAAATAAAGCAGTAAAACAGAATGGAGTGCGATGAGGGAAGTATTCGTATTTTAGATAGTTAGACCATAAGTTTCACAGGTGAAATGTGAACATTACTTGAATGATGTCAAGGAGCAAATTTATTCAAGGGCCTGGAGCAGGTCTTTTAGGTCAAGACTCTGTTGGAAATGAGTTTAAGATGTTCTGGAAATTGCAAGAATGCCAGTGTGGCTGGCCCAGCCTGAGCCAGCAGAAGAGTGACAGGGTATGAAGTCAGAGAAATAGGCAGAGGTGTGAAGTCAGAGAAATAGGCAGAGGTATGATCACACCTGGCCTTGCAGGGGCTTCAGACGGTGTGAGCACGGTGCTGACATAATATGATTTTAGTAGATAAAGCATTGCTCCTAATATAGTGAGAAGCATAGACTGAAGTGGTAATCTGTAGTAAAGGCTGAAAAGAAATGATTGGATTTTTTTTTTTTTTTAGAGTCAGAGAGAGGGAGAGTGTTTGTGGGTGCACGTAAATGAGGGTGGAGGTTCAGAGGGAGAAGCAGAGGGAAAACGATAGAATCTTTTTTTTTTTTTTATTATTATTTATTTATGATAGTCATACAGAGAGAGAGAGAGAGGCAGAGACACAGGCAGAGGGAGAAGCAGGCTCCATACACCGGGAGCCCGACGTGGGACTCGATCCCGGGTCTCCAGGACCGCGCCCTGGGCCAAAGGCAGGCGCCAAACCGCTGCGCCACCCAGGGATCCCCGGAAAACGATAGAATCTTAAGCAGGCTTCCCACCTGGCTCAGAGCCCCACATGAGGCTTGATCTCATGATCCCAAGATCATGACCTAAGCCGAAACCAAGAGTTCTCGCTCAACCAGCTAAGCCCAGGGGCCCCAAAAAGTGATTGGATTTAGACTATATCTTCGAGGCAGAAGCAAGGAGTACCACTGATGAAATTGATGGAGGGAACGAAAGAGAGAGAGAGAGAAGGGAATCAAAGTTTGTAGACAAACCAACTCTGCGGGTAATATGGTCGTAAAATAAGATATGAAAATTTGAACATTTTTCTTCTGGAAAAAGGTTTTAGGGGTTGGAATCAAAGTTCTCAACCTTGTCTGTATTTACTCAAATGTCCCATTTCATTTCTCAGATTCCAACTATGGCTGCACTTCAATAAGAAAGCCAGCAATTTCGAATTGTTTTTGCAATTCTAAAAACCTTTACCTTCAGGCCTTGGGACTGCCAGGTCATGTCTGCTCTGTATCTACATGAAATAAGGAATTTTTGAAAAACCACTATAGACACTTTCTGATTTTCCTTTCGTGCCCTGAGTTAGGCACTCTTTTTAAAAATGTTATCCTTTCCTTTGCATATATATTTCTACTCTTGTTAGAAGTCACAGCCTGTACCACATTTCTCTTTAATCACCCTTGTCATAATCGTAGCCAGGTGCCACAGTCATCTCATTTTCCAACAACTTATCCTCTACTCACATCACTTTTCCTCCATCCCCAGGCAAAAAATATCAGTAATCATGGTGCCAACACAGACCATGGATTATCAATGACTTAATCCATCTATCAAGAAAGATACACATGAGCTCATCAAACATATGATCAACTCAATTCCAGATTCCCATTTTTTAGGATCTGTATTCCCAGGTCAACTCCTGGGACCAATTACTATGTTAATCAGTGTCCTGGGTGAAAAATAGATGGACACTCAAAAGGAGTAGAGTAGAACTTAATGAGGAGACTATTTACAAGTACAAATAAGGTCACACAATCTAAAAAGGATGTTGAAGCACTCTGGAACTAATAGTAGCAGGAAGCAGCTACCAACACTACCTCTGAATGGGCAAAGGTGAAGGCGAAGGGAGTTGTTAGCAGAACCCTGTGAAGAAGTTCTAGCCAGACATAAGGACCAGCCATCGGGATGTGTGCTTCTCAGAAAAGGAACTCACCCACTGCCAACTCATGGCCCAGAAAGGACAGAAGTAGGATATACATCTTTCTCTCTTCTTTGTAACCTAATCTCTTGCTGTTGCCCCTCTTCCCCCCAAACTAATACCCAAACAGAGAACAAGTACAAGGAATCCCAGTGATGTATTCTGTAAAACCACACTGCATCAAATCAGAAGAAGGTAGGGAAGAATGGAAAAAAGGATCTAGAATTGCATATCATATATGTGCAGCACTGTCATCTTTCTTTCCCATGCATACAGTTGTCCACCTGGCAATATCAATGAACAGGATGCAACATCTGTGAATAGAATATTCTGAAGTTTCAGATATAATGAACCAAACCTACTATTCGTTATTTGTTCTCAAATTCTGAAACTTGAAGTTTAGGTATCTCAGCCTAGAGGGTCCTTAACTGATGCACAGTTTCACATGCATTCCTTATGAGCTGTTTTGCAGAGTGATGAGCAAGCTTTAGAGTCATTTGAAAGTGACTGTTTTGTTCTTTCTTTCTTGAAAAGCAAATAGGCCAGTTGGGAACTACAATTGCATCAAATCATTGAAATGCCATGGGTATGACAACTATTGCATAGGCAACAAATTAGAAATGCACTGTCAGAGATAATGCTCTGCACAGATTTATTATATCAGATGCCTTAGTTTTTTGCTGAGAACATAAAGGCATCACGATGAAAAAAAGAAAAGTTTAGAAGATAAAACATCTAACTAAACACATTTTGAAACCTTTTATAGATCTTGAAAACCTCATATGAAAATATTATTCTCGAAAGAGTATTTATAAAGAGTCTATAATTAGTAATACTAATATCAGTCAATTTATTTATTTATCATCTACTACAGGTCTAGCACTGTTGTAATGTTTTTTAATACACAGAAACTATGATTCATCTCACTTAAAGAGGAAATGTAATTGACTTTGAAAATACAGAGGAAGGGTGCCTGGATGGTTCAGTCCATTAAGTGTCTGCCATTGACTCAGGTCATGATCCCAGTATCCTGGGATCGAGACCTGTATCTGGATCCTTGGTCAGCAGGGAGTCTGCTTCCCCCTCTCCCCATGCTTGTGCTCTCATGCGCAAGCTCACTCTCTGTCTCCCTCTCTCACTCATTTACTCTTTCTCTCAAATAAATAAATAAATACATAAATAAATACATACATACATACATAATCTTTTAAAAAATGTAGGGAGGAAAAATGTTGACTTATGGACCAGTTAGATTCTCCAGTTGCAAATAACAGGTTCAATCAACACTGCCTAGTTTAAGTATAAAAGGACTTTAGGAGAAGATGGTAAGTAGCTCACCATAGTTCTGAGAGGTCAAATTCCAGGCTATGACGTGTACAGTCATGAAAATCTCTCAAACTAAACCAAGGATATGTTGCAACAAAGATCCTCTTTAGTCAATCATGGTAGAGATGCAGCAGCTCACATGGTAATGAAAGTATGTTCCATGCTACGCCCAAAAGCTGAATGTCTCCATCCCACCCCCCCGGATAAATGAAGTCATCAAAAACCTTGCTTCTTTACATTGTTTTTCCAAGAAAAAAGGGTGAGTACGACATGCAGAAGTAATTTTAAGGCCAAGCCATTAGAGAATACGCATTTTAGATTTCACCTCAAGTGAGAGAAGTATATAGATGTGTATAGAGACTTTGGAGGCATAAGAAGCTTAGAAACTATATCTTTTTTCTTCTTTATTTTGACAGTATTAAAATTTTAATTTTTAAGCAGGCTATAAAGAGAGAAAATGATGATGATGATGATGATGATGATGATGATGATGATTAATGTCTTATGTTCCCAGAAATCTTTTTGTTCCCCCTTCTTTTTCTTCTATGAATATGAAAGAGTCTCAGGTGGAAGTATAAATTGCTGCCTTGCTTTTGTGAGTCTGAAGGTGACAGAAGCCAGGGGCTGCAGCCTTTGGGATCAGATTGACAGCTAAGGAAGTCATCTAGTTCAGTGAGTTGAGTTTAGCAGTAACAGACATGGTAACGAAACATACCAGTTGCTACCAGTCGCCACTAACTGGTATTTAGGAAGCCATAAAGTAAATCAGCAGTGCTTCTCAAGTGGTAATCTTATTAAAATGCAGATTATGATATAGTAGACTTGGGATGGGGCCTGAGATGTGCATTTCCAACTAACTGCCTGATGATGGTTATGCTGCAGGTCCCAACTCACACTTAAGTAGTAGCTTTTTAAAAAAATAAGAATAAGAGGTAATAATAAATATTCTATCAGGAAGGTATTTAAGGATTAAGACACTTTGGAAAATCCTGGCTTAAATACTGTCAAACAAGCTTATTTCTTACAGACTTCTTAGAGCTTTTAATAAACTAAGACACATAAAGACAGTTGGGGCAAGGGAAGGGTGGCATCAGCAGCAGGGCGGGGGGAAGAGAGGAGGTTTGGAGAATATACAATTTTGCCTTTTCCAACTTGATTATAAAATCCTTATTACTCACTCATCATTTTATTTTATTTTATTTTATTTCTCACTCATCATTTTAAGGAGCTAGTATCAATTATCGATATCTTTGAAAAATTTGATGTTTGACTTCATTAGTACTATAAATTAATTAGAATTTTCTGTATGGTGCCATATATTAAATTGGATTTGTGTAATTAAGTTATAGGGATTTTTAAAAAGAAATATCATGCTTTGGTAGAAGGTTATAATATGCAATTGCATCATCTATTAGAAGATAATCTCAGGAGAAAAAAGTATAACCATAATTCATAACTGTAGTTATGTAGTCTCTAGTGAGAGAGAGTCCCAAAGAAAGCTACAAAATGCATAAAAACAAGTATATATGATCAGTAAGGACAATCTGCAAGAGCTATCTCTACAGGGCCTAGAAAAATTTCCTATAACAGAATAATTTTAAAGCTTATAGTCTTCTTATAAATGGTTTCAAATTCATTTTCTCTCCCACTATTCATTTGTTCATGAATGCTCTTGAACATTTTTTTTTTGCGTGTGTGTGGTGTGTGCTTCTAGTATTCTGCTAGACATAGAGGAAAAAAGAATGTAGTCAATAATCACAACAAAGAAAAGGATCATTAGACTTGAGGAAAGCTCAAAGAAAATTTTTCAAATAAAAACACAAAGAGAAAAATGTGTATAAAAACCTTAAGACAACATCTAAAATTGGTCTACGATGCCAAACAGTTTAACCTGCTTATAATAGGAGCCCCAGAAAATGGGAGATATACGGTAAAAAATATTTTGAAAACTAATGACTCAACATAGATTTAAACAAAATTGTTGTATTAAAGTGGAGTGCTAGAAGCAGGGGACATTATGTAATTGATCTTTATGTATATTGACAGGTGTTTTCTTGCAAGGGAGTGGCTTGGAATTTCAAAAGAAGAAAGATTGTTCAATAGTAGAGACCAAAGCTTTTCTGAAGCTGGTGGCCATTTACTGGAACAAACAGAGGTACATAGGGCTTTTTAAGGCCAACCTGTCATAATGGTCCTGGTGAAGGCTGTCATGCCTGGCAGTTTCTCAGCATAAACTGAGGGAAGGAAGTAGAGTAAGATGGTAAAATAATAATAATAATAATAATAATAATAATAATAATAATAATTCTATAAATCAAAAGTCCTGGTCTCTGTCTTGGTTTTCATGTTGGTCAGGTTTTCCAGAGAAGCAGAACCAGTGATAGATAGATGATCATAGATAGATAGATAATAGATAGATAGATAGATAGATATGATTTATTTTAAGAATTGTCTTCTGTGATTAAGGAGACTGATGAGTTCCAAGGCCTGAAGGGTTAGCCAGCAAGCCATGAGAGTCAATGATGTATTTCTAGTCTGAAAACTTGCAGGGTCCACATCCTTAGGAGCCAATGATTCAGTTGGGGTCCAAAGGCATGAAAAAGCAATGTCCAATTTGATGGCAGTCAGGCAGGAAGAACTCTCTATTATCAGGGAGTCAGGCTTTGTGTTCTATTCAGGTCTTCAATTGATTGGATGAGGCCCACTTGCTTTAAGGAAGACAATGTGTTTTATGCAATGTACTGATTTATTTATTTATTTATTTATTTATTTATTTATTTTTTTCAATGTACTGATTTAAATAGCAATCTTATCCAAAATACTCTCAGGAAATACACAAAATACAGTTTGACCAAATACCTGGGTACCTCATGGCCCAGTCAGGTTGATATAACTAATTGTCGCGAGTTTTGATACTCATTTGTTGTACAACTCTGGGCAAACATTACAATTTCTGGACCTAAATTCTCTAATCTGTGATCATCACGTTTTCTGCCTGCAAGTTAAATTTTTCTGTGCTGTCAAAAGGATGAGATCTCAGGTTATTTGAAGGGAGCTGAACAAAAAAAATCACCTATAAAATTATTTTGCTATGTTTTCCCTCAGCCCCAATGTTGAAACTTCATGTAAATCTAATGCTATCTAGTTTTGCAAAACAAATGTACAAATTTTGTCTTTTATCTCCTGGAGTATCAAATGAGTGAGATTTTCATGGCACAGATTATCTTCTTTATTTTAAATAAGAGAAAACAGAGACTCTAGTTGGTTAGAATTTTGTTTCTCCAAATTGCAAAATACGTAGGGCAGACCACATTCTCAAGTTAGAGCATTTTGACCTGATTCAAGATATTGTGCTTTCAGTGATCCTCTCTCATCTGTTGCTTAAATAAAAGTAACCTGTGTTTCTTTGTTAGTTCTACTTTTATCTTTTTATTTTCTAAACTTCTGTGGGCTAGTCTACAGGGTCTTGGTGGTTCCTTATTTTATTGTCTTTTCATATAATATTGCTGTTCAAGATGACATGAGTATGAACCAAAATGTAGTTATAAATGTTTCAGATAATACATTTAAAACTTGGGACATGAGTAATGTATGATTCATTTATTTTTCCCCAATAGTACTTACATTTTCATGAATGTGCATAAGGCTGTAATTCTGAAAAAAATACCATTTTTTTATTAGTGGTAGCAAAATCTTTTAATAATCTTATTGTAAAAGGGTGACAGTGCCAAATAGGACTATCTACTTTCTAGCTCAATGGTAGCTCAACTTAGAGGACAGGACTGTTTACTCATAGTATCAAGTAACAGCGATCACTAGAATATCTATTCTGATCCACTTATAAAGTCTTCAGAAAAATTGTGTGTAAATTATCAATGGGCTCAAGGTAGAATAACTGATGAAGAGAATAAATCTCATAAAGAATGAAAAACTCACTAATTAAAATAAAAATGGAGAATTTGCACCTTTGAAAAACAAGCCGCTGGGTGCATTTCTTTATTCGAGTTTAATCAGTTTTAACTACTCTAATTTTGGCCTAATATGATCATTGCTTGTGTGTTCATCTCGGTTCCTTATGAGATAATTACTTTCAGCTTTGAACACGTAAAGTACTAAATGCCTCCCAAGGCTCAAATCAAAATTTGCCTTCTGCAGGTTAGTTTTTGAGCTTTGAGGTTTCAGCGGGAAATTCTTTATTTCTCTTATCTATTTTACTAAAGGAACCTTTAGAAGGACTTATACCTCACATTTTTAATGTTGAGAAGTTCTGCCTACTTTTAAAATGGTTTCTATAAAGGTTTTTATTGTATGAAATAGAACTTTATATTTTTGCATATGTATAGATAGTAATTATATTTAATGTGTAACTATAGCATTATGGTGTGTGGAATTTGACATTGTCCAGAACTCTTTATTTTTGACTGATTAAAAATGAAATGTCCTATCTTTTTATATGTTTGTTTGTTTTTCTTTGATCTCCCAGATAAACCTTGAATTTAGCATATGTTTTGTTAAATTATACATTATCTTATCCATTCTTGTATTTGGGTAGTGAGTGTTCTCCAACCTTTAATTATTCTTGCTGCATATTGTTATTTTGGTTTTTTTCTTCTCTTTTGATAAAAGAATCATGTTACAATTGAATGTAAAAAAAATAACTTTTTCAGTTCAAGTACTTACATATTCTATGATTTTTAAATGCCTCACAGAGAAATAATGTGTCTGTGACAGGGTATGTTGATGATTTAACAAGCTGCACTTTGGAATTTTGTTTTCAATCTACCACCTGAGGACACATCCTATGTCAAAATCATCAGAACTCAAGATCCATTAATTCTCCATGTACACTTAGCTTACTTAGTATCATTATTTCCTATTCTCATAGTCTTGCTATTAGAAAGAAGTATGAGATTCAATAATAATTCTGGCTTTCTTATATAGAAATATGTATATCATATACAAAAAGGACAGCCTCGCTAAACATTGCAAAGATCTCTCTCCTTTTGACAGATGATATTTTAGCATTTTCAAGCTGTGATACCAATACCAGTGTTGTTGACAGTAAAACTTATTCAAACAGGATACAAAAGGTAAATATTTACAAAATAAAACACACAAATCAATTGAAAAATAGGAAAATAATATTACTTTCTGAAGATTATTTCTGAAGAATTCTCTGAAGATTATTCAGAGGAAGGAAAAGTTAATGGCCGATAGCCATATTAAAAGCAATGCTAAAATTCAAAGGTAAATAGGGAAATGCCTAAAATCAAAAGCATGTAGGGCAGTTGCTTTTGTAAAGGTTCAGCCTAAAGGAAGATCATACATATGAGTATCTCAATATTGTGGATACTCATGATGAAGACTAAAACTACATGGATTTAATTTGATGATTTCTGTCATACAATTTTCATCAACTAACATTGCTTTGAATTTACTAATGGTGTTTTATTCCTGATAATGGAATATTGAGCAACCTTTATGTGTTTAATCTGACATTCTTCCCAATGTGATGCATGGGTGGTAAACTTGATAGCAAAATTCAAAGGGCTGCTGAATTGGAAAAAATGGCATCCATCAGACACATGCATTTTTTAAATGTCTTCATAGTTTTGCACAACTGTTCCATTGTCATAAATAAATACTAGAAAAGTTTATATCCTTGGCTCTTGTTTTAGTGTTTCATCTGCAGCCTTCCTCATAAATCTAAGCAAAGTATGTTTCTTTGTAATTTTACACATTGCATATGATGGGTCTAAGTTAGTCTATACATAGATTTTTCAGTTTGTTTTCTGGAGAAAACGATAGAAGAGATAGCTGTGCTTTGAAAACCAAGGGTTATTACTGAAAAAAAATCTGAATGTTAAATTTTTTTTTTCTAAATTCCAATTTAATGGAAAACTAAGGTGATGAGAAATGTTGGTAAGGGATGACATGGGGGAGGAGTGTATAAATATAATTTTTTATGGTCAACTGTATCCACACAAGAAAATATAACCTTAGCAGAAAGAAAATAAGTCCCTCGAAATTTATTTCCACTTAGAAAATAAAGTTATGTATTAGGAAACACAGGCTAGAAATTAAGTGACATTCTCCATGTCAAGAGTAGCTTTTATTCAGATTCTCAATCTGAATTGATTGAATTAGTAAGGGGGTGGAAGAGGGTCTAATTGTTAGCTTTTGGTGTAAAAAAAAAAAAAAAAAAAGGCCAATGAATAGATATTTAGCCGGGTATGACTGCTGTCTATTCATAGTAAGAAAAACATTTTAGTCAAGCATGCACCACGATGAAAAATATCCTATGGAAAACAGCCTTAGTTTCTGATACTATAATATTTTATTAAAAGTATGTTTAACTTTTTGATTCCAAAGAACCTATACTCAGCTCAAGACCCCAGGGTAAGAAGTTTATAGGATATCTTTCCCTTTGTCACTCTCAGTTTAAGCTACTTCAATGCAAATTGAAGAAGTAATTGTTTTAATAAAATGTCCAGTCCTGAGTGTAAACCAGGAGAAAAGTAGGAATGATGCACCTGATTGCATTAAGACTTTAAGACATTTGGTTTTTTCAAAAAATATTTTATTTATTTATTTGAGAGAGAGAGAGAGAGAGAAAAAGAGTGCAGGAGAGGGGGCAAGGCAGAGGGAGAGAGAGTCGTAAGCAGACTCCACACTGAGCATGGAGCCCATTGCAGGGCTCAATCTCATGACCCGAAATCAGGACCTGAGACAAAACAAAGAAAGGGATGCTTAACCAACCGCACCACCCAGGCACTCCTTGATCCTAGTACTTCTGACCCCACCTTAAATTCCTGATAACTGCGCTCCCCTCTCCATCAACTAGCCATCAGTAAATGGTACAGGGCAGGGTGCTTTTTCACTCAGGGAAGTTAGCCTCTGTATCCTGACAGCTTCAGATATGGTAAGAAAACAACAACCAACACCAATTTATAGTAATGTGATTTAGAAAACATTTATTGAGCACTTGCTCTTTATCAAATCCTATGCTAATTTTCTGGAATAAGAAAATGAATATAATATTGTCCTGCCTTCTAGAAGCTATCTTACTGGTTTGGATGACTTAATATGTAAATAAATAAAATTTAGCATACTATGATCAGAATAAAATAAATAAGAACATAAATCTGAAGAAAGAGAGAATAATTACTGGGGCACATGGGTGGCTCAGTGGTTGAGCCTTTGGCTCAGGGCATGATTCTGGGGTCCTGGGATTGAGTCTCACATCGGGCTCCCTGATAATAATAATTTTTTAAAAAATAAAATAAATAAATAATAAAAATAATAAATAAATAAAAATAAAAATAAATAATAAAAATTATGAAATAATAAAATCTTAAAAAAGAAAGAAAGAAAAAATAATTACTTACTTGAACTTGGGTTGAGAGAATATTTTCAAGAGAGTTCAATGAGACAAGTTTCTTTTTTTTTTTAAGATTTATTTATTTATTTATTCATGAGAGACACAGAGAGAGAGAGAGGCAGAGACACAGGCAGAGGGAGAAGCAGGCTCCATGCAGGGAGACTGACACAGGACTCGAACCTGGGACTCCAGGATCACACCCTGGCCAAAGACAGGCGCTAAACCACTGAGCCACCCAGGGATCCCCAATGGGACAAGTTTTATACGGTGTGAGATTTGGAGGAAAAATATGAGTTTCCCAAGAAGACAGAAAGGACATTTCAAGGTAATGAATCACATTTGCAAAGGCATATTCAATAAGCCACCAACAATGAGTTACAGGTTAAGAGATAGGATTGAGGAAGGAACCTGGATAATTCCCAGAACTCCGATTTTCATCTGTATATATATATATATATATATATATATATATATATATAGAGAGAGAGAGAGAGAGAGAGAGAGAGAGAGAGAGAGAAGAAGAAGAAGAAGAAGTAGAACAGTATCTGGAAAAAGGTAATAAGGTGAGGATTGTTGGGTTTAAGCAATTAGAAAAAAATGAAAATGGGTTGTATCAGCCACAGACATGGCAAAAAACAGATGGCACACCAATGAGGTAACCTACAGAGTTTTAGTAAAGATATTATTTTCAAGGTATACAAAAGGTGAAGAGAAGCCAGAAGGGCCTGTACAGCAGGGCACATCACTACTCCTAGAGGTGAAGGATGAAACATTTACCTGCATGGAGGTTCAGATATGTGTAAAGAGGGATTATGGTCTTTGACCACAGAAATGCAGATTCCTGGCAAAACCCTGCAGGGGAGAAAGCTGTGGGAATAAGTGTCCTGGCCTCATTACATTCTCTATCTACTGTTTCTCTCCACTGACTAAACCCAAGGGAAGCTAGAAGCCCGTAAGTAATTAATGGGGTCCACCCTGGGCATCATGAAGTGCACGAAAGGATTGGGAGTTTATCCAAACAAGTGAGTGGAGGACATCCAGTCCAGGGCTCAACTGATGCTTTTGAGATTTACTACTTACATTGAAGGCGCGTGAAAATTGTTTGATAAACAGCTTTTTCTTTGAAAATATATTAACCACAAATTCATAACATTCTAGAGATAGTTTCTGCATATATTTTATGAGTTATAAAAATATCATCATACATGTGAATATGTTTTAATTGTCATACCAGCAAAACCAACTAATTAAAGTTCTTGCAGTCTTTTACAGGTCCAATTTAGGGGTCAATCCATTCTATTCCGGTAAACAATTGCTAGACTCATTCCATCTGTTCTAAAGTAGAAAGTATCTGATTTTCTAAAAGACACTATTCCCTGTGACTTATATAAACAGCAATCATTATTGATATAGTTCCAAATTTTGAAGTAATATGAAATATAAGATGACAAGGAAATATTGTGAAATTTTATCTTTAGTAATAATCTCAGATAAATCACAAATGTTGTATTTTGCCTGTTATAGACATCAAAAACTGTATGAAAATTGTGTTTAAATCTTGTCACTTCCCCAGTGCCACAAGCGTTTTTGCGTCTTATGATGCTGTAAGAAAGCAAAGTGATTGTTTCTCAGAACTTATGGTCTAGAGAGCCTTTGCTGTGAAATACAATTTTGGAAGCTAACTACGGGCACAAATATTAGAAACTTCTATGAACTAAATTTGATGGGCCAGTAAAGAATTATATCATCTTCTAGGTTATGGTAAGAGCCATGAATTACTTTGTATTGTCTACTGCTGTTGATTTGAATACAAATTACAAAAAAGCAAATGTATGGGGCCCATGTCAGAAGTTTTTAAACAACTCATTTTCTTTGTATACTGTTGCTAAAAATGATGGTCATTATAAAGATTCAGGATAGGGGCAGCCCTGGTGGTGCAGCGGTTTAGCGCTGCCTGCAGCCCAGGGCGTAATCCTGGAGGCCCGGGATCGAGTCCCACATCAGGCTCCCTGCATGGAGCCTGCTTCTCCCTCTGCCTGTGTCTTTGCCTCTCTCTCTCTCTTTGTGTCTCTAAGAACAAATAAATAAATAAATCTTAAAAAAAATATTCAGGACATAAATATCATTATACTAATTTTTAATATCTAATTAGACTATTTTCTGAGCATTAAAAGTATACAAGTTTTGGGCCAAAGGCCATGGTGAAGAAAGGAGAAAAATAAGAAGAGATTTACTTTTTAGACTTAAAAAGATGACGCTTTAGAATTATCACAGAAAGGCTATGCTCCCAAACTTTTCTGGTGTTCTGGTTAATAACATGTGTCATGAATAGTCTTTGATAGGAATTCCTAGATTTTTCTTATTGTGGACAAATTTAATAATAAATCTTGTAATTCTGGAATTTAAGAAATATTATATGGTACAAAGAGGTGTTTACTGACATGAGAGTCAGGGGAAATAGTCCCATTTATGCAAACAACAGATTGGTTGAAATTGAAAGTGATAAAAA
The DNA here is from genome assembly GCF_018345385.1 of Vulpes lagopus. NCBI lineage: Eukaryota > Metazoa > Chordata > Mammalia > Carnivora > Canidae > Vulpes > Vulpes lagopus. The sequence goes on along the minus strand of NC_054838.1, from coordinate 3,546,163 downwards.
CTTTTACAATCCTCAAATTTGCCATTACTTAATTTGGAGTGGAGACTAGATGTAATTTAAATAATCCACCATGCCCAATATCATAGCCCTTGAAATTATGTGGCCATATTATAAAGATATCTCTATAATTCTAAGTTTGTACCACGTTCTAATGTTGTCCTAAGAATATAGATATTCCTTCTTCACTCAAAATTTATTTTACTACCTCAATTTCCTTTTTTTTTCAATTTTTTAAATTGAATAAAAAGTTCATTTTAATATCCATGAAATTAGTCTTTTTCTTCAGGGAAATGTTTTATTTTAGTATAGATTAAAAAAAATCAAACAAAGCCCAAAGTTAGTAGAAGGAAAGAAATAATGGGTTAGAGCAGAAATAAATGAAATAGAAGCTAAAAAGACCAGTAGTATGCACTTCTTTGAAAAAAATAAAATTGACAGCATTTACGTTAAATTTACCAAGAAAACAAAAGGAGGAAGACTCAAATAAATACAATTAGAAATGAAAGAGAAAACATCTGATAGCACAGAATTACAAAGAATCATAAGTGACTAGTATGAGCAGTTATATGCCAACAAATTGGACAATGTAAAAGAAATGGATAAATTCCTAGAAACATACAACCTACCAAGACAGAATCCTGAAGAAAGAGAAAATCTGAAGAGACTGATTACTAGTAAGGAGATTGAATCAGTAATCACAAGCCTCTGAACAAACAAAAGTCCAGGGCCAGATGGCTTCACTTGTGAGTTCTACTGAAACGTTCAAGGAATAATTAACTCCCATTCTTCTCAAGCTCTTCCAAAAAACAAAATAGGAGGGAACACTTCCAAACTCATTTTACAAGGCTAGCATTACCCTGATATCTAAATCAGATAAGGATGTCACAATAAAAGAAAATTCCAGGCTAGTATCTCTGATGAAGAAAGGTGCAAATATTCTCAGCAAAATATTAGCAATCTATATTCAACAATACAGTAAAATAATCACACACCATGATCAAGTGGGATTAATTCCGGGGAGGCAAGGATGGTTCAACATTCACAAATCAATGTGATACTCCACATTAACAAATGAAGGATAAAAATAATATGATCATTTCAAGAGATGCAGAAAATACATTTGACAAAATGCAATATCATTATTGATAACAACCCTCAAGAAAGTGGGTATCAAAAGAGTGTAACTTAACATAAAGGCCATATATCTTAAGCTGATAGCTAATACCACACTCAATGGTGAAAAGCCAAAAACTTTTCTTCTAAGATCAGAAACAAGACAAGATGCCTACTTTTGTGAGATTTATTCAACATGATATTGGAAGTTCTAGTCTGAAGAATTAGGCCAGAAGAAAAAAATAAAAAGTCTCTAAATTGGAAAGGAAGAAGTAAAACTGTCACAATTTGTGGATGACATATTATATAGAAAAAACCCTAAAGATTCTGTCAAAAAGCTTAGTTCTAACTGAGTTTGTTATGTTACGGATGCAAAATTAATATATAAAAATCTCTTGCTTTTCCAGACACTAAAAATGAATTATCGGAAAGAGAAATTAAGAAAACAATCCTATTTACAATTGCATTAAAAAGTATAAAATATCTAGGAATAAACTGATGGTCACCAGCAGGGAGGTGGGTGAGGGGATGGATGGTGGGGATTAAGAGCACACCTATCATGATGAGCACCGAGTAATGTATAGAATTGTTGAATCACTGTATAGCGCACCTGCAACTAATAGAACACTGTATGTTAACTATACTGCAATTAAAATATAAAACTTAATAAATAAAAAATTGAAAAATAAAGTGAACCCATTATTAACCACCACAGTATGTTGCCTGTTTCATACAGCTTTACACGGCTCATTCTCTTTAGAGCTGTTGCTTCAGTGAGTTCAGGGGCTGATTTAAAAAAAATCCATTTAAGAAGACATTTTCCCTTTCATAAATGAATTCCAGTATTATTTTGAAGGTAGAAACAGCATAGATTTCCCTCCTGCCTCTTTCTACTATATTCAACAATTCACCAATGAAATGAAATGAAACCACTTTAACAAGCCTAACCTACATATACTGTGTCAGGCCCACCTGACTCCCAAATTCTACTTTTATTGCACCATATGGCACTTTTCAACCACAACTACTCTCATCACAGGTTGATTCTCTTGTCTTGATTGGTGAATTTTCGGTACAGAGGTATTCTAATTTATTTTTAATAAAGGATACACCTCCTTCACTAGCAATATCTTAGCTCACAAAATTTGTGAAAATGCAATGAATGAGCTTCTTGAAGTCTTTATTATTGTGTCACATTAATATTTAGATATTTTGACTTTGCTGTTTATTCCTGAAAAAGATCGAGTCAAGAGTACAGTAAAATGTAGTATAAAAAATGGCATTAAAAATTCATTCTTTAATTATTTCTCTTTCAAATTTAGGATTGACAAGAAAACAGTCCATAGTGGAGACTGTAAAGGGATATTTTTATGAGCAGACTACACAATACTTGAGAAAAATATCTAGTCAGTATGATTATGCTTAACATCAAATCAAACTCAAGGTTCTTAAAAAAACAACTGCTAGAAAATCCCCTATTTTATTTTGAAAATCCCCTATTTTAGAAGATAAAAATATATGAAATTCTAATCCCCAATTCACACATAGTGATTCAGAATGTTTGATGTGGGATTATTAATTGATGTTATTAACAGGTACCTTGGATGATTCTGGTTTGCAGCCAAGTTGGAAAATGACTGGCTTCTAGCACGTGCCCCACCTACTATCCCAGCCATCATTAGCCACTGCTGTAAGATATTGGAACAACCTTCAGAACAATGGTTCTTAATTTGAGGGACTATAGGGACATGTGTAACAGGCCTGAAAAAAAATCATTAGAACCTCTATCCATACAGCACATGTATAATGTTGCCAATAATCTCAAGGAGGTAAGTCAAGGATTCAATTTTCCTTGAGAACGCCTATTTCCACCAAAATCCTCCCTTTGTCTACCTAAAGTTTTCCCTTATAAAAATTATGATGCCCTATATATGATTTAAACTGCTGTTGTTTCTCAAATACAACATTTCATCTTGGGTTTGGATAGCAGTGTTTTGTGTTTTTTTTTAAGGATTTTTATTTCAATTTAAGAGTACAAATTCAACTTCCTGAAACAAGCATGATTTAGGCAGACCAAGAGATACATTTCCTAGAATAAATATTTTTCACAACCTTTGCATTCTGCATTATACTGCATTATACTAGATTATTTATTTATGATCTCTCAGAATTAGATGAAACTTTGTACTTAAGGTAAACTATGATGACAACAAGAAAAGATGTTTCCCTTCATGGTTTTACTTAAAATATGACCTTTGCCTCACCTGGCTGATCTCCAACAATGCCTTTAAGTCTGTAGTAATTCAAATGTAAAGATCCCCTGCATTTTCTCTTTAACTTTTTTTTTTTTTGTCATTTGTTTGTTTAAATTTATTTATTTGTTTATTATTTATTTATTTATTTATTTATTTATTTATTTATGTATATTTTTATTTTAAAAAGTGCTCAAGTGCAAGCAGGGTTAGGGCAGAAAAGGAGGGTGAGGGAGAGAGAATTTGAAGGAGGTTACACACTGAATGCAGGGCTCAATCTCATGGACACAAGACCATGACCTCGAGATCATGACCTGAGCAGAAACCAAGAGTCAGATGCTTAATAGACTGAGCCACATAGGTGCCTCTTTCCTTAACTTGCTAAAAAGAGTAATAATCAATTGGATTAAATCACTAAGATATTTTTTCCCTTCAAGGTTTGTTTCAAATATAATTCTGAGCTAGACTTTATTACACATTTTATGAGTGTCAGGTTTATAATTGTTATTGACTCCCAACTTTGGGGAGAAAATGAAAACAAAGAGAATCTGAGAAATTCTTGTTGCATTTAACTCAATTCACCAAATAATTCTTAATTAAATTTCTAAAAGCAAGGAGATATAATGATGAGTTCGCCATTGCCGTTGATTTTTCCCAAACACACTGTGTACTGTTGATCTGAGACTCTCACCTTGCTACCTCTAACCGTATTATTGTGATATTACAAGCTTCTGGCTTGAGGCTCTAACTTGCCCTAAGAATTATTACACAGCCTTCCAGTAATGCCTCAAATGCATTTAAAATGCATCAAGTTCGATAAAACTTTGAAATATTCAGAATAAGTGTAAAGTACTTTTAATGAAGATACCATGTTAAAATTGTTTGTTGTGGCATCCAGAAGAGGTTTTCATGTTCATGTCATCTGAATCATAGATTTTGGAGTCCTTCTTTCAGAAAAAAAAATGCAAAATGATATAAATAGTTTTTCTTGTCTTTCATATCCATGGCATAATCTCTGCTTGTTTTAGCCCTTCTGTCAATTGCTTGAAAGATGGTTTTCAAGCAATCTGACCACTGGGGAACATCATCAAACCACTATCTCTCATAAAATGTTTTATATTGAAGCCGTGGGACGTGATTTGTGTCATGATCATTCAATGACAATTCTTACAGTATCCAATGACTGAAAATAATTCCTCATTTATTGTCATATTTCCACTAAGTACCTATGCCAAGTGTTTCACATACATGGTTCCAATCAGTGCTTAAGACAATGACTGACGTACAGCCTATTTTCTTCACTTTACACATGAAATGATTGGAGAAAGAAGAATTGTTTAATTTGCCCCAAATTACAGAGCTAGTAACATAAGCAGCAATTTGGATTTTCATAAGGTAGCCTGGGTACTTGTACAATAAAAACAGCATTCAGAGATGAGCATTTATTGAACACCTCCCAAGATGGCACTTTAGAGTTAATGAGTGTTAAAGAGAAAGCTGATTTTGGATGTGAATGCAATTTAGTCGCTGAAATATAGGTGAAGTATCAGAGCACCAGCAGGGTAATCTCTCCATTGAAGTTACTTACTGCATCACGTTCTGAAATTATGTTTATATATTAGAAATTTAAAATGCGTCCTAAATTCAACAAGTTATCATTTTTTTCAACTGTTTCTATTAGCCTGTACCCTGGATTACTGGAACAGATCCCGAAAAGCCTTCCTTCTTCACATTTGACTTTCTATATTAAATATTTCAAACTTCATCCTGTAGTGTAAGATATAAATCAAATTACATCCTAGTCCTGCTCAAAATCATCTGGTGGCTCCCTGTTACAGTCAATGATATGACCTCTTGACTCTCACTTTTTCCCTCTTTGAAACAGCCACAATGACCTTTCTGAAAGTCAAAATAAGCAAAGTCCAGTCTTGTCGGTGGTCTATTTTATTTGACTTGAATTCTATTCTCTTGGAGAGTAACATGCCTTATTATTCCATTATTGTATTTATATCTCTTCCAACATCTCCACCAGGCACTCATTTTTCTGCCATTAACTGGAAGTATGGGCAGATAGGATTTGGGAACTCCCTCTCTAGATCTTTTTCTTCTTCTGAGATTCCCCCTTTCTAGAAACCATGATTGCTGTGCCTCAGTACTCTCCTCATAATCCAGAAAGACGATGCCTATCCTCCAGCTTCTAGCTCCTTATACAAGAAGCCGCAAAGGGAAATCTACTCCAGATAACTCCCCTTGGTATGTGTGCTTGCCACCAGCATCTGCATGCCTCTCATTATTCTCCATTGCTTTCTGCTATCTGCTCACTTTTTCCAAGTTTTATAATTGTTATCTGTGGAGATGTTGATCTAGTAGAGTTTTAGCCATACTGGCAGTGAAAGAGGACCTATCTACCTGAAAGATAAAATTTTCACTTTGACTCATATTCTCCAAGTATAACGACTGAAGAACCCATCCCTTCATCTTCATCATCTTCATCATCTCTCATCATATAAAAATTGACTTTAAAAAAATTGACTTTATAAATTTAATTTATATTAAATGTTGCCTGAGATGATAAAATTTTCAGCATGAAGTTGAAGAGCAGGACTAACAATCAAAGAGATGGGCAGAACTGGGCATGAGGAGAACATAATGGTATAAATTGGGGTATAATTTGGTAGAAAATGTGGGGAGAGAAAGAGATCAATGATAGTCTAAAATATGGTGCTTGAAACTTTGGTTATGTCTGCTACTCCATAATGCAATCATTTGAGCAGGTTACTTAACAGGTTACTTAACCTCTTTTTTTTTAAGATTTTATTTATTTATTCATGAGAGACACACACACACAGAGAGAGCGGTAGAGCACAAGCAGAGAGAGAAGTGGGCTCCTTACAGGGAACCCAATGTGGGACTCGATCCCTGGACCCCAGGATCATGACCTGGGCTGATGGTGGTGCTAAACTGCTGAGCCACCCGGGCTGCCCACTTAAGCTGTTTCGATTTCAATTCCTCATGTGTGAAAGGAAGATAAATAATTTTCCTCTAGTCACTTTTGAGAACTTCATGGTATTGTGTATGCAAATTCCCCCCCTTTTTTTCAGAGTTAGCTTTTAATCATACAATGTTTATTTATTCTACAAAGTAATATTGTTAAGCAGTTATTATACATTGTTCCCAGGGATACCACTTTATTTTCTATTTATTTATATTTTAAAGATTTTTATTTATTAATGAGAGACACAGAGAGATAGAGAGGCAGAGACGCAGGCAAAGGGAGAAGTAGTCTCCATGCAGGCACCCTGATGGGGGACTTGATCCTGGGACTCCAGGATCATGCCCTGAGCTGAAGACAGATGCTTAACCGCTGAGCCACTCAGGTATCCCTCAGGGATACCACTTTAAATAGATGAGAAATAATTTCCACCCACACGAAACTCAAAGGTAGAAGAGGCTGTCACAGTAGAGTGAATACATGCCTTACTGAGAGCAGCAGTACAGTGAGCCATGGAGCAAATAGTGGAGCTGTCTAACCTAGATTTGGGAAATCTAGGTAGGATTTCCCATGGAAGTGACATTAAAACTAAGATTGAAGGATAAATCAGTTAAGGTGAAAAAGGAAGTCATCAAAAAAAAAAAAAAAAAAGAGAGAGTGTTAACAAGATTTGTAAGAAATCGCAGTATATGATTTTATAGGGCCAGGAAATATAAATCTATTGGTCATGTCCATTCAATATTGACCATGAAGAATGTAATAATTAATTATTTTCCAGAACAAATTCTATGGAATATATTCCCACAATTATACCACATGAAAATAGAGTATTGGAAAGAGACCTTCCTTTCTTTTCTTCTTCTTTTTTAATCTGAATAGAATACATGCAGAAGCTCACATGATCCTTTTAACAGATATTTTTGGTACATATATGACACAAAAGTTTTAATAAAACATACATGTCTTTGAAAGAAATGAAACCTTCCCAAACATGGAATTTTAGCTGATTTTATTGTTTATTTTCTAGTTGATAGCTAGAAATTGGTATTCTAATGGAGTCATAGTTACAGGAAAACAGCAAAAAAGACTCTGATGTTCTCATGTTAAAATTGATCAACATGGGATGCCTGGGTGGCTCAGCAGTTGGGTGTCTGCCTTTGGCTCAGGGCGTGATTCTGGGGACCCGGGATCGAGTCCTACATAGGGCTCTCTGCACAGCGCTTGCTTCTCCATCTGCCTGTGTCTCTGCCTCTCTCTCTCTCTCTGTGTCTCTCATGAATAAATAAATAAAATCCTTAAAAAGAAATTGATCAACATGAGGTTATAGCCACTGTCTTTATGTGCTGAAGGCAACAAGTGAGCAAGAGAATTTTAAAAGTTTCACAAGTTCCCGGATACTTGGCACATTTTCCCTAGACGATTAGAGAAGTAGAGAGAAAAGAATAAAAATTTAGGAGTCAACAGCTAAGCTGTGGTCCTGACATTTGGCAACTCAATTAGTCATGGTACCTTTGATTCATTCCTGCACATAAAATTCAGATGTTATGTTGCCCAAGGCTTTCCTCAGCAAAGTTCTCAGGAGCCTTAGCTTTTCCACATGATTCTTCTGTCTCGAATGTATCTGCTGTATTTTGAGAAAACTTCTAGGAACTTCCAAACATATTTACTGCTTATAGCTCATGAACAGGAACTTGGCACTTGTCCATACCCCTCTGGAGGAAGGTTGGGCAAAAGCAGTCTGTGCAGGTATCTCATGTTCTCAAATAGTAATTCGGGTTTCTATTACCTTAAAAGTAAATATTGATTCTTCAGCTGCATCTAGTGGTTTTCTCCACAGAATCATCAATAATAATATTAACAAGAAGAGAACAGAAATGATATTAACGATAGACATACTTTATACTATTATTTAAAGCTTATTTAATTTTTAAAGTAATCTCTACACCCAATGTGGGGCTCAGACCTTGCAATCAAGAGTTGCGTGCACCTCCAACTGATTCAGTCAGGCGCCCCCATAATTTATCAACTATTCCAAGCAGTCAGTTCCGTTGCTTTGTGAAATCAGAAACAGTTTTATTTCAATGACTCAAGAGCACTCTCTCTTGCCTGTCTCCTTCTGCTCTTAAAATTTCCTTCCATTGAGACCAATGGTTTCAAGTAGGGCAGGTGAGCTAGAGTTTGTTTAAGTTTCTGTATAAATTGGCTTTGAAAAAACCAGTTTGCTATTTGCAGCCCATTTAAAATCCACATGATGCTTTTCAGCATTCATTCATGTTTTCCCCTCCTGTGATGGGCAGAGTTTACTTGCTCACTGAAGTGATGCTAACCTTAGTCTGTGATTTGTTTTGGCCACGATGGTGTTTATGGAATTGTCAGGAAGAGAGACTCACAATGTGTTGGGTGTCAGCTTTGGTGTTCCGATCTGCCATGAACGTGAGGCAGAGCAGGGACTGGACTCAGGTCCCCTCATGCCTAAGGGTAATATCCGACATTCCCTGATAGCTGAAACCCTATGCCTCTTGAGTGGCATATCTTGGGGACTGTGGAGGCAGGAAGTTTACCAAAGGAGGGAGTCAACCACAAAGATTGTCAAAGACAGAATCAAACCAGTCTGTGCCATGGTGGATCCTTGGCTGACCTTTAACTGACTTTTCCCTCATTATAATACTAAAAATCCTTTCCAGGGTGGAGATCTAACATGCTCATTACACATGGGATGCATGAAAAGCATGTCCTTTAAATGCATAGGGGCTAATAAATCCCCACCTCTACATGCTTGAACATCACCCTTTTCCTGCTTAGGCCTCTTTCAGACTCTCTGTGACCGCTATCCTTGCAGAAATCAGCCTGAAGATTTGTTCTGCTTCAGCATAAACCCCACTATAGCCTTGCTTGAAACTCCTATTTTGAGGCCAGACAGGTTGAGGCCCCAAGAGGGAGGACCTCAGGCCTTCACCAGGGGAGTTCATGGCTTTGCATGAGAAAGAATTCAAGAGCAAGCCATTTAGTGAACCGGTCAAAAATTTATTAAGCATAGAAGTAAGAAAGGATCTGCTTCACAGACAAAGCAGTGGTTTCCCCTCCCAGATGAGGGAGGGGAATCCTTCTTTACCTCTAAGGAAGGATTGTGTAAGTTTGTTTTAAAATTAGCTAACCGTGTAGGGAGGGGCTTCAACTGGGTTTATCATTCATGTTGGTCACTTTTTCCATTGTCTTCGGGTTGTGGAATTAGCCACTGGGAGCAATTTCAAGATTGTCCAGCTTATGTGTCTTTGACTGCCAGAGCGAGTGAGGCCTTGTGGTTTTCCACAAGTCTTAAGAGTCAGATCTCAAGACTCTTTTCATGACCTGCTGACTTTTAGGTTAAGGGTCCTCAGAAAACCGAAGTGGCTTTCTTTGGTCAACCTGTCTCCCTAGTCTTTTTTCCCTCCTTTCTCAGGTTAAGCATCTTGTCAATTTTGATTCTTTAGGGAGCCCAAGGACCCAGTTAAGTGAGAAAAGGAACATGGCTTAGCTGCTTTCTGCCAGGTCTTCAGCAGGAAACATAATTGAAAAGACCTAAACTCAACCTGCAGCCTAAAACAAAACCACAGCCTCAATCATACTTCAGTTAACCCAGAGATCCAGGAGCAAGAAAAAAAATGTGTATAGTGGTCATGGGATTTCTGTGTTTGTTTGTTGTGTAGGAAAGCTGACAGATATACACTGTTACCTCTATTTCATTCGACTTAATAGATTTCTGTTTTGATTAATACTTCCATTTAAGACACAGCAAGCAATTCTATCTTTCGGACTTACTTCATCAAAATTCTCCTATCTGGAGACACTGCTGCTTGTGCTTTATCTTCTAGGTTAGTCGATATCCCGTGAGATTGTAACTGGCAAGGCTGTAATGCACTTTGAATTCCTGAGGTCCTTTTAATCAAAATGAGACCACAAGGCAAGTCCAATCAGATTATTTTTGTCATTTAATGTGCTGAAGATCTAAGTAAGATCTCCAAATAACTCCTCAAGAAAACTTCTGGTTTGGTGTTTGCTGGTCAGCTCATACCCTGCAGGATAATTTTGATATTGATGAGATGGTCTGTCTATCCAAAAAGACATCAACCAGTGTTTTCCACACAGCCACATACATATATGCCAAAACAAATTCCTGTTACTCTGTTTTGTTTGTTTTCAACCAATTCCTTTCCTTCAGTCTTTATCTAATTGATCTATGAGTGTAGCTTAATTAATCCTAAAGAGCTAGAAGCACAAAATAACTGATAGCATCTTTTTTTTTTTTATTGGATTGCTATCAATCTTTATGCAACTGAATTACTGTAGTACTGTTAATCATTGGTATGAAATTATTTCCCAATGTGATCAATATAATTCTAGAAACATGATTGCTCACAAGTTTTCCAGATTAATTCCTATGTGTATATTAAACACAAAAGATTAAGTGTATACTAAACACAAAAGATTAATTGTCTATCAATCAGTTGTATTTATCTGCACTTTAAGGAATTTGAAAGATTCAGTTGGAGCTACCTAAAACTGAAAATGCAAAGAAAGATACTCTCTGCATAATTTGATCAGGGTTTCAAGGAATTATTTCAGAGCTGTCTACTGCCAATTGTTTACATAAATAGACAACTCATTTATTATTTTTTCCTTCCTGTAAGGACAAATATTATTTTCAAGACTTGAATAGGTAACTATCTTTTTAACAAAATTCTAAAATCTCATTTTGCCCGATAGAACATTTTTCTAGGACTAAAAACTTAATCTCGTCTCTTAAAAAAATGTATTTACTTCAGGAAAGCAACTGAATTAGACAAACATTTTAAATCTTTACTCCCTATTATTTTATCTAAAAATATCTTAGAAAATGTAAGTTAATAAATACCAAGTTGGAAACCCTTGCTGACCTCATCCTTTATCCTTAGGCACTCATGACCTCATTTAATACACTTTTTATACAATTAAATATTTTGAGATCCAGCCAAGGCCCAGTATCAGGATGGACACAGGAATAACCAACGGGAAGATGAACGGCCTTCTGATCTCGAGATCTTTGAAGTCCAGCAGAGGAGGTCATAGAAAACCAACAACTCCAAGATACTGGGAAAACTTTTTATTTAAAAGAAATAATCATACAGTGATTGTGGAAGAAAAATATCCTTGCCTAAAAGAGGTCTAATGGGACTTCTCCAAGGCCATGGACTTAAATTGAGCAGGATTTTATGAGCAAAGGAAACTCCAACAGTCCAGACAGCAGTATGTTCAGTGTTGTAAAAACAGCAATGTTTTAGAAGATGAGAGCAAGTTAGGCCTGTGGGATCACAGTGCAATGCATAAAACTAAGAATCTGCCTGGATATAAAGAATTCAAGTTGATGCATGGTTTATTTACTTATTTATTTATTTACTTACTTATTTATTCCAGTTAAAGGTTTTGGATAACTTGCTTTGCTCTGAAAAGTGCTAAGTAAAGAAAAGATATTAAGCCAGTAAAAGTCAAAAGTTATCTTTATTTGTAAAGTTTTAATTTTTCAGAAAAGAAAGCCATTACATTTGAATACTACTCTTAATATTTTTCAAGTCATGATTAAAATAAAGTTGGAAGCAAATAATCAAAATGTGTAAGATAGTTGACTGAAATAAGAATATGGGTTAAATTTTTAGAGTTTTTTTTGAAATATTTAAACATATTTTTCAATTCTTAAATATTAAAAATAAAAAAAACAGAAGACATCATGAGATTGGACTTTTGTATGATGAATTAATGATGGTAATAAGACAAATATAAAAAAAATAATCTGAGTAAGAAGTGATGAGATTCCTAATGAAGACAGTAGATTTGGAGGAGCCCTAGTTTAAAAGCTTGCTTTTGTATTATCCAAAGAGGAAGAAGAGAAGGAAGAAGACGAAGAAAAGGAGGAAGGGCAGGAGAGGGAGAAGCAGCTGCCTTTTATAAATGATTCCCTCTATCACTGTGAGTCTCAGTTTTCTCATAAAAGTAGAGATATGTTTGCCATGAGATTTGTAGTTTTTGTTTGTTTGTTGTTGTTATAATAAGAAAAATATTACAAAACCCAAATTGGTCAGATATAATAACCACAAATTATTTTCTGGATTTTTGCAAAGACTTGCAAGATTTCTAAAATGACAAAGGAAAGTTGATGATTAGAAGGGTTAAAGCTAAGTATTGAGAGGAATCAATCCACTTTTTTAAGAAACACCTTAAGGATAAAGAGGTTGTTGGCCTTATTTGAGCAGGAAAAGAAAGAAGATAGTATTATAAAGTTATGTTTGTGTCTCACATTTATTCCGCCTTGAGCATTACAACTTATACCTCTACTGTCTTAGGTGAACCTTGTGAAACTTCACTGGATGTAAAATCCTTTGTATGTTACTTAATTCAAATATTTGGAAAGAGATATGACTCAGTGTCTCAATTTTCAATCACTTCCTAACTTGTCCATTTTGTGGCAGCTGGGAAAATCTGGTAGGCCAAAACATTCAGCTAGTTTTTATCCAGATCAAAATGGAGAGGAAACAAACTCTTGACTATGAGAGTGGGGAAGTGTTGGGGGGAGGGGGGGGGCAAAATAGGTGAAGAGGACTAAGAGGTAAAAACTTCCAGTTATAAAATAAATGAATCATGGGGATGTAATATACAGCATACGGAATATAACCAATAATATTGTAATAGTGTTGTATGGTGACAGATGGTAGGTAACTAGACTTATCATGGGCATATTTTATAATGTATAAAAATATTGAATCACTATATTGTACAGCTGAAACTAATAAGATATTGCATGTCAATTATACTTTCAAAAAAGGGAGCAGAAGGAATAATTTCAAATTATAGTTTTTAACAATAACCAGAAAAAATACCAGAGGAGCATTATAAAGCATCAAGTCCAAAAATCTAAGAACAAAAAAATTGAGGACTCAGGAGCTAAGGAGGTTTAAACTAGAGCTCAAAACAGGGTAAGGTGACCAGATTCATTAAAAAGGTATATTTTAAATAATGTATGAAAGGTAGAGGTCTGGCTTTGTTTTTGTTGTTTCTGTTTTTTGTTTTGTTTTCCAGTGGGTGATGAGTATATGAGGAACTAATGCCATCCTGATGTTTTAAACAAGGAAAGTCATACTCAAAATTGTATGCCCATCCCTGTTGGAATTTATTTAAAGTAAATTTTTCTGACGTCCATGCTCATAACTTAGGACAATACATGACAGATGTTAAAACCTTTTGAAAGTGTGGATTTTAGGATGATTAGGTTTGATTTTTTTTAAGGTCTGCTGGCAGAGCATTTAGTAGAAAAATAGCTATATCTCATCTGCTGCCTAAACAGTTTCAGTTTTCTCTTAAACCATGCATCTTGACTCCTCAAAAACCTCACTGCTCTTTGTTATTCACTATCCAGTTTCCCAGTGACTTTGATTCAAGAGTTTTAAATCTTGGAAAGCGTTTAGAGGCCATCCATCCTATATATTATAGGCCTATGTTTATTAGGTGGTAATATATACATAGACTCATTCACGCTTTTCTTATGCATTTCATATACTTGGATGAATTCCATGGCAAAATATTGTAAAGATTATTTAAATGAAAAAGGCAGAGTTAAAACTCTCAGAGTGAATTGAAAACGAAATAGAGCAAAATTAACTTATAATGGTGAAAGTCATATTTATATTTCAAAATTGAGTAACCTCATTCTAAAACCAAGAGCATTAGAAGGTTCTGCAGAACACTGGTTTAGGAATAATTTATTTCTGTAGGTAAATATGAATTTTAAAATTTATTACATTTCTTCTAAAAAGTGAAAGATGATGGGATTGAAGGAAATAGCAGTTTTACATACCTTTCATATGCCTGAAATGTTGGCAGGTGACTAAATGTTGTAATTTTATTTAATCTCTATAATGACCATGGTAGAAAAGGATTACTAGTCACATTTTATGATGAAGAAATTAAGGCTCCTAGAGTCACTGCTTAGAGTCCACAGCTAGGAAATGGAAGTTACACAAATAGGTAGTGGCAAAAATCAGATTTAAACCCAAATGGGCATGGCTCTGAAGCCTAAAATCTTTCTAATCCTAGAAATTGTATCCATTGATGAAAGCCCAGCCAGGTAATTATCATGACAGTTTTGACGATATTACTAATATCAGTGTATACACTATGAGTGATACACTTTTGTCCAAGGGCTTATAACCTAATCACAAAACACAATCCAGTTATAATAATACCTGAATATAAAATAAAAGTTCAGCTGAGTCCCACATGATTAGAAGATCTAATCAACATGAGATGAAATCATTAATTAGGTCTTTGTGGTAGATTTTCAAAGAAGAAAATAATTAAGAGCATTCATAATTAAAAATAACACATATATGGAATCAACTTTGGCATAGGAACAGAGTAGGACACCAACCTAGAGAAAAACACAAGATCGATTTTCCATGTAATCATTTAAAACACAGCTATCTCATAGTATTTGTTATATACTTTAGTTTCTACATCTGCAAAATAGAGATAGTGATACTTCATAGGGTTGTTATCAGGCTTATATAAGATAATATATGGGAAAGCAAATAGTGAACTGTGATTCTAATATTCAAAAGTCACCAGAAGGCACTTTCACATTTATCAAAATATGAAATTCTAGCCAGACTTAAAGTAAATAGATAGTTAGAAAAAGCTGTCAAAAGTTCTATAAAAACACTAAAGACACATACACTTAAATTTTAAAATTCTTCTTTAAGTTTTGTGATTCATCAATCATTGATATATTTCCTTTTTATGGATCATTGATGTTCAAGGAAAAACCTGACTCTTAAATAAGATTCTGAAAGAAACTAACATATAAGCTCTACCTCAAAGATATTCAAAAGCAAAACAAAAAAGAACAGAGTAGGAGAAAGAATGAAAGGACCACTTTCTTAGAGCACACAAAAATAAATTCAAAATAGATTAAAGACACAAATGTGAGACCTAAAACTATAAAAATCCTAGATAAGAACACAAGCAGTAACTTCCTTGACCTTGACCACAGCAACTTCTATGTTTCTTGAAGCAAGGGAAACAAAAGCAAAAATAAACTATTGGGACTACTTCAAAATAAAAAGCTTCTGCCCAGCAAAGGAAACAATCAGCAAAACTACAAGGCGTCCTAGAGAATGGGAGAAGATGTTTGCAAATGATGTGTCTGTTAAAGGGTTAGTATCCGAAATATATAAAGAAGTTAGAAAACTCAACACCCAAAAGAACAATCTAATTAAAAATGGGCAAAAGACATGAAAAGACGTTTCTCCAAAGAAGACTTACAGGTGGCCAATAGAGACATGAAAGGATGCTCAACATCACTCATCACTAGGGAAATGCAAATCGAAACTACAGTAAGGTATCACCTCACACCTGTCAGAATGACTAAAATCAACAACATAGGAAATACCCGGTGCTGGCAAGGATGTGGAGAAAGGGGAACATGGGGTAGGTAGGCACATTGCAAAATAGAAAGTGATCTTAGGGTTCAAGCAGTACAATGTATATCAAAAATTTGAATATTTTAACCAGATGATTGTACTTTGGGGGTTAAATTCTGAGGCTGACTTGTATATTTGAAGCATGTTATGAATTTTATGTTTGATTATATACATACCCACTTATGCACATCTATGCATATATCCATATATCCATACATATATCTATTTGAATTTACATATACACATATACATGTTCAAATATATATTCATGTATATAAGTGTTTCTATATAAATCTGCACACATAGAAATATTTACATATAACAATATATTAATAGATGTATCAATATCTATGTACATACACATATTCCTTTAATTTTCAAATGAAACCTTTGAGATATTTGTTCCTATTTTCTAAATGAGAAAACTTAGGCACAGAGAGATTAAAATGCTAAGTTACTTGGCCAGTGTAGATCCTGAATGTAGGGCAGCCCGGCTGGCTCAGTGGTTTAGCGCTGCCTTCAGCCCAGGGCCTGATCTTGGAGACCGGGGATCGAGTCCCATGTCGGGCTCGCTGCATGGAGCCTGCTTCTCCCTCTGCCTGTGTCTGTGCTTCTTTCTCTCTCTGTGTCTCTCATGAATAAATAAATATATAAAAAAAAAGAACGAGAATGTAAGCTTGACAAAGTGACTACAGCCAATGTCCTAGCACTCAGCGAATATAGTACAATTTACAAAGTATAAGCATCATAGAATGTCTAATAATCCCAGCAAGAGTAAACGTTTCTTCCTATACAGAGTAATGACCATGCCTGAAAATACAGGATGTGATCTGTGTGGTGGCTTTGGTACAGCACAAAGAAAAACTTTATATAGAGAGTAAGACAGCCTAAGATTAAGGCCTAGGTTTACCACTTATTGATTTTGTGACATTAGGGTGATCTGTTGAACAACAAAAGCTAACATTTATTGAGAATTTATCATTGGCAGAATTCCGCATCAAAAGTCTTATATCTGCCATACTATGTAAATCTTATAAGAAATTTTGCCATTGGGAAAACAGAGAGGCAAGGAGCCTAAGAACCTCCCACAATCACCCCACGGAGTGACAAGTCAAGATTGTCACCTTCCTCCAGACACCCAGCTTTTAGCTACCGTGATACCCTTTCTCCCTTTAGGGTGTTAATTCCACTTCTTTCTCTTCTGTTAAAAGAGAGTAAGAGCCTCTATGTGTGTGATTATTATAATGATCAATGGAAGGAACTAAGGGATTGTGTTCTATAGTGAGGCATGAAAAATCCAGGAGGTTAAAAGCTCTACAGAGCGATCCACACTGTAGCCTATCACCAGTTCTGCTTAACTGCTCATTTCTTGAATTAGAAACAGTAATGAAGTAGTTGTTGTCAACAGTGAAGAGAAAGACCGGAGTGCGACAGGCAGGAACGCTTCGTGGGGGACATTGCTCTTCCACTCCAACAGCCCTCACCTGGATTTATTGGAAACCAAGTTGAAGACCAGCCACACTGTTGAGAAATTAACCAACTGAAAAATACACATTCTTCTATCTTCTATATTTATCTCTATATGTAAAGGCTGCACTTTAGAAGAAATAGTTTAACTGGGGACGAGCTGGCCTCCGGGGAATTTATTTAGCAGGTACTCAGGTTAATGCATATTATTGATACCTTGCTGAAACATCCTAGTGGCCAACAGCCTAGTCTTCAGAAAAGAACATTTTATTCTATCAAATTGCAATAATATGTGTACATATTAACATATATTAATAACATATACAAGTATTTTAATAAATACGATTATTCATGTTCAAGTTATATGAAAGTATTAGAAACAATCAGCAGTTTTTATATTTGTTCATAAAATCCTTGCAAACCCTATGGGAACTACAAGAATATCAGTAAAGCTTATGAATTAAGAACATAAATTTTGGGATTCCAGAAAGTCAGGTGGTGAATCATAGCACTGATATTTATTAACTGTATGACCTTATGTGAATTACTTAATCTTCCAAACTTTATAGTCTCACTTGGAAACTGGAATAGAAAATGTCTCTTTTGTAGAATTGTGAGAATAAATTGTGATAACATGTCACTTGTTTATTGTGCATTGGTGGGTGCACAATAAATAGTACATTATATTAATGGAAGCATTTTGGTGTATGAATTCTAGAAAGTCATAAAAGTCTGAAAAGGTAAGACAATAGCAGAATTCCGTTAACTGATTTGAATTAATTTGAAATAATAAAAGAAAAACTGAAGAATACATTGTGAAAGAGGGAGTACTTTTTGTAAATGTACTGATATTTTTTCATCCCAAGTATTTGCTAGAATGTGTCTAATATCAGTGTTGTGATCTGTGAAATCAAATAGGTGAGAAAAACTTATCTGAAGGAATGTAAATAATAACTTGCAGATACTTCTATTTAATAATTTAAAAAATAATTGCTAGAAAGTATTTTAGTTTGAGCTCAGATTTTCAATTACAACAAATGCACGCAAATCAAATATTACTCAATATTTTTTTTAACCCAGGTAAACATTACTGTTATCTTCGTTTTAGAAGACAGTAGATTAAACAGTCAAGAATATTCCTAGTGCCTTTGCTGAACCTTAAATTTGTAAAATTGCCACACAGTAGTATCAGATGAAATCAAACTGTATTATTACTATTTTACAATATTTTTAAGACTGTTGTTTACTAGCGACTACTGTTAGTTTTGCTAAAAGGCAGTCTAGTGTAGAGGTTAAGAGCATGGGCTCTAGAATGGGGATGATAATCATAATTACACCCATCTCTTGGATTCACTGTTCTGGTAAGTAGTCAACATTCAAAATGATAGCTGCTGTAAACCTGAAATCATCCTGGACGCTTTTCTTTTTTTTTTTCACACTCCCCAGTGATTCCATTAGCACATCTATCATGCCAACTACAGTTTCAAAATATATCACACTGCTGAATGCCTCTCACCACAACCATTGCTAACACCATGTCTAATCCACCATTATCTCTCACCTCCACTACTGCATTAACATGCTAATTAGTCTCCCTGCTGCTGCTCTTAGCAGTAAAGCCTATTTCCACACAGTAATGATAATGGTAATTTAATACATAAATCAGATTATGTGACTTTCCTACTTAAGCTAATGCCCCTCCCAACAAACCTATCTGAAAAATCCAAAATTTTCACGTGCAGTGGTCCCTATATGGTCTTCCCCTTGCCCAATCCCTTCCAGGCCCTCTGACCCTCACACATTTCCAGAACATTCTCTCTCCATAGACTCTTTCCCCTAATTCCTCATTCCTTCATTTCTTCTAGTCTTTACTCAGGAAATACTTGTGAAGAACACTTCTTTGACTCCATTTTACATGCTTTCTCCTTACTGAGTTTTGTTTTTCTTTAATGGGCTTATCACTATTGGTGTCTCACAATGTATTTTTCAGCTGTCTTCTTCACCAGATACACATTCCATAAAGCTAGAATGTTTAATTTTGATAACTAAAGTCGTACCTGTGCCTGGAGATGTGTCTGGCAAATAGTGGGCTATATACATGCGTTGAATGGATGAGTGGTCATAAGCTAGAAACTATGCTAGATGTTTTAAATATATTATCTCATTTACTCTTCATAACGTTCCTGAGAGAAGGTTACATTCTTTCCGTTTTCATACCTTAAAAAATTGAGTCAAGAAGGTCAAATTAATCCACTGGAGGCACACAACACCTTGCTGTGCGTCAGGATATAATTCCAAATCTAATGATTTCAGAGTGTTCACTATTTCCATCTTGCTGTGCTCTTTATTTGATCTTTATGAATCAAAAGCCAGGCAAACGATGCTTGTTTTTCTGCAGCCAGCCATTATCATGACACCACAAGTCACTGTAAGATCTCCATTAAGCACAGATTTTGCAAGGATCTTATCTTCAGGCCATTAAAATCAAATCAAGGTACTGTTTGTTCTTGCTAAGATGCTTCCGTCTCTCTTATTAATTCTATCCAAATAAGCAATAGAAATATTCATTTAAAAAGCTGTGTGCAAATTTTGAATTTTATATTTCTAGTTTAGAATTTCATATTTCTCCATAACCTTCTGAATCTCAAGGACTGACTCAGTACTTCAGGGATCTTCTTAAAATGGAATTGAGAGATTGCTCTAGTATGCCCTCCTAGAACATTGGAATTTTGCCCCACTTAGTACAAAGCTACTGTTTTCTTCTGCTATAGTCCTTTATATCTTCTTCTTTTTTTATATATCTTCTAATTATATTTCATGAAGCCTTTCAACTGTTCTCAAATAATATTATGCCATGGTCCTATGACTTGCTTATCAGTAGTTGATTGCTTAGCACTAAAACTCATTTTTAGGATCACCCAAATCCTCATATCTCCTCCACTGAATGAGCATCTTTGGCTTAAGAAAATGTTTTGGTAATTTGAGAAATGCAGATGTGGATTGATAAGCAAATTGTATTCGACCCCCCACCCCTCCACCCCCTTGCCTGAGAGATCAGTTGTGAAGCTAATGTAAATGCTTCACAGGACTGGTACAACCAAATAAATAACTTTTCTGTTTGGTTCCATTGAAACTAGTGATAAGCTGGTTAACTTACATGTTTCTACTGAAATTATGATTTTTCAATCCCCTTTTTATGTAGGGCTGCTTTTCATAAATTTAATTTCTGAAAACTGCAGGAAGCAGAATCACAATATTACAGGAATATGCATCACCTATATGCACTGTGTGTTTTAATAAGGTCAGATGACTGTCTTCTAAGTAAGTAAACATTAAATTTGGAAAAAAAAATAGGTTAGGATGTAGAATCAATGTGATTGATTATAGAATCCTGAGCAATTGCATTTTAATATGTGGATATTACCTGTGTGAAAAATGATATAGAGGAAGTTCTGAAAAAAATTATGAGAAAGGATAAAATAACCAATCTTTAGATTTGGAACCAAAACCCATCTGATTAAGGGGGAAAAAAATTACTGTAATTAAGGTAAATGCCAATCAACAAAATGTCTTTTTAGACTTGTGTCTGATTATTCTTTTCATAAACACATCAAATTTCACAAACCTCTGGATTCACGCTAGACACGGCTTTGAGTTTCTCTTCTAATAATTGATTGTGGGAGTTTAGCCATATTAGCTAATTTCTGGAAATTATTTGATAGGATCAATTTATAATTTTAAATTATTTAACTCTAAGTTCCCTTCAAACTCAAAACTGAATTCTTTGGAGTTAACCAGAATAAAGGACCTGGAATTTTATATCAGAGCATTTTAAAGAACTGAAAGGCTCCTATTGAATATATTTAATTAAGAATTTTTCAATTTAGCATTATGCAGAGAGCTATTGAAACTGCAGCCCCAAGATGCCTGGGTGGCTCAGTTGGTTAAGTAGCCAACTTGGTTTGGGCTCAGGTCAGTATGGTCTCAGCTTTGTGAGATTGAGCCCCACATCAGGCTCTGTGCTCAGGATGGAATCTGCTTGAGATCCTCTCTCTCTCTCTCTCTCCAAGGTAAATAAATAATAAAATCTTAAAAAAAGAAAAGAAAGAAAGAAGAAAGAAGAAAGAAAGAAAGAAAGAAAGAAAGAAAGAAAGAAAGAAAGAAAGAAAGAAAGAAAGAAGAAGAAAGAAAGAAACTGCAGCTCCTCCAGCGTCAAGCCCAGAATTCCAGGTTTAGTAAGTGTAAGACGGCACTATGGAAAATGCAACTTTTAGCATTTCCTGGTCAAGCCTGCTGATCAACTAAATTTGGAAGCCATTACTCTAAGCTCCATGTATTACTTATGAAAATATAGAAGTTCAGAAGATTTACCTATTATCTTAACCTTTTAAGAGAGTTTTGTATCAGTAGGTAAAAATGTACTCATGTGAAAGAAAAAGAAAATATTTGCTGGCTTAAATATTTATTAGCTACCCTGAATTTTGTGGAAGGTAAAACTCTAGTGGTCTTGTTGGCAAGGGGAAGAGGGTAAGGATTCCCAGCATCCTGTGTGTAAAAATAATCAGAGTTTGAAAAAAGATTTCAAGGAAAGCAAAAACAAAACCGGTGACTATATGTAAAGAGACAATATGGAGTATTTTAAAACATGTTAGTCAGCATTGTGGCTACTAAGTTTGAGGTATGTGTTATAAAGATTTCATGTTTTATAGGTATTAAATGGCATTTTCAACAGGCTGGGTGCTATGTAATTATAAAGTATAATATTTTAATTAATTAGATTTAATGATCATATAAAATTCATCTGGTCCAGGTGATGTGATGAGTTAGAAAGTGAGGTGAGCCAGTTTAGATCATTTAGATTGAGTTTAAACAAAATAGCAGAACTGGAAAAATAAACATCTGGAAAACATGCTTTCAGGTTTAGAAGAACATAGATTTCCCTAAAAACTTGCTTCGCAAACTCCAATATAGACTTTTAAGACTTTGAAACTCAGTGGGATCTTCCCCACATTTAACTCACAGATTGCTCCCTTCTTCCTCCATAAATTCATGAATGCAATGAGTGAGACATAGAGAGAGCTCCCCAAATCCACAGGCAAAAATGTAAATTAAAAAACAGAGAACATGTAATGTTTACCTGCACTTTAGACAACCTTTAGACTTCAGGTCCCAGAACACTGCTCCGATGCCGCATTAAATATACTTGCACTCAGGAACCATCACAAAACAAAATACACTAAACAGAAGTCTAGCAATAGGGAGTAAATACGGTTCTCAACAAGCAAAAATTCTCAAGTTCTCATGAAAACAGAACACAAGTTTCCCCGGAGGTTGACAGCATACAGAATATAGCAAGTTCCTCTTCTTTATGCCTGTGTTACATATTTCCTACAAATACAGCTTAACATAGTTTAAGAGTTTTTTTTTTTTTAAGATTTATTTATTTATTTCAGAGAAATAGAGAGAGAGCAGGTTGGAGGGGCAGATGGAGTGGGAAAGAATCTCCAGCAGGTTCCCAGCTGAGCTCGAGCCCAATGCGGGACTCAATCCCACGACCCTGACATGGTGACTTGAGCTGAAATCAAGTCAGATGCTCAACCCACTGAGCAACCCAGTCGCCCCAACATAACTTAAGTTCTAAATCCAAATGGATTTATAATGTTCAAATTATGGATGAATCAATGTACTTTGTTAATAAACCTAAAGAGCAAAGCAATTTGTAAATATTAAGCTTCTTTAAAATATTGGGGAATTTAACCTCCTTTTCATGAAGGGGGGGAATGAAATTCAGAAAAGTCAAATGAGAAGATGCCAGTCACACACAGTTTACAAATTTGGGACTGAAATTCAACTCGCCAATTGGGAGATCAATATTTACAGACTGTTAACTGTGAGTCTGTCCTGAGGGTGTTGCTTAAGAAAAATGTGAGTCACTATAGAAAAACATTTGTGGCATTAGGTGCAAGGATCCATTTTGTAATAAAAACTAAAGCTCACATTTCAAGAGCCCATATATCCCAGTTTGTCAATATTAGTTCCAATTTATGTTCAGCATCCCTAATTCCTATGTGGTTTTGCATTTTTGTTCTTTTTTAAAATTTCTTCACAAATTATTATCATGAGTAGTGGCATTACAGTTGAATGGGCTTGAGAGACCCTCTGTGTGCACCTGCAGCTTTTGCCAAGGTCTCATCTAATTGTGTGAGAGCACGTGCACTAAAGAGTATTCTCACTTCTAACACAATGTTAACACTGAAAGAAAATCATCAACACGTCTTTTCTTCACCAAACATTTCTAGATCAAGATAACATAAAACATCACTTTCACGGAGTTTGATCTCTGATAAAACACAGTACATGGTCTTCAAAAAACTAGGTATACACAACTCCTTTCAAATTCGGGCTTGAGCTTTCTGAGTGCTACGTATTATGTGGCTGTACTTGGAGGCCACTTGGTGGAGAAGCATGAAAGCCTGCAAGAGGCATCATGAACCAGGGTCAAGGGAAAACGTAGGGGATTATGTCGTCTGTTTGTAAAATACGTGTGGGACCAAAAGCTTAAGCAGCTTGCCATAAAGCAGTTAGAGTAGTCCAAATCCTTGCCACTCAGCATGCTGTTCTCAGACTAGTTCCCCTTCTACCTTATTATAAGGGAAAGGAGGGAGGCTGAGTGGGGAAAAATTAGAGAGGAAGACAAACATGAGAGACTCCTACCTCTGGGAAACAGAGGGTTTGCAGAAGGGGAGAGGGGTATGGGGTAGCTGGGTGATGGGCACTAAGGAGGGCACTTGATGGGATGAGCACTGGGTGTTGTATGTTAGCAGATTGAATTTAAATAAATTATTTTAAAAAAGAAGAATCACATTAAGTGGGTGCAGCTTTTTGTATGTCAATTACACCTCAATAAAGTGGTTAAAAAAGAAATGGAAGGGTGCCTGGGGTGGCTTAATCAGTTAAATGTCAGACTCTTGATTTCCACTCCAGTCATGATCTCAGGATCATGAGATCAAACCCCACATTGGGCTCCATGCTCAGCATCGAGTCTGCTTGAGAGTCTCTCTCCCTCCCTGCGTCTCCTGCTCTTGCTCTCTCTCTGTCTCTAAAATAAATAAACAAATATTAAAAAAATAAAATAAAATAGAAAGAACAGAATCTCAGGTCTCACACTCAGATTTTTGCTGCATTTCATTAATAGCCCTTGGTCATTTGTATGTTCATTGAAATCTGAAAAGTGCTAGTCTAAACATTTTTACCAGAGAATTTATGATTTCCTGAACAGAAAATGGACAATAACAGATTTTATTTTTGTACTTCTTAATTTGCAATTAATCCATTTGACAGCAGTTCATGGGAAAATTGTTCTTATTTAGTGAAAAATCAGTAAGTGATTTCTCCATTTCTAAAGAAAGCTGATCATAAAGCTGTAACTATCAGAAAATATCCATGTAGGTTGAACTTCTGCTCTAAGGGTCATAATGATATCGCTAACCACATGTAACTGTAGGGAAAAATCTATTGAGGAGTCATGGATATTTATTGCAAAAGTTATTTTGAGAAAACTATCCCCCAAAATGGTAATTTAAGGCAAAAAAAAAAAAAAAAACCTCAAGAAAGTACTATTACATATCATGTTGTAAACCAGAGCTTTCATTTAAGCTTTCCATTTGCTAAAAGTTATTTTGCTCATGTTATTCCTGGTAGATGCTACCTGTGTGCGTATGGTGTGGAAATATAGATTTATGAAAATATAGTGACAGTTGTTAATATGATGGCTTCATTAGCACAGGAGTTTTGCAAATGGTTAAATGGTGGGTGTTCTGCATGTGCACCATCATATATTTCAAAGAAAAATGTAAGATTATAATTCCAATGATTCAATTTTTAAAAATTCAATACATGATATACTACTTTGAAAAGTTCATTTTGTAAAAGATGAAGTGTTTAATATTGTAAATTCTATTGCATATATGCTTAAAAGTTCAAAATTAAAGTTTAAAAAATTTGCAGTGATAAAAATAAGAAGTCCAAAGCCACAGAAGTCAGTTAAAGGTAATGCTCTAATAAACTAACAGGAGAGAAATATACTTGAATTTATTTATAGAAGACAGGTAATCTAAAATTTCATCCAAACCAACTGAGATAATCTGCTTTATGGAAAGAAGCAATCTTATATGCCAAACATGCAACATAAGAGTGTGAATTCTTCATTTTTTTTTTAATAACTGAACTATAAATTTCAGGGACGAATGTGATGTAAAGAAAACACAGCGATTTGCAATTTTTCTTTTGCAGTCCATTGTCTGCATGGTTTTAGAAATTTATTAATCTTTAAAAACTAATATGCATGTCAATCTAAATGCCTGGCAATAATTTTAAGATTGCTTTTTAAATAAGTCGTTTTAATTTAGTTGTCCTTTCTTCAAAATCAGATAGAAATCTTTGACCAAATAGCAATAATAGAACACCAAAAACTTTGTATTTGAAGCTTTAATAATTTTCAGTCACTGAAAAATATTTTGTAAAAATCATATTAAAATATAATCCCTTCAAAATTAAAGAAGGAACTGAATGAATTAAATGGTGGGAGCTTACAGAGTACCAGATCCAAGTTTGCAATTCTACAGTGCATGTTGGAATGTTTTGCCTGGGGAAAATAGTCTTTTGAGGAGACTCAGTTTTAATTGGTTAAATTTGCTTTTTAGAATGGAGAATGAATGCCTGTAATTGTAGCAGGTGAATTTTATTAAACATTTGGAGTATCATAAATACAATATAAATACTTATAGATTATTTGAAGAAAATATTTTGAAGGGGATGCAAAATCGTAGTACTTCTAAAAACACTGGGGCTATGGTACACTTTAGTATAAAATGTTTCGTTTAAGATTTCTTTTCAGCAGAATTTACTGAGTTGCCACTGGCATTAGTACCCACAGTGAGAGTATATTCCCAGCTAAAATATTCACCCAAGGAATCCATGTTCTACATCTAGTAATGATGGATCAGTTTGCTGCAGACCAACTTTTTCCAAAGACCAATTGAAAAGCTAGAAAAATACAAACAAACAACAATAACAGCACCAATTTTGCTGCTTGGTTTTTAGGGTTTATTTTTTTGGCATTTGAGAACTTTCAAGACGGCTATGTTTAATACGTAGCTGGGGATAGAAGAAAAGAGAAGTTCATTTAAATAGAACCATTATTGTGTGTGCTTTTGTGTGCTTTTGTTCTCCAGCCACTTGTTAATTTGTAAATGCCGTAGAGCCGTAGAGCTGAGAACCTATGAAATTGATCAGAAAAGGACGATCGAAAGGGACCCTGAGTCTGAGCTTCTCCTTTCATGAGCCTGGTGGAAATAAGATTTGAAATTCAGAGTTACCAGGAACCAGGACCTGCAGACAAAGAACTGAATGGAAGAAAAGTGCACAGAAGTCGGTCTGATATTCTACGACTTTTCCCAAAAGACACTTTTGAATAAGTGACTCAGATAAGAGGCTATGAAGCAGATCTGCAAGTTTCAACCAGGGCAAGTCAAAGCAAGAAGCCTTCTCTCCAAACTTGAGCTGACAATTAGAGCGTATGCATTACGAAGAAGGAAGGCTCATGGTTGATAGCCCAAGCTTCCAGTTAAGAGCTCAGAAGGACTGTACTTTAGGGGTAAATGAGAACCAGATACAGACCTCTTCTCTCAAAGACTGTAGCAAGCTTTAATAAAGCTCCAGTTTAGGATGAATTAAGGTAATATGTCCTTTGTCTAAATTTCTGTCAGAAAGCACAAATAAATCCATTTAGAGGGAATGATAAGCATAGTCTGATCTTCAAATATCTCTTCAGATCAACACAAAACTATGACCTAGGGGAGGAGGGCGGGAGGTGGGGGTGAATGGGTGACAGGCACTGAGGGGGGCACTTGACAGGATGAGCACTGGGTGTTATTCTGTATTTTGGCAAATTGAACACCAATAAAAAATAAATTTATTATTAAAAAAAAAAAACTATGACCTAGCTTTCTAGGAAACCAGAAAAAATCAAAAGTAAAAATAAAAAAATCAAACAAACAAACAAAACACAGATATAATAGAAACAGAATCAAAAGTAATCCAAATAATGGAATTATCAAACACAGATTTCCAAATAATTGTGATCAAGAAAATAAATGAAAATATTAAAATTTTAACCAGAAAATAGAAATCTAGAAAGATTTCATTGGAAATTGCAGAATTTCAAAAGAGGAAATACAGATTAAGTCTCCAGTGAATAAAACGGTAACAGTAGATTAAACAACAGAAATAAAGTCCTGTTGCTGGAACTTCTAATGTCATTTTATAACAAAAAGTAGGATATCTATGGGACCGAGACAGGCTACCACATGAAGGCCTCTTGGAAACTTTATGCCGAGGGAAAGGCCAGTCACAAAGACCAATATTTACATGACTATATTTATACATAATGTCAAAGATAAGTAAATCTATAGAGACAGAATGTAGATTAAGATTTGGTTAGGGCCGGAAGAGATGGGTGGATAGGGGACTGAAACATCCTATCTCCTCTAGAAAAGCTGAATTACACTCAGACCCTGAGATGCTTAACTGATAGAATAAAAGTAAAAATGTAGTTAGGATGTGAAGGAGCAACAGTATATCAGTTGTAAAACTTGAACTTGAAAAGGCTGAACATGATTTTAAGGCAGATTAGACTTCACCTCTTTTTGTGAACTCTGGTTATTATGGTCAATTGGAGCTTCAATGACCTAATTCTTTCCCTACTAGTAAAACTGCTTTTAGATTGATTTTTATTTTCTTTTTCAATCAGTTTTATTGGGATGTAATTTACACAAAATAGAATGTACTCATTTGAAAAGTACAGCTTGATGAATTTGATCAAATATATACATCCAACAAACACTAAAACAATGTGAATATAGAACGTTCCACCTCAAGATGTTTCCATATGCCTAATTCAAGCCATTTACACCCACTTCCATTTCCAGGGAACCTACTGTCAGGTTTGACTATTTTAGGCAATCATGTAATAATTCATAATGAATGAACTCAAATTATGCCCGGTCTTTTTTCAGTCAGCACAACGTTTTGGATATTCTTTTTTTTTATTGTAAAATGATACTATCTAACATATGGACATAATCTAACTTATTTTTCCGTGCATCTGATAATGGGCATTTTCAGATTTCATCTATTGTGAATATATGGCCATTATAAATTTTCTTTAAAAATCTTTATGTGGCACATATATTAATTTATTTTATATAAATATATAAAATGAAATAACATATATTAATATCTAAAAAGAAATAATGGAATTATATGGAAAACATGTGTTTAATTTTCAAGGAAATTATGAGACTGTCCTTTGAAGTACTTGTACAGTTTCATATTCCCTCCAGCAGCATGTGAGATTTGAGTGCTTAGAGGTATCTCATTATACATTAGTCTGCATTTTTCCTGGTGACCACGAAGGGTGAGGACACTTATTGGACATTTAGACATTTATGCATATTCTTATGCACTTATTGGACATTTATACATATTCTTTGTGAAGTATCTCTTCAACTGTTTTGATCAAAGTTTGTTTTTCCTTGTCTTTTTACTGACCTGGTTTTGTTCCTTATATACTGAGGATATAAATCCTTACAGGCACACCTGCATATACAATTTCTCCAAAACTATGACTTGCCATTTCATTTATTGATGATGTCTATTGAAGAACAGAAGGTATTTTTTGAAATCACTTTTTCATTTATTTTTTTCTTCTGTGGTTATTGCTTCTTGCAACAAAAATGTTGACCTACTTCTGAATGTTTCATAGTTTTAGCTTTGAAATTTAGGTCTCTGAAAATTCAAGTTAATATTTACAAGTTATGTGAGTGAAGAATCAAGGTTATATTTTTCCATATGGCTTTCTAATGGTTTCAGCAGCTTTTCCAAAAAAAATTATTTCCTCATTGAATTATCATATTTTAAAAATCAATTGACCTGACCAATAAAATGTCCAAGATTATTCCCGGCTTTTGTTCTGTTCCATTGGTCTGTGTCTCTATCATTATTACAACATCACACTGTTAGGATTACTGTTGCTTTATAGTAGTTCTTAACATAAGAGAGTATAGTCCTCCAATATCATTCTTCTTGTTCAAAATTATTCTTATTTTTCCAGTTCCTTTGCATTTCCACTTAAATACTAAAATCATTTTGCCAATTTTCACCTTTCTCCTGATCCCCTCAAATAATTCTTAGTCCAATGTCCTGGTTTTGGTTAAGAAATCAATCTATAGTTCATTTTGGAGTGAGTTACTATTATTAAATTTTCATGTTTCAAGTCCAAGAAGATAACACTTTTCTCCATTTATTTAGGTATTTGACATTGTAAACAATATTTTTATTTTGTAATTTAATTTGCTGATAGATTTGCCATTATTTATAATTACAATATTAAGTTACTTTTTATATTGTCTTTGTATTCTGTGACTTTAAAATAAAGGCGTTAGGAATAACATCTTTTTTTGAAGATTCCTTAGGATATTCTACAAAGAAGAGCGAGTCCTCTACAAAGAAAAGCAAGTAACTTAAGCCAAAGCAATCTTTAGACTGATCTTTTACTTTACTTCAACCAGAATGCATTTTATTTATTTTTGTTCCTATACTGAACTGCCTAGGAAGTCCAATATAATGATTAAAAATATATCATGTGAGACAACTTCCCAGCTTTATTTCTTATCTTTTAAACATTTGGTTATATTATTATTTTTAGATAGCCAGTCTCAGGTTGAGGGAGTTTATTTTCTTCTTCCTTTTTTTTTTTTTTTAATTTTTATTTGTTTATGATAGTCACAGAGAGAGAGAGAGAGGCAGAGACATAGGCAGAGGGAGAAGCAGGCTCCATGCACCGGGAGCCTGATGTGGGATTCGATCCCGGGTCTCCAGGATCGCGCCCTGGGCCAAAGGCAGGCGCCAAACCACTGCGCCACCCAGGGATCCCAGGGAGTTTATTTTCATTCATCATTTGCTGATCATCTTTTCCATCAATTGGTGTTAAATTTTACCAAATGCTGTATCCATACCTATTAAGAATGTTCTATTATATTTATCCTTTAATCTTTTTTTAAGATTTTATTCATTTATTCATGAGAGACAGAGAAGGAGAGAGAAAGGCAGGAGCAGAAGGGAGAAGTGGGATTTCTGGCAGAGCAGGAAGCCAGAAGTGGGGCTCGATCCCAGGACACTGAGATCACGACCTGAGCAGAAGGCAGACGCTCAACCCACTGAGCCACTCAGGTTCCCTCCCCTTTAATCTTTTAATGATGAATTATGTAACTGCTTTT
The DNA here is from genome assembly GCF_018345385.1 of Vulpes lagopus. Taxonomy (NCBI): domain Eukaryota; kingdom Metazoa; phylum Chordata; class Mammalia; order Carnivora; family Canidae; genus Vulpes; species Vulpes lagopus. The sequence continues at coordinate 3,515,517 of NC_054838.1, read as the reverse complement.
CAAATTTTAAAAATAACATTTCATTTTAGGAATAAATGTGATCTGACCGTGCTATGCTGTCTTCTTTATTCATCTACAATTTGTTGAATTTTTTAAAAAAATATTAGGCCTCTATTCATGAGGGATATTGATCTGTAGTTTTCTTCTAATACCTTTGTTTAATTTTTGAATTAAGGTGATGATAGCTACATAACATGGGGTGGGAAGTATTCGACTCACTCTATTTTCTGAAAGAATATAAGAATTATGTACTTTATATATAAAACACTTTACCAAGGTACCATTGAAATCATTTTGGTTTGGAATTTGTTTTATGAGAAAGTTTTAAATTATAAGTTAAGTGCATGTCCTAGATCGAGGTCAATTTAGATATTCTATTTCTTCTCTTAAAGGTTTTGGAATTTCACTCATTCAAAAAATTTTTTCCACTATTTAACTTGTCAAATTTGTCATAAAATTCCCTTACTATCATTTAATATTTCTAGGATCTATAGTGATATTTTCTTCCCTTTTGGAACTCCAAATAAATGTACATTAGATTGATACTTTCCAACAGGTCCTGTGGCTCTGTTTTTCTTTTAGAGCCATTTTATGCTTAAATTTGGGTAGTTTCTATCCAAATGTTTTGATGTCACTGACCACTTCTGTAATACCTGTTCTTTGACTAAAATCATGAAATTAGATTTTCATTTGAGGAATTATGTTTTTCAGCTTCAGAGTTTCACCTTTTCATAGATACATTATTTATCTCTTATTTTTCCACTTTTTCATGGCTTCTTTTTCAAGATATTATTACTTATATTTCAATGCCCTTGCATGTAAGTTACAGCACATCAGTCATCCAGACATATTTTTCTTGATTTTTTTCTTGGATATTATTTTCATATTTCTTTATATATCTAAGCAATTGATTGGATATTAAACATTATAAATCTTACATACCACTTTTTACATTTTAAATACATTTAAAGATTGTGTGTTGCTAATTTGAACTATCCTAATTATATTAAAAGAGCCAAATCCAGTAAATTACTGGTGATCCAGAAGACCAAATATCCATTTACTCTAGGAGTTCTATAGATAAACAGTTCACAGAGTGGTTACCCAGTGGCAACACCAAAATTTCTCATTATCATTTGGAGCCATTTATATTTCCCCTGAAATTTCCTACTGGTAGTTTCCTGTGTGTTATTGCATCATTTTACCAATAGTCATCCACAGATCACTATGTGTAGGGAATATATTTTATAAAGACAATTTCAGTACCCAAGATATTTGAAAAATGCAACAATCAGCATGTCTTTCTTTAGATTCACAATGTGCCATTTCATATTGTAGATTGCAGATTGCTTCTTTAAAGGAACTTGATGAATTATCCTCTCAAAGTGCAAATTTTATAGTTCCTTATGACCCCAAATAAATGTTGGCTATTCAAAAAATAACATTGCACTCTTCAGTAGAATCTAGGACAGGGAATGTGAATCCTTTACTAATGCTGAGGAAAATCTAATATACAAAGGCGAGTTGAATTATTGATGAGGATTTTATGTAACTCTTTGAAATGAAGAAGTTCCCTTAGCATTGTGGCATTTATCTCTTACACTGCACTTAATGAAACTGAACAAGGTGTATGTAGAAAAAAATCTTTGTTGACAATGGAAAAGAAAACATTTTTTCATTGAGCCAGCATTGACTGAACATTTGTACACCAGCCTATGTGTGAAAATAAAAAAAATATTATCAAGACTAGGTCTTTTCACTGAGAAATATGGAATCCAATAAACTTCATCACAGCATGCATCATTTTTTCCCCACACCTGTGTCCTGTGTACCTACCACACGATTAACTCTCTGTCACCTGGTTGATGGAAATTTAACAGCTATTGGATATCCACCATGTTCCAGAAACCAAATAATCTTATTTGATTCTCACAAACATACAATAAAACATACTTTACTATTTGAATTTTACTGCTGGATACTAAACTCAAAGACATTAAGTTGTCCAAATTTGAGCATAAGGTAAAGAGGGCAGCACCAGACATCTAACCCTGAAGCTCATTAGATTGGTCAGTTTAGGCTGCCATAACAAAATACCAGAGATTGTATGGCTTAAACAAAAAAGATTTATTTTCTCACAATTCTGGAGGCTAAAAGTCCCAAATCAAGATGGAAGAAAATTGGTTTCTGGTAAAGGCTCTCTTCTGGGCTTGTAAAGGGTTGTCTTCTTGGTGTGCCCTCACTTGGCTTTTCCAAAATGGTGTGTGTGTGTGTGTGTGTGTGTGTGTGTGTGCGCGCGTGCGCACTTGTGTGCACTTGAATAAAAAGAGATCTCTCTTTATTTCTTATCAGGCCACTGATAACATTGGATTAGGGCCCTGCCCTTGTAGCCTTGTAACCTTATTGACCTTAATTGCCTCCTGGAAGGCCTATCTCCAATATAGTCTCTTTAGGGGTTAGGACTTCAACATGAATTTTCAGGGAATACAGTTTAGTCCATAGCACCAACCTTACTGTTTCTTTAGGTTTTCCATTGTTTCACTCTAATAAACATCAAAGATCAGAAGCCCTACTACCTAAATCAGAATTTATACTACCTAAAACATTGAGGCTGAAGCAGTGTAATTTTCATTTTGCCTTTTAATCAACTAATTTTATACTTTACCATCCTTCAGTCATTTTTCTAAATTTTATTTATTTATTTATTTATTTATTTATTTATTTATTTATTTATTTTTCCTTCAGTGACTTTCAAAGAAAAGAGCTACATCTCAGAAGATTCCTCAGAAAACTCAGAGGATTTGGTTTCTCTACCAACATGTTAAATATGTCTGGTCATTAAACAAAGGCCCTAATAATTTCTAATATCTGTTATTTTAGATAAAACTGATTTGGCTAGTGATAGGAAATAAAGCATGCTTGTTTTGTTGTGTTTTGTTTTATTTCAACTCTCTGAAGGTTTATATTGCTTTTGGCTAAGTTAGAAACTTAGATTATGTATCCCTAGTTACCAACTCTTTAGCAGTCTCTCCCTGAGGAATTGTACTTGAGACAAAAGACAAAGGCTAATTATTTCGTTGTCTCTTCCATTAGTTACTTTTGTACTCAAAAGAAATACCTTAAGTTTGATTTTTATTTAAACAAAATGTAAAAAAAAAATAAAAAAAAATAAACAAAATGTTGTTCAAAAATAAGCTTAAATACTTAAGGTTTCTGGGAAGTACAGCATTTCCTGGGGTGTGAAGGCCAAAAAGTCTTTGGAGCTCCTCTGGCCACATCTGCTGCTCCATTCACCTCTCCTAGGGTGCACATTAGCATAATCTATTCCAGATGTGGTTTTCTCATTTGTAAGATAAAAACTATTCTATAAGGTAGTTGCACAAGTGATTATTTCTCTATTCAATATGTATTAGTCACTGAACACTGGTGATAAAAACTAGGTAACTCTTCCCCTCCCACTGTTCTCATACAGCTTGATGCACAAATTAGGATGATTTTAGTATTTATTCCTTTGTCTTCATTATCATATGATTCCAGAAGACTCTCACCCAGGGAATTGTCTTCATTGCTCATTATAAAAATTTCTCCCAAATTAGATGGATTTTAAAAAAGAATCATCAATTCTTCAGTAGAAGGCCTTACCAGGTAGTGTGTGACCTAAGGCATTTTTGAAACCACCAACCTTGATGTTTTCACCAATCCTAGCCAGCTGAGAAACTAAAACAGCAGCCCCTAGTAGATCTAGGATCTGTCGTGGCTCTATCACCTAGAACTTGATGTTCTCCTATTGAACATAAGCAACTTCGTAGAGCACCAATTTCAACCAAGGCCATTCTGTGACCATAATAAATCAGGACAAAAGAGGACTGACTTGTCATGAGTCTGTAAAGAGGCAAAAATGAATTCCTTACCAGTTACAAGTCTAACCTCCATCTGGTCTTCTCTCTTTCTAGATAAGATTACTAAGATTATCATATAATTACTCCCACTTTCTGAAAGCGTGCAATCCCATGCAGAACTGCACTTTTTTGGATCCTCTCCCAAATAATCTAACACAAGCCCACATCCTATAGTAAATCATTCCTGACATCTTCTTACTAAGAGGCCCCTTTGTTCTCCATGGTGTGCATTTTGCCTCTTTGCAACAAGTGATTAACCCAACTTGTGCGATTACAGCTTTGTTCTTGCTGTTTATTTAGAAGACTTTGTGATTATTATATCATAAATCCCCACTCCACCTTAATCTAACTCTACTCCACCCCCACACCTCACATTCCATCCAAACCCCTACACTGAAAGGCCTTCTTAAAACAAACTCCAGGGGTGCCTGGATGCCTTAGTCAGTTGGGGGGTCTGCCTTTGGCACAGGTTGAGACCCTGGGGTCCTGGGATGGAGCCCCGCATCGCATCGAGCTCCCTGCTCATCAGGGGGCCTGCTTCTCCCTCTGCCTCTGCCGCCCCCCCTGCTTGCACTCTTTCTCTCTCTGTGTGTCAAATAAATAAAAATAAACTCCTTAAAAATCAACAAACAAACTTCAAAATCTGAATTAATTCAGATCTGATTTTTCCACCTCAGAGACACTAACAAAGCTCTACTGAGCTAGTCTTCTCCCTGTAAGCAATAAATCTCTTTTTGTCATGTACATAAGTTATGTAGCTGATACTTGACACCATTTTGAAATAGGCATTCTGCTAGGTTGGAAGACAACCACCACAATGTAACTTAAGTGGATTAAAGTCTCCTTAATATTTTTTTTTCCTACGGATTTTTGTGCGTGATTATGTTTCCTCAGGGAAATCTTCAGTTATTTAATTTTTTTTATTTAATTTGTTTATAATGTTCATGAATGTATGTTGACACCTTAGCTTATTATAATATATTGCACTGTATCTGGTATAGTAGTGAATAAAACAAACTAGGTCACTGCCCTTATGTATCTTACAAGAAAGTAGAAGAGGAAGTCTAATAGAAAAGAAAGAAGCAGTAGACATTGCTACGCTACAATATCCAGGTCTTCCTACTTCCTTGCACCTGGATCATAATACTGTCCAGTATTTTGGAGTTGGGCCTCATATGTGACTGGCTCCACCCAAGGAAACAGCAGAAAAAGGGAAATGTTTCACACCTATTCTTAGGCAGGAATAACTTAAAGGATGCTCCAGACTCCTGCTTTTCTTGCCAACATAACCTAAGGGACTTTTAGTTACAGATTGGTAGCCTTAAGATGGCAAAATCTGCATCACCCTGGTTCTCTGAGTGGTTCTGGAACAGACTTTCCTCTAACCCTCTCATGCTACCATGAGCAAGTTAGTAGAATGAGAAACAACCTTGGCTGTACAGTCACTGGGATCTGATGGCATTATCTATTATCACATTATGTAGTCAATCCTGACAAGACAATAGGCATTGAACAAGTCATGAGTTTTGGGAATGGGGTTAGGATTTGTTCTCCCAATGAAGTCACATGTAAATGAGACCTGAATTAGAAACAAGAGTTAGCTTGGCAAATGGGATAGTAAGGATAAACTAGTACTGCAAGCAAAGGAGGAATCAATCATGGATCAATCATAGACACAAGAGTAGAGTAAAATAAATATAAGGTTGGAATTTTAAAATATGACTCTACTACCAATATGGCAAATAGACTGGAGATAGCAAAAAGGCATGCAATATATCAATTAAGAGATTATACCTGTAGTCAGTGATAAATGATGGAGAAAGTGCAGATGTGCTAACCATGAAGATGGAGAAGAGTGGGCAGATTTAACAAAGATTTAGCGGATGAAAGAGAGGGGATTTGGTTATTGTCAGAATGGAGAGGAAGTTATTGAAGGAGAAGGGTGTGCAAAAGTAATGCTCAGCTTCCTAGTTTGACCACCTGCTTTTTGTTCTTTTGAAAAAACTGACTGGAAAGATGAACATTATAGAAAAAGAGGTTTCACAAGATGAGATAAAAAAAAGTGTCTTCAAATGTTGAGTCTGTAAGTCTAAGATGCCTCATGATACCCAAATGGAGACATTAAGTACTTTTGTTTTGCTTTGTTTTTTAGATGGAAGAAACTTGACTATGTTTAGACTTCAGTGGAGATGGATCTAGCAATGGAACTTTTTGAAGAAACAAAAGAGATGTTAAACGAACAGAAAAAAACTATGATCTCTGATGTAGAGGAAATAAAAAATGTGCAGATCAAACTCTGTTACATCTCTAAACTTCTCTGGCAGGTGATGAGACATCTCCACAATTGGATTATTCTATAATTAATTATCAGAGACATCTTGACATGAGGTATCTTCTTTGAATATTACCTATTACGTCTTTTCTGCCCAAAACACACATCAAACCTTCCACTGGTCCTGAATCAAAACAAAATTCTTTTCTAATCATTTGAATCCAGGTCATCTCTGATTTCAATTATTTCAGCACATTGAGGTATCTTTTCTAAACCCCCATCAAAGGGTTTTTTTATGCAGTTAGACATAGATTCCTGAAGTTAATTTCCAAGACACATGTATTCATTTAATATAAAAATGATTCAACAAGAAAACAAAACACAGCATCTTAATTGCTATGCCATATGCAAAAGTTGCTGTAGAAATATAAGCTAGGGTAACTGGTATTTATAAACAAAAATAAAATTTGGTGTTAGAAGGCAAAGTGCTCGTGGTTTGGGGCTATTACTTTTCTGTTATGGGGAAAGATTTTTTAAAATATTTCTGTACTACTTTTTCTTTTTTCCATTAGATATGGATGAAGGCAATATCTGATACACATTTCAGTCAGAAAGTCAACTAAATAATACATGCAAATTTATAAAAATTGCACAGATAATCTGTAAAGTGCTACGTAAATGTCAGCTATCCATGATATTAACTCGTGTGCCAGGATGCATTTCCTGAAGGTAAAGGATATTGCAAGATATCCAGAGTGAAGACAGCTTCTGGCTTCAGAAACAAATGACATTGGTAAAAGACAAGGGGGTACAGGACTCTAAGTGACCCGGAGATGTGGGGTGTGTGAGTTGGAGGAGAGCCTGGGAGATGAACAGTACTTCATGCTCTTAAGTTGAGACCTTATCATACATTTGTTCCCAGTTATGCCCTAATTGTTCTTAGTTTTTGACAAACTGCAGGTAGAATTGATGGAGCTCTTACAACATTTAATATATTCCAGATTCAAAGTCATGCACTGGTCTGATCCAATGTGTTTTCCTTCACAATTATTCTGCTGATGGTGATTTTCCTTTTAATCAAATGAAACTCCTCAGGAGAAAGGAAGGGAGCCAAACCTACATTTACTGGGCAAGAAATGTACTAGCCAATGTGCTAATGTGCTAAGTGTTCAATAAAACAGTATTCAATAACATTTGCTGTCCTCCTGTAATTCAGTCTATTCAAGAAAACAAAGATATACACAAATAATCAAAGGATAATGTGAAATTTTAAAAAATCGCTCAATAACAAAATGTTCAAGAAACATGGGAAAGAGATTAATTCTTTAGAGCAAAGATTGTCTCTATCCAGTGTATTTGATGAGGACTTCATAAAGGATGGGGTACTGAGATTGAGTTCTAAAGGATAAAAATAGGAATTCACTAAACAATACAAGATGGATAATATCATAATTCTCCTCCTCCTGCTGGTCCTCCTTCTACTTCTTGTTGATGCTATTACTATACTTATTATCGGTTGAGCCATTACTCTATAATGGTCACCCCCTCCCACCTTTCCCCAGCCTTCCTCTCAGCTTCCCCCCAGGGCCTTCAGCCTGGCTTGCTCCTGACCTCACTGTCCTCTCCCTGCCTTACAGACAAAGAAGAGCTGGACCCAAGCAGGCCCACTAGTCTAAGGTGGGCTGAGTTAACCCTTTGAGGACCACATACCAGAGCCCAGAGGAGACAGAGGGGGAAGGGTGGTTGCCCCCTCGTGGCATCCAGGGTGGGAGGGTTGCCAGCACTGACTGCTCATACTTTGCTAGTAAACAAAATGAGGTTCATAAAACTGAACACATTGCAAGCAGATAATTGGAAAGAAACAATAAAAATTCAGGATTAATGGAGTAGTTAACAAATAATTGGGCTTTGTTGGTGCCTCACATCTTTATGATTGGAGGTAATTGGTGTTTATTCTCTATGCTTCCGTGATTCTTTGATGTCTCTTTTCTGTAAAAATATTTGACAAATCTTTGTTGAGGCTACTTATTCTTGACAAAGATAGCATATTATTTAGAAATAAGTCAAAAAATAAAAAATGAAAATTAGTCAAAATTTTGAATGCAAAAACTTGATGACCTGCAGTAGATAATTTTATATCCTTTGTTTCTTTTTTTTTTTTAAGTGAATATTCTGGAAAGTTTAATATACTGTTAACAAAATATAAGATTCAGAAACAAGCATAGGTATCATTTTTGCTATTGTGACTGAAGGACACCCATTATATTCTTAAAGTAACATTTTAAATAACAGGAATTTTGTTAATATGAATGCAGAAGGCAGGTAAGATATCATGAATTTTATCGATGGTTTTAAACTTTTTAAGGTCTATTCCAACTAAAAGCCTGTATCCAGGTCACTTATGTCATGTGCTCATTCTGTTGACTCTACAAAGGAGGAAAAAAATGCGATCTCAGAGGATAGTTTCACAGAGCAACATACCTGTGTCTCAGACCAGTTTCTAGCAAATGCTAACAGTGGCAGTATATTTGTCTCAACAGCAGTATACCATGGAAAATTTCAGCACACCCATATAGTATGAATAGTGTGTTAAAATTTTTTTCTGACCCACAGTGGAAAGTTCATGGGGAAAAATAAACCAACATCTTATTTTACAGAGTCAAATATGAGAGGATGGAATCTCATCAAAGATGATGTGTAAAACAATTTCAGGCTTAAACTTCTTTATAATGTCAGTTGACAACAGAAAATGGAAACAATATTTTAGATGAAATTGAAAAGCAGGTACAATCCAAAACTGTAATCTGAAAAGAGGAGTTTCCCAGTAGTGCACAAATTGTCCCATATAAGAGGAAAGGCACAGAAGCAAAGCCAAGTAAATGGAAGAGATTTCTTGGTCGGACTGAATTACTGTTAGTCTATAATGAACATATACCTATGAAACATGATAAATATTTATCAAATTATAGGTAGAAAATATAAATGACAAAGAGTAATATCAAAGTATGATATTTAATATTTTAAATAAAAGAACAGAATGATGGAAACAGAAAATATTTAGTTATATAATGGGAGAGTTTCAAAATAAAATGCAGAAATTTCTTGAAACAAGTGAATTGCTAAATTCAGAAACTGAAAGTCTTTCCATGTGTTTCAGAAAAAAAATACTGTAGACTAATAAAAAGCATTCAGCATCTTCAATATCTTTATTTTACTCCCACTACAATTTGCTTGAATCATAAATTCTTAGAACACTTTAAAAAAATAATCCTATGTTTACTTCTCTTATTATTTTACCTTTTTTTTTCATTTTTATTGGGTCCCAGAAAGTGGATACTATTTGGTTATTGCTTTAAAGTGGATTCACAATTTTTTTAGCTTAATAGTTGTTCAGTTTATATAACTTCTATGAATGCCTTACTTAAATGTATGAATTCTCTAATGTTAGATTAGTTATCTCCGTATCATTAGACCAAGTTCATGAATAAGTTTTTTTCCATAAATATGCTAGAATCTTCCTCATTTTTGGGTCTTTTCTTAGTCTATCAGGTATTAAGTCAGGAACATTAAAATATTTTTGTGATGGGTTTTTTAATTGTTCTGCTTAATTCTGCCCATTTTTGCTTTCTATATTTTGAGATTGTAATAAGAGATTCATATATGTTTAGAATTCTACATCTACCTGGTGAATTGAAATATATCCATTATACATATGGCCTCTTAATATCTAATGATGTTATAAAGTTTATTTTACTTGAAGATGACCATAATACTAAAAACAATAATAATAATGACCAACAATTTTTGAATATCCACTATGCTCCATTTTTTGGTTGCTTTATTTATATTATCTTATTTAATCCTCACAATAAAATTATGAATAGGCATTGTTATTGTCCAAATCCTCCAATACAGATGATGAATATAAGTAACTTGACCATTTTGACAGAATTTCCAAGAGCAAGAATTCTAAATCCAGGCAGTCTGGCTCCCAAGTCCATACTCTCAAACACTACACCAGCGTTCTTTGATTAGTGTTTCAAGAAATACCTCTTTTCATTTTTCAATTCATAACTTACTTTATAAAGTAAGTTTAACTCTTGAAAATAAAATATAGCTGGATTTATTTTTATCCAATCTAAACTTTATATATTTTAGATGGGATTTTATTCATTTTAAATGTTATCATATTTGTAATTATCTCTATTTTACATTTGTTTTGTTTGTCAATACATTTTGTTCTCTTTTCTTGATTTTTTTTTAAATTGAGATATATCTTATGTAAAGTGCATCAAAATAAATGCACATCCTGCTGATTTTTGATGCATCTGTACAATTGTATAATTACCACCTAAGTCAAGACATAGGACATTTGGTTTTTGTGATGGCCTTTGACAGGGCCACAGGGCCACCAGATATTTGGTTAAACATTTTACTGAGTATGTCTAGGAAGGTGTTTCTGGGTGAGTTAACATTGGAATTCATAGAGTGAGTAAAGCAGATTACCTTTCCCAATGTGGTGACCCTCATTCAATCTGGTAAAGCCCCAAACAGAAACAAAAAGGCTGAGAAGAGGAACTTTGCCTTTAGACAGAGTGGAGCTTATACCATTGACTCTTCCAAGTCTTAGACCTTTGGATTTAGACTGGAAGATATATATCAGCTCTCCTGGGTATTTAACATGCTCATTGAAGATCTCGGAATGTATCAGCCTCCATGATCATATAAACCAATTCCTTAGAGTAAACCTTTCTCTTTCTTTTCGTGTGTCTGTGTACATGTGCACGCTTCTGTATCTTATCAATACTGCTTTTCTGAAAACTCTAGTATACTGCCTTTCAAAGTTTTTATTTTGTATTTTCTCTATAATTCTTTGAAAGTTGTGGATTCCATTTTTATTTTATTACTGATATCCTTAATTTTTAATGTCAGTACTTAATTTAAAATCTAAAATTTGCCCATATGTCTCCATTCCTCCTAAAGATAACAATCTTAAAGCATTTTAACTTCAATTATCCCCCTGACAGCTCACATATAGTTACCCTCCAACAACATTTTAATTCTACCCCAGTGAGGTTTTTATTACTTATATTTGTCATCAACATGATCATTAGCATCATAATTTTTGGTTTTGTTCAATGCAATACAATTTGCTAAGATTCAAATCCACGTCTGTTTGATATCAGAAAGGAAACTCAACCTATATGCTCCACTTTCTCTCCAAGTATATAAAGATAGAACAGAGAAAACAAATTACTATAGAGGGGAGCCCACTTTAAATGAGCTTTATATCTGAAAGGTGAAGTTCTGCTGCTTCAAGAGAACAAAGTTGTGCACAACTGTAGAGGAAATGATGCATTGCAAGCAAAGGGATTCAGGTGTACTAGGGGGATAGGCTTGAGTGCTTAAAGAATGGGACTGAAACTGCTGAGATAATCTTTCTTAGTAATTTGCAGCACCAACCTAGCATAGTTTCTTAATATCTAACATGGTCTATGTTCCCAGGTAAACACTCTCATGCACTTTTTTTTTCTTTAGGTTTGCCACATTATTAAAAAAATATCATTCAAATTAATCTCTCTGTTTGGGTGGTAAAAGGAATCTTGGTTTATATTAACATGGAAAATTGTCCCCACAGAGGAGATTATGAAAATGCATTAAGGATCATCAGCATAAATAACCTTCTCAAATGAAAATAATATACTATTTCTGCTATAAAGCTCCTTCCCTTCACAGATTGTGGAGAGAAACGTGTAGAAAGATAAATTAAAATTTTGTCAATCAAAGCCAAGGAACTCAAGATTAGTAAATGACTTACTCTCCATTAAGGAATAGTTGCCCTATGATTTTGGCATTAATAAGAATTGTATGTAGTGAAATATTTACCTAAGAGTTGAGTAGCTTGACAAACATACACAAATGAGAAATTTTATGCAAACACTTGTAAAATTTAGTTTTAAGAGTCTAAATAGCTATGAGGGGCACCTGGGTGGTCAGTCCACTAAGCATCTGACTCTACTTCAGCTCAAGTTATGATCTCAGGATGATGAGATGGATGGAGCCTGCTTAAGATTCTCTCTTTTCATCTTCCTTTGCCCCAGCATGTGCTCATGCTCTCTCTTGCTCTCTCTCTGAAAGAAACATGAAAGAAAAGAAAGAAGAAAGAAGAAAGAAGGAAGAAAGGAAGGAAGGAAGGAAGGAAGGAAGGAAGGAAGGAAGGAAGGAAGAAAAAGAAAGAGAGAAAGAAAGAAAGAAAGAAAGAAAGAAAGAAAGAAAGAAAGAAAGAAAGAAAACATAACTATGACATAAATCACTTCAAAGGTAATAATTTTAGGGTTTTCTTCATTATCCTTAATAGTTTAATCATAAAAAAACCTCTTAATTATCACTTTTGAAAGAGTAAAGAAAGTTCTTGGAAAATCAATGGGGAATTTTTATAGCTATGGCTTCACTTACACTATTTGGAACCATTTACCTTAATTTAGTTTAGTTTTTTATACAGATATATCTATTCATGCATTTGACAGAGAACAGACATACAAGCAAGCGTAGGGAGCAGGACAAGCAGATTCCTCACTGAGCAAGGAGGCTGACGCAGGGCTTATTCCAGGACCCTGAGAGTTGCTTCTTAACCGACTGAGCCACCCAGACACCCACCCCCCTTTTAAAAATCAATTAATTTATTTAAAACATTATTTTTCCTTAATTTTAAATTCTAAACTAAGTCTTAAAATGTTGTCTGGGTTCATATACTTTTACTTAGCACCCTGAATTAAAAAAATAATCCCTTCCAATTATTTTCTTATTTTTCCTATCTTTACAAAGAATGGTAAAAATAATAAATATTTACATTGCAGTTACTTTGGGTCATAGTTCTAACTCATTTAACCTTTACAATGATCTGATTTTGATGCGGTCTATAAGAGAACAATGGAAGTAGTTAACAAATGGAAGCTTAGTTAATAGCATTAAAAGAGTTTGATTTATTTCTTATTTTTCTTAAAGATTTTATTTATTTATTCATGAGAGACACAGAGAGAGGGACAGAGAGAGGCAGAGATATAGGCAGAGGGAGAAGCAGGCTCCATGCAGGGAGTCCGATGTGGGACTGGATCCCAGGACCTCGGAGTCAGGCCCTGAGCCAAAGGCAGACGCTCAACCACTGAGCCACCCAGGCATTCCCAAAAGAGCTTTAAATGTACAATGGAAATAAATTTGTTTTGTGAAAGAACAAAGTTCAACTGAGTATATTTTAAAGAGCTACGATGAAATTCACCTGAGTATATTTTGAAGATCTACTCTTCAGTGATTCATGAATCTGGCCCCATCCTATGCAGCAGATAGAAAGAAGCTCCAAGAACCTGAACAAAATGGAAGATTTCTGTTGGCTGAAGGGATTGGGAACAAGGCAGGTATACTAGGCAAAAAAGCAGGTTGTCTATCCCAAGACCACTTTCCTTTAGGTGGTAGATGGCGGCGGCCTGTCAGGCAGGTTAAGGGACCAGGGCTGCTCAGGCAGTTAATTCCTAATTGACTGGTTTCAGTCTCCACTCCTGAGGGAGCCTAAACTGTCATTGTTTCAGTTTGGTGACATGGGGCTTGGCATAAGTGACTCCCTATGGGCCTATTGTCTTGTTTTTGCTAATTCCTTCCTTCTGATCAGGTTTTCAGCCTGAGACATGTGATCAAAATCTAAGGCATTAGTTCTGCTCCCAGCTACGGCTCTGACGTTCTTGCAGATTTTGCTGGCGCTCTGGTATAGAAGTCGCAGGTCATGCCATTGGGATCATATTCCTGGCCTTGGTCCTTCTCTTTGTTCCTTTTCTGAGGTTCTGTTCTTACTGTTTTAATAGTTTCCAGAAGGTGGGAATAAACATTAAGTTAGTCAATTGATAAAATTTTGCGTGATACACTGTAAGGTACTCATCACACATGGTTTGTTGTTAGCAATAGTAACTGTAAAAGTATTAAGGAAACTGGTTATATCAGTAGCTTCTCAACAATTAACACAAAAATACGTAATTTTATAAACAGCCGTTTTGAACTGCTTTATTTTATTTTATTTTATTTTTTTGGGGGGGTCTATCTGAACTTTATTTATTTTTATTTTTTTAATAAATTTATTTTTATTGGTGTTCAATTTGTCAACATACAGAGTAACACCCAGTGCTCATCCCGTCAAGTGCCCACCTCAGTGCCCGTCACCCAGTCACCTCCACTCCCCCACCTCCCCTTCCACCACCCCTAGTTCGTTTCCCAGAGTTAGGAGTCTTTCATTGAACTGCTTTATTTTAATCACAGAATAGCTTCACTTTTGCCTGCCAACAGTCGATTGTTTTGATATTTTACAGTGTAGCTGTTATAGTCTTGACAAAATCACAAGCGAACTTTGAAGTTCAGGTGTGAAATGTCTATGACAAGAAAATAGCTTTGCCCTGCTCCTCAGGGTGGATGAATTTGAGCCAAAAGTCCTCTTTAGGGTCCAAATAAAAAGACTCTGTCAACTGAACTGACCAGCCCTGGAGTTTCTTATCCTCAAATAGCTGCTGTTTATAAAAGCGTCTATAACCTACCTGACCTTGCCCATTAGTGACATTCAGACTTCTGCACATTTGAAAAGAACAGCACCAAGTCACCAGGGAATAAATGCTCTTTAAGTGCTGCCGTTGTGTCTGTACTTCTCAACCACTGAACTCCCAGGCGTATGCACGCTCTGTTTTAACGGGCTCTCAGCCGGGGTGCCACTTTCCTGTAAATGGCTTGCTAGTTAGCCAGAGAAAGCAGCAACATGGCTCTGCTCAACCAAAGCCACTTGAAATCACAATCAGGTACCATCAGAAAGTGTGCCTGGAGAGAGGCAGGTGGGCCAGTAGCCAATTTTAAGTGGTGCCTAAAGGCCAGATTTATTCCTTTATCAGAGTGTGACTTTTCCTAAAAAGCCTGCAGGGGTTCTTGGAAATATATATTTATATTTATATTTATATTTATATTTATATTTATATTTATATTTATAATTTATATTTATATTCATATTTATATTTTATTTTTATATATTTATATATATTTATATATTTATTTAAATATTTATTTAGCTTGAATTACTAATTATTAAGCTTCCTTACCCTACAGATTAGTCAGGTCTGCTTATCTATAAGGATATGTAACATAGCGAACATATGGACTTTGGTGATAGCTGATTTATTTTAGAGGAAGTAGATTTAACTTTTAAACCACTGCATGTCTTTGGCACAAGATGGTACTGTTACTCACCATGGTCTATCAGTTCCTACTTAATCCTTAACTTGATTTAGACTGATCAAGTTTTACTAATAACTAGAATGCAAATGACATTAATCATCATGTTTCTAATTTGATGGTGAATTTTTAAGTGTGCATTCATTAGTATGTGATTTTTAAAGTTGTATTTAATCCAAGAACTAGTATCCTTCTTCAGAGTGGAAACGATGAATTATTTTAGGTTGGTGTGATATCTTTTTGAGACTCATCGTGTCCATTGGGGTCTTCCATGAAGCAGACACCAGGAGAGATCTAAAAGTAGAAAAGATTTAGGGGCACCTGGGTAGTTAATGTCCCACTCTTGAGTTCAGTTAGTGTCCCACTGTTGATTTCGGCTCAGGTCATGGTCCCAGGTCATGAGATGGGGCCCCATGTTGGGCTCCGTGCCCAGCAGGGAGTCTGCTTGAGATTCTCTCCCTCTCCCTCTTGTCCTTCATCTTGCACCCCATTCTCTCTAAATAAATAAATAAATAAATAAATAATTAATTAAATAGTCTTTTAAAATTATAAAACATTTATTGGATGTAATACCTTTGAAAGGTAGAGGAGGAAACAGAAGTAGGCAGAGAAAGATCTCAGGAAGCCATGCAGACCTGACACTGTGGAAGAAATTAGGAAGGAAGACCAGTGAGGACAGTCCTGGCAGTGTCATCAGCTCAGAGGAAGCTGCCGCCATTTCAATGGGGAGCTCTAGTGTAAACGGTGCCCACTGCAGAGCCTCACTTTGGGCAAAAATGGCCAGAATCTACCCTTCTTCTATGAACGCTTGTGGTAGGGAGAATAATCATCTCTAAATCTATCCACATCCTAACTCTCTGAACCTGTGAACATGTCATGTAACATGGTAAAGGGAAATTAAGGTTGCAGATGGAATTAAGTTCTTTCCTAATTAGATAACTTTAAAATAGGGAGAATATCTTGGATTATCCAAGTGTTCACAGTGTAATCACCTTGTCTTGAGATGTAGAGGCTCTGGGAAAAATAAAAAAAGAAGAAAACCCAATGACTGTTGATTCAAATATTGTCAACAGATTGGAACACAGAAATCGTGTAGGGTCTTGTTCAGAATCAAGTATGGGAAAAAAAAAAAGAATTAAGCATGGGGATTTTATTTTGTTTTAAAGATTTTATTTATTTATTCATGAAAGACCCAGAAAGAGGGAGAGGCAGAGACACAGGCAGAGGGAGAAGCAGGCTCCATGCAGGGAGCCCAACGTGGGACTCGATCCTGGGAACTCAGGGTCACAACCAGAACTGAAGGCAGACGCTCAACCACTGAGCCCCTCAAGAGCCCTGGGTCCATTTCAACCCACCAGTGGTTGAATGACCAGCTTGCAGATCTCCTGAATATTTAATAAAAGGCTCTGATGAATGAATACAAGTTAGTTCCAGCGCAGCAGCAATGTAGCCCTAAGGGATAGATAAAATTATGACCCTCATTTTGTAAATAAGGAAAACTGAAGCATGGCATGGTTAACAAAATCACCCCCATTTCCCTGTTGGGAAACGGAGTTGTGTCAAACCCCAGGTCCCTTTGAATCTTGCCCACTCTGCCCACTCTGGGAACAGTACTGCCTTATAGGATTTCTTTTTCTGGGTAGTGACCTCCTGGGAAACAGGAACCCACCTAGTCATTTTTGTATTCGTCACAGTGCTCTTATTATTCTCTACCTTCTTCCACATTATTTTAAATATGTATTCTGGGTTCTTTTAAATACATATATGAACTGACTGAAGGGAACATTTGAATAAAGGATGAACTCTGCTTTTATGCTTGCTTGTGAAGCACAATGAACTTGAGAGATCTCCCACTGGCAACTATTATAATCTTGGTCAAATATCTGTAGTTTAGGAATTCACTATCCCAGGAAAACTAGTAGCATTATCAGTCTTGGAATCAAACCCCCGAATAAATACTGATACAATTAACAGCATTGATTCTGGGTTGCTCTTTTTCTCCTTGTGTCTCGGGTGCTCTTATGGTTGAGAGTGGAGACTCTCTTAAAAGTTTGAACATTTAGGGACGCCTTAGAGCCTGCCCTGCAGATTTTGGACTTGCCAGATCCCACAGTCTCATGAGCCAATTCTTAAAAAACAAAGAAACAAACAAACAACACTTTAGCTTTGGCTGCATGTGTATCAGTACAGAGGTATAGAGATAAATACAGCTAGAATTAGGTAGATGTCTGTAAAACCCATTTGGTTCTGGGTGACTGTAGAACACCGACTGAGACTTTATTCATGTGGTTGGGTTTAAGTCTGCCATTTTATTATTGGATTTCTTGCTTACACCCTTTAAGTTTTCTTCAATTCTACTTTTTCTATAATTCTTTGGATTACTTACTTGGTTTCTAGAATTTGATTGTAATTAATCTATTTAATATTTGGCTACAACTTTTTGCAAAATTGTTTAGTGGCTGCTCTGGGGATTAAAATTTATATAAAGCTTCCTATGCATACCCTACTTAGAATTAACAAATCTATCATCTAATAGAAAATATAGAATTTTGCTGCAGAGAGGCCCATTTATCCTCGTACCATATTATACTGTAGTTCTCGTGTATAGCATATCTAGAGCAATATATTCCTCACAAATTGTCAGTATAATTTTTGCTTTGAAAGTCATAGGTATTTTAAAAATATTAAGATGAAAAATAATATTTTTATTTACACAAACATTTATGTTATTTCCAATGCTCTTAATTCCTTAATGAAAACCTGTATCAAAAAAAAAAAAAAAAACAAAACCTGTATCTCCATCTCTTACCATTTTTCTTAAGCCTTGAAAAAACCCATAATCATTTCTTGGAGCACAAACTTGGTGTCAATGAATTTTCTTAGTGCTCTTTTATCTGAAAATGTCTTTATTTCTCCTTTGTTCTTAGAGGGTATTTTCACTTGGTAAAAAACTCTGAACTTAGTGTTATTTCAAGCATTTTAAAGTTCTTTCCACAGTTTTCTAACTTCTTTAATGAGAAGTGCATATTCATTTGAACTGATATGTTTCCATGTAATTTGTCACTTTTCTTGGTTGTCTCAAGATTTTCTTATTGTCTTTAATTTTCAACAATTTCACTATATATATATATATATATATATATATATATATATATGTACATATTTAAATCTATGTCTTTCTTTCCAGCACTCAATTACAGAGGTTTTGGTATTGCCTCACAGGTCCCTGAGGTCCTATTCATTATTTTTAATACTTTTATCTTGATTTATCTTTCCTACACAGAAAATGGCTTCTATTTTCAGTAGAAGCAGTATGTAACATAGACATCATAGGAACACAAATAAAGATTATGTGTACAGTGCCCAAATTAGTCTCCTATGTCTACACTATAGGCTATGAACTTCTAGTCTACAATATTTTTGAGATAGTAGCCCCAATGGACTAAGACAAGCCACTTATGCTACAAATGATGCCATAAAAAGAAATAGGCAGTTAAATAACTTATATTTTTCTTTGTCTTTTTAAAATATTTTTCTTTTTAGTCTTTCCTTCCTCATCAGTAAGCAGAAGGTAGATCATGTTAAGTAGAATATGTGAAAATCAAAATTTTTTTTAATTTGAGACTTTTTCAATGTTATGAGCAAAATACATATGCATGTATAAACAGCAAAATAAAAATAGTGTAATTCCCTATTTCACCAAAATGAACCTTAATATAAGCTATCAACTTATATTATTTATCGACTTATCGACTTAATATTTATTACTGATTATATATTAGTGATAATGATGTGTCATTGATTATAACAGAGGGAAATTATGAAGACATATGTAGAGGAAGCATGAGGATATGGAAAATTAGAAATCTTTATATCTTCTGCTCTGTATTACAGTGAACCTAAAACTGGTCTAAAAATAATATGTTTTTTTTTTTTTTTTTTTTTTTTTTTTTTATGACAGTCACAGAGAGAGAGAGAGAGAGGCAGAGACACAGGCAGAGGGAGAAGCAGGCTCCATGCACTGGGAGCCCAACATGGGATTCGATCCCGGGTCTCCAGGATCGCGCCCTGGGCCAAAGGCAGGCGCCAAACCGCTGCGCCACCCAGGGATCCCAAAATAATATGTTTTAAATAAAGCCACAAAAAAAAAAAAAAGAATCAAATTTTTTTCTAAAATGAAAGTCACTGCTGGGATTTTTCCGTAATAGTGCCATTTGCCAAGCAATATTGAATGTGTATTCATACATCTTTTTGTTCTTTTTTGTAAATAAGTTTAATATTGATAAATACTGTAAAATAAAACACATTTGTAGAGGACGTTTTTGTGGATGATATCAAGAAGTTATTTTTTCCATATTCCATAAAAAGTTCTAAACTTTTTCTTATTCTTATACTTATTCTATGCTATAAAAATCAGAGGTGACAAACCTTTGGTTACACAGTTCCACTTGTGATTTCTATGTTCCCATGGCAGACATTTCTCTTTAATCATGGCACTTGATTTTTCCAAGATTTCAGATTTCTTACAGCCCAGCAATCCAAGCAGACAGACCCAGTTATTTTTGAATACCTGTGCAAAAAGTGGTGAGTTCTTTTAACATGATTTTCATTTTCTTATCCCCCTGCTTAGGAAATGGAATTTAGTTTAGCTTTGCTGCTTTGTCAGCCCTGGAGGAAGGGAAATAGACCTACTGGTTTAAAACAACACAAAATTCCATAAAAATCTTGTTATTTGGGTTAAGCACATAAAAGGTATTTGTTGATGAATACATAGCTTATCTTTCTACAAGGCAGCCATTACACATTCTAACATACTGAGCTCCCAGGTATTTAGTCTTGATGGTAAGACTAAGACTGGACTTTGTGTTTTGCTTAACAGAGAAAGGATACTTTTGTATAACATGATGGAGTTAATGAAGTATGATTCAAAGATAAAAGTTGCCAGAATCTTGAAATATTTTTCATATTCTAAGCTTTTTCTGTGGATGACTAATAAATTATAGCTATTACAATTAGTGTCCTGTAACCAACAAAGTAACAATACTTGGTGGTCACAGAACCTGGAAAATATCTGTTGGCGTTTTCATCCATCCATCATCATCAACATTTAACGTTCATTTACTATTTTCCATATGCCAGGCATTTGCTAAGCAGTCTACATATATTCTTCATTTGATCCACATGATAAACCCATGGGTTAGATTATTATTAATCTTCTTTATAGATGAAACTGTTTGCCCACCATCATAGAATACAAACCGTGTTACTAGAGCTTGAATTCAGGCAGTCAGCCTCCAAAACCTCGGGGACCTGTTAACCACAATACCAAATTCTACACACAAAAACAGAGTATAGCCTCTGTTTCAGAAAATGTATCTAACGTTTCTCCAGCTCTTTAAAGCACATTTATGGCCTCTTTATATTTTATCTTCATAACAATCCTAAGAGATAGTTATGCTGCCAATCCTATCTTTCAGAAGAAGAAGCTGAATTTCAGGGAGACTAAGCGATTTACACAGGACCCGAAGCTAGTAGGTAGTAAAGTTTTTATCTGAAAGCAGGATGTTTAACTATAAAGTTCAACTCAATTTTAACACTTGTTTTGGGTTTAAATATCTAGTGTATGAATGTTTAAGACTCAAAATCATTGCTTAGGATAGAAGCAGAGGTAGTAGCTATTATTAAGGATATTTATACTTTAAAGTTCCATGCAAAGTGGTATGCCTGGGTGGTTCAGCAGTTGAGCGTCTGCCTGCAGCTCAGGGTGTGATCCCAGGACCGGGGATCAAGGCCTAAGTCGGGCTCCCTGCATGGAGCCTGCTTCTCCCTCTGCCTGTGTCTCTGCCTCTCTCTCGGTGTCTCTCATGAATTGATAAATACATTAAAATCTTAAAAAAAAAAAGTCTCATGCAAAGAATTCAAGTTTGAATAGTATTCACATGGGAAGAATTCACCTATGTGCGCTATTACCACAAGGTTTGAGCTGGCATCTTAAAGCATTTTAAGCAAGGAGGCATTTTGGGTGGGAAATTTTTCTCTATGGAGACACCATCCATCACACTGCCAAGTACCAATTATCAGATCCCAGAAGCATTCATGGTATGACCTAATACCAACCAAATATTACCCCGACTGACTTCTTAAGGTGTCTCAATTTACTGCTAGCAAATTTCCCTTTGAATTGTGATATCCTCTATTTTCAAGCACAGGCATACCAGAGTACTAACACCATGAAGTCTATTTCTCCTGTGTGTATGAAGAGAGTGGATATGGCATCATGAGCATGTTAGGCTTTTGGAGTAAAAAGGGGAAACATGTTTTCTAGAATCAGCATTAAAAAGGATGTTAGGCCTCAGCTACAAGTTTCTCCCAACTATAAATGCTGTCCTGGGCACATTTTAAAGGTGTAATTAAGATAACCTGCCATAAATTTCCTTCAGCAAAGGATTAGATTGCTGATGTTTATATCACAACTACTCCTGCCAGGCAGGAGACATTCCTGATTCAAACACAATGAGGGAAGAAGAAGAGATGATGAGAGACGCTTGCCATAATCCTGGAAGCGAGGGATAGACACATCTGTTTATCTGTGTAATTATCTTTATTTGACCTAACTTATATTCTTGAACCTCTCCAAGAGGTCAGTTTCTCAAGTATATTTTGGGGCTGATTACTGTTGCTAGATCAGAGAGTTGTGAAGATCACATGAAAGAACACAGGTGCTTGGTATATAATGCACATGTAATAAATGTTACTTGCTAAACCCAAAGTCTAATTTCATTATCTCAGTTTTTCGGGGACAGTGAAACAATTAGACTCTGTAGTAATCAGTTTTCCACTCCATGTTCTGTATCACATTAGTTGTCAACTCTCTAGTAAGCCCAGATTGATTCTTCTTATTGAAAAATCTAGAGAAGGGATCCCTGGGTGGCGCAGCGGTTTGGCGCCTGCCTTTGGCCCAGGGCGCGATCCTGGAGACCCGGGATCGAATCCCACATGGGGCTCCCGGTGCATGGAGCCTGCTTCTCCCTCTGCCTGTGTCTCTACCTCTCTCTCTCTGTGACTATCATAAATAAATAAAAAATTAAAAAAAAAATCTAGAGAAATAGACCAAGTGTCCTTGCTTACTGAGTAGCCAATATTCACTTATTGTACCATTTCCACAACATCTATGGAGACTTTATAGCTTGTAGATATAACTGCCATGGATCCCTGACTTTCCAGGTTTCTCAAATTCAAGGAGCTTATTTTTTCTGTATATTGGAAACAATAATTATATCAATAAAATGTATACCTTTCTCATGTTATGTACCCAACTACACTCATAAAAATTTTGTTTAACATTTTTCCCAAGTTAAATTATAATTGTGATCCACTGGTCCTACCATCTTCGAGAATAATTTGGCTTTATCTAGAATCAAAGTAATTTGTTCAGGTATTGACATGTAATTTAATTTGGGCCAACTAGAGTTAAGTTCCATAGTTCTCAAAATAATGATATGGAAAGTCCTCATTTAACTGAGTAAAAATGCTAGGATGAAAACTTAAAACTAACAGTGACAAACATGGCTAGTCTGTAGATATATCTTTCTTGAGAATAAATCAAGAGAGAAAGCAGTCTCAAGAGAAAGAGGTCACATTTCGATTACAGAAGTTAGGTCCTTTAAACCAGCTATTCTTGCAAATAAATTAGCCCCTGACTTCATAGAGGGTTTATAATCCTCTTAAATAGTTGCTCATCAGTTACTCATTTAACTTTTACTATGCTATCCATTCCTGTAGATGTTAACAATAAAAAGATGAATAAAATATTTTTAGAGTTATGGAAGGGCATTGAATGTCATTACATGACCTGAATTGTATTTTAAAGGAATCACTTATAGTATACTTGAGAGACTAGGCCGTGGATGGGAGAAAGGCCATCTTCACGGGCTGGAGACCCAGGCAACTGCACAAGGTTTCACTCTCAGCTTGACAGTCGGTTTAAGGTTCTGCTTTTGTTGTTTTGAAATTTTTGATAATTTTATTTTTGAGTTTGTTGTGTAAGGGAAGTCTGAGGAGACAAGACCAGGAAGATGAGTAGAGGAGATATGCACAATACAAATGTCTATTGTCCTTGCTACCTCGTTAACATACAGCATGTGGGATGGGACATGAGTGGAGAGAAAGACCACAAAAGAAAGGAAAAAGCTTTATATATTAGTATATTTTTTAAAAGATTTATTTATTTATTTATTTATTTATTTATTTATTTATTTATTGAAAGAGAATGTGAGGACATGGGTTGGAGAGGCAAAGGGAGAGGAGAGAGAGAATCTTAACCAGACTCCATCCCCTAGTGCCCAGCCCATCATGGGGTTTGATCTCATGACACTGAGATCAAAATCAGGAGTCAGACTTAATCAACTGAGCCACCCAGGTGCCCCTCTATTAGTTCGTTTTTAAAAACAGGTTAAAAAACCACTTTTTTTCTTTTTGAACAAAAAGCCTCACATTTTAATTTTGCTTTGGGATTTGCAAATTACGTAGTTTATACAGAGTGTTAGTTTAATAGGCTAAAATTACTACAACATGATCACATGATAGCATTACTAATCTCATATTCACCTTTAGAAGCAAAGTCAACCAATAAAGGGGTTTTCAGAGGAGGACAACCTCAGGAACAGAAAGAGGGCTAGTGCAGCGAGCTTCAGAATTCATTGAAAGAGGGGCACATGGGTGGCTCAGCAGTTGAGCATCTTCCTCTGGCTCAGGGAATGATCCCAGAGTCCCAGGATCAAGTCCCACATGGGGCTCCCTGCATGGACCCTGCTTCCTCGGGTCCTTCATTCATGGTATGACCTAATACCAACCAAATATTACCCCGACTGACTTCTTAAGGTGTCTCAATTTACTGCTAGCAAATTTCCCTTTGAATTGTGATATCCTCTATTTTCAAGCACAGGCATACCAGAGTACTAACACCATGAAGTCTATTTCTCCTGTGTGTATGAAGAGAGTGGATATGGCATCATGAGCATGTTAGGCTTTTGGAGTAAAAAGGGGAAACATGTTTTCTAGAATCAGCATTAAAAAGGATGTTAGGCCTCAGCTACAAGTTTCTCCCAACTATAAATGCTGTCCTGGGCACATTTTAAAGGTGTAATTAAGATAACCTGCCATAAATTTCCTTCAGCAAAGGATTAGATTGCTGATGTTTATATCACAACTACTCCTGCCAGGCAGGAGACATTCCTGATTCAAACACAATGAGGGAAGAAGAAGAGATGATGAGAGACGCTTGCCATAATCCTGGAAGCGAGGGATAGACACATCTGTTTATCTGTGTAATTATCTTTATTTGACCTAACTTATATTCTTGAACCTCTCCAAGAGGTCAGTTTCTCAAGTATATTTTGGGGCTGATTACTGTTGCTAGATCAGAGAGTTGTGAAGATCACATGAAAGAACACAGTGCTTGGTATATAATGCACATGTAATAAATGTTACTTGCTAAACCCAAAGTCTAATTTCATTATCTCAGTTTTTCGGGGACAGTGAAACAATTAGACTCTGTAGTAATCAGTTTTCCACTCCATGTTCTGTATCACATTAGTTGTCAACTCTCTAGTAAGCCCAGATTGATTCTTCTTATTGAAAAATCTAGAGAAGGGATCCCTGGGTGGCGCAGCGGTTTGGCGCCTGCCTTTGGCCCAGGGCGCGATCCTGGAGACCCGGGATCGAATCCCACATGGGGCTCCCGGTGCATGGAGCCTGCTTCTCCCTCTGCCTGTGTCTCTACCTCTCTCTCTCTGTGACTATCATAAATAAATAAAAAATTAAAAAAAAAATCTAGAGAAATAGACCAAGTGTCCTTGCTTACTGAGTAGCCAATATTCACTTATTGTACCATTTCCACAACATCTATGGAGACTTTATAGCTTGTAGATATAACTGCCATGGATCCCTGACTTTCCAGGTTTCTCAAATTCAAGGAGCTTATTTTTTCTGTATATTGGAAACAATAATTATATCAATAAAATGTATACCTTTCTCATGTTATGTACCCAACTACACTCATAAAAATTTTGTTTAACATTTTTCCCAAGTTAAATTATAATTGTGATCCACTGGTCCTACCATCTTCGAGAATAATTTGGCTTTATCTAGAATCAAAGTAATTTGTTCAGGTTTTGACATGTAATTTAATTTGGGCCAACTAGAGTTAAGTTCCATAGTTCTCAAAATAATGATATGGAAAGTCCTCATTTAACTGAGTAAAAATGCTAGGATGAAAACTTAAAACTAACAGTGACAAACATGGCTAGTCTGTAGATATATCTTTCTTGAGAATAAATGAAGAGAGAAAGCAGTCTCAAGAGAAAGAGGTCACATTTCGATTACAGAAGTTAGGTCCTTTAAACCAGCTATTCTTGCAAATAAATTAGCCCCTGACTTCATAGAGGGTTTATAATCCTCTTAAATAGTTGCTCATCAGTTACTCATTTAACTTTTACTATGCTATCCATTCCTGTAGATGTTAACAATAAAAAGATGAATAAAATATTTTTAGAGTTATGGAAGGGCATTGAATGTCATTACATGACCTGAATTGTATTTTAAAGGAATCACTTATAGTATACTTGAGAGACTAGGCCGTGGATGGGAGAAAGGCCATCTTCACGGGCTGGAGACCCAGGCAACTGCACAAGGTTTCACTCTCAGCTTGACAGTCGGTTTAAGGTTCTGCTTTTGTTGTTTTGAAATTTTTGATAATTTTATTTTTGAGTTTGTTGTGTAAGGGAAGTCTGAGGAGACAAGACCAGGAAGATGAGTAGAGGAGATATGCACAATACAAATGTCTATTGTCCTTGCTACCTCGTTAACATACAGCATGTGGGATGGGACATGAGTGGAGAGAAAGACCACAAAAGAAAGGAAAAAGCTTTATATATTAGTATATTTTTTAAAAGATTTATTTATTTATTTATTTATTTATTTATTTATTTATTTATTGAAAGAGAATGTGAGGACATGGGTTGGAGAGGCAAAGGGAGAGGAGAGAGAGAATCTTAACCAGACTCCATCCCCTAGTGCCCAGCCCATCATGGGGTTTGATCTCATGACACTGAGATCAAAATCAGGAGTCAGACTTAATCAACTGAGCCACCCAGGTGCCCCTCTATTAGTTCGTTTTTAAAAACAGGTTAAAAAACCACTTTTTTTCTTTTTGAACAAAAAGCCTCACATTTTAATTTTGCTTTGGGATTTGCAAATTACGTAGTTTATACAGAGTGTTAGTTTAATAGGCTAAAATTACTACAACATGATCACATGATAGCATTACTAATCTCATATTCACCTTTAGAAGCAAAGTCAACCAATAAAGGGGTTTTCAGAGGAGGACAACCTCAGGAACAGAAAGAGGGCTAGTGCAGCGAGCTTCAGAAATTCATTGAAAGAGGGGCACATGGGTGGCTCAGCAGTTGAGCATCTTCCTCTGGCTCAGGGAATGATCCCAGAGTCCCAGGATCAAGTCCCACATGGGGCTCCCTGCATGGAGCCTGCTTCTCCCTCTGCCTGTCTCTCTGCCCCTCTCTCTCTCTCTGTGTCTCTCATGAATAAATAAATAATCTTAAAAGAAAAAGAAATCCATTGAAAGAGAGATATATCTTTGATTCAAGAGTCACACAGTGTCCAGGTCATATATATCCTGTAATCAGTGTATTCGAATTTTTTTAAAATCATTATGGTGAGCTGTGATAAAGTTTTATGTAGTGAGGCAGGGGCAATAGAATTAGACATAATATTTTAAGTGATCTTCTGTTTGTTGCATTAAGATATTAGAGGAAAAAATAATAGAAATAGTCAATCGGGGTGAAACCATGTCAAATCCCCTGTTTATTGTTCTTTTTTTTTTTTAAATTTTTATTTATTTATGATAGTCACAGAGAGAGAGAGAGAGGCAGAGACACAGGCAGAGGAAGAAGCAGGCTCCATGCACCGGAAGCCTGATGTGGGATTCGATCCCGGGTCTCCAGGATCGTGCCCTGGGCCAAAGGCAGGCGCCAAACCACTGCGCCACCCAGGGATCCCTCTGTTTATTGTTCTATAGCATCTTTATTCATATGCAATTAACATGGTTAAAATTAATAAAACCCTATGCTTGTAAATAGTAATCACTAGTAACTATTTTGCATAATGACTGATACTGATTTATAGAAAATGTATTCCTTTCTACGTCTTTGGAACTCTTCTAGGCTTTTGTTTCATATCTTTTTAAATCTATTTACCTGAATTTACCTCATTTATGGTAGTTTTTTTTTTTTTAAGTGGCTGAACATAGTTCTCAGTAAATATGTGTTAAGTGAACACATGAATATCAGGGCAGACGTGATGAATTGAAATGTATTATAATATACAGAGTAAACAACACATGAGGAAGTCGAAATGAAAACGATTTAGAGATTTAGTTAAATGGCCAGAAATAAATGTGAATTAGGCTGTCAGAAATATGAGGCTGGACCTAGAGAGTGGATAACATTCCAGCCGTGGATTTCTGAGTCTTCTGAAGGGAAGTGAAAATGGAGAGAATCCATCTGAGCCAGAAACTGTGAGAACAGTCAAGAAATGCAAAGAGAGGAGAGAACCTCAGTTAGATGTCAATAAGCTCGCGTCGACTGTATTCAGGTACAGTGTTTCCTTAGCAAAGCTCATAACACACTTGCTGTGAGTCCATTCCAAATGTTCACAATATCTTTCTGAGTCACTTGCATCCGAGAGCTGAAGGAAGATGGTGACAAAGTCTGTACCTGTAATTGTGGGTGAGAAAGTGGAGGCTCAGAGCAGTGGGAAATTTGCCCAAGGTCATGAGAGACAGAAGCAGAACTTCGATCCACATTGTGCAGATTCCAAAAATGCCAAATGGCTTGTTGCAATAATCATTTTGCACAGTGTGGTCACTCCTGTGAGAAGTTTCTTACTCCCATAAATGCAGGACTTGGACGCTCTTTCCTTCGCCATAACATCAGTTGTAGTTCACACAGTCGCAGCACAGAGCCTCCCTGCCCTGGCATTTTTAGGGGACAGGATTCTCTATTCTGGCACAGATGTTTCACCGATGGTTGCTGTGGCCAGCCTTCTTGAGTCACAAGCTTTCAGTTTCACAGAGAAAGAGGAAAATGAGGTCTCAGATATTGTTATTTTTATTTGAGAACTGACTTTTCTGAACAGGCCAAAACATTTGAAATATAAAATAATTTGAAGAGCATGTCTCACCATTCTCTACATTTCTTAAACACTAGCTTTTTTTTTTCCCCCTAATTGGAAAAGTTAATTTGGTAATGACGGCAATTTTCACACCCTTAATGAGCTTCCTTCAGATAGGAATACCTGTCCCTGATATTGGGACACCTCGTTCCTTTTATATATTCTCTTTCCAAAGTTCCTAAAATATCCCAGTAGTGTCTATATGGTTTATTAAATAGTCTATGTATCACATAGTTAGGTTTTCTTTTTCACCCAGTTCCACCATGCCCAGAGCTACTTGGATGCACAAGAACAGGAGCCCGAAGGCTTCTTGGGTTGAGAGGGCATCATCTGCTCACTTTTCTAACAGAGGATTCTGACCTAGTTCAGCATCTCGCAGATGAACAACCACAATATGGAGAAGTGAGGGGCTTCTCCAGAATTACAGAAGCAAAGTAACCTTTCTCTCCATCTGCATCCTGATAATAAAACCCAGGTATACTTCCAAAGTAAGCCTTCTTTAATTTTTTTTAATCCTCACCCAAACACCAAGAGATGGGTACATTTGTTAAGCCCATGTTACAGATGAGGAAACTGAGAGGAATATTAAATCTCCTAAAATTATGTAGCTGTTACGTGGGTGATCTACTATTATAATTCAGAGGATCAGAATCTGGCTCCAGAGCCCATGCTTTTGACCACCATGCTGTAAAACGATGATTTCATCCATCACCTTCTTTTTTTTTTTTTTTTTGGTATCGAAACTAAAAAACTAGAATAAAAATCTGTTGGGCTTCAAATGACTGAATGCCCAAGGTCACTTCTGGCAGTATTAGACTGGTATGCTTATTTGTTTGCCTTCAAGCACTCTAATTATATAAACAAAAGAGAAAAATTCTCAAACAGGAGCTCCTGGGTGACTTAGTCGGTTGCATCTCACTTTGGCTCAAGTCATGATCTTGGAGTCTTGAGATGGAGCCTGTGTGGGTCTCTGCACTCAGCAGGGAGTCTACTTCTCCCTCTCCTTCCATCCCTCCCCCTGTTGATGCTCTTTTTCCCTTTGTCTCTCTCTCAAATAAATTAATAAAATCTTAAAAAACAAAAATTTCAAACAGAAATACTGCAGTGGTTTTCTCATGCTGACATGTGAGAGTTGATAGTCTCAAAGTATCTCCTAAGGTTCTATAAAATCCCCAGCCATCAAATAAATAGTGTATTCGTGGCACTGACTTACTTTGTGAACATTGTATTTCTATAAGGGTAACAGAAATTTCTAAAACAATTATAAGTCTGTAGGAGAAAAGGCATTTTAGGTCAGAGACTCACATAATAAAAAAAAAATTATTTAACCAAATTTCTCTTCCTTCTCTGCTGGTCTTCCTCTCACCTCTCTTAACACACAGTGGAGAATACCTAAAAGATTAATAACTGAATCAGTCCAAATTTGATTTGAATCCTGTATTTCACACTTTGTAGCAGAAGACAAATTGTTCATTTTCTCTGATTCTCAATCTTGTCACTAATGAAACTCAAGTTTTAAACTTTTTTTTTTTTTGCCAGATATTTTGAGGATTGAATGGAATGATTACGTAAAATCTTTAATGGCCAGAAAATGTGTACATAGGACTAGATTAGGGTAAACGCCAATATATGCTTGTTCCTTCCTCAAGTTATTTTGGATAATTGGGATTTTATTACAGTTTGAGATAAACATGTGCATGTTTTTATCAATGATATTCATATAACTTTCATAAATTAGGTCACACATAGTTATGGCTTTTTATTTTGTTTGCTAAATCAATAAGATCTTATACAAATATTCTATTTTTTCAAAATTGCTTTCCAAAAATAAGGCTGTCCACAATTACAATAAATAAGTCTTAACCAAATTCTTATTTTAGAAAGTTTCCTAAAATCCACTCTATACTATGAATACTCTTCCCTTTCAAAATAGCACGAGTCATTGACGATTCTCTACCAATGCCATCATATGTATTTCTGGGGATGATGTTCACTTTGGGGAAAATGAGAGTATAAAAATTTTTTAAGATACATTTATCATCTTTGTAGATAAAGAAGTTGCGATAAGGGGAAAATACTATTTTTAAGGCATGAGCTGAAGCTTAAGTTTCATTCCTTCTCTCTATGCTACTCTAAAAGTGAATGATTTAGCCGATTGACTGTAGATGATTTATCAGTACTTTGAAAAATCCACTAAGTTTAAATTAAAGTATTTATGAATGTCATATACTAATCAGGTAGTAGTAATTCTATAATAAATAAAATTTATCTTGTGTGTTTGGGAAGGCAAGAATTGTCATATTTTATATGGACATGGACTGGATATAAACCTCATAAACTAAAGTTTTCAAGTGTAAAAATGCTAAAGACTTGTTTCTTCCTCCATAGTACCAGCCTTTTGTGAATCATGTGTTTGGTGTCTTGGTATGTATTTGCACATTAACAAAGCAAATATAGTCAATCAAATTAAATTTTTTATCTTTTTTATTTGAAGTCTAAATTCCTTTCAGATCTTAGAAATCTCAAAGAAGAAATTGCTATCAAAAATATAAATTTTGTGCATTTTGTCTATGCACATTTTAGAGAATCATAAAAACTACTATTTTAATGTAAAATAAAAAGATTTAACAAAACATTTAGAGTATTACATACATGTATGTGTGTATATGTTTATATATATATATAGAGAGAGAGAGATAGTTGTAGATAAAGATATATAGATATAGATATATATCCAGAACATTCATAAGTAGATGTTAAACTAAATGGTTGTGACATAGAATCATGGATTGGTAATGCTTTAAAACGCTTAAGAGATGGCCTGGCTCATATTCATACTTTCTGGTGTCCTACCCCTCACAAAAATAGCATATATTATTTTGAATTTGTAGCCACTAAACATCATTTTAAATTCATTTATTTAGGGACTCCTGGGTGGCTCAGTGGTTGAGCATCTGCATTTGGCTCGGGTTGTGACCCTGGGGTCCTGGGATCGAGTTCCACATCGGGATGCCTGCAGGGAGCCTGCTTCTCGCTCTGCCTGTGTCTCTGCCTCTCTGTGTTTCTCATGAATAAATAAATAAAGATTTCTAAAAAAAATCATTTATTCATTAATCTATTTACTTATTCAATATTAAGTATCCACAATCTATCAAGCATTTTTCTGGGTTCTACATTATTGAACATAATAGATACCTCTGCACTCATGAAACTCATATTCTGTCGAAAGTAAAAATTCATAAACAATAATGAAAAATTTGCAAATTATATTGTATTTTAAAAAGTAATAGATTCATAAGAGCAATAATAAGTAAAAAAATAGAAAGATTAAAATTGCAGATGTCATTTTATTTAACATGAAGTTGTTCATATATGCATAAAGAGGCTATGTAACTATGATAATGCATTGCTTTATACAAAGATGAAATATTTTTTTTTCCTTATCCAAAATTTTATTTAAATTCAAGTCAGTTAACATACAGTGTAGTATTGGTTTCAAGAATAGAATTTAGTGATTCATCACTTACATATAACACCCAGTGCTCATCACTACGAGTGCCCTTCTTAATGCCCGTCACCCACTGTACCCCATCCCCTGCCCCCCTCCCCTCCAACAACCCTCAGTTTGTTCCCTATAGTTAAGAGTCTCATGGTTCACCTCCCTCTTGTTTTTTATCTTATTTATTTCCTTCCCTTCTCCTATGTATTTCAATAATACATCCATTTTGATTACCCAGAAATAATCTTAATTGGTTTCTACAGAGAGTTTGACTTTTACATGCCCCAAATTCTAGTTGATATGGAACCACAAGCTGGTGACCTCCCATTTACGCTTGTGAGGAATTTTGTCATAGCATGGGAAGAACAAGCAGAAATAACTTGAGTCTTCAATCATAAAGTCTCCATAAAATTTCATGAAATATCCTAAAATTGATCCTGAGACTTGGTGCAGAGTTCGCTAACCTTTGCTGCCAGTACCAAGCAAGTTACCTCTTTATTCACTTTCCTCATTCATTTCCTGGAACACTCGTACACAGGAAATAACCAGAGTTTTCATAACCAGAGTTTTATAGCCAAAGTGTCACCCAAATGTCTCACCTTCTGAGATCACATTTGCCATTCTTTCAAGCAATCTTTCTGTCTCAATACTTTGTGTCTTGTCACCTCTTTTACTTTCTTTTTAAAATGGAGCTTTTTTAAAAAAAAAAATTATTAATTTATTTATTTTTGCTTTGTTGCCTTTATACTGCTCCCCTTCCCTCCTTGAGTCCAGGTTTAACTCCCTGAGAGCCCATTTGCTGTCTGTGTCCTCCACAGCTGTTACCTAAAGTGTCATCCAAAGCCTGGCAGAGTAAATGTTCAATAAATATTGGCTGAATGATTAATGAACCTCTTTAATAGTTCATGGTTAAAATTTTATAATGAGTTTATTTTTCCCATTAAGCTAGCATTTACGCATCAGTTGAATGAACAGTTCAAGGTCAAGTGCAATTAAGGAAATTAAGTGCTGGTCTAAGTAAGAAATGGTGTAGTTTAGTGGTTAAGTAAATGGAAACAGGAATCCAAGCTCTGGCTTTGTCACTCATTCTCTCTGCCTCCATTTCTTTATTTGTAAAAGGGATAATTTTAACGGCCACCTTAAATCTTATAGAATAACTATAATTCTCATCTTTGTGATTGCACCTGTGAACATTACAGAAGGAACACAAGAACAAGTACGACATAATTGCTCACATCATCAACCAAACTAGCCTTGTCTTCTACAGTAGAACTGTTTTCAGACACTTGTTAAGCTTAGTTCTTTTTAGGAAAAAAAATGATTGCATACAGATGAGGCATATCAAAGTTTTTGAGGATATAGCTACTGACATCAGTATTCACTGGAAATTATCTAGAGTTTCTGCAATGCACTTTGATCTGATGTTCCTCAGTTCTGCATCATGTCCCTAGGGACATCGAATGTCAAAATCAAGTTTTCTTGCCATATATACTTTCAATGTACTTTCCTTTCTTTAATCCATATTTATTAAGAAAAATGTTTTTACTGCCTGGGTAAATATTGTGAGTTAAATTTTATCTATACATATTATGTGATAGCAGCTTAATAGTTCTCTTGGCCCAGTCATTCAGCAGAATTTATATTAAAGTAGTGCCACTTAGTGAAAATAAATATTCTCATTATACCTGAATAAATATTCTCTTTATCGTTGTGTGAAATTTCTTGGGACTCAAATGTGTCCATTAAGTCTTTTTAGAAAAGCAGAGATCAGGCTCAAAGCTATTATGAAAATATGAATATTTAGAAGAAAATACATCAGAAAAAATTGGTTAGGTCCTTCTAGACCTGAGAAATTCCAATGACTCTTGGTTAAAGTGACCTTGGGAGTTGATGTGTTTTTCAGATGTAATATTATGTGAAGAGAGAGAATTCTTTACCTAGGATGCCCTGTATTAAAATTTTTAGTCCACCAACTGTAGGTTGAATTGAGTTCTCTCCTCATTGCCCCAAATTCATAAGAAGTCCTAATATCCAGATGTGACCTTATTTGGAAATTGCTTTGCTGCAGGTGTAATTAGACAAGATGAGGCCGTTAGTGTGGGCCTTCAACCAATGTGACCAGTGTCGTCATAGAAAGGGGAATTTTGGACACACCAGGGAGAAAGCCATGTAAAGATGAAAGCAGAGAATTGGGCGATATTTCTACAAGTCAAGAAACACCAAAGATTGCCAACAACCATGGAAGGCCACAAAATCGGGGATAATTACAAAACAGCTTATTCCTCATGACCCTCAGAAGAAACCAAGTGCTGCCACCTTGATCTTGGACTACTACCCTCCAGAACCGTGAGGCAAGACATTTCTGTTTAAATCACTCCATTTGTGGGGCTTTGTTATAGCAACCCTAGCAAGCTAATGCATTATCATAACGAGATGTGTATGAAATATGAGACTTGGCAACTATTCTGACTTTAGACAGAAGAACTGTCTACGTGGTACAGAAAACTCTTGTATGAAAGAGTCCTTTATGGTTCTTTTGTAAAGCATTTGCAAATGTTTTATGTGGTCACAAAAAAATGTCTCCCTTCTCGTGACCGATTCCTCATATCGCTGATTAGTTCTACCCTGTAAAGCACTGCCCTGGGATTGTTATTCTCATGTTCCCACCTAATGTAGCCACATTTACTGAGTAACAGCTATAGCCAAGTTACTCTTTTTGGGTGCTTTCTCCATTTACATTAAGGCACATTTCATCCTTTAAAAAACTGCTTTTTAGTTAAACAAGATGGATGTAGACCAACGGCTTTAGTTCAAGGTAGTAAGTGCTATATAGCAGCTCTCAATGGCTAGTATTTGCACACCACCTGCTACATGCCAGACGCTGTTCTAATACCTTACATAGGTTATTCCAGTTAATCCCCCAAGACATCTATGGCATGAATACTGCTAAAAAAAAAAAAACTATTGTACAGATGAGAATTTCAGACCCATTTTCTTGACTAAAATGCTAAAACCAAGGATTAGTATAATTCTATGATAACAGAGTTGAACAAGAATTATGCATTTAAAAGAAATGCAAAGTAGAAAGTTTTCAGGGGGGAAGATGTGACATTTTAGGTAGATCTCAAGATGTGTAGGAGTTTCCAGGCATATAATTAGAGGAAAGGGACTACATCTCTTTGAGGACAGGGAGGGGACATGAGTGAGTACATTGTGGCCTCCAAGTGTACCATTCTTCTCTAGAATATGACAAGGAACAGCTAGATTGGTAACATTCCAACCCCTTCATCTCTGCCTCCACCACTCCTGCCTGCACCTACTTTAGCAATTAATTAGTTATGCTGGCATTTCAGACCCAACTGGTTGAACCCTTAATCTAATTGTCTAAACCTAGCTTCTGCTACTCTGCCCCTTGCATACTGAGTTAGTTGTTGGTATTCTTACTAGCCATCTGTCCATCCCACCTCTATCACTTAACTTACACCGTCTCTCAACGTACCTAGTGGCCATGGCCTTGCAGCAATCCGCATTTCTCAAATGCACCTAGGTGATTCTGGTGCAGAGGAAGCGTTGGCCAAAATCTGAGGAAGCAAGTTAGGAGTCAGTGTCTGATACACATGAGCTAATGAAACTCACCTGGAACAGGTGCATATTTGTCTGCTTAAATACTGCTGTCCTAGATGAAGATTTTTAAATTTGTTTTTTATTTTTTTGTTTGTGTATCTTCCATCTAATTTTAGAGGGAATAAATGTTTGGTTTCTCAAACAATGTCAGATATGTATATATATATATATATATATATATATATATATATATATATATATTCACAAGAATGGTACCATAATAAACATAGTAATAATAAATCTACACAATTGTGAAAGTGAAGTTATTGCCTAAAACAAATGTTCACTCCGGTTTTTATAGAATGAAATTGGCTTTGTCCCGAAAGTGCAATCTAATGTGACTCCTTGAGATATCTAACTTTTAAAAAATCAGTGTGCTTTGTTCGACAGAAAGCTACCACGGATGTCCCTGGGTACATGACATCGTCACCTAACATTGATTCCCAAATCAGAGCTCCACAGAGATTGGTCTTGTTTGTATGCTTCCTTGTTTGGCCTCCTTAGGATTTTTAAAATACAAAACGTGGGTCTCATTTGCTCATCAGAAAGTCTGTGCAAGTAGGTCTTAGCTGAGTATTCCATAATTTCAAAAACCTCTTCAGGTAAGTCCACTATTGGCCAGGTTTGGGAAACACCAACCATCAGAAGTGTGTTGCTTGAATCAACAGTTTCAGAACACAACAGAGGATTCCACATGAAACTGCGTACTAAAAGCACACAGGAAAGATGCCTAAGCTCTTTCCTGATATGACAGCAATAGGACCTCAAGCTGTGGAGACTAGGTCTATATTTTTAAGCATATTTTCCTGGTGATTGTAATGGGTGCCAGGCTTGAGAATGACAGCACTGCTTTTAATACAAATAGTGCTACTTAATTAAATTCGGGGTGGGGGGTGTGTTATTTGTGTTTTGTGGGTTTTTGTGGGGTCTTTTGTTTGTTTTTTTTTGTATTTCCACAGAGGGAGTTTAATTTTTCTCAGTGATCAGAGGATATGATGCTACCCAAGCAAAAACAGACAACAAAGATAAGGGCAATGTTACAGTGGTTTGGAGGATTCCTGAGACAGAGCACTAAATTAAAGCTCAGAAAAGTGTTCCACTTTTAGTTCAGGTACTATTTAGTCGTTTTACCTCCTGTCATTTAACTGAGCTTCTCTAACCTTCAGGTGTTAAGCGAGGAAGTTATCACGTGAATAGTGTTTCCAGACATGCATTTTTTCCTGCCGCCGTACATATTTTTCAAATAGAGTCTTACAACCCAAATCTGTAAAACAGACATAAGGGAAGTTTCTCTAATTGAAATGGGGCCCTAACTCCCTAGGTCAAATAGAGTGCTTTTACATGTTAAGGGTTCAAGGAAAACAATTTGAAAAACCAACAAACTAGATGATCTTGAAGGTTCTTCCAAGTCTTTTATTGTGCATTTGCACAATTCTAGAGAGAGGGTTTTATCTTCTCTTTGTAGGTCAGAATTAATAATCCCACGGAATTACTGACTAAATCTGTAAATTGAATTTCCCTTGAGAGAGAAAACTGTGTCCTGGAAGTTTTCTAATGTTTAAACTAAAAGCCAGTAGTAAAAATCTTATTTTAAAAAAAGCTGAGTTAGTGCCATGCAAAGATAAATCCTAAAATAGTCTCATGTTCTATAGTGTAGCTTTTCTTCTGCATAGGAATATTATGTGTCCTCGAATATTTTGACATCTCTGTTTAAAAATACACAATGAGAAGCCTTATTATCTTGTCAATGTATCAAGTGTTTCTGTTTTCATAAAAACAGATTTATCCTAAACCTTTGAGCCAAAAGGGACACTGATAGTCTCTTTCCTGAACACAGTTAACAAACACTTTACTGGTCTTGCAGATTCTGATTCAAACCAATGCTGGAGGATAAAATATTCATAACATTATTTAAAAAGTTATTTTAGGAGGACTTCATGTTAACCAAATTATGAGTTACCGGATGCCTCCAAATATATCTTTTGTCCTAATGTTGCTACCACTCTGCAAGTCCCCCAACATTTATTAGAAAAATTTTCAAACTTACAGAAAATTTGAAAGAACTATATAACACCATATATAGTCAATAATAAATACTTTGCTATATTTGCTTTAGTACATATATATATATATATATGCATATCCTTCTAGCCACTTCTCAATCCTATCGTCCATATGCCCTTTTTTGTGGTTGCAGTTCAGCTGTCATATGTTGGATGTGCTTAACCCCTAGTTATAAACTCGGTATCCTTCACTCCTAGAAAATTCAGCCTGAATATCATTAACCAGAGTTCAATATTTTCATTTATTTATTTTAGTGGAAGTGTGATGGATAAAATCCACAAGTCTCAAGTGTGCCATTTGCAGAGTTTTGACAAATGAATATAGTTTTTGTTACATCAAGATATTGAATGTCACCATCACCCCAAGAAAAGTCATTTGTGTCCCTGCCCAATCAATTTCTGCTTCTCTCAACCCCAGCCAGATGCAACAACTGTGATGATGATTTTCATCATAGATCGACTTTGCATATTCTAAAGTTTTCTTTCCCTCTGCATAATTTTTTGAGATTCATTAGTATTTTTGCTCATATCCATGGCTTGTTCTATTTTTATGCTAAGCAATATTCCATTTTATGAATATATCACAGTTGTTTTTTGTTTCTTTTTTCATTCTCTTGTTTTTTTTTTTTTTTTTTTTTTTTTTTTTTTTTTTTTTAATTTTTATTTATTTATGAGAGTCGCACAGAGAGAGAGAGAGAGAGAGAGAGAAAGGCAGAAACACAGGCAGAGGGAGAAGCAGGCTCCATGCACCGGGAGCCCGACGTGGGATTCGATCCTGGGTCTCCAGGATCGCGCCCTGGGCCAAAGGCAGGCGCTAAACCGCTGCGCCACCCAGGGATCCCTTCATTCTCTTGTTAATGAACTTTTTAGCTATTTTAAATTTTCAGCTATCATGAATAAAGATTTTGTGAACATTTTTATGGGTTTCTTCTTGTGACTACAAGTATTTTTTTTCAAATATGAGTCACTGAAGAATTTTATATTTAGTTTTATAAGAAAATACTATAATTTTTTCAAAGTTGCTGTAATAGTTTACACACTCATCCGCCAACAGTGTGAGAGTGTCTTCTCTCCATATCCACACCAATATTTGATGCTGTCAATCTTTTTAAGTCAAGCCTTTCTCTTGTTGGTGCTGTCATTTTAATTTGCTAGTCACTGATGCATAAGAATGTTGTGCGTATTTTAATGTGCCTGCTAGTCGTTTGTATAACTTCCTTTTTGAAGTATTCAAACCTTTTTGACCACATTTCTATTAGGTGGTTGTTGTTATTAAGTCCTAGGAGTTATATATTGTAGATACCATATCTTTGTCAGACACACACACATACACACACACACACACACACACACACACACACCGCATGTGATAAGTAAGTATATAATTGTTCCCGGGAGGGGGAGAAACATTTAATCCCAATACATACAACCTTATAGGATACCAAAGTGTTATCCCTATTTGATATATGTTGGAACTAAGGCTCAGAGAGGTGAAGCGTTTTACCCAAAGTCAAAAATCAGTCTTACAACATGAGGGGAGGATCAACTTCAGAAATAGTTAGAAGAGACTGAACTTTGGAATCAGAAAATTTTGTGTTTAAATACCAGTTCCACTGCTCACTAGCTAAATAATCCTGGACAAGTTATGTGTCCTCCCTGACTTTTGGTTCCCGTGGGTATAACATGGAGGAGCAGCCTTTAGATCATGGCGTTGTCTTATAAACTGTAAGAAATAATGTATATAAATCCCTAAGAACAGTGTCAGGCATAGCCCAAATAATGATTTGTGCAATGGCTTCTAAAGATTTTTACAACTCCATACCTTGGTTCATGCTTTACTTCTGGGCTTAGCATATATTTTTAGTTTTTCATCCATGTTTTAATATTCACTTTAAGATATGCATTTCTTTTTCACTCCAAAGGTCATTTTTTTCCTCCTCTGATTGAAAAAACAAAGACCCAAACAGGCAATGTATCAGAGTTAGGAGACTGAGATTCTTTCAAAAATTCGTGTCGTATTAGTCAAACATCTGATGAGAAACTCCTATAAATCTAGAAGCCTGATTTCATTGTATTAAATTGTACTTAATGACCATTTTTAATTTTTCACGTGTTGGGGGTTTGTGGTGGTGGTGAATGTGGCTCAATTAAGTATTTTCTTTGCACAGGGCAATGAGGTATATGCCCAATAGGCAGTCTGCAAATGTTGGATCATTCTTATTCTTTTTCTGAATTTTGAGATGTTTCCTGCAGATTCTGTATCTATCCTCCATTCTCCAGAATTTATCCTATTAGAACTACATTGGCTTACTGGACTCTTATTCTTCACAGATTGCTTTTTTTCCCACAGTCTCAAATAGTTTCTATTCTAATGATCTGTTTTAGCATAATATCCAAAGATTAAACATCAAGTTATCACAGAGCAATAATAAAGTGAAGTAAAACATGTAACTCACACAATCCAGTAGAGACCATTGGGGTAAGTGGGAGCTTCTGCTCTCAAGATATTTCCCTCATAGAAATGCTAGAAGTAGCATATAAAAAGTTCCACATAAGCATTATTTTGAGTAGCAGAAACAAAGGTAAAATTACCACATTTAACTGGTGTCTAGCTGAACAACAGATTTGACCTAGCTACTGCTGAATGTTGAAAATAGATTTCTGCCTTATTTTTAAAGCAATAAGATAACATTATGGAGAATTAGAATGATTATACTCAAAAAATGTTTCATATCCTCTTACCTGATACAAATATTTCAGACTGGCTGGCAAAAATATGAAAAAGGGATTGTTTATAAAATTACCTGCTATAGTAAAGGTAAATAAAGGACATTGAGAAAACAGAGAGTTTAAAAAAAAAAGTTACAGTTTTACAACATTCATTCTGAATCATGTGGATTTCTTAACATGATTTTCTCTAAATATAATGTTTAGATGTCACGTGATTTAAATTATTAAAGGTAAAATTTTTAACATGAGGTTTGGGGTAACATCAAGCATGTTATTTTTAGCATGTTACCTCTGCACTTTCTTATAAGTACTGCAAAAGAAAACGAATTTCGTATATATGAATAACACAGATAAATAAGGTTCATCCTATTGTACTTGTTTATTTCTTGTTTATTTCTATCCTCGTGTCCTTCTTGACTTTTATAGATGTGAAAGTCAATTTTTAAAGACTTATCATAAAGAATAAGCAGTAACTTAGTCCCTAGAAAAATTCACATTTGATGTCTTAAAAAACTTTTCATTGTCACAATATAAGCTCCATTTGAGCAGAAACCTGATCTGTTTTACTCAAATATTCCGTTTTTCTCTTTGTTGATGCTGAAACCCTCAGAGTCATTTTTGATGTCTTTTTTCCTCTCATATCCCACTTTCAATTGTCACATTCATTTTGGACCTAACATATAAATATATTTAGAATCTGGACTATTGAATATTTTTGCCACTTTCAGCCCGTATCCAAGGCCTCTGTTTTACTCGAAGGTATAGTCCCGGTGCCTAGGAGAGTGCTTGGTATAGAAAAGATACTCAGTCAACAATGTGTAATTACATTAATAAATGTTTTAAAAGTAACAAATCATCAAATATCTGAAATAGAGTTCTGGGAAAGGAGACAGAGAAAGGGAGACAGTGAAGAAGAATTAATACCTTAGTATGAACAACGATGAAAGAACTTTATTTCTAAAATTGGGGGCTCGACAAAGTTAAACTCACAGAATGGATGATTCATAGAGAGATCTCATGAGTCCCAGAGTAAACATCTAGTTCTAAGGCTGCATTGGTTCATGAATATCATCCAAGAGAGGAGAGGCAGAAAATGTCTTTGAAAACATGTCTTTCATGTCTGAGGCAGATTCTGGTAAAGATGAGCTGACAATGACTAGCAGCTTTCTCCCTTCCTTGTGGTTTACAGAGAATAATATTTAGTTATTGTCTTAAAATTTTGGTTGCGTTTGTTCTATTTATCATTGACCACTTCAGAAATGTAAATATGTTGTCCTTGGTTTTTTACTTCCTTATAAGTCAGGATGCACTGTGTGCAAGAGAAAAATTCCTCTGAATGAATTCATTCTCATCACCTGTTCTCTGAGAAAGGGCTTTAAGGTTCAGAATGATGGATCCACTACAAAGCTCTGGTTTGGGGTCACTGTCATTTGTCATGTTAAAAGCTACTAAGATGAAAGGAAACTTTTGCCCAAATAATAGAACATCGGGCTTACTAGTGATACCCCACATGGCTATTGCAGCCACCCGAGGATGCCTTTTCATGATTGTGCTTGGTGGAATTGCTGGTGTAGACGGCATGTGGGTTTGTTATTGCTTTCACAAGTCTTTCTTCAGTCTACACAGGTCATGAAGGCAGGCACTCATGTGTCGCATTTTATCATCAGTGCCTGTCAGAGCACCTGATAAATAGTAAGCATATTTGTTAAATTAATGTATAAAGTTGATGTTAGCACTAAAATGTGCCAGAGTAGGTGTCGGTAATAGGAAATTGATTAGACTATCCTTGTAGTCAGAGAGCCTCGGTTTAACGGAAGAAATAGGTATGTGTGTGATTAGTAACATTAAAAACCACCACCATTGCCAAACAGCCCAAGGCCATGGCAACATTAATTCAGACTCCCATAGGTAGACAAGATCAACTAAGGTTTTCTGAAGATGACACCAGAGTAAATTGTTGAAATAAATCTAAGATTTAGCCAATTAGAAAGGAAGAAATTGGTATTTTAGGAAAGGCCACTATGAACTAGTGTGAGAAAGAATGCCCAGTTGGTATGGACCTGAGTTCCATATATAGCAAAAAGAGAATTTTTCTCTCCATTTTTTTCTTTCTTTTCAATTCTATTTCTCTTCTTCTCCCTTTACTGTAACAGCCATGCCAACACCAACCCATATTTCCTCCAAAGAAAGAAAAAGTCAGTATAAGAACATTAATCGCAGCATTTCTCAAATTGGCACAAAAGGCAGATTCTCGCCCTAGAATGTGTGAAGAGAGAGGTCCTGCATAGAGTACCTAGCATATTAACTTCTATGTCTGGTTAATACTGCTTTATTTTAAATTGCAAGGGTTTTTATCTGGAAAATCCTCTTTTTGCCAAGGCAATGGTGCTAAACTTTCCACTGACAGCACTGGCTCAAAATGTAAGCAAGATCTACTATGTGGGATCTAGGGCACATGGGTAATGAGGCAAAATTTGGAGGAAAAGAATTCTCCATGATTGCAGTGAATCCCAATTCCATTTTTCTCTTTGTTGATGCTGAAAACCTCAGAATCATTTTGATGCCTTTTCCCCTCTCATATCCCACTTTCAATTGCCACATCCATTTTGATACTAACATAAATATGTTTAGAATCTGAAATATTGAATATTTTTGACACCATCAGCCTGTATCCAAGCCCTCTATATCTTTTACCGAGATCACCGAGTTCTGATGAACTCATTCTCCAGCTTCTCCCCACTCACTCAACATACATTTAACCAAAGATCCTGAACAGTGCTGTTAAGATATAATTGAGACCATCTCTGCCCCAAATTGTGTAATGGTTTCTTTTCTCTCTCAGAATTAAGAACCAAGT
The DNA here is from genome assembly GCF_018345385.1 of Vulpes lagopus. Taxonomy (NCBI): domain Eukaryota; kingdom Metazoa; phylum Chordata; class Mammalia; order Carnivora; family Canidae; genus Vulpes; species Vulpes lagopus. The sequence continues at coordinate 3,472,070 of NC_054838.1, read as the reverse complement.
CCTTAGAGTGACTTAAAAGGCTACCTACATGATTGGCTTCCCAGTTACCTTTCGATTCTTATCCTTTCTGTTCTCCCTCCTTACTGCTCCGCCCCTGCCAGACTCACTCCCTGTGATGTTTGTAACTTGTCAGGCCTGCCTCTGTCTCAGGGCCTTTGCACTTGAGGTCCTTTACATCTGGGATGCTTTTCATGTCTCTATTAGGTCCCTATTCAAATGTCATAAGCCCGTAAATGATCAGATCTTTAATCCAGCTAATCTATTTGTAGAATGTTTTCTTTAACGAAAAAAAAAAAAAAAACAGTGTTCACAAAAATATTATAAGAAAAAATAACATGTAAAACTAAATATAGTATTTGCTATATATATGGATATATATGTGTGTGTATATATATATATGTATGTATATATATGATTGTATGTGTTTGTGTATGTGTGTGTCTTTAGAAATCCTGTATAGAACTTTTAAAAATGCATTGCTAGTCATTGGAAAGAAACTAGGAACATTGCACATGTTATTTTTTCTCTGTAGACAACAGTCTCTGTGAAAGTATGTATTTTATTTGGATACTCCCATTCACAGTGTTTCACAGGACCAACGTTGAAAGAATAATGAATCCAATTATTGATGTCAACTAACTTCAATAAATGTTTTTCTGGATAGTTATTATTGGTATTATTAGTAATTGAAATTCTTTTTTTTCATAGTTTAACAATAGTTTATTCATATATTTTAAAGGTGGGTATCACATATAGTATGTATATGATATATATAATACTATTTTTTTCATTTTTTATTAAAACATAATTTACATGTATTAAAATTTATCCCTGTTAGTGTATAGTTTTGTGAGTTTTGGCAAAAGTAAAGAGTCATATAACCACTTCACCATGGAAAGCAAGGTGTAGAATAGTTCCATCTAGTCAAATTTCCCCAGGTTCCGACCCATACCACCAGGCCCTGGAAACTACTGATCTGTTCTGCATCAGATAGTTTTGCCTTTTCCAAAATTTCATTTAATGCAATAATGTAATATGTAGCTTTTTGAGTCTAGTTTCTTTCACTTAGCATAATAAATTTGAGATGTATCCATGTTCTTGTGTATATCCACAGTTCATTTCTTTTTAGTGCTGAATAGTATTCCATTGTATGGATGGACTATAGCTGGCTTATTCAGTCACCAGTTAAAGAACATTTAGGCTTAAAAAAAATTTAAGTTGGAGGTTCCTCAAAGAGTTAAAAATAGAGCTGCCCTACGACCCAGCAACTGCACTGCTGGGGATTTACCCCAAAGATACAGATGCAGTGAAACTCCGGGACACCTGCACCCGATGTTTATAGCCTCAATGTCCACAATAGCCAGACTGTGGAAGGAGCCTCGGTGTCCATCGACAGATGATGGATAAAGAAGATGTGGTCTCTGTATACAATGGGATATTCCTCAGCCACTAGAAATGACAAATACCCACCATTTGCTTCGACATGGATGGAACTGGAGGGTATTATGCTGAGTGAAATAAGTCAATCGGAGAAGGACAAACATTATATGTTCTCATTCATTTGGGGAATATAAATAATAGTGAAAGTGAATAGAGGGTAAGGGAGAAGAAACGGGTAGGAAATATCAGAAAGGGAGACAGAACATAAAGACTCCTAACTCTGGGAAACGAACTAGGGGTGGTGGAAGGGGAGGAGGGCTGGGGGTGGGGGTGACTGGGTGGCGGGCACTGAGGGGGGGGCACCTGACGGGATGAGCACTGGATGTTATTCTGTATATTGGCAAATTGAACACCAATAAAAAATAAATTTATTATTAAAAAAAAAGTTAAATATGCACTCAGGATATGGCCCAGCAATCCCTCTGCTCAGCATTTACCCTAATGAAATAAAAACAATGTTTAGGCAAAAAATGATAGATAAATGTTTATAGAAGCTTTATTCATGCTCTCTAGTAATTGAAATTCTGATGAAACTCTCATTTCTATTACCTAGCTCCCAAAGCTTGAGAGTAATTCCAAGTTAAAGGTTTTGTAGAAACATAACTCTTTAATAGCAAACATTTGCTTTTTAAGTGCTGAGGTGGGCTTTTTTTTTTTTTTAATTTCCAATGACAGTTAAGGATTTTTAAAAATGAATAACTTGCTAGTAAATGTGGGCCAGGTATGTCAAACATAGTTATAAATATGGAAAATAACCAATAACAGTCATTAAGCCCTATTTGATACAATGAAATTAGGCTTCTAGATTTATGAGCTAATACTGGCTCTGTAGTTGCAAGCTGGTGGTAAATTGACATAGTAAGATGCTATACAAGAGACTACAAGTATCCAATTATAACCACCTTGTCTATTCATTATGCCCATGTCCATTTATTATTATTTACATTTGCACCCAGATTACTAGTGATAATTGCAGTTACGTGATTACAATATTTTGTGTGGAACCACAATCGTCTTTAAGAAAACATGTAATTTTCGCTTGAAAATAGACCAGGAAAACTGCATGCTCACCTTGAAAGTTTTACTGAGTTAAAGACCTTTTATATTCTTTGACATTCCCAATATCCAGAGTTGTGATCTACATCCCTTCCTTTGTTCTGGGCAAATTCTCTAACTGCTTTGACCAGTAACATGCCAAGAAAGGAAGTCCTGTGAGGTTAGGGACTGAAGAAGCTGTCAGGTTCCATTCCCCACTCTCTGAGCACTATCTGGGAGAACCATCAGAACAGCAAGCGGAGGCACTCTGATTGAGAGATCCAGGTCAGCCCATCTGTCCAGCCATCCAGACACTGACACCAGATACATGAGTAAAGCCGCTGGATGCTCCAGACAATCTAGTTTCCAGGCTAATAACCTTCATCAAAACCATGTAAGGGAGAAGAATCACCTAGAGAGATCCCTGCCTGAATTTTTAAATGACTTTTTAAGGCTTTATTTTTTTGGTGCAGTTTACCATGAACTTGAGATGAAATACAGAGACTTCCCATATATCCCCTCCACACATGCACAGTTCCCTCTATGATCAACATCATTCCCCAGATACTGCATTTTTTTTTTTTTTTACCAAGAATGAACCTATACGGTGTATCATCATCATCACCCCAAGCCCATAATTTCACCTTAGTGCTCAGTTTCCCCTGTCACGACAGCAGTTCCTGTTGCGGTTTCAGCTCATGAGGCCCTGCTCTGATCAGCTGTGTCTCTGCATTCACCTGTCTTTTCAGTCCTGTGTATTCTTCTTTCTAGGGATCCAAGAAGATTTGTTGATTTTTCAGTCTGGTCATCTTCTTACTTCTTACTTCTTACTTCTTACTCACTTACTTGGTGACCTGCAAGCTCCTTTCCTAAAGAAGTGGAAACTTCAAGTCCACCTGCCTGAATTTCTGACCCTAAAAATAACCCACCAGATATAATAAAATGTGTTGTTTAAAGGCACTATGTTTTTGGGTTATTTGTTATACAGCAAGACTTAACTGGAAGTGTTGACTAAATAAATGTCTTTTGGATCCAACCAGATGTGCAAATCCATACACTGAGTCATTATTTTTTCAAAACAAAAATCATTGTCTTTCTTCCAAATTCCAAGCCTTGTTTTTGTTGTTTTGCTTTGTTTTTCCTGCTAAACAAAATTCATGGTCCGTCTGATACTGATCACTTTATCTTACTGGTTATCATCTGGGAGTCGCAGAATGTGAAACATGGTGAAGAGTTACTAAGGATACCAGTTCAAGATCATCATGGGTCAAATATTCAGACAATAACTCTTAGAAGACCACAGGGACTGGTGAGAAGAGAAAGGTGGGAGGTACAAATTAACTCAGAACGAGAGCTACTGTAACGTGAGGGATAGGGAAAGAGGCAAAGCAAATGAATTTTGGTGAAAGAAATAAGCGAAAGATCTTCAAATTTGTTCCACAGCTTTGTGAGCCAGTTCTAATATACATCCTTCTAGGGTCAAACCAAAATCTGCAGGGTATATCAGGTTGTAGATATATAAGTAACATAAGTTAAGTATGTCTTGATAAAGGGCAAAAGGGTGGAGGGGGAGAAGGAAGGCTGTTCTTTAAATTTCTGGGCATGTACAAGTCTGTAGACTGGTAACATTTTGTTATACGAGAGTTTTGCTTTCTAGAAAAAGCAAAATAAATGGTATAAAATCATCCCAAAGTGACCTATTAAATGAATGTGATGAACAGAGCTAGTTGAACATATTTTTTTACAATAAATTTCAGTCCATTTAGAATGATCTCTATGTCAATTTTTTTTTTTTTTACTTTGTTCATGATGTTCTCTATGGAAGGTTACAAATATCTTTTGACATGGGAAAAGGTTTTTGCATGGAGAGATTGATCTGCTAAATCATGTGATGTTGTGGTTACATTTTTAAAAATTTGTTGTTCAGACTTAGATTTTTGGAAATAATAAATTATGTTTCTTGAGTTTCTGTGACTTTGTGATTTCTATCCAAGCTGCTGCATAAAAGATCTTCTGCATCACAGATTCTTAAAATCACAAGAGCCTCTCCCACGGGTCTCCAGACTTTTCCATTATATTCCATCCCATTCTATTAAATCCCATTCCATTCTCTATCATCTGTGTAATGACCAAGTTCCATTTTTCATATATAAATAATTCTCCTTCCAAACTATATTAAGATAAATGCTAACTATGTATTTAGACTTAATGCATAATGAGGAATATATGTATTTTCTCTAGTTATATTAAAATAAAACCCATAAATTTTCTAAAAGGCAGTATCCATGTAGTATGTAAGGGTAATATAGTTCTGTCATTGATTGGAGACATACTGTCTTCATTTTTAAAATAAAAATAAATCATTTTTAATGGAATCTTATCAAAATGAAAAACAGAACCTAATGTTGGGACAGAGGATGCAATATATATCCCTGCTACCTGGCTAAGATGAGACTCCTCCTTCTCATATAAGTAAAGAGAAATATGTTTTCCCACATAGTAGTTAAGCCTAAAATTAGAATATCATTTCCACTCACAAACTGGATTTTTTTCCACTTTCATTCATTGATAGCACAGGTTTAGCCACAGAACCAGAAGATATAGAACTTTTATTTGTAGAGATAGACTTCAAAGGTCAGAACTGAAATTTTAAAATAGAACCTGTGATATTGAATAAAATATCATTATAGTTTATACTCTTATTGTAATGATTGTAAGAATTTTTATGAGGGGATATCAAAAATTTAAAATAAAAACAATAAGTCCTTTTATTTTCTCCCTTTGAAATGAGTTGTTTTTTAAAAAAATTTCAATTATTTATTGTTGTAGAAAAAAGCTGAACCAAACATAACAGCTTAAAGCAGAAGTGATTTATTGTCTCTCATGTGTTGACTAAGTCATCTGGTAGTTTTTGCTTCCATGTCACATCACCTGGGGTCATGTGACAGCAGCACTTGATAGGCTGAAGCTATAAGGTAAGAGAAGGTCTCATCATGCATCTACCATTATGTGCTTATTTTTGGCTTGGGCACTTCATTTCTTCTCTACGTGGAGGAGTCCCTTTCTATGCTGAGTATAGATCCTACATCAGAAAACAAAAACAAAAACCTTTGCACCACCCACAAGTCTATCTGAGACACTCACATTTCTATTCTGTGCTGTAAGACTCATAGAAATTCTTCTGCCTACATGAGAATGTCTAAGAGGCAATAACTTAAATTCTTCAGACATACAAACAAAAGTCTGACAGCCTTGTGGACATATTTTACTGTTATTGCCCTGGATTTGGTCTTTGCCTGTCATAAATTTCTTCGGCTCACTGGACTACTGAGATTGTCCTCACATATGTATTTTTTTTTCTAATTTCTGCTTGCAAATTTGACTATTCCTCCTATGCTTTTAAGAGAGACCAATTGGCATATTTAACATTTGTCTATCAATCTTCTTAGCCAGATCACTGCTTTCAATGGGTACATTTCTATCCTCCAAGTGACCATAGTTAACAGACTCACTAATTGATATGCCTGTAATAATCAAGAGAACATCAGTTGTCTTGTCAGTGTTACTGAGAAGTCTAAATGAGATATTTTATGTTAATCGTCGTGCCAGTCCCTTATACATGTAAGCCCTTAAATATTTGTAGCTATTTTGATGAGCAAAGCTTAAAATCTATATCCTAGGGACACCTATATCCTAGGGGCTCTGTTGGTTTAATGTCCAACTCATAATTTCGGCTCAAGTCATGATCTCAGGGTTGTGAGATCAAGCCCTGTGTCGGGCTCTGCACTCAGCAGAGTGAGTTTGCTTGAGATTCTCTCCCTCTCCCTTGCCCACCCTCTGCTCATGCTAAATAAAAATACATCTTTTAAAAAAATCTGTATCCTGTCATTCAAGGCTAGGTCAATATAAAAAAATTGCTATCTAATCTCTTGTTCTCTATTCTTTACAAGAATCCCCTATTACTTTGTTTAAGATTTTATTTATTTATTCATTAGAGACACAGACAGAGAGGCAGAGACACTGGCAGAGGGAGAAGCAGGCTCTATGCAGGGAGCATGACATGGGACTTAATCCCAGGAACCCGGGGTCACACCCCAAGCCGAAGGCAGATGCTCAACTGCTGAGCCACTCAGGTGTCTCAAGAATCCCCTATTAAAGTCAAAGTAGTATACTCACTAATATACTAAATTTATCTCTTGTTTTCACATGGATTATCTCCCATATATTCATATCCACTTTTATAAAATTTTTTTCTTGCTTCTCTGTAATCTAGATGTAACTCTTTCTATCCTCTCTTTGAAGAATTCTCAAACCCACCCAGCATACACTGAATTTGTCTTCTATTTTATGTGATCATATAATACCTGTTTATGGCAGTAGTCATGTGACTTACATTTCTTTTTTTTTTTTATTTATTTTTTATTTTTTTATTTATTTTTTTTTTGACTTACATTTCAAATTGAAATTTCCTCTTTTGCGAAAGAAATAATAATGACTATATTACACCCCATAAGTGTTGTGAGGGTTTAGATTTATTATCTGAAAGGGAATTGCAACTCCCTAAACACTAAAGACCAAGTCTGAGCCTCAGGTGCCTGATACCAGAACTTTCATTCATAACCACTAGTTTCTGTCACTTTCAGCCCATCAGTACTGAAAACTTTTAACTGATCCCTATCATAACTCAAACCTGCCATTGTCCATACTCATACTTTCTTCTCTTTCCTCTGTTATAGAAGAGAAAGTTTTTCAACTTTTATATAAGTCGAATTCCTACACATGTGCTTCAGGGAACATACTCATGTCTTTCTCCCAAGTTTTCAGAAACCCTGAAGCAGCTATTGTCTTTCATGAAGGGCCTTAAATAATTTTTGACGTGACTCTCATGATGAATGAAGGAACAAAAACTAACGATTTATACATCTGTAATTGAAAATTGTTTAAAACTCTACTCTTTAGGTAACACCAGGAAATGTTATATTTAATTTTGAATACTAAACTGTGATTTCACCTTATATGCTAGATGTGATAATTCATTTCTGCAGACTGTTCCAGCCACAAATAAACACGCAGGTTTGAAAATACTTATAGTTAATTACGTTTGGCAGTGTCTCAGTTATTTCTGATAATACCTTTTTGATAATTTTGCTCTGGATTAAGAGACTGTTATACAAACTTTGATTTACTTTGTTCCATGAATTGGAAAAGAGTGGAATCATCTCATTGAAGCAGGAAATATCAGCTCTGTGTTAGGACCTGGGATGGATGAAGGAATAAAAATGGTTACAGCGCTGATGAGAATTCAGCCATTAGACCCAATGTGGTCACAAAGCTTATAAATAATTGTCTTCTTCTAAAACCTGTGTTTAATGGGAGAAAATACATGAAACAATGGTGAGCAAAGCATATCAGAATATGGTGACTCATTCTTCCTCCTCTCTCCATAGCAGGACAGACCTTGTTAGACATTGAAATGTCCATTTTCTAATGACCAAAGGTAAAGGTGGTCTGGCACGCTGCCCCACCACTGATAGTATGCATTTTTTAAAAGATTGTATTTTTTTATTCATGAGAGGCACAGAAAAAGAGGCAGAGACACAGGCAGAGGGAGAAGCAGGCTCCATGCAGGGAGCCCAATGTGGGACTCGATCCCAGGACCCTGGGATTATGCCCGTAGCCAAAGGCAGATGCTCAACCACTGAGCTACCCGGGTGTCCCTGAAATTATGCATTTTTTAGAACAGCTTTGTCAGATATTTTTGGAATGATGAAGCTATTTACAGAAACAAGAAAGAAAAAATATAATGTAGGACAAAGGCAAATACACAAGGCTGATCAGAAGGTTTTCAGATCTGAAAAAAATAATTCTATATTCTTTGTATTTATCAAATCTGATCTAAAAAATAATACTTGGACAGGTGTATAGGGGTTGATTCATGTTCTGTTCAGTGTGGGTTCTAACAGTGAAATATGTGAGACACTGAAAATATTCATCAGTAGAGAAAGGGTTATGTAAATTTAAGTACATTTATATTGTGGAACACTACTCAGTCATTAAAAATAAAAAGTTGTGTGGCAGATTGCATTAGTGTTCGAAATATCCTCTGCTAAAATTCTATTCTAAAATATTTATTTTTTTGTGATAGTGACCAACTTGCCATGTGTCTTGCTTTACCAATGTGAATAGAAGGAATGCATGCAGCTTCCAAGATGATTTATTGTTTTTAATACTTTATTTATTTATTCATGAGAGACACACAGAGAGAGAGAGAGAGAGGCAGAGATACAGGCAGCAGGAGAAGCAGGCTCCATGCAGGGAGCCCGACGAGGGACTCGATCCTGGAACCCCAGGATCAGGCCCTGGGCCAAAGGCAGACGCCAAACCACTGAGCCACCCAGGGATCCCCCAAGATGAAGATTTAAAAGCCAGTGTTTCCTTTCTTCACGTTCCCTGTAGAGAGAGCCATTGTTCCAAATTGGGTTGCTCTGAATCCTACCGGGAAAAATTCATGGAGCGGGGGGTGGGGGCAAGGATTGCTCTCACTTGGCCAATGTATAGCAATAAATCAGTATGATAAGGATAAATCAACTCAATTCTAAGATTATAGACTCATTTGTTATTAGCACAGCAAGATTGATCCTAAACTGACTAATAAGGTAGATTTGTGTGTACATACAAGGTTGGATAGTGGTGGAAAACCAGAAGTTAGATGCTAATTAGATCTTACAAGTCCTTTGGAGTATTAGAGGTTTTTTTTCTCCATTATCCAGTTGAGCATATTTCAAGTGGGTGCTGCTGTGACTTAACTTTAGTTTTAGACCCAGTAAACAGGAGGGGAAGGCTGGCAGGACTTAAGGAAAGTAGCTGCTGTCTTGTGGAGGGGAGGCCTCCGCATTTTATTCAATCATGAGGGCGATCACCACAACCACTTTACAGAGAGGGGTGAGCCATGTGTTTAAGTTATAGGTTCAGAGAATTCAGGGGAATAAAAAACCTTCATAGGCACTGACTCAGATGTCTTCATCATGTTGTCTGGACCTTTGCCTTGTCAAAACAGACCTGTTTTGACAGCATTTAACTGTCCTTGATATTTAGTTCCTGGTGGATCCTGTGCTTGGTTTTCGATTTCCCCCATCTTCCTGCAGTAGGTGATGGGAGCTCATCAGAAAGTTCCCCTGGGATTTCATCATACTTTACTTTTAACTGCCTGTTACCCATCCTGGCCTGTTCATTACTTTTTTGTGTATATAAATGGCACTTGGCAATAGCTGTAAGATCTCACCATTCTCATAGCTACAAATCTTTCACACCCCTTCAATATTTGATACATCACACCTGCTAGTCCTGTTTCGTATGGTATATTAGTACATTCAGCACCAGTGATATTTTTTAAACAACTGGACTGCCACTTCATACCCAAGGAAATGAAGTTTCTTTTCATGGTGTTAAAAATATTTTAAATAAGATTGTCCTGATGGCTGAGAATATACTGAAAACACTGAATTTATGGCATGTGAATTACCTTGCAATAGGGCTGCTATTAAAAACCCAAAAAAAGCATGCCTTATAAAAGTGATGGTGATATAAATTAATGATATTCTATTGACCATTAATTGTTGATGTTATCTCCCAAATATTTTCTGATATTGTTCCCCAGGGAATATGCACTTTATGTGAAGGTCAGGTATGCTTTATTTTAAATAGTGATGTATACCTTTTATTACAGTTTAGTGTATTGTACCATTTATACCCATTTTCCAATAAACAATGAGACCTCTGTGTCAAGTATTATATCTTTTATACCTGGTTCACACACATATTCAATGAATGCTTGACAGAGGGATGAGTGTATGGTAATGCTCCTATAAATAAAGTACATAACTGTAATGGTGACATTTTAAGTGCTATTGGAGACCATTGTAGATATGCCAAAAGGTAGCCTTGAGCCTGGAGTGCTTCAAGTATCATCATGCAAGAGATTCATCTTCTAAAATGGTTCAATAATGTAGATACACAATGTTGCCTGGAAAATTAAAATATCCATTCACATGCAGCGAGTTCACTTGGAGGCAACTGACTTTCAAAAGAGAAAATTTGCGTAGCGCAGCATGTTTCCTATAAGCAGCCCTGGTTCCCCTCACGACATGCTTGGCCACTGTGATACTATTATTCCATTTTTAAGAGTGAGTGAAAGGAAGACTAACTGAAGGAACACGTGGGATGTAAAGTTATGAGCAAAAGCGTGCAGACAGGACTAAGCCAACATGTGCTTAAGTTGATGGCTGGAGCAGGTTAAGTGTGATGCTAGTTAAGGCACATTTTGAGTTTGGTGTCAAGCTACCTTCATGCTTTCCCGTCCAAATCTCTGAACTAATTTTGTTTAATGGAAAACGCTGAGCAGTTCATCCTAAAACTGTCCGTTAGCCCTCCTTACGTTCAAGAATGATTCAAATAGACATCAAGCTGAAAGCATGTAACCAGTGGTAAAAGACAACACAACTCAATTTGTTCTCTTCCTCAAGTTAAATAGATCCAAATTGCTCTGCAATAGATGACATATAACTGTCCTTGGAAAGGGAATGATATAAATCATTCCAAGTTGTTTTCTAAGGAAGAATCAGGTTTTCAATCAATATCAACTTGGCCTGCCCATGGAACCAGCGTGTAAAACAGACTTATCTCTCTAATGATTGGACAACAACTAAAAACTCCTTCATCAAACCCATTCACCCTTTGGGCAAACATTAACCATTGGGAGATTTTCATCACTATACTTTTTCTTCCCATTCCAATAAGTCTTAAATCCATATAAGCAAGTGGATTTAATTTAATTAATACAATTAATTTATTTCTCGCTCCAAAGCATGCTGAACTTTAAGAAATTATTGGGTCTCTAATTTATTTTCAGGTAGCTTAAATGAGATTCCATCCTTAATATTTGAGAACATTATTTCACTAGAGTGTCCCAGCCAAACAGATTCTCTATTAAGAGATCACTACTCTTTTCTTTTCCTTTTCTTTTTTAACTAGACTTAAAGTCTGTGGAGCACTAAGGAATATGGTGGCACAGATGAAAAAAAATAAAAGAAATGCACTCCCTAAAGGCTTTATAATTCTGTTATCTCAATACCTTTATCAGCTCTGTGAGATGGTACCATCATTATTCCCATGTCCATGACTAGGGCCTCAGGCCAGAGAGGGTCAGTCCAAATAGCTAGAGATTCACAGAGCCATGGTCCCAGACCAGGTGAATTTAACTGAGAGCTCATCCTCTTTTCCTCAGTGTACTTTATATTCTTATTCTAATCAAAAACTGATAAGAAGTTTTTGGGTAATATATCATTGTAATATCATTATATCATTATCATTTCTGAAAATAACCTTAAAATAATTATTTAATCTTACCCCAAACACTTATAAAACTAGCACATATCTTTTCTTTTTAAACTTCTTAGAATACTTATTTTAGCACCCTTGTATGAAGCAAAACGCTTGAGGGCCTGAATTGTGTTTTGTTCAGGACATTCTACACAGAAAAAAAATTGAGAAAATAGCTGTTGGATTTAATTCACTTATCAATCAAAGAGAATGCTCTAATGTGAAATAACATATGGGGAACAATCAGTGTTTTTGAGAAGAATGCCTGAGGAACTGATACTTGATATGATAAACAATTAGAAGTCATTATGATCTTCTTCAATAGAGACCTAATATGATGAAAACAAAACTTTACATACAAAATATACATTTATATGCATATATACACTTAGTTGTTTTGATTAAATTATACATATATATGTAGTTGAGGTTGATAAATCGATATTAAATTATAGATAAATATACATATCTGTAGTGTTTTAAGGCAATGTCAAAGGAAACAAACTTGAGAAGTTAGGAAGTAGGTGGAGACTAAGTCATAATCCCTATAACTAGAATTATCCTTTAATTGAAACTATCTTTGATTGGAAAAAGGGAGAAAATCTCACTTGATGAACAGAAGTTTTTCGAAATTTTTAGAAAAATATCTAAACATATAAAGAGGAACAGACACCTGATATGCAAGTGAATATCATAAATCAAAGATATTTAAAAGTTAATGTGGATTCCTTAAAACCACAAAAGTCCTAGAAGAGAGCACAGGCAGTAATAGGCCATACAAACATTTTTCTAGATATGTCTCCTGAGGCAAAGAAACCAAAAACAGAAGTAAACTATCGGGACTACATTAGAATAATAAATAACTTCTATATAGCAAAGGAAATAATCAACAAAACCAAAAGAGCCTACTTAATGGGAAAAGATATTTGTAAGTGACATATCTGGCAAAGGATTAGTATCCAAAATACATTAAAAAAATTACACGATTCAACACAAAAAACTCCCCAATAATCCAATTAAAAGTGGGCAGAAGACATGAACAGATATTTCTCCAAAGACACACAGATGGCTACCAGACACATGACTCATCATCAGGCAAATGCAAATCAAAACTACAATGAGGTATTACTTCACACCTGTCAGAATGGCTAAAATCAAAAACACAAGAAACAGCAAGAGTTGGTGAGAATGTGGAGAAAAAGGCACTTTCATGCACTGTTGATGGGAAGGCAAGCTGGTGTAGCCACTGTGGAAAACATTATAAGGTTTCCTCAAAAAATTAAAAGTTGATTTACCATGTAATCCAGTAATTGCAGTACTGAGTACCCAAACAATATGAAAACACTAATTTGAAGGGATATATGTGCCCCTATGTTTACTGCAGCATTAATTACTATAACCAAAACTCGGAAGCAAGCAAGTGTCCATCAATAGATAAATGGATAAAGAAGATGTGATATATATGTATAGACATACCATACACACACACACATACACACACACACACAATGAAATATTACTCAGCCATAAAAAATAATGAAATGTTACCCTTTGCAACAACACGGATCTAGGTGGTATAATGCTAAATGAAATAAGTCGGAGAAATAAAAATATTGTGGAATTTAAGAGAGAAAACCAATAAAGAATAAAAGGAATAAACCAAACCAACCAAACAAATGAAAACCAAAATGCAGACTGTTACCTATAGAGAACAAAGTGGTGGTTAACGGAGGGGAGGTAGACGGGGGAATGAGTGAAATAGGTGAAGAGGATTAAGAGTACATTTATCATGACCAGCACTGAGTCATGATGCATAGAATTGCTGAACGACTATATTGTACACCTGAAACTAATAGGACACCGTACGTTAACTATACTGGAATTAAAATTAAAGATTAAAAAATAATTTAAAAAAGACCTTCATAGTGGATTCCATGTTTAGAGTTCAATATACTCCCAGTTGCGTAACACATAGCAATAGCAAAACAAAATTAAAAAGGCACACACAAAGAAAACAACAACAAAAAATACATTGGCTCATAAAGAAGACAAATATTTTCTTGGGACAATGGTGAGAGAGATTGAAAGCAAAAGTTTGCTGTTCTCTGAACTTTACAAACTGAGGAGGCAGCCTGGAGTTTCACTTTCAATAACTATAGGAACTAAAAAGGCCCAAACAAGATGACACAAGAGGCGAACTCATAGGTTGAAAGGAACACCAGTTGGGATTTCTCATCTCTGGAAAAGGAGCCTCTCAAAACCTGCAAAAAATCAAAAAAAAAAAAAAAAAAAGAAAGAAAAGGAAATAAAGAAAGGTGTGTCTGGGAATACTTCACACTTCTAATAAATACACAGCATGAGACTTGTGGCTGAGATGAGTTACTGGTTTCTTGGTGATTAGACTTCCGATGTTGGTGCTCGCAATATGTCCCCTTTTTTTTTTTTTATTTTAACAAACATCTTTTAGTAACTGATAGAACTATTACAGAATATTTGAACAATCCAATTAATAAATTTAATGTAACTGACACATGTAACCTGACATCAAATAAGTACATAGTTTACAGTTATTTCAAATGGAATTTTTTTTTCATGGCTGGTCTTAAAGAAAGTTTCGGCAAATTTTAAAGGATTTAAATCTCAGTATATTCTCTGAATATCACAGAATTGACCTCAAAACTAATAACACAACCTTCAATGTTTGAAATATGATATTCTTTTAAAAATTGTTAGGTCAAAAAAAGAAATCACAATGAAAGAACATTTTGACTAACTGATCAAAACATAATAGGACATAAGGAAACCTATGAGTTACAGTTAAACTCATTTATGAGTAGAGCTTATAGCTTTAAAACAATTTGGTTTGTTTTCCACATACAAGTGAATTTGTACATGTGCGTTTCTCTAGCTGACTTATTTCACTTCACATCATCTCTCTAGGTTCATCCATCCTGTTGCACATGACATAATCTCATCCTTTTTTTGTAGCCGAGGAACATTCGATTGTATCACAGCAGTGAATTTTTGGCAAGTTCCAGTTAATGCAAAAATTATAAGCCAGGTGTGAATATATTCTCTGTAATACGTTAACCCTGATGTTGTTGCTATATCAAGTTTACTGACTCGCAATGGCTGCCCATAACATTATTATTTAAACAAGTGACCTGAATATGGCTTAAGTAGCTAACACATTTTCCCCAAGAATGTGGAAATATGTAGTGCACTTTTATGTTCTGGGCCTCAGGAAAAGGGAATGATAATTTTCCTGATGGCATTTAAAAAATAATTTGCTTTTCCCGTGGGCTGAGAAGAGAGAATTCTGTTTGCAACCACAGCAGTCAATCACTCATGCCCACTAATTGGGTAGGCTGGGGTGAGAATACCCATGGTGGTAATTCTGATGGAATTACTAACCCTTTGTAATGATTTTGCAACGTATTTCTTTTTAGTTTCTATTCTAGGAATGATGATGCTTTTTAAAGCATAATTACTTACACTGCCTGTCCAGGGGGCTGTAGCCTTCTTGGAATAAAAACTCATTAATGATTAAATCAATGGATATATTTTTTTTTTTTTTCACCGAGATTCAGCTCATTTGTCCATGAGTTGCACGGTAGACCAAAAGTATTTGACTTTATTCTTTTTCTCTCAAGATAGAGAAATTTGAAAAGACCACATAGTTGACAGAGAAGATTGTGTGCTTTAGCAATAGGTAGACAAAACTTAAACCGCCGCTTTGTGATTTATCTTTTTAGTGGCAATGGGGAAAGAAGATTAACGGTCGCAGCCTCAGATTTATCCTCTACAAAATGAAGGCTATAATGTTTGCCTTGCAAAGTAGATATGGGCATTAAGTAAAGCCACGTATTAAAACACTGTGCAGTGTCTGTGTACCAGTCATCCACTGCCATAATAGTGTGCGTTCCATGTCAGCCCAACTCCAAGGGCTTCTAACAGTAAACATTTATATTTTCCCATAAATCTGCTGAACAGGTTTTTCAGCTGTATTACACTCAACTGACCTCAGCTGGATTTCTTCATGAGCATGTGGTCGTTTGGTGGGTCAGGGAAGGGCTACCTGGGTCCAGATGCCCTCAGCTGAGCTGAATGATCTCTCTTCCGTGTGGTCTCTTTGAGCAGCATCCCAGCCTACTGGCTGGCACATGGTTACACAGTGATGATCGTGTTGGGGGGAGGCATGGGGGGGGTTCAAGGATAAAAGTAGAAATGGCCAAACCTTTTGAGTCTTTAGGCTTGGAACTAACATGCAGCTATTGCAGCTGCTTTCTACCAGCCACATGAAGTTACGGGGCCATCTCGGACTTGAGGTGTGGAGAAGTAGATTCCTCTTTTTCTCTAAGAGGGCTGTGCAGTCTGTTGAAAGGGGGCACACATACAGATGGGGAAACTCCTGTGCGTATTTGCAACCAATCTAATAAAATTTGGCCTAAAAGAAGTAAACCATAAAGAGAATCATTCTGTTCTCTATCTATAAACACTGAGGGTAAATTAACTGCCAGAGGCCCCAGAAAGTGCAGTAGAGGATGTAGAAATGAATTCAGGCTCCAGAATAGCGATTTTTCTAAAGTGTAAGCATGAAGATGTGATTTCCAGTAAATATCTTCAAAGGTTTCCCTTCATCTAACACAACGGGCCTCATTCAGTTCATGGCTAAGTGATCTCTTCAATCTTATCACTCATCCCTCTCACCACCCCACCCCCCCCCCCCCGCCCTCCGTATATACCCACAGGGAGCATTTTGCAAGGCTTTTGCACAAGTGTCTTTTATAAAATAATCTTCTGTAGTGAATGGTGCGCCATATATTTAGTCCCAATTTCTAAACCAGGAGGACAGGGCACTGTACTAAAGACAGGGATATAATCATCACAGAAGAAGCAGATTCTCTTGCCAAGAGGATTGCTATTTTAGGGAGTGGAAAAAAAAATCTGGAGAGATCTTCAGAGATCTGAAGTAGCATGTTTTCCACAAGGGAGTCCAACTTGGAAGTTTGCAAACTGATACAGGAAAGCTCATTTGAAATGGAGTCAGGAGGTCATACTAGGGACCTTCGGCCAGTAGGGTCTGCCCCTCAATTACAGACCCCAGCAGGAAGGGTCGTCAATCCCAAACCTCAACGGGGAGAAGATGCCCCTTGCAAATCCACTTACGGGTTTCCTACACCAGCAGGAGAAAGGATGTCCTTCCCTGCCCAGTGATTCGGGCAATGAGAAACAGCTACCACCCATTTGAAACGACCCCTCCCCACTTTCTGCTTTTTCTCTATCAAGTAACATTCCTCTCCTTTGCCTGTTGAACTTGCCTATCTAGGTTTTTGTTCTGGCCTGCTTGTCCCAAACTGCAATTTCTTTGCTAACAAATCCACTTTGCTGCTCAAGTAACTAGCCTGTTTTATCTTTAAGGTCGTCAAAAGTCAACCTAGGATGTTGGGTGGCAGAATTTTTTTTTTCTCCAGGACAATAAAAATGGTGGTAGATCAGGATTATAACTATTTTGAAACATTTTAACTTAATTGGAAACTCTAGTGAGAAGTAGCTGAACGCCCTTTGGAAACTGAAAATCAGGTAATACTAAATTCAGATGCCTGCAATATGCCCAGTATTTTTTGCAGATAGATACTCCTGTCATCTTAAAGGACGCTTTATAGCCCAGTTGGTGAAGTGGATTTGTAAACCGATCATTTCACTACTAATGCTCAGTATAAGAGCAGAGAAGGACTCTGTGTAGACTAAAGACAGGATCTAGGCTGGAGAATTAGGGAATGTTGCTAGAGAAGTATCACCTCAGCTCTTTTTTTTTTTAAGATTTTATTTATTTTAGAGAGTGAGAGAATATGGGGGGACAAGCAGAGAGAGAAGGGCAAGCCAACTCCACACTGAGCACGGAGCCCAGCACAGGGCTCGATTGCAAGACCAAGACCATGACCTGGGCCAGATCCCAGGGTTGGGACCCTCATCCGACTGAGCCCCTCAGGCGGCCCTCAGCTAACTCTCAAAAAGTGAATAGTTTTATCAAAAGACAATAAAAGATTTTATAAGAAAACTGAGAATCCCATTTTAGGCGAAGTTGCATGGTGTTTTGGGCAAATATTTTATAATTGGCTACAATTGCTGTAAGTTGTCAGTAGTGAAAATGGAGTGCTCACCAAAAAAATCTATCTAGAAACTGTTGTTTTTAGCGTTGGTGGTACTACCCACAGGAGGCACTGTGGGACTCTTAGAGAGGAGGACAGTATTACAGTTTTGGTAATGATTAGGAAGTAATGATGAGTCATCCTACAATGGCCAGGACTGCCCTAAACAAAGTATCGCTGCACACCCAACACAACTTTAAAATCCTGACCACATGGTCATGATTACCTGAGCCTAGACTGTAGACTGTTTCTATAAATCAACATAAAGTGTTTCTCAAGGATATTACTCATTTTATGAATTTTTTAATTTACAATAAATAAATGTATTCAACTAACAAATTAAGGAAAAATAATGCTTGTCTCATTCAGAACTTTACCAAGGACTGTACAAATTCCATACAATCATGTCACTAATAGCAGAGCTGATTATGAGATTTGAGTTGTACTAACACTTTTGTAACAATCTTTACCGGAAGTTGTTGCATTAATGACTATTTTACAGATAGGTGCAAACCTCTAGCCCCTTAATTAGGTTTTCAAAGCAGTCA
Source organism: Vulpes lagopus (assembly GCF_018345385.1). NCBI lineage: Eukaryota > Metazoa > Chordata > Mammalia > Carnivora > Canidae > Vulpes > Vulpes lagopus. The sequence continues at coordinate 3,453,517 of NC_054838.1, read as the reverse complement.
TGCTTAAACATTTATATTTGTTATAATTTCCCATTTTTATTGCTTTCATATTAAAATGAGGACATTATTTTGATTATTTAAATTATGTTGTGGGTAAGTTTTATTATCCACGTATAGCTTCTGAAGATTTTAAAGTAGTCTTTCTTTCTTTCTTTTTTTTTTTTTAAGTCAGCTGTCAAATTGTAGCTTCTAAGGTCCTTGATGTTTGATCATTGGTTTAGCATTGCTGTTTCTGGATGAGGTTTTCTTTCTGTCTGCACTGCTTTTCCTAAGGAATCCTGGATCCCTGAGTCCCTGGGTCCATGCCTCTGGCCACCTGGGCCACCTGGGCCGTTTTCAACACTCATTCAACAAATTGCAAACCGTTCTGCAGATGAACATAGATATAATTCATGTGTGTTTGCAAAATATAGAGATTACATTCTTAATGTGAATGAATCATCAAAGTATGATTGTCCCTGAAGTTACAAAAAAAAATATTAGGGGAAAAATAATTGGTTTGAGAGTCAACACCCTCTTTCCAGTTACCTATACTATCCATGACTCTAAAGTGATTGACATTAGGAAATCACAGTATAGGATGGACACTCCCTTTTCTGCCTTTACCACGAGAAGCTTCAGGGACATTTGGATCAGTTAGTAATGTGGCTTCTGGTAGTTATGCCCAGTTATGAATATCTTTAAAAGAATGAAAGTCACTAACTTGATGGTTCTCCAAGTGTGATCCCGAAACCAGCAGCTTTGACCTCATGTGGGAACTTGTCAGAAACATAAGATACCTGGCCTCATCCCAGAATTACTGATTCTGGGGATTTTTGAAGAAATCTGTGCTTTATGAGTCCCCCAGGCCACTCTGCTGTTGTACTCTGGTAAGAGAAACTTTGTTCTAAGCTTTAAACTATGAGTATGTAGTTTAGCATAATGGGAATAAGTTGCTCTACACTGTTGCCTAGAATGACTCCACCCAAGAGAGCATCGTAATCATTGCCCATTTCTAGGTAGCTTTGTGGATAGCCAGGTCTGGGTTCCTGAGTCTCCTCTACAACAGTCCAGGTGCATTGGCCAAAATGGTAAAAATATTTTTACTAAAACATTCAGTAGGCTGCTTCATCACTTTGGAATATGACAAAAGAGACAGGAGAAAATTAAATTAATTTACCCTTGCTATAACTAAAATACACCTTTTTCAATTTAAATTATTTTTAAAAAATGTTATTTGAGTGTAGCTGACACACGATGTTATGTTACTTTTGGGTATACAACATAATGACTCAGCTTCTCTCTACTTTATTCTATGCTCACCACAAGTACACATACCACCTGTCGCCATACAGTGCTATCAAGGTAGCGTTGACTATATTCCCTGTGCTGCACTTCTATTCCCATCACTGACTCATTCCCAAACTGGAACCCTCTATCTTCCACTGCCCTCCACCCATTTTTGCCCATTCCTTCACCTGTTCCCCACTGGCAACCATCAATTTGTTCCCTGTGTCTACTGGTCTATTTCTTCTTTTTGTTTGTTTGTTTGTTCATTTGTTTTGTTTTTAGATTCCACATACGAATGAAATCATATAAAATTTTTCTTTCTCAACCTGCCTTATTTCACGCAGCATACTGCCTTCTAGGTCTGTCTGTGTCATCACAAATGGCTGTGTAATATTTCTCTGTGTGGGGGTGTGTGTGCACATGTTCCTTATCCATTCGTCTATCAGTGGATACTTGGGTTGCTTCAATCTTGACTGTTGTAAATGCTGCAATGACCGTGGGGTCCACATATATATTTTTTTGAATTAGTGTTCTCATGTTCTTTGGGCAAATACCCAGTAGTGGAATTACTGGATCAGCCGGTATTTATGGTATTAACTTCTTGAGAATCTTCACACTGTTTTCCACAGTGACTGTACCAATTTACATTTCCACCAATAGTGCGTGAGGGTTTCTTTCTCTCACATCCTTGGCAACACTTGTTTCTAGCCATTCTGACAGGTGTAAGGTGAGATCCCACTGTGGTTTTAATTTTCACTTCTCTGATGGTTAGCGATGTTGAGCATATTTATGTGTAACCATTGGGCATCTATATATCTTCTTTGGAAAAATATCCATTCAGCTTCTCTGACCATTTTTAAATTGTTTATTTTTTATGTTGAGTTGCATAAGTTCTTTGTATATTTTGGATGGCTGAATGGTCTCAGGCACTAGATTCAAGCTCCTGTTTCACTTTGAAATATTGCATTTTAGTTAAAGGAACACTTTCCTTCATTGCACCACAGAGTATACAAGATCTCCTCTAAAAACCATATTAATATAAAACACTGCCGATTATGTATTTTAAGATGGGACAACTACACATAATTATGATCATACAGATGTGCTAGAGAAGTAGGGCATCCTAAAATCATATGAGGATATAGCTGTGGTAACAAGAACATGCACTCATCAAAACATATGTCTGCAAGTTAATAATAACAGAACAAATAGGTGAAATACACAATTAAAAGAGAATCGATGTGACATGTCAAAGAGCCAAACAACTAAATGATTTTATTTTGAACAATGTGATTTTATGTGAATGTTATACAGTGATTGGAAAGAAACTGTTTTTTTCCATAAGATATTTATAGAAGATATACACAGGCACAGGCTCATGACTTTGTTGTTAACATGACTGAATAGAATCATTGTTTGTAAACTAGGCAGGTGCTTGGCGGCGAGTAGGAAGCAGTTCATCCAATCAATCTTGTAACCCTGATTTATGAATAAGGCTTCTGTGATGAGTAGATGTTGAGCCCTGAGAGCACATCAAAACTGGGTCATGGGGAACTTCATACATAAATTAAGTACAATGAGATTCTGGGAACTCTATTCATTGGCATCAACTGAGGAAATGATTTGTTTAGACAGTAACATAACTTTAATTTTCTTATCTAAAATAAGTCATTGCAGAAGTGATTATTCTCAAATATAAAATTTTAAATATTCTATAATATCTCTTTACAATCGTTTATATACATTATATACATGTAAGGCCACTTAAATTTTTTTACTTTTAGAAAATCTCATTTTTAACTGGACTCAGAGGTAGAAGCTCTCAGGGAGGATAGTCTCTGTCTCTTGGCAATCTGTTTCTGGCATTTTTCTCTCACGTCCTTCACTGTCTTGGCCAAAAGTTTAGCAGATTTGGCAGCCTCTTCCCTGTTCTTAGTAACTGTTTCTTTGGAGCAATACACTGACTTTTTTGTCTTAGAGGACACGTGGTGAAACAAGATGCTGAATCTTGAGCACTTTGTTTCTAGATTTCTTCTCTGATTAGTGGCATTCTCACAACATACTGGTGGACATCTTCTTCAGAGAGGTCAACAAGTTTGTGGATTCTGCTAACTCTTTTGGGACCCAGGCAAGAGGTGCAGTAATATGGGTGAGTCAAGGAATATCCTTCTCCCCCCATTTTTTTTACAGTGACCACTTGAGAACCTGAGATTGCCATCCACAGTCCAACCCTGGACAGAGTTGCACTTTCTTTCTCCAGTCCTCCTTGGTCTGTAGCAGGAATGCTCCCTACTCAGCAACAGGTGGACATGCCCATGGATCAAGACACCCTGCTTCATGAGGAAGCCTTGTTTGTCATTGTCACCACTGATTCAGACCACATAACCCTTCCAATTCTTCACCCAGAGCATCAGCAGCAACTTCTGTGGCCATACGCTTCTCATAAAAGGTACAAAGTTTGCATTCATTATCCACTTCCATGAGTTTCTGGCAGCCAGTATCCGGGAAAGAGATGTCAGCTTCATCCCTAAAAAAAGAGAGGCACCACAAAAGAGAACTATATTTGGCATTTTAGATATAAGGTCCTCTGACTGAGGATACAACCCTTCCACTGTGTATTTAATTCTTTCAACATTTGTTGAATACCTAATTTGTCCTTTTCACTAAGGAAACCCATAAGAACTTTAAAAAAATAATAAAATGAAAGAAACACAGTTCTTAAAAATAAGAGGCTGCAAATCTAGTGAAAGGGCAGAGATATGAACCACCATAATAGGGGCATAAAGATTATCACTAAGAGATACAGTATCTTGGGGAGTGCACTGCTGTGGATTTTTAAAATAATCTGCTGCGGTTTTTCAAGAAAGCCCAAGACATCAGAGGAATGACATGCCTTAATACCATTGCATTTTATTTATAAAATGTTTCCTCTTTTGTGTTCTTAAGAAGTTCTGTGAAGACCAAACTAGTGGAAATTTCAGATTTTTTTTCAAAACAACTCCTTATGATTTGCAGTTGTTGTTACGATGAAGTAATAAACATTGTCACACCAAGGTTCTGAATTCTGAGTCACTCTACTTTGGAATCACCTTTAGTGACTAATATTCCCTGAATACCAACTCCAAGTAGGGCACTTTCAGACACTAGGAGCCCAGAAAAACTCTGACAGTCAGCTTTTAGTTTAGACAAGGGAACAGATCCTAAATAGAAATAGCAAAAACTACAGAAGAACCCATTCAGGTCTCAACTCTTTATTACTTTCTTCTTTTTATGCATTACCAGCAGCATCTTCAATAATATTTTACACTGATATAATACATTTTCTTTAATTCTGTTTTAATGTTTAAATTTAAGTTTGAAGTCTGTATTGAAATATATAACCATATAGATTATTTTGTAACTATATTGACATATTAAACTCTATTAAAATGACATAACTCTGTAAATAACAGAAAGTAACATAAATAATAAATTGATGAAGAAAATTACCTATAATCACATAAGCTAATCAAGTAGAGGTTTCCATTTGCATATTTTGCCTTCCAGGCTTTAAATAAATCCTTCTGGAATCTTTAGACATATCAATTTGAATTTTAATTGCAGATAGAGTTTCATTTTCTAGACATTCATGCAATATAATAGTCTGATATATAACAAACAAGTATATGCTTTTCCTCATTTCTGAAATTTCATGTAGCCAAACACATGTACATATATACTTTATATGATTGTCTTAAAAATGGAATCAAAACTCATATGTTTAGCTGCTACTTGAATTTCTCACAGGATAATGTAAAAGAGGGCAATAATCATAGGTATCATTCATTGTTCTTAATATGTATATAATTTTCATAATGTATATGCATATGTACATTATGTATGTAATTAAAGCTACATGTGAATACATTTATTTTGTATATATATACAAAAAATATATATATCACATATACATAATCTATTAAATTACATGGTGTTAATTGTTTATCTTAGGTTCATACTGCACCCTACCCAAGCATGTGAGATCTGTGAGTATCAAGCTCCTGTATTTATATTTCTCTGCTTCTATTTAGACATAATGGATGATTCCAGTGGACCATCTGATTGATCTGCTAGTCGCTGAATGGCACCAATTGTTTTTATCCAATCTGAAAAATAGAAACTCAATTCACTTCTGTCTGGATGTCATCAATTTTGTTTCTTGATAAAATGTTTTTCTGGACTTCTGTTTGGAGGAAATCCATAGATTTATTACCGAGAACTGATTAAAAAATCAGAATGTCAAAAAAATAATGCTAATATCATAGGCTTTATTCACAGATAAGAGCTTCAAGATGTGGGATGTAAAACTTTTGTATAAAACTAAATTTGTAAAGAAAAATTTTGTGTAATTAATGAATTATTATCACATTCATAAAAATGCCTCCTCAGTGAGAGCATTTCACCTAACATGACATTTAGAAAAAATAATCTAGCCTTCCCTGCACTTTTTAGACTTTTAAGAATCATCTGTATGTTTCTTCCCTTGGAGAATATTTATATCTGCTTTTCTGTTTACTAATGCCTAGATTCTTCTTATACTAGTTCTCTGTAACATAAATGCACTGCAATATGTTTGTTAGGACTGAATTATTTGCTCTATATGTCTGCATATTTGAAGTCTGGACTTTAACATTCTGGAAAAAGGGGGTTCCTCTCTCACTTTTAAGGAATTTAGTAATAAAATTAACCCATCAATTCAACTAATGATGGTTTATAATGTCTTCTGAATGTCAGACAATAGTGTAGGAGGCTAAGATAATAAAGACTTAATCCAAATCAATGAGCCCAAATTAATAATTCATGGGAATGAAATTTATAAATCCCATTGCAACTAACACGAGGCTCATTCAGCCAAGGCAGAGTATTGAAAGGATTGTCTCAACTATTTTTTATTTTATTTTATTTTATTTTATTTTATTTTATTTTATTTTATTTATTTTTGTTTTTTAATATAAATGCTTTATTGTTTTTACTGAAATAAATGTTCTCATTTCAGCTTCAATGGACTACAGATAATAGGCATATTCTCAGAGAGACTGTGACAGTTACATTTGCGGGAGGTATGTTATCTTAAATATCTTTAATATATAAAATCAATGTTAAAACTGGAAGATATTGAAGATATCTCACCTAATCAAATTGATTTTTTATTATTTTTTTAAAAAATTTTAATATATTTTTAATTGGAGGTCAATTTGCCAACATATAGCATAACACCCAGTGCTCATCCCATCAAGTGCTCCCCTCAGTGCCCATCACCCAATCACCCCCACCCCCTGCCCACCTCCCCTTCCACTACCCCTTGTTCGTTTCCCAGAGTTAGGAGTCTTTATGTTCTGTCTCCCTTTCTGAAATTTCCCACTCATTTTTTCTCCTTTCCCCTTTATTCCCTTTCACTACTTTTTATATTCCCCAAATGAAAGACTATAAAATGTTTGTCCTTCTCTGATTGACTTATTTCACTCAGCATAATACCCTCCAGGTCCCTCCATGTCGGAGCAAATGGTGGGTACTTGTCATTTCTAAAAAACATGGAACGCTTCACTAATTTGCGTGTCATCCTTGCGCAGGGACCATGCTAATCTTCTCTGTATCATTCCAATTTTAGTATATGTGCTGCCGAAGCGAGCACCCCACTATTATTTTAATTTTGGTGGTTAGAAATTGGTGCACTATAATCAAGCTATTTTCCCCTTGCTAGTTTTGTTAGAAAATGTGTATCCCTTTCTCAGCAAAAACTGATGTTGTAGATATAGACAGAAAATATGGGCTCCCATCTATAGAGAGAGACAAGGTCTCATCCCTGCACTCATGCTTTTACTTTTCTTCTCATCCTCCTTGCACCCCTTCCTCCCTCTTCTTCCTGGTTTCGTGTTTTGTTTCATTTTCTATCCTCAGTGCCTAACTTCTTTGTCCTCTATGCTCAATTTCTCAAATCCCCCTCGGAAGGAGAATTTAACTGGATCATGCACCTGGTTCCCATTCCCAGGAGGGTTTGCATTTTCAGCAGAAATGAGAAGGCACTGGGTTGTTCATGGTACAGTTGAAGGCAGATGGGAAAAGGAGGGTGAGACAGGTGGATATTTAAGGAAGTTATTAAAGTCATGTTAATGCCAGAACTCCTGCCACTTAGGCAGCAATTAAAAGGCAAAAAGAGTCTGAAACTATAAATACCGATAACTCTTCATTTCATGTCTTCTTTGGCATTGAATAATCTTTACCCCACTTGACAGTTTGGGTATATCCTACATTTCCCACTACGTGTCAACAACTAGAAGTTTGGAATTTTAGTGAAGGTGGTAATAGTCAGGTGTTGTTGTGCGTGTATTCCTGACATAGAAATATTCTCTTTCTACAAATTTCTATAAACTATTAATGAACTGCGACCCACTTTTCAAAAATGTTGTATTTCTCAAGGAGCTTTCAGACTACTTTATCAGAATCTTAAATTATTACTTTTTCCCTTTCAAGATATATGTTTCACTTTTTTTTTTTTTAACTCAGAGCCTCGTACTTTTCAATCTTTGTGTTATGTGGAATATATTCCAGGCCAGTTGTTCCTCTAGCTACACAGCTGCCCTTGTAGGTGAGCAGAGAGCAATTCAATCATTTCACCTGAAGTAAAACATTTGTTTTGTTTATTTAAACCTTGTAGAAGCAAAAGCTTCTTCAGCTCATTCAAGAGGGGACTCAGCTTATGGTCTCTGGTAGGTAGCAGGCTACCAAAAAGCAAGCTCTTTATAGCTTTTCTGAAATGAGATCGTCCCTGGAATATTTTGTCCAAATAAAAGTTTTGTCCAAATAAAGGCTTCTTTATTAAAGAAGTGAAATGGGTATTGAGAACAAGCACTAAATGCAATTCATTAACTTGGTTGCTGCCAATTGCAATCTGGAAAAAGATCTGAAGGATTACATTTTTCCTATCGATGGCCTGTAACGTATTTTTTCTGGGATTAACAGATGGAAGCTCTAATTTTGATTATATACATAGGAGTTTTTTTTTTTCTAAAATAATCTGATTGCTTTTTTGAGCCTCTCTTAAGTAAACTTAAATGCTGATTTGCTGATCATGTGTGCATTAAAATTCGTAAAATTCTCAGAATAACCTGGAAAAGTGTGGCGTTGGAACTCTGCATAGATTGGGGGGTAGCGTGAGGGGGCTGAAATGGTTGAGGAGTGTAAGAAATATTTCAGAGAGAAATTAAACTGTGAAGTGAATTTAGAAAGAGGGGCCACCCGAGTGTAGGAATGGGGGAGGGGACACCGAGACAGAGGTCATCACTTGAACAAATGCACAGAGACAGGGCCACTTGGAGAGCTTGGAAAAGACAAATAGCTCAAGGTATCAGAGGCAGCCCAGCGGAAGTTGAGAAGATATTGGAACCCTTGTGTGGCAGGCTAAAGATCTTAAGCTTTACTACTCAGTTTGGGTATAGCTTTCTGAATTTAATTGAAAATTGTTAGGGATAGAGCATCTTTTTTTAAAAAAAGATTGTATTTATTTATTAGTGAGAGACACAGAGAGAGGCAGAGACACAGGCAGAGGGAGAAGCAGGTGGGGAACTCGATCCCAGGAGCCCAGGATCATGCCCTGAGCCAAAGGCAGATGCTCCACCACTGAGCCCCCCAGGTGCCCCTGGATAGAGCATCTTAAATAAGATTCACATGCTCATTGCTGCATCCATGCAGAGTTCTGACTCAGAGCAATGAGACCGAAAGCAGCAAAGGCAAATTCTTTCCCCTGAAATCTTTGCAGTGAAATCCTAAGTCCTTTGTAACCTGGAAAACATCTCAGAATGAACCACCAGTTGCCACTGGTGAGAAGCATATTTCTCAGAACGGACTCCTATTTGCCAGTTTCAGAGACTTAGCGATGTATTCACATGTCAAAATGCATCCCTCCCTTCCACATCTTTCTCCCTGCTGTTTTTAATAATAGGAAAACCCCAAAACGATGAAGCAGAGGATCTTACTTGTCTAATTCTGGGAATTAGCGAAGCAGGAGATGTAAGAGTCATGCCAAAAGTGATCGCACATGTATTTATGATGACACAAAATTAAAATGAATTTAAATTAACTAATTAATTATTGTTTCCTCCGAATCACTGCAGGGCCTACCACACAATTCCCCCAGCCTCAGTCCTCTCCTCCATGGACTACTTAAGCAGCATGAATAGTGTCTCGCATACTGTAGCTTGAGTAGTTGTCTGTCCAAAATGCAGATGGGTTCATTCCCTCCTCTCTCAAATCCCTCATAGCTTCCTGAACCTTATAGGATGAAGCCCAGCCTCTTTTCTATGGCATAGAAAGTTCTCCATGAACCATCCCCTTAGCTAACTTCCCAGACTTACCAGCAATGACTATTAGGCCACAAAAGTTTTACGTCATATTTGTTTCTCCATTTCTTCTCTTGCCATCCTCAATCTATATCTGCATATGAGAATTGATTGGGTTTGAAAGACAGATTCCAGACCAGCTACAGAGCAAATTACAGTCTAATATTCATAAAATCCTAAAAGCAAGACAGAGAGAAAGTCTCCACAAATGCTTCTAGAAAGCAGGCTTGAGGCTGTAAATCAACTCTGCTTATTATACAGAGTTTGGGGAGGGATATTTATTACACAGGGGAGTTTCAAAAGAAGAATAAAGAAATCACCAGGCTGCAGATGATTTACCTTAACTTTGCTGAATAAAAAGAGAGAGAGAAAAGGATCAATGAATTTTAGACTCTCAACCCACCACTCACAAAAACACCTCTCCTGCTTTAATGAGCTGTGACCAGATTATCCAGAAATATGTCTCCGGTATTATTTCCTCCTGGAAGATGGAGAAGGAGTTCTTTATAAAACTGTAAGGAGAGTCAACTATAAAGAAATCTAATCTTTTTTTTTTCTTGATAAATGTAAGTCTGTTATAAAACATGCCATTTCATTAACATGCGCAGGCTTTTTTTTAAAAAAACAACTGTAAACACAGATTAAATATGTTGGTTTATATTGGTTTTTGTATAGCTTTGCACAATGTGAGATTTACGCTGTATGGTAAGCCTGATTCAGACCTATACCTATGATCCCCTGAGGTGAGTTATGGAAACATACTATTGGATGAAAACTGCACTGTAAGATTTCTCGGAAGCCAGTGGTTCTGAATACTGGCTATGCACCTAAATCAATGTGGAGTGGTCAAAATATTTGCTGCTGAGGCTAAATTGCTGGATATTCTAAACTGAAAGTTTGGATCGAACCCAAGGTATCTGTATTTTCCTCAGATTTCACAAGTAGTTGCTTATCTATGTAACCACATTGCTATGAATATTCATGATTTAAGTCAATAGGGATGAAAACATCAGAAAGTTATCTGAAAATCATTTACAACTTTAAAAAAATGTAATAACTAATAAGCTTCACCTCCTCTCTTGTGTGAGGTAAGTTTTATGAAAAATTTTATGAAATTCTTTCTTATTCCCGAAATCTCTACTAGGCCAAATTCACAATCTGTTTTACTAATGTGGGGTGGCTAGGTGGATGCCAAGTTAGGTGGATGAGTGGATGGATGAAGGATGGACGATGGATGGATTGGTAAGTGTGTAGATACGCCCTGGTACAGATGCACAGATGACGCACTGGAGGTATGTAATGAGCGGAAGATGAAGGATTAATGGGCGGGATGGCAAGTAGCTGGGTTGACTACTTGCAAGTAGCTGAAGTGATAAATGGAAAACCCCGTGAAGTAATGGATGGATAAATGAGTGACTAAAGGATGATTAAAGGATGAGAACAATAAAATTTCTAGAGTCTCTTTGTAATGTTTAACGTACTGAACTGCCAGAGTAAACAAAACAAAAAAAAAAAGGATTTTTCTCATGTTCAGTAACAAAAATTCAATTTAAAAGAGTTTATTTGTTAATTTTCTAGCTGTGAATTCCAGATCACGATACAAAAACAAATTAAGTGCTGAGGGGACTGCAGTAGACAAAATCAATGTAACCGCTAAGGCAAGCTGGATAAACATTTTGGCCCTACCTGAGAGCTCTTATTTCTGGTTTGTGACCTCTCTAACTGTAAGACAAGAGCAATGCCAAATGAAGCAGTTCAGTGGAAATCAGTCTTTTCAGAGGTTTATGAGGAAGCAATAAGGCTAAGAAATGGGGATATAATTATAAATATTTTTTATGAAAGCCAAAATCACTGATCTAAACTCGATATTATCCCACAGGCATACAGAACAGTTTATTGTGTGTCAATCTTTAAGTCCTGTAAGAACACAAAGATTGTGATCATGCTTTGCAGAGACTGGAATAAGCCCCAGATAATCTTATTGTGAATTATGTGTATTTTAAGTTCTATATACAATAATGTGCTGAAAAGCCTTTGTCAAATATAGAGAAAAATTATACTCAGACCCTATAAAGCAAAGATATTTACTCCAGAGTTCATTATTAAGCATTTAAAAAATAAATTTAAAGTAAACAAGTAAATGAAAAACGACTTTTCTGCTGAATCTCACATTTTATGATTTCATTTTTTTTGTTTTTTTAATTTTTAAGCGGTTTGTCTATTTATCTTTGAAGAACCATGCTTTAATGAAACATAGCTTATTAAATTGACTTATATACCAAATACAAAAAATGTGTAGATTTGAGAGTACAGCTTTATATTTGACAAATATCTAAATCCATATAAGCACTAATGCAACCAGATTATAGAACATTTCCATCACCCCCAGAGAAATTTTTTTCTGATTCTAAAACTGTAGATTATCTTGCCTGTTCTAGAATATTCGTATGAATCAACTTCTTCCATTCAAATTATTTCATTCAGCATAATATTTCTTTTTTTTTTAAAGATTTATTTATTTTATTCAGAGAGAGAGAGAGAGAGAGAGAGACTGAGAGGCAGAGACACAGGCAGAGGGAGAAGCAGGCTCCATGCAGGGAGCCCGACATGGGACTCGATCCAGGGTCTCCAGGATCACACCCCAGGCTGCAGGCGGCGCCAAACCACTGTGCCACCCGGGCTGCCCCCCAGCATAATATTTCTGAGATCCATTCATTTTGTGGTACATTTCAGTAGGTCATTGATTTCCACTGCATAAGGAGGTCACAGTTTAGGTTTCCATTCACTTTTTCACATTTTTTATAATTTTATTTTATTTTATTATCATGATGTGTGCTCTTTAATCCCAATCCCCTACTTCACCCATCTCCCCACCTACCTCCCCTCTGGTAACCCTCAGTTTATTCTCTACAGTTAAAAGTCTGTTTCTTGGTTTCTCTCTCTCTCTTTTCCTTTGCTCCTCTGTTTTGTTTCATAAATTACACATATGGGTAAAATCAAATAGTATTTGTCTTTCTCTTCTGACTTATTTCACTTTGCATAATACTATCTAGTTCCATCCATCTTTACAAATGGCAAGATTCCATTCTTTTGTATGGCTGAATAATATTCCATTGTGTATATAGACCACCTTTCTTTATCCATTCATCTATTGATGGACAATTAACACAGCTTCCATAGTTTGCCTATTGTAAATAATGCTGCAATATGCAGAGGGGGTGCATATACACCTTCAAATTAGGGAGATTTTTCTGGGTAACTGTTTTTAACAGTTTAAGTGATTTTAAGAAAATTTTGCATTTTCAAAATATTTTATGTTTGTCAATTGTATTATACTTCTAGGATCTAACTTGATCTAACGTCTCAATACCAGCGTTACCCATCAGATTGATAGAATGACATTGTTATTCCTTCTTCATGGGTGAGGGGTGATGGAAACATGGAGAACTAACATCATTTTCAGGCTTATGTGCTTGGAGATAGAACCAGAACCAGAACTCAAGTCCTTGCCCTCCTCCTTGAAATCTATTTTTAGAATAACAGTGTGATTTCTTCATTTTGATATTTCCTTGTACACTAAGTAAATGTGCTATATTATATATATTTTTAACTCAATTTATATTATATTAATTTTAATTTATTAGTCTTTTAAAATATGGATTCAAGAGTCTTAAGCCAGATTCCATAACTTCTCCCTCCCTAGCTTATCCACTGAAGAGATCTATGCTTTATCATATGTGCATACATCCTTATTTGAGTAAATAATTCTTGATTGCAACTGGTCCATGAGATTTCTTTTAATCTTAATGTTTATACTGACATGTATTTGAAAATGTAAGTATAACAATGCATCATTAGCAAATATATTTCAGAAGTTACCTGTTTTACAATTAAAAGGTGACTCTCAAAACTAGAAGGATAAATTGACAAATTCACAAACATGATAGATTTTAAGATTTTAACACAATTGTCTTGGTAACTGATGTAACAAGTTGATAAAACAAATAGAATAAAAATTAGGAGAGATATAAAAAATGTCAACAATATTACAAAAAATGACTCCAATACTTGAGGAAAGTTTTAAATCTGGGAAACAAGATAACTAGATGTCAGATAAATTGGTAGCAATATGATTACCAAAAACATGAGACCATATATCTTTATACTAATATTAGTACTATTATTATTGTATGTATTATTTATTGAGCACTAACTCAATTCCAATGAAGTGCTTTGATAACAACTTTTACTACAGGATCTAAAATCCTACAACTTTCTATGGCATATTACAGTGTAGTGATCATATATTCATTCAACTAAATATTTATGGAGGACCTTCTATGTTTTAAGTGTTTATAATACATCAGTGAAAAAGAAACACGATTCCTCACTTGATCTAGTATATATTCAAGAGGGTGGATATAGGCAATGCTTAGTGACCAAATAAATTTTTTAAATCTCAAAAAATATCATTATAGTACATCAGAGAGTTAAATGCTACATTAAAAAAGTAAGGGTAGGGGCACCTGGGTGGCTCAGTTGGTTGAGTCCAAGTCTTGGTGTCAATTCAGGTCATGATCTCAAGGTTGTGGGTTGAGCCGCAGATTCAGCTCCACACACAGCAGGAATCTGCCTGAGATTCTCTCTCCGTCTTCCTCTGCCCTTCCCCCTTCTCGCTGTCTCTCACTTTCTCAAATAAATAAATAAATCTTTTTAAAAATGACGAAAGCAAAAAATAAATTAAAAAGGAAGAGAAAAGATATTTAGGCACATTGGAGAGAGAGAGAGAGAAGATGTGGTCTATATACACAATAGAATATTACTCACCCAGCACAAAAAGGATGAAACCTTGCCATTTGTAAAGATGTGGATAGAGCTAGAGGGTACAATGCTAAGTGAAATATGTCATTTGAGAAGACACATACCATATGATTTTGACTCATATGTGGAATTTAAGAAACAAAACTAAGGATCAAGGGGAAGAGAGGGAAAAATAAAGTAAAACAAAATAAGAGAGGGAGGCAAACCAGAAGAGACTCTTAACTATAGGATACTGAGGGTTGCTGGAGGGTGGGTGGTGGGGGGATGAGGTAACTGGGTGACAGGCATGAAGGACGAGCACTGGGTGTTGTATGCAACTGATGAATCACAAAACTCTACCTCTGAAACTAATACACTATATGTTACTTAACTTGATTTAAATTTATATTTAAAAAGATGACAGCCAAAAAGAAAAGACCATTATCTTCAATAATACTCAACTAGATAAAAGTATCTATGGAATATATTCACTACTGACTTAGTAATTGTGGCACCTATACAATTTTTTTAAAAAAATATTTATTTATTCAAAAAAGAGAGAGAGAGAGAGACAGGGAGAGGGAGAAGCAGACTCCCTGGGGGGAGCCCAACGTGGGACTCAATCCCAGGACCCCGGGTCACACCCTGGGTGGAAGGCGGCGCTAAACCACTGAGCCACCCAGGGATCCCCAGCATCTATACAATTTTATTATGTATTTTATCCGTAGCTCCTTAGCAACATTTTATATAGTATCAATTTTTAATATTAATATTTTATAGTATTAATAAACCATAGCTATTGTCTGTCAGGTTAACTTCATGATGAACCATAATAACTCCTTGAGAAGTATTCTTTCTTCTATTATGGGTGTGGATTCAAGCTCTGCCAAATTCTCAACTAGGTGGAATGTTCCTACTTATAAAGACTAGGCTTATCTGGGAAATACACACCAAAACCATGATAAGGTCCCACCTCACACCAGTGAGAATGGGGAAAATTAACAAGGCAGGAAACCACACATGTTGGAGAGGATGTGGAGAAAGGGAAACCCTCCTGCACTGTTGGTGGGAATGTGACCTGGTGCAGCCACTCTGGAAAACTGTGTGGAGGTTCCTCAAAGAGTTAGAAATAGACCTGCCCTACGACCCAGCAATTGCACTGCTGGGGATTTACCCCAAAGACACAGATGCAGTGAAACGGCAGGACACCTGCACCCCGATGTTTCTAGCAGCAATGTCCACAACAGCCAAACTGTGGAAGGAGACTCGGTGCCCATCAACACATGATGGATAAAGATGTGGTCTATGTATATAATGGGATGTTCCTCAGCCGTCAGAAAGGAAGGATACCCACCATTTGCTTCAACATGGATAGAACTGGAGGGTATTATGCTGAGTGAAATAAGTCAATCAGAGAAGGACAAACATTATATGGCTTCATTCATACGGGAAATATAAAAAATAGCGAAAGGGATTATAGAGGAAAGGAGAGAAAATGAGTGAGAATTATCAGAGAGGGAGACAGAACATGAGCAACTCCTAATTCTGGATGACGAACAAGGGGTAGTGGAAGGGGAGGTGGGCAGGGGGATGGGGTGACTAGGTGACGGGCACTGAGGGGGGGCACTGGACAGTATGAGCACTGGGTATTATGCTATATGTTGGCAAATTGAACTCCAATAAAAATATACAAAACAATTAAAAAAAAAACAAATATAAAAACTATGCTTTCCAAATACAAATCAAGAAAAAAATGAGACACCTGGGGGGCTCAGTGGTTGAGCGTCTGCCTTCAGCTCAGGTCATGACCCTGGGGTCCTGGGATCAAGTCCCGAATGGGGCTCCCCACAGGGAGCCTGCTTCTCCCTCTGCCCATGTCTCTGCCTCTCTCTCTTTGTTTCTCATGAATAAATAAATAAAATCTTTAAAAAAATTGGTAAAAAATAATTCTAGGTACTTTGGAAGAGAGTATAGGACATTTTTTTCTTAATAGAAGACATATATAGTGAAATATCAAGCACCAGTATAGGTCATCTATTTATTCATTAGTCATCTCTAGTTATTATAGTTTAGTTCTTAGAACAGAGACAGTGTTGGAGAATATTATCTCGTGAGAGTGATGAGCAATAAACAGCACAGGTGGAGAGACAAATCTGCTATAAAGAAACTGTTATATAAAAGTATGTGCCAGGATAGCATTAAGAATGCTTAAAATATTGAAATGCTTCTGTATTACTTGGTAAATAGTCATTACGTAGGTCATCCTGGCCCATTCCTCTGAATTGCCTGGACTTGCTATTATCCAGACACTAAATGGTTAATAACTCTTCCAACAGAGCATTCCTGGACTCAAGCATAGAAGCAGCATCAGTCCTGTTGGCTGGTGCCCGCTGTTATGTAATTTACTATATATCACAATAATACACCCAGTTAAAGAACTTGCAAGAAAAATATGACATGCTAGATCTTGCCACTTGCAATGACAGCTGTAGCTGAAGACTATTATGCTAAGGGAAAGAAATGAGTCACAGAAAGACAAATACCATATGATTTCATTCATATGTGGAAGTGTAAAAAAACAAACCAAACATGCAAAGGAAAAAAAAAAAAAAACATGGGAGAACAAGGCAAACCAAGAAACTCTTTTTTTTTTTTTTTTTTTTTTTTTTTTTTTTTTTTTTTTAAGAAACAGACTCTTAACTACAGGAAATAAACTGATGGTTATTGGAGGGGAGGTGGGGGGGGGATAAACTATTGATGGGGATTAAGGAGTGTGCTTGCTGCTACGATCACTGGGTGATGTAGGGAAGTGCTGAATCACTCTATTGCACACCTGGGACTAATATGACACCATACGTTAATTAACTGGAATTTACATAAAAACTTAAAAAATATATATATTGTGATATGCTTGGTCCTGAAAGTTAGTGGAGAAGACAATCACTGCTTTGAAGCAGACTGAACAGCTAAGAAGAGAACCACTGAAATGATCTAATTATTTCTTACGATAAATTCTAATAGTAAAGGTGAAGTTCCAGACATGTGAAATATAATGCCCAAATACATTTTGGCACACCACTATGGGCAAGACATAGGGTTGTGTGAATATGAAACTATTTTTAGCAGACTCTTTAATATAAGCCTCACGAAGTCCGAGATACTATCTTAATTTGTATTTGTTGTCTCTTTAGCTAAATGACGAATGGAACCAAAGGTGTGAAGAGAGAAAGAAAATAAGGATGGGACAAAAGGGCAGAGAAAACACTTCTCTCCTCAAATGGCACGCAGATTAGGCGCACCTCCGTGGCTCAGTCCCTTAAGCATCCAACTCTTGATTTTGACCGAGGTCATGATCTCAGGGTTGTAAGATCGACCCTGTGTTGAGCTCCCCTCTGAGCATGGAGCCTGCTTGGGATTCTCTCTCCCTCTCCTTCTGTCCCTCCACCATCTGCCACTCAGGCTCTCTTCTCTTTTTCACTAAATAAATATATATTACAAAATGCCTTTAATTTAATAGGTTGTTACTAAAGATCTATGAAAAATTGAATGAAGTAGGAGAATACATATAATGAAATTATATTGACACCTTGTTGCTGCTTTTCTTCATGGGCTTAGATATTCCAGGAAAGCTTCCACATCTTATAATCATGTACAAAACATAACAGGACGATCATAAATGACAGGACATCACACGTAGTGTGTGTCTACACATACTGTTTTAAAAAGATAATAGATTCCAAGTAAGAAGGAATGATATGAGATAGCATTTACCAGATCTTTTACACAACAATTTCTTGAAAATACCTAAAAGTCGACTGAGGATCGATCAAAATTCCATTAATAAATAGAATTGCATATCATTGTCCTATGGGAAGTTGCTAAATATATATTAAAATTTACAATGTTAATAAATAGCCCATATATTAGAAATAATAACTTTGGCTTTAAAAATAACAGTAACTTTAGAAACAAAGTTATTACTTATTAATAACTTTAATAAATAATAACTTTAGAAAGTTGAAATAAATAACCATTGGTACGTAAATTTAAATGAGAATATTTTCTCTCTTTCTCCACATGAGCTAGAAGTGTTTGCTACTTTGTCATGAATCCAAACACTCATTGGGTCTTTTAGTTAGAAAAGACACTTAACGTGAATATGTTCCAAAGTACTTGCTTTAGAGATCAATTAACTGAAGTCACTAACTGAGTGATTTAGATCCTGTAACAACTTAGTTCTGACCCTGAGACAACTAACCGCTACTGGAATGACTTTTTTGAGAAATTCAATGTTGATCTAAAACATTACACTTATTCTTGTTTCTTTTCCTGATGCTTGCTCATTTGAGAATCTTGGGAAAGCCACAAATCCTCTCCAGAGAAAAATGTACCCATTTTTTATATATGCATAATATAATTATTCACCTTAAGTCTATCCATAGACTTTAACACTCAATTAAGGGAGAAAGGACGTAAGAGGCGTCGTCAAGGTCTCAACCACTCACAAAAGTATTTTGAATTTACCATCTGTAAAACAGATACCACAGAAAATTGAAAAACTCTGATGGAAACATGAGCTTGACTTAAGTAATCATAGGTCAGTGTTGTAGATATGAAGCAATCTCACCCAAAATCCGTCATCAAAGATAGAAATGGAACAGATCCCTCCATTCTCCCATTATACGCACCAAAAATACATACATACGTACATAAAAAGACAATAGAAAGAAATAGAAATAGAAAGAAAACTATGTTCTCTTGAAAGAAGAAAGGAAACTGATAAAAGATATTATAAGAAATACCCATTATTTTAGATTTTTACATCTGAAAGTATCACATATACACACACCCCACTTTAATAAAAATTTCCCATTTCAGAAATTTGTATTACACACAATTCTTACATTTGAGAAAATTCAATTTGTCTGCTCTTCCTCCCAAAGGAGACTTATATAACTTTAATCTATTAAAATGAAATTCATTTTTAGTAGCACATTAACCAGATGTTATGCCAAGCCATTTCCGTGTAATTTAGAAACTAAATCAGCTCCTTACACATATGATAGTGATTCAAGGCCAGTTCTCTCAATGTTAATCACAAGATGTTACCATTGACAGGACCAGATGTTGCCACAAAAACCTGAGGTCAAAGTTAACCTTAATTTTAATGTTCTGTGTGTGTGTGTGTGTGTGTGTGTGTGTGTGTGTTCAGGGAGTGTTGACTTTCAACCTCCTTAGAAAGATGGTAAAGTGACAAGCAGACATGATCTGTGTATGTGAGCTGTAAATATCAAGTATTACCCTCGGCGTACAGATCAGTGCCCCTGAACAGAGTGCGTGTGCTTTACACATATTTACAAAGCAGCCGAGTTGGGGTATAACTGTGTTCAATCCTAGAGCGGTTCTTGCAACCACTATCAAGTGTTTCCATTTCATTAATTCATTAGTCTCCTGAGATAAATAATCTTAAATACATTAAGATAGTTTGGTCTTTGATGTTTAAGAGCGTATTCTTCTCAGATTTCTTGAGCACACACCCCGAAACATGCTTATATGTTATCAATTATACCTTAAACACCTGTATTCCTGTAGTTCAGCAGCACCGATTCCGGAGCCAGACTGCTTAGATTTGAATTATGCCTCTGTCATTTTCTAGATGCTGTGGCCTTAGGTAAATTATTTTCTCGGTGGATACTACTGCTAACTCCATCCTAAGAGATGGACTAATAACGGTACCGATTTTATTCAGTAACAACATACGTACAGACACATCCTTGTTGTGAGGACTGAATTGTTGAATACACATTAAGTACTTATAATGATGGTGGGCATATATTAAACACTCAATAAGTGAGGGATATTACCAATATATTACTATTGTTGTCAATATACTATATTACATATTTATTGTAAATCAAGTTCCCAAATAGAAAAGAGTAAAGAATTAGACACACACACACATATACCATGCACATATTTATATAAATGGTTAAATTATTATATTTTATTTATCTATTTTTATAAATATACTAATCCTTTATATACAAATTATCAAATATTTTATCTGTTTTTATAAATATACTAATCCTTTATATACAAATTATCAAAAGATTTGATATATATTTTATATATTGACCATATGTGTGTGTGTGTGTGTATATATATATATATACATATAGAGAGAGAGAGAGAGAGAGGAGGAGGAGGAGAAGGAGGATGAAGAGGAAGAGGAGGAGGAGAAGGTGCACTAGATTCTTTCCACAACCCATCGTATGCACCTGTAGGGTGACTACAACTCAGTGTGGGGATCACTACTCATAGTTCTCATCATTATGTCGAAATACATTTGTGCATTATTACTGTTTCCGAAGTGACGGGCTAGTTACATATTTTTAATAATAGTTAAAATAATAACCTCTTGTGTATAGAGGTTTCTCCAAGAATTTTCTGACCCTGGTTCACTTTTCGCCAATCGCAAACGTGTTACACGTCCTGTCCTCCTTGCTTTGCTCTCAAGGCCTCTTTATCATGCTGCTATGACCAAAGTTCCTCATACATGTCTTACCAAAGATCCCTAAATTTTGGAGAAATTCCATGCTTCTTCATTATGACTCTGGAGAGGTCATTTGTTTTTAATGAACCAAGTGTTGTTTGCTGGATCTGTTTTCAGCGACATGTTTGAAGAATCTGATCTTCTGGATCTCTCCTGCTGTAGTACACTCCCCAGCTGTCTCTCTAGAAGGAGGCGTCTACATGGGCATGAATATCCTCCCACTTAGCTTTTGTTGCTTCAGACTTTCCCACCAGGTTTTATCACTGGGCAAATTGTCTGAGGATCTAGGCAACACTCGGGGATCTCCATGATGGCCCTCATACCCCCTTAGTTTAGCCCAGGACTACTCAAGACTAATTTTTAGACAACATTTTAAATAGTTTATTACACAAAATACTGCGTGTCGGACACTGCTAGCTGTGAAGAATACAACATTGAGGAAACTGTTCGCCTCACAGATCAGAGAGGATGGAACTGACTTTCTGTCATTTGCATTTTAGCTCATTCTTTAGTGTGAGTGAGAACAAGGATGTGGAACGTAGACCATAGGAAAAAAAAGAGAAAGTTTTGGTTTTTCATCCCACTTTGTGTGTGTTAGGAGGAAAACTATTAAAATATTTTATCTTTATCCTTGTTTTAAGAAGAGCCATGAATTTGGACCATATTATCTTGGTTTCTGAAATAATTCATTTTCTTGAGTTGAGCTATAACCTTGGTTTGCGAGAGTTTTATTTTCGAGCTTATTGCTTGGAATAGCTTTGCTCCTTCTATGTCTCT
Source organism: Vulpes lagopus (assembly GCF_018345385.1). Classification (NCBI taxonomy): domain Eukaryota; kingdom Metazoa; phylum Chordata; class Mammalia; order Carnivora; family Canidae; genus Vulpes; species Vulpes lagopus. The sequence goes on along the minus strand of NC_054838.1, from coordinate 3,431,743 downwards.
GGTATCTTTTCTAGTCCTTAATAACAAGGATTGTAAAACAGGCTATGTTTTACTTTAATTTGGCCTCAAGGAAGGTCAGAATTAAATTTACACCTCAGCTATGCAAGTACCTTGAATATTATGACCTTATTATCGGTGCAATTTTCTCCTGCCTTCCACATGCATTCTTACAGCCACACCCCAAGTCACACCTTATTATTTCTTTTTCTGGCTCTGTTGTGTTTCTATTTCACATTTACTTGTGTTTGAAGTTGGGTTGTATGATATTATGAACATTAGAAAAATTCATACTGGAATTATGCATTTTTTAAGTTAATGTCATTTAAAATAAAACAACTCTAATAACGGCTCTTGGTCCTCATGAGTCTTTCGTTGGCTTAACACTCTGAAATCATGTGCTTTTATTATGTTTTTATGACTTTAATCCAACAATAATGCAACCAGATGATTCTTTTAGGAATAGGATCAAATCTATCACAACATAGGACATTAATCAAATTTTCAGTAATCATCTGGACTTATTTTTTCTGTAATATTACAGCTCCCAAGATCCCTTAGCATCTTTATATCAGATTCACTCTGGTCCTCAGCAATTTAAATAATGGAAATCCTATGAGCTTATGGCATATTTGCTACTCCTGCTAAAATCTACTGTCCCTGTCAGATCTCAAGCTTTCAGGATTGCTTATTTTGACTCTTTTTACGATACATAAATAGCAAGTAAAAGAGAACTAAAAACCAAATTCATTTTTACTTATCAAATATATACACTTACTGTGTATCACTAATATCCTAAGTGTTTTAGGAACCCTACTAATTTAATTTTCACAACAATCATACGAGGAAGTTTCTGACATTATCCTCATTTTACTGAAGTGAGATTTGAGGCCTAGAGAGTTTAGTAAATTGTCCAAGTTGCATAACCAGAAAGTGATATGAGTCAGTATTTAAACACTGGTCTCTTATTCCAAACTTTATCTCCCACCATTTTTAACATCTTATAATAACAAGTGACACTTGGCATAACTAATGGACCGATATCAATACCTTATAATTAAAGTCCACACTTGATTTGTTTTTCTTATTTTTCACCTAATATCCTTTTTTCAGGGTCCTAAGACACCTCATTACATTTAGTTATTATACCTCCTTAAGCTTGTTTTGTCTGTTTCTTTTTTTTTTTAAGATTTTATTTATTTGACAGAGAGAAAGAGAGCACAAGCAGAGGGAGTGGCGGGCAGACTGAGAGGGAGAAGCAGCCTCCCTGCTCCGACATGGGGCTCCATCCCAGGACCCTGAGATCGTGACCTGAGGGAGCCAAAGGCAAATGCTTAACTGAAACTGACTGAGCCACCAGGCATCCCTGTCTGTGAATTTCTCACATTATCCTTGTTTTCAGAACATGGACAACTTTGAGGAGTTATTGGTTAGGTGTTTTCCAGAATGTCCATTAAGGGGATTTGTCTGATGCGTTTCTCATGATTAGACGAGGGTCACAAGTTTCGGGGAGGAAAGCCACGAAGATAAAATGTCATTTTCATCTCCTATGATCAAAGAACATGCTGTCAACATGATTCAACCACTACTGATGTTGGACTTAATCACATTGCTGAGGTAGTTTGAGATTTCTATAGTGAGATCCCTATAAAATGACTCTGTTCCCATTTCTGTCTATACTTTTGGGAAAGAAGCTGCTCTTTGCAGGAGGACACTTAAGGGGTAAAGAGTTGGACTCGAATTCCTTGAAGGCAGAGTATCTATATAAATTATCTGGAATTCTCCTGGACAGGAGTTGCATTTATCACTCTCCCCTCCCATTAACTTAGGTCTTCAATCATTTATTTCTATCATTATGGACTTATGGATATTTATTTTAAACTCTGAGTTATGATGCAAAATCATTTTTATTTCTTTTAATTGTGCAAATCGTGTGAGTTTTGGCAGTTGGAGACTCCTTCCCATTTCAGTTGGTTCCTGAACACTTTTAACACACCTCCATGACTGGTTTGTTTTTGTTTTTGTTTTTGTTAAGCACTTCTTACTTTCTGGCATTGTAAGATTGTCTAATATGTTTCCAACCCTAGTCCTAGAATCACTCTTTTCTCTAAGAAGCCTTTGTACCCTTAGCGGGGGATGGGTTTAGAAAACAATATTTAGCCACCAGACATAATCATTGCTCCTAGGGTGCTATTTTTTTACTCTCACTCAGCTAACGAAGTAAATATTTTCATTGGTACTGACCATATGTATCCACAGATTCATAAATATTTCTATAGGTAGCTACCTGTATATTAAGTAAAATATGAATCCATTCGGATTACTCCAATTCTGGGTCATTCTAAACTCCTTTTTCCCACTCATCTCTAAATTCTCACTCCAACAATAAGAAACCAGGTTCCTATCATCTTCCATTTATTTATTTAATCGTTCAATTTCAGGGTCATAATTCTCAAATCTTGTCCCCGAGGGAAACACGTCTGCCACCTAGACAACAGTGCCTCTGTAGAGTTCCTTTTGCATTCAGTCTTTTTTTTTTAATCATTGAATTTTTTATTTTATTTTTTAGTATTTTATTTAAATTCAACTTGCCAACATATAGTATCACAGCCAGTGCTCATCCCATCAAGTGCCCTCCTCAGTGCCCGTCACCCAGTTACCACCCCCCCCACCTCCCCTACTGCAACCCTTTGTTTGTTTCCCAGAGTCAGGAGTCTCTCATGGTTTGTCTTCCTCTTGGATTTTCCCCACTCAGTTTCCCTCCCTTCCCTTATAGCCCCTTTCACTATTTCTTATATTCCACCTATGAGTGAAATGATATGATGATTGTCCTTCTCCATAGTCCATATGATGGGCTTACTTCACTCAGCATTCGGTCTTACTGACACTTTATTCATTTCCAAAATGACCTACCTCAGCTCATTGTCATCTCAACCCCTTTGGTGCCATTGTTTCATATATTTGTAATGTAGGTAGGCTGCTATTTTTCATATCCTGAATTCCAGGCCATGATTTCCAATGTCTTAAGTGATTTGTTTTTATTTTATTTTTTTTAGCAATTTTATTTATTTATGAGAGAGAGAGAGAGAGAGAGAGAGAGAGAGAGAGGCAGAGCCGCAGGCAGAGGGAGAAGCAGGCTCCATGCAGGAAGCCCAACATGGGACTTGATCCTGGGACTCCAGGATCATGCCCTGGACCGAAGGTGGCACTAAACCGCTGAGCCACCTGGGCTTCCCAGAGATTTGTTTTTAATTTGTAAGTTTTACTCTTTGTTCTTAAAGTCCTATGCATTCTTGCAAAGAGAGAGAGTCAGGTGTTCCCCCATTGCAGTATCATGCAGAATCATTGTTCACCTCCTTAAAAATTGCCCTGTGCTTCATCTATTCAGCTCTGTCCCTCTTCCTCTGAACCATTAGGCTCAGGAGGAGACACTGATCTCTGTACCAACACTATTGTTTTGTCTTTTATAAAACTTAATATAATAGGAATCATATACTATGTCACCTTTTCAGACTAGCTTCTTTCACATGGCAATACACATTAAAGATTTATTCATATATTTTTATTGTTTCTGGCTATGAATATAAATAACAATGTATTAGTTTTTTCCCCATGAATCATGTTTTGCTAAAAAAAAAAAAAAATCATCAAACCCAAGTCCACAGAGAGTTTCTCCTATTTTTTCTTGCAGAAGTTTTATGGGTTCTTATTTTTTTAAACTTAGATCTATGATCTATTATGAGTGACGTTTCGGGAAGGTATAAAGTCTGTTTCTAGGTAGAATTTTCTGTCTGTGAATGTTCAATTTTTCCAGCATCATTTGTTGAAAAGATCATTCATTCTCTTGGATTATGTTGTTCCTTTTGCAAAGATCAGTTGACTGTATTTATGTGGACCTATTTTTGGGTTCTCTATTCTGCTGCATTGATCTATATGTCTATACTTTCACCAGTACCTATCCTGTCTTGTTTACGGTGGATTTATAGTACAATCTGAAATTGGGGAGGAGGTAGCTTCCAATTTTTTTTCTCCAGGCACATTTTTTTATGATGATGCAGAAGTGATATAGAAATTCCAAGCATAAGCTCCTTATAAGTGTCTGCTTATATTATATATGCTGACATCTCACTTGCCAATGTAAATTAAGTGGCCGGTTTCAGGAACAGTAGGATGGGGAATATATTCCATTTCTTGATGGGGATAGAGAAAAACCTTTAATTATATGCAAAGGGATGGCATTAGAGAGGGATGAAAAATTGCTTCCATCAATTAAATCTCCTACATTCTAGTTTCTTTTGAAGCTATTTTCTTCATAGCATCTACTGCTGTCTACAATTACCTTTTTATATTTATATATGACTTTTAATATTTCCACTTGTAATATGGATTCCAAGAGGGGGGAATTTTCTTTTTAATCATCACACTTCTAGTGCATGGAAAAGAAATTATTCAGTATTAAGAATGAGGTGAACATTTGGTGAACAAGAGGATTAGTAAACTGATAATAATAACATAAAACAGCATCCATGAGACATATTTTTAACATTGACACCAGGTATTGAAACCATAACCAAAGGCTGCTTCTGTTCCTAAACTTTGACAGTGAAAGAATTTAAAGACAGTTTAGATATAGATAAGGACAGAAAGATAAAAGAATCATAAATTAAGAAGACAAATTAAATGGCTTCTCTTCTCCCCGGTTTCTCGTGGACTTTTCTGTAGCCTGTCACGCTGCACATACAACTGCCCCACGGAAAATCTTCTGTTGCCTCATCATCTGGGACATCTCACTGTCTTGATGATTCACTTATGTGTCTGCCTACCTACCCATTTGGCTCTGCATCCCAGTATTTATTCCACAACTTGCGAAGTTCACAGGATGCTCTGTTCTCATCTTCCCTGTACTTTCCTCTTCAGTGACCACACTCATACCCAAGGCTGCAGCTCTGCTTTTCCTAACACATTGATTCATTTTCTATCTAACAGCTCATCTTTTATGCTTGAATCCCAGGCACTCATTTCTAAGTGAAAGCTGGTTACCTGCACCTGAATATCACATGTGCTCCTTAAGTCTCCAGCCCAAGCTTATTGACACAATTCCACAATTCTTTAGGGTGGTCAGTATCTTCCCAGCCCCCCTCCTACACACACGTCCTACAACGAATCAGTGAGACAGTCTAGGGCAGGCAAGACGGACTTAGTCCCTGTGAAGCAAGGGGTAAGAATTCTCCTACTTGTAGAGACAAACATCTCCTTCTGGGAAACAGAACAAATGAGAGGTAACAGCAGACAGGCAGGAATGGTTGTCTGAGCAGGATCAGAAGCAACAGTATAAAGGCTGCTTGCACAAGTATTTCTATTCTCTGGGAGCTCGAGAGAATGTCAACCATGGAGAAGGGCATCCTGTGATTGTCTTGTGTCCACTAAAAAGTAACAACCGCAAGACAATGACCCCAGGAATGAAAGACGTCCCTACTCCCTGCCTGGCACTGTTTGGAAAAGTGCCTTTCTAAGCCCGGCGTGCCACCCCTTGGGGGAGTGATGTTCCTCTTTCTTGCCAGCCCCCTAGTATACAAACCATGTCTGATGAACTCTGCCTGTTTTCTCTCTCTCCAGTTTAGTGTTCATTTCTATGACATTGAGACTCAAGAACCTGGTCTTGGGGATCCAGCAGCAGTAGCGTTGAAGTTTTCTGATCCTCGTTGTTCATGATTGTTCCATGGCCAGTGAGTGACCTGTACCCAGTTCACTGTGGGGGCTTTGTTCATGTGAAGAGGGAAAAGGCATGAATAAAATTCTGCTGTATTGATTTCCATTGGTCAACAATTGCCAGACCCAGTCTAAACAGGGCTCCTTACAGTCTGGCCCTGATCTGCCCTTTTAGCCTATAATTTCTTCCTCTCAGTCCCTCATACCCTCTTCCCCACTCACATCCCAATACAAGTTAATGACTTTCATGCTTGGGGACCTAAGTTCACTTTGGTCTCTCTGCTTGGAATATCCAAAACAGAATAAATTAATTTGTAGAAGACACCTACTTGCAGAGCAAGGTCATGACAAGTCCATTTTCATAGAAAATGCTTCTTCTCTGTCTCCAAATTCAATTGTCCAGGAACTGTTTCTATGCCATCTTGATAGCCTAAGGGAGATTCTCCATGAATTCTACTTTATGAAGTTCTGCGTTTCTTTTTAGTATTTCTGAACTAACCTTTATGGGTTTAAAATTGAATTTCTATTTGCGTGAGCATTCCTTATTATTTTTATTTACTTGTTTCCCAAATTTATTAAAACTGTTGCCTAACTAACTGCTTTTATATTTCACAGAGTAGCACAGAAAATTTGTTTTTAGAGCTTTTTAAAAACCCAATAATAACAGTAATAATAATAATAGCTAAATATTAATTAAAATACTTTGCTGGAAACAAATTGCAGAAAGTGCTATTCTAATCACTTTTCATGAATAAACTCACTCAATACTCATAAAATAAAAATATGTAATTATTCTCATTTTACAAATGAGAACACTAAAGCAGAGAGAGTATAAGTATCTTCCTGAATATTATAAAACCAACCCAATATTGAGCTTGAATTCTAGTGCAAGCTATTTGCTTCCAAAGTTTGTAAATGATAAATCTTCAAAAATACCTTCAAATATATCTTCCCCATCTGTATTAAGAAAGAGGGGAATTATTATTTTTTTAGAAAGAAAAACAGAAGTAACTGTTTCATGTTCTTTTTTTCAAGGGACTGAATTAAATTTTATATTAAATTAGATACAATTTTTGGACTACAAAATTAGGACAAAGAAATATAATAATATGTTCCAAGTTTGTGCAGCAAGTATTACCTAAAAATTGCTATAGTCTTTACATAACAATTTCCCCTTTCCTTCAAATGTAAAATAGTATAAATCTTTCTGAATTCGTATAACCTCTTCAGGATCTAGCATGTTGCTCACTAAGAGATTTCAACAAGTGTTTGTTGAAATATAAATATAACTTTTAAAAATACATAAAGTTACAAAGCTTCTCCTTCTTATAAGCATCCAATATCGAAGGGAAAAAAGTTTTTTAATAATGTTTCATTATAACCATTATTGTAATTCAATTATTTTGTGTATGGGGAGTATAATTCTAAATGAGCCATATCCTTCTTCCTTATCCACTTTTTTTTCTAATTCCAATATTAGTTAAATAGAGCCAGGAGACAGCCACATTAAATATCATTCATCCTCAGCACCAAAAAAAAAAATGATTTCTGTGATTTTTTTTCCCTTAAATTCCATTAGTAACTAAATTCAGAGTCAATGTGAACAATTTTACTTGAGCTATCTCTTTGTGCTTAATTATAACCAGTTCTCCTGATGTGTGGTAACACATACTCTCAAATCTTGGAACACTATTGAAAAGCAAATTAAAATCTACATTTTTTAGAACATTCATTATAATACTTTATACTGTGTTAGTACCTTTTATCTAAGGACTTCAAAAAGCCATAGAAGTGTTAATTAAAACTTTGTGGGATTTTATTTCCCTTTAGATATATGTGGAAGGGAATCATAATATAATTATATATTATTAGACATTAGAGTCACCCAAATGATTTTAAAGAAAACCCTACTCTTTTACTAGGTTCTCCTTTTGTTATTTTTGAGTATATATAAGGGATCCATGATTAACCGAAGGTAGTACTTTGAAGAGCCTCAACCCACTAGAATTCAATATTTCAAAATTGATCAAAAGGAAGAATTTTATCTTTATGGACTAGAAAAAAGAACATTTCAATAATAACTTTGGTCACAGTGAATGCAAATTTTTTTCAGTCATTTCTAAGTATGAACTTTCTTTTTTCTGCCTTCAATTCAGTCCTACTATAGGCCTTTTATGGATATTTCAATCTGTCTTGAGTTTAATATTCCCCCAAATGTGCTTAAATAATATTTGTTGCAAGAAACTTTATGTTTTGTTTCCTAAGTCATGTTCAGTGTGGGCAAGAGCCACACATTCCCATTTCCTGACCTTTCCTAACATGAGTGGCTGCATCTCTTTCAATGGCTCTTCCCAAAAAGATGACATGGGGCATTTGCAAAGATGGAAGAGGTACTATTTTTGCCCTGAGAAAGCTCACAGTTTTATTTTAGTCAGAACTTCTGAGAACTGAGGTGGGTCAATCGGGTCATAATTCTAATGACTGCATTCATCTCTGTGTTCTCATCACAAGAGGAGTTAGCAGTTTGCCCACAGTTGGGTTGGCCTTCTGGAAATTCCGTTTCATATGTTGGCCCTGGCAATTAAAAAAGAAAAGAAAAGAAAACTTCCTCAGGGAGCAAACAATTCCATGGTGCTCACCCTATGATATCCCTGCCCTAATGAGTAGTCTAGGCAAATATTTAGAGACGGTGCTCACTGTCAGAAGATTGACAAGCCTTGAAGTTTGGCATATTCAGAAAGATCACTAAGGCATGTTTCGAGGTCCATGGTGGACCTCATCTGCCAATACCGTCTATTTAGTGAACTATATCAATACAAATATATATTGCACCCAATTAAGCAATTAGGTGAATTTTGACAATGGTAGACAGTTGTATGAATATAATCACAATCGTAACTATATGGAACATTTCTATCACCTTAGAAAAGTCTCACATAATCATTTAGAGGCAATCCTGTCCTCTTCTCTGCGACATCTGGCAACCACTGATCTGCTTGCTGTCACTATGGATACAAACCCATTGTGTTTTGAGTGTGGCTTCTTTAGTACATTATGCCTTTGAAATTTATTTGTGAGGTTGCTTGTACATGTATTAGTTCTATTTTGTAGTATTTCAATGCATACTTATTCCACAATTTCTTTATCCATAAACCTGTTGATGGACATGCACCTTGTTTCCAGCTTTTGGCTATTATGAATAAAATTGTTTGACCAATCGAATACCATGCCAATGTTGGGGAGCCTGTCCTCCAGGATTCCATCTGGAGCAGGAGCCACAGCTGCCACCCAGCTCCCAGGGCAAGGGGAAACCTGGTTGTGTCTGTCTTTTTTCCTCTTTTCCTTTTTATTTATTTATTTATTTTTTGCCACATTGGCAGAAATAAGACCGAAAGGTCCCACCACGTCCTGTATGTTTGGGTTCTTTCACTAGAGGTTGAGGCTGGTTGAACAGGTTTGAGTCAAATTGTACTTTGGTCCATTGTTAATTGAGAAACTGCTTCAATAAAATATTCTTTTCTACAAAAAAAATAAATAAATAAATAAACTAAGTGGCATGAATTATACCACAGAATGTTTAAAGAAATCTGTGCAAATTGATCTCCTGACTCCCAAATTGATCTACTAGTTGTAAACTCATTAATTCCCACTGTAATTCCCTTCTGGGGAACTCACAGCCTGAATCTGAAATTTATATGAAAGCACAAATAATTTAAGATAGCCATAGTGATTTTTAAAAAGAATAAAAAGCTGGAAATATTACACTTTATGATTTTAGGACTTACTTAAAGGTGCACTAAGCAAGACTTTTTTTTCACCTGGGTAAACATAGAAATAAAAATCAATGGAACAAAACAGATTTTAAGAATACACCCTCACAGGCATGCCTGGGTGGCCTAGTTGGTTAAGCTGCCAACTCTTGGTTTCGGCTCAGGTCATGATCTCAGGGTCATGAGATGGAGCCCTGTGTCAGGCTTGCATAGGCATGGAGTTTGCTTAAGATTCTATCCCTCTGTCCCTCCCCCTGCTCACATGCTCTAAATTAAAGAAAAAAAAATCAATAAGTAAAATCTTTAAAAAAGATGTTAAATTCTTAACAGTGCACTGTCTTTTTTGGACAAAAGGATTCAAGATAATGTGATGGGTAAAGAATACTCCATTTGGTAAATTCTACTAAATCAATTGGATATCTATAAGGGAAAAAATGAATCCAGCACTTATCTCTTACTCTGTATAAATAATTAACTTGAAATTAATTTATGTATACTCTGAAAGCTAAACTATCAAACTTTTTCTAAAGGAAAAAGTTAGAAAATAATCTGTGACCTTGGGTTAGTAAAATATTTCTTAAGATAGGATACAATTTCTTAGACTGGAAATGTTTGTTTTCCAAATAACTTGTTAAGGAAATGAAAAGACAAGCCATATGGAAGGAAAAATTATTTGTGAAATATATACTTGAGAAAGAACATGTATAGCGAAAATATGAAAAGCTTTCATCACTCAATAAGAAGGAAACAACCTGATAAAAAGAGGGCAAAAATGAAAATAGATCCATATTCAAGAATATATATGAGTGAGAAATAAACATGCTTGGTTTTATATCCACTGTCTGATATTTGCAATTTATTTGTCTCATCAGTTCTACTTTCTTTCTTCCCATTTAAGTTTAAATCAAGGGTTTTTCTTAAGCTTTCAATTTGTTTCCACTATCAGTTTATTACCTATATCCCTTTATTTTATTTTTTGTGGTTTTCTGTGGTCTATAATATACATTTTCAACTAGACTTGTCAACCTTCAAATACGATTTCACATATTTAATAAGAGCTGTTAGGGTTTATGTCCATTTACGCATATTTTGTACTTTGTGCTAATTTGTGATGTCTTTTACTACTTATTTAATTATATATAAAACAAAAAATAAAATACTATTATTTGTGTTTTTAAAATCAGTTTCATTTTTAAAGAGTTTTTTTTTAATGATTTATATTTGGACACATATTTCTCATCTTTTTGTTCCTGTCACTGTTTGTATAGACAAATTGCCATGTGGTACCTTTTTTCTTCTTGCCAAAGAAACTCTTTTGATTTATGTTTCTTAGACTGCAAATCTGTTGACAATAACCTCTACCAGGTTTTGAGTGTATATGTGTGTGTGTGTGGGGGGGGGGGGGGGTTGTTTGGAAGAGGATCTTTTAATCTCTTTTTACTTCATATTTATTTTTGAATATTTTTTAATTGGGAATAGAATATAGATTAGCAATTTACGTTAGAGACTTCATTGTGTCTGGTAGGCAGTTTCAGATAATATTATCTGTGATCCACTCGTGTGTGTGTGTGTGTGTGTGTCTGTGTGTGTGTGTGTGTTCATGTGTTTATGTTTTCCTCTGATGATCATGATAAACTTTAGTGTATTTTTCTTTTTCAAATTATTCTTCTTGGAATGTAACAGGTGTCTTGGACATTGGCATTACGGGTTTTCATTCAGTTTAGAAAAAATGTTGCCATTATTTGTTAAAATTCAACTATAATTAATATACAATTATATTGGCTTCAGGTGTACAATAGAGCAATTCAACAATTCATACATTAATCAGTGCTCATCAAGATAAGTATACTCTTAATCCCCTTCATCTACTCCCCACCTCCAGTCCCCACCTCCCCTCGGGCAACCCCCAGGTTGTCCTCTGTATTTAAGAGTCTGGTTTTTGTTTGTCTCTTTTTTCTTTATTTTGTTTCTCAAATTCATCAGTTCTTCAAACATGGTTCACTCACTCTCTCCCACCCTCCTCCTTCAACTCCAATCGCATATATATTATGTTTGATATTTTCCTATAGTTTAGATAAGTTTCATTATTTTTAATCTCATCATTTAGAATATTTTTATTGCTAGTTCTGTGAGTTCACTTACCTTTTCTTTTTCAATGTCTAATTTGCTAGTAAGTACTTATGGCGTATTTTTCATTTTCAATATTTGAATAATTTTATATTGAAGTTTCGTTTAGAGCTTTATTAAATTTTCCAATTTTTTTCATCTAGTTTTTTTGTAACTTCAAGAAATTGTAAAGCATACTTATAACAGCTTTTTAAATATCTCTGGCTGCTCTTTTTAGTCATCTATGCCATTTCCGGGTCCCTTCATATTGACTGGGTTTTTAGCTGTTGTATTTTGTTGCTTTCTTTGGCCTTATTAAGAATCACGTTTTCCCCTTTATTTCTGTGCTTGAGAATTTTTTTTTATTGGTTGCTGGATATAGTGAATTATATGTTTTGGGGTGTGATATTTTGTTGCATACCTTTAAATAATGTTGGACTTGTTTCTATTATTTATTTATTTCAATTTTTTCCTTCCACTGATAGAGTTCCTCCCTTCTCTACCACGGCACAGAATGTTTTTCCAGGCAATAAACTGAGGAAATCTTAGAGCGATGTCATTTTTTTTTCTTCTCTCAATATTATGGTTTCATACTGTCTATTGCCCAATATCTGAAAATCACTACTTCCTATAATTTTTTTTCTTATCAATTACAGAGGAAAAGTAAGTCTAGGCTGGATTACTCAATCATGGTTTAAAATGAAAATCACCATATATGTTTTGATACACTGATAAATTTGATCTTAACATTTATTTAGTATATTTATATGACTGAGACTTACTTATAATATAACCTTTTCTTGTATCATGCTTCTCTGAATTAATTCCAATTAGTTGTGTTCTATAAAATAAGTTGATGGTATCCTCTCTTTAAAAAAAAAAGGTTATTTAAATTCTAATTAGTTAACATATAGTGTAATATTGATTTCAGGAGTAGAATTTATTGATTCATCACTTACATCTAACCCCCAGTGCTCAATACAAGTGCCTCCTTCATACTTCCCAGTTGCTAAAAGGGGTGGCATTAATCCAAGAGAAAGTTACCTTGTCAATCCTTCACACCTGCCCACTCTCACTCTCTCTGCACCAGCATCATTAATCCAAGCTTCTTAGTCTTTAATGGCGTTGACTAGGACTCTCAACTCGGCATGAAAAATAAAGAAATAAATTGCAAAATGAAACTGACAACGGCATGTTGTATTCTGACATATTCCTTCTTTTTGCCTCTCCATAAAAAGCTAAATGAATTTCCTGAAATGCACAATGTTTGCAGGAAAGAATAGAATTAATAAACACAAACATGCTAATTAAAACAACAATATGTATTTATTTTAGGCATATATTAAATTAGGTAATATTTTGAAATGGGCCATCTGTCTTGAGTAGGCTGCTATTACCCTCTGAGCTGGGTTAGGTTTCCCTCTTGTGGTTTCCCAGTGTCTCTACCACAGCTTGCTCCTTTTCTTTTTTTTTTTTTTCTTTTTTCTTTTTTCTTTTTTCTTTTCTTTTCTTTCTTTTTTCTTTTCTTTTCTTTCTTTTCTTTTTCTTTTCTTTTCTTTTCTTTTCTTTCTTTTCTTTTCTTTTCTTTCTTTTCTTTTTTCTTTTCTTTCTTTTTCTTTTCCTTTCTTTCTTTTCCTTTCCTTTCCTTTCCTTTCCTTTCCTTTCCTTTTTTCTCTTTCTTCCTTTTTTCTTTCTTTTCTCTTTTCTTCTTTCTTTCTTTCTTTCTTTCTTTCTTTCTTTCTCTTTCTTTCTTCTTTCTTTCTTTCTCTTTCTTTCTTCTTTCTTTCTTTCTTTCTTTCTTTCTTTCTTTTCTTTCTTCTTTCTTCTTTTCTTTCTTTCTTGATTTTATTTATTTATTTGACAGAGAGAAAGCACAAGCAGCAAGAGCCACAGGCAGAAGGAAAGGGAGTAGCAGGCTTCCTGGTGAGCACAGAGCCCTACGTAGGGCTCCATCCCAAAACCCTGGGATTATGACCTGAGCCTGAAGGCAGATGCTTAACCCAGCCATCGCTCTAACCACACCTCTTTAAACAAATTCTTTGGATTTCCTGTTTTGATTACTTGTAGCAGCAGACCTCTTTGGTTAAAACAAAACCAATTCTCCCCAAGTTAAACCAATGGGATTTATTGACAGAATGTTAGGATGTTGCAGTGTCAAGAAGGGGACTAGAGAGAGGAGTTTGAGAATGAACTGCAAAAAAGGCTGTTTCAGAAGATTGGGAGGGAGGAATAGAAAACAAAACAAAACAAAACAATAATTCGTAGTGGGAAAATCTGGGCAATGCCCTCTACTGGAACCAAGGTACTCAATCATTTGGAGAGGTTTCCTGCATTCATTTCCCTTTCATTTCAGTATATATTGTTTATTCTTTTCTCCCTACTTTAATGAATGATGAAAAGAGAAAAAAAAAAAAAAACACTAAACAGACATTTGTTAGGGGCATGGCATATGCTAATTTCAGCAGATGCAATGGGGAATAAGGCAAAATGGCTTCTCAGTGGGAGTTAGCAGCCTAGCAAAAAGATTCAGGGAAATATCTGGGATGAATCAATAGGATTTATAGAAGAGGCTTGTTATATGCAGACTGATGTTAATCACAACATTAGTTTTAATAATAGAAAACCTCAAAAAAGCCTAACACTTCAACCACCGAAAAATGAATCTACATTTTTTTCACAAATTTAATCAACAGAATATTGTTTGGAAATTTAAAATATAAATGCTTAAACCACAAAGCAATATGAAAAAAAAACATTTATGATTTATATTCACAAAACTAGAATGCAAAATACTACAGGCATCGTCATTTTAACCGTGTAAAATATACACATATAAGGACATGGACAACCTAGAGGAGTAAAAATAACGAGTGCTACAATAATAGATGAATTTTAATTTTAATTTTGTTTGATGTAGTTATAGTATAATTATACTATAAATATGATTTATAGAAAGAAGGTGGACAGTATATTCCATTTTCTGATTATTCAACAAAAATAAAACATACTAAAATTGCTCTGATGCCTATTAATGTAATTTAATTCCATTCTTTAACTTAGTCTATTTTGTAGCTAGGCTCTTGTCATGAATGTCAAGAGAGACAAGTGGTTTTAATATTAGAGTTTACTTATGCTTCTTTGGTCCTCAGTAGCTTTATACCTTAAATGTACCTACAGTTTTTCAGCCATAGGAAAAACATTTTGAATGTCAAATAAATTTTAGTTAGAATACATGCTTTCCCCTGACCCTTTCTCATGCTCTGCTCTTGGCTGCTTTTAGTCTTTCCTAGAAGATACAAGGGTTTTAAATGTTTTTTACTTAAACTAAACACAGCCCCTTTCCTTTCATCTCTATTTCACTTGAATTTTCCAAATTATGCAGGTTCTAATCTTTTTCTTTTCCAATTAAGAGAAGCATATTTTTGTCACATCGCCACTGTTGACGCCTTAATTTGGCCCTTTGAGGTTTCCTGATCTTAAGGAGCTCTTTAACTGGATTCACACACCAAAATCTTCTCCATTCTCAATTTTTGCACTGACTACGGCCACATCATTCTGTAAGGAGCTTCAGGATACCATTCTGCTCCCTTAAAAACGTGTAAGTGGCTCCACACGAATGACTTAAATTCACACTCACTAGCTAAACCTTTAAACCCTTTAAACCTCCTTCCTTCCTTTCAAGCATTACCTTCCTAGTCTATACTCATCTTACCCTATAAGCAGCCAAATTGGCCAACCTACTGTTTCAGAGAGACTCTGACTTTCCCAACTCCAGGTCTTTGTTCATGTTGTCTCATGTATCCCATCATGCCCTCCCTCAGTGTTGCCGAATTTGTCAACTTCATTCTGTCCTTCAAAGCTCAACGTATGTTTTCTTATTATTCCAAACAGATTTGCTCTTAACTCTTTCAATCAAAACACACCACCACAGCTTTCCTTTCTTGGCTATTGTAAATAATGCAGCAATGACCCCAGAGGTGCCTATCTCTGTGTGATTTCGTGTTTTTGTTTTCTTTGGATAAATATCCAGTGGTGGAATTACTGGATCGTATGGTAATTTTATTCTTGACTTTTTTGAGGAACCTCCATAGTGTTTTCCACCCTGGCTGTACCACTTTACATTCCCACCAACGGAGCACAGGGTTCCCTTCTCTCCACATCCTCAGCAACATTTGTTGCTTTCTGTCTTTCTGATGCTAGCCCATTCTGAGAGGTGTGAGGTGATAGCCCAGGTTGCTTCTGATATGCATTCTCCTGGTGATGAGTGATGTTGAGCATCTTTTCATGTGTTTGTTGGCCATCTGGATGTCTTCCCTGGGAAGATGTCTGTTCAGATCCCCTGTCCATTTTTTAAATTTTTTTTTTATTTATTTATGATAGTCACAGAGAGAGAGAGAGAGAGAGGGAGAGAGAGAGAGAGAGAGAGAGAGAGAGAGGCAGAGACATAGGTAGATGGAGAAGCAGGCTCCATGCACTGGGAGCCCAACGTGGGATTCAATCCGGGTCTCCAGGATTGCGCCCTGGGCCAAAGGCAGGTGCTAAACCACTGCACCACCCAGGGATCCCCCCTGTCCATTTTTAAATAAGATTGGGTTTTTGTTTGTTTGTTTGTTTCTGTTTGTTTTCTGGTGTTGTGTTGTATAAGTGCCTTATATATTTTGAATATTAGACCTCTATCAAATACATCATTTGCAAATATATTCTTCCATTCAGAGGTTGCCCTCCTGTTTTGTTGATGGTTTCCTTTGCTGTGTGCTATGTGCAACAACATGGATAAACCTAGAGGGTATTTGCTAAGTAAAATAAGTCAGAGAAAGACAAACCCCTGTGATTTCACTTATATGAAGAATATTAAAAAAAAAACAAAAACAAATGGACAAATAGACAAAAAAACAAAAACATACTCATAAATACAGAGAACAAACCGGTGGTTGCCAGAGGAGAGGTGCCTGGGGGGGATGAGTGAAATAGATGAAGGGGATTAAAGGTATAAACTTTCAGTTATACAATAAATACATTGAGATGAAAAGCACAGCATTGGGAATATAGTCCATAATCTGGCAATAACATTGCAGGGTGACAGATGGTGGCTGCACTTTTTGTGGTGAGCACTGCATAGCACCACATAGCTTATGAAATTGTTGAAATCAGTATATTGTGTGCCTGAAACTAATATAATCCCTCTGAGGACAAGCGCTACCCATTTCCAATCCTGGATCCACCATTCACATCTATCTCAGCACGCTGGCCTGTGTATTAGTTTAAAAGCCAACCGCAAAGCGTGATTTCCAGCTTAATCAGCTTAATTGTTTTTTTCTAGCTTAGAGGGAATATTCAGAGAGGATAATACAAAGCATAAATATGCAGAAGGAGGACAAAAACAGAAAGGGTGAAAAGAGAGAAAGAGCAATATACCTATGAGTACCCCACAATGAAGTGAAACTTATATAAATATAAATGAAGGGGGATATCTTGGTCAGTAATTTGTTTGCTGTTTTTTTTTTGTTTTTTAAGGCCAAATGGGTAAGGTTTGCATGTTTAGGTACTGATTTAGTGAAATGGGTGCCTTGTTTTATGTCTGGGTCATAAGATGCCCTGCCTGTTGCCATGTTTCTTTCCCAATCATGTGGTCTTTACCCATTTGTTTTTCTTTTCCCACCTGTTAGAGTTCTTGCTTAATCTTACATATTCCAAGATTACAGTTGTACTCTGTGGACATGAGACTTCACCATATTGTTAAGCCAGAAATCTTATGACTAGAATTTTAATTACCTTTAAAGATTCTCTTTTTTTGCTTTAGATTGGAAGAAATTTGAGAATAAGATTCTACAAAGCATTGTTCCTTCAACACCTATCAAAATATTTGCCATAGCAAATGTTTAATATCATTTATCAAACAGACTTGCATGTATGTGAAGCTACAGGAAAGATATATCTCAAAAAGATAATAGTTTGAGTTCAGATTTGAGAAATGACGGAGGGAAGGAAGACTGCCTGGAATCCTCAGGTCATTTGATAGGGAATCAGTATTGAGACTCCCATACTCATTCTCATGCTAATATCTTATTGACTTTGTCAAGTGGCCTCACATTCATTGTTTTGATTCAGAATCATATTTTTCTTTTGTAATTTCTTTGTTTTTCCCTATGTTATTCCCGTATCTGATGATTTCTGAGTAGTTATCAGTACTAAAGTGCACTTTGTAATGAACGAAACGAATGGTGGCAAAATCACAGAAAATTGTCTCAAAATGCACACATTTCTAAGCAGCTTAGAATTTAATTGCAATTTTTCCCCTTAGTAATATTCTAGGAAAAAAAATGCTTAATTTCAGCTTCTACTCTCACCTCTCAATTAAGTAGGTATGGAGTGTTGATTTGTTCTATCATAGATAATTCTAGTCGCTATAGTTTCTGTTTACCGATAATGCATTTTCTTTTTTTTTTTTAATTTTTATTTATTTATGATAGTCACACATAGAGAGAGAGAGAGGCAGAGACACAGGCAGAGGGAGAAGCAGGCTCCATGCACCGGGAGCCTGACGTGGGATTCGATCCCGGGTCTCCAGGATCGCGCCCTGGGCCAAAGGCAGGCGCCAAACCGCTGCGCCACCCAGGGATCCCTGCATTTTCTTTTGATGTTGTATTTTTTTTAAGAGTTTTGCAGAAAATGAATTAGGCAATGTAATATCTTGCAATATAGAACAAAATAAGAGACTGGGAATATAGGTACAAACTCAACCAAGACTTGTCAACAAATCACTGCAAAGCCTTAACCTCTCTATTGGTGTTACTTATGCTTTCTTCTTCTTCTTCTTCTTCTTCTTTTCTTCTTCTTCCTCTTCTTCTTCTTTTTCCTCTTTCTCTTACTCTTCTTCTTCTTCTTCTTCTTCTTCTTCTTCTTCTTCTTCTTCTTCTTCTTCTTCTTTCTTCTTCTTCTTTCTTCTTCTTCCTTCTTCTTTTTCTTTCCAGAGAATTAGGTTACTGTAAGACAAACAAACAAGAATGACATTCCCATTTAAGAGACTTTCAAGAAACAAGCTTTAAGAATTCCTTAGTACATGTCTTTTTTTTTTTTTTTTTTGCTTTTAAGACTTTATTTATTTATGTGACAGAGAGAGAGCAGAGGCAGGGGGAGTAGCAGGCAGAGGGAGAGGAGGAAACAGGCTCCCTGATGAGCAGAGAGCCCTATTTGGGACTTGATCCCAGGGTCCTGGATCATGACCTGAACCAAAGGTAGACACTTAAACTGACTGAGCCACCAAGGCTCCCAGTACATGTCTTTCTTAACACAAATTTGATTCAACAAAAATTTTCAAATGGGAATATTTGCTTTGAAACCAAACATGTGCATATTAAAGAGTTTAAAATAATAATTTTAAAATTCTGAAGGTTAGGTCAGATGGTCTGGACTTATGAACCAATAGCTATGTTTTTAGCTTTTGTAATGTTTTGTAATGACAACAAAAATACCAAAATGAAAATAAATATTACTATTTCTACCCTCATAAGATCCATGCATTTATTACTAATATATAGATATTTTGATGGAAAGAAAGGAAGGCGAGGTAAAAAAAAAAAAAGAGAGAGAGAGAGAGAGAAACAGGACAAACAATTTAATTGATCACCTACAATGGACTATATATTTTATAAAAAAATTGTAATTTATCCTTATTTAACCTAATATCCAACAATCCCTTAAAATAAGGATGTTTTATGTTCTTTACAGAAGAAGAATCAGAACATCAGTGAGATACAAAAACTTTCCCAAGTCAATGTAGCTTATAAGTAGCAAAAGAAGCTAAACATGGGGTAGGCATATTCTTCATGCTTTTCACTATATTATGTTACCTCCAGAAAGGCCAGAAATTAACTCACATTTGTTATGTATTTATTATGTATTTCCCAGATGTGTGTTGCATCCACTACTTCATTTCATTTTTTTTAAGATTTATTTATTTATTTATGATAGACAGAGAGAGAGTCAGAGACACAGGAGGAGGGAGAAGCAGGCTCCATGCCAAGAGCCGGAAGCGGGACTTGATCCAGGGACTCCAGGATCATGCCCTGGGCCAAAGGCAGGCAGGCACTAAACCACTGAGCCACCCAGGGATCCCCCCATCACTTAATTTCAAATCAATGTCAGTATTTTAAGAATAAGCTTCCTTATACTCATTTTTTACAACAGGTTAAGTCTGTGTTTTCCAACACTAATCCACAAACAAGGAATAGCTTTGAGAATGTTTTCAACAATCCAAAGATTAAAAAATAATCTGTATGAATGAGAAAATAGGGATAAAATAGTGAAAATAGTGACCTCCATGAATTATTTTTTTAAGTATAGTAATTGTTTTTATACTGCATATCTCTTAAGTTTTGGGGGTTAACATGTAAAAGGTAGTAGTTGGTTTTGTTTTTTCAGTTCATTTGTTTTATTGTCAAGTTTTGCACTTGGCAACCTCAGTTTTTGTTACTGGTACTTGATTTTACCATCCTATACAATAAAAAGTCTTGGAATCTATGTTTTTAACTTTATTTTCACAGTTGGTACTAGGTGGAGTTAAAACCCAAATTCAGATCGAAGCCTGTCTCTCCCAACTGCAATGAAATTCTGCTGACTTTTTGGGAATATATAGTATAACATCCTTCTCATTATGGGTTGTGTGCTGTTTTTCATGCAAAGAGTTAAGTGATTAGGGGCATTTACTCACTTCTATAAGTACTTATCTTTATTTACCAATGTAAGAGTTTCGGTGTTATCTCACATGTTTTTGTTGCTAGATTCTCTCATTTTAGCTGATGAAAGATTGTCGTCAAAAAGGACAGAAATAAACTGATTATTCTGATATCTCTTGATGGAGATTCATATGTAGGAGAGAGGCTAGGTAATCATTTTAATAAAGATGCATTCGTGGCTTGTCCCATTTCATAATTTACAGACCCAGCTGTGCTCCTCCCCAGGTCTCCTGTATAATTAAATGGGCAAACTGCATATTGAAGCAGCTGAATTTGTGCATGATTTCCTGATCAAACTGCATATTTTATCACATGAATTTCTAAAGGCTGGTACTTTTTCTCATCAAGCTGAACTTTTAACTAATCAAGATAATTTAAGTGTTTTGACGACCTGTGCCTAGACTTTCATTGTGCTCTTTTGTTCAATTCTTAAGCTTACCACCTTCATTTTTTTGTTTCCTTTAAGATAGAAAGTAACTTAATTAATTGCCCACCATATATAGATTCATGCGTATTGTTTTAAATATATGGGCCACCTGAACACAGATACTCCTATTTTTATAAATGGCAATAGTTTTAGAAGTGAGAGAACAGAGGCACCTGGGTGGCACAGTTTGTTAAGCATCCAAATCTTGATTTTTGGATCACGTCATGATCTCGGGTTCATGAGATGGATGGAGCCCTGTGTTGCTCTCCATGATGGATGTAGAGCCTGCTTAAGATTCTCTCTCTCCCTCTTCCCCTCCTTTCTCTCTCTCTAATAAAAACTAAACTAAACTAAAAAATAACGTGACAGAACATTTATGTTCTTATGAGAACTTTTTTTTTTTTTACTTATAAGTAGATTGGGACATTGATATGTGCTAGTTTAAAAATAACTTGTAAAAACATAAACCAAGAGAGTGAAAAGGAAATAGGATATGGGAATTCAGAAAAGAGAAAGAGAGAGAGAGAGAGAGAGAAAGAAGAGAAAGAGAAGAGAGAGAGAGATTGAACTAATATTAAATGTTTGGACCTGTAAATGCCTACCCTGAATATGCCATTTACAATAATTATTTGAGTTATATTTTATTAACCTGCTTTTTCTGAGGATGACACTAAAATTGAGTACTTGAGTAGCTGTCCCAAGGTCCTACATCATCAAGTAGCAGATCTAAAATTTAAGTCAAGCCTGTCTAATGTCAAATCTCCTATTTTTACCTTAACTAATGTTGTACTTTTCCAGAGTCTGGATGCTGCTGAGTAGAAATAGCATGAAGTTTCATGTCAGATGCATCCAGGTTGAATTTTCGTTCTAAGACTTAGAAGCTTGATCTGCTGCCAGTGAATTAAATTTTACTGTCCTTTTCTCCTCCTTTGGTAAGTCTGAGAAAGTAAGGGAGAAGGTGAGGGGCACATGGGGTGGAGGGAGGGAGAACAGAAATAAAAAGAGCAGGAGGAAATGAGCAATTTGACGCTTATCATCCTCCATCTCTCATTCTCCCTCCCTCCTTTTTCCCCCCAGTCTTTCTTCCTTTTGTCCCTCTCTTCCTCTCTCTTTTGTCTCCCTCCCCATCTTATGATTATTCCAAAGTGTATCCATGGGGGAGGATTTATTCTCCTTGACTGGTAAGTCTACAGTGAGTAGCAAAGAGGTAGCCTCCTAGAAGACATCTACCAAAACATGGACTGCCCGTGTTCTGTGATCAGTACACATTCAATTCTATTTCCCTCTGTCCTGTTTAGCAGCATCGAACACCTAGGCTTTGTTTCAGCATAGTCAAAAAAACTTACTTCCAGAAGCACAAAGACTTTTGGTTATATATAAAATATTTTTTCAGTATATATTTTGATTATGTATACACAAAAACTTCCTGGGTTCATCACATGCCCCCAGAAATTTTTGCAAAAATAATGAGAAGTGTCTACCTAAGGAAACATTATCCTCTTATTCTTGCACCCAGAGATGACTATATTGACAATTTTACCTTTTTATTTCCATTTTGTTATAGGAACAACTCCTTTTGTGTAGTCATAATAATCATCTAAATAAATTTTATCTTATCCTTCTACTATAAGTGCTTTTCACATCTCTAAACATTTTTAAGAAATGCTCCATCACTAAAAATATGTCATGTTATTGTGGTAACATTAATAAACTATCCTTCGTATATTCAACTATTTATTTTGTACCTTTCCAATCATATAAAGTTTTAATATGATTGAAGATTATTTACTTCAAAGAGGAAATTCCAGAATGGAAAGAAACCGAATCATAAACATATTTAAGATATTTTCATCTTTAGATTGTATCCAAATTCCTGAGTCAATTTATTATTACAAAAGCATTGCAAGTAAAAGAACATAATGATTTAATTTCATTATGTTTGAACCAACAGTGATCCTATTTGTTATGTTTGTGTGACAAGCAAAAGTACTCAGGTTGGCATTTGATAGACATAAATATGCCTGAAAAGATTAATCATAATCTAAATTATTTAATAAATGGGACATGTGACAAGAATCATAATTTATAGATAACTAGAATTTAGCAAATGTGTATCGTGTGTATGTAAGAAAAAATGCTGTCCTAGTGATCATAGGTAAGGTTTCCTGAGAACATAGCATTTCCCAGAACTATATAAGAACTTTTTAGTGTTACTTCATTAATCCTTACAACAATGCCACAAAATGAGTTCTATTTTTGTATCCTTCCTTTCATGATGTTGGAAATGTGGACAATAAACACAAGATTCAAAAGGATTAAGTAACTGGCCCAAAAGTATGTGGATAACAGGCAGTAACTTGCAATAAATATGACACTGATTTTACACATAAGGAAATTCTAAATAAAATTCACACTCAGGTCTTCCTACTCCAAAGTTCATGGTGCTGAGTTCTCGCAATTTCCACGGAGTTCTTCTAGTTCAGAACTTCCGTATCAGTGTTAGTTTATAACGCATCAAATACTACTGTTTTAAAATTTTTTCCCATTTTTACTATGTCTACTGATTTTCTTTGAGGAAAACAGACATTTTATACAGTCATTGTTTACTCATAATGTTTAGCCCAATTATCAACTCTAAAATAGTGTTGATACACATTTTGCAGAGTTGGGGTTAGGAGGAGATTTATAATGTGCATTAAACTACCTTGTACTGAAGTTAATTGTTGAATCTAAATCTCCTTTGTAATTACTGTCCTTATCCCTTTTCTTAGTTCGTTGTATAAAACCAATCACTTAAGAAGTGTGAGTAGGATGTAATTTTCTGGGCGTGAACAGACCAAATTTCAACAGCTTGATGTCAGTATTTATTCCTGACAAGTACAATCATCAAATGTTGGAGATACCTTTGGGCCATGGCACCAACATGGCCAACTTGTTTTCTTTCATATCGTTCAACGGAGTCTCAAGTTAGGTAGGGAGTATTTTGAACATGCCTGAATCCATCACATGAATCTGACTTACGACTGTCCTGGAGAGATGTTTTCTGGCTTGGTATAAATATTTACAGAGCCAAGGGACTGCAGTTGGTCTTAGGATAGTTTGCTCCATTTGGGGCTATATCTAAATTTAATAGATAATTATTTGGTAGAGGTTTCAATCCAACTTCCCCACACTGCCCCACTCCATTATCCTAGATAAATCTGTTAAAGAATGCCTACTACATCGAGCCCTTCTTCCCTCGTAACTACCATTTTAAATATTTGAGATACCTTTCACCACATTGATAGTATTTTTGTGACTACAATTGCCTAATATCAGCCAACTCTGTGAATGGTAACAACTATCTTCTAAGAAATGGGGCGACACATTCAGACAAAACAGGAAAAATTACCAAGTACCCAGGACAAACAGAATTGTTTTATTTTATACATAAGAAAAGTGTATGTGAAAGAAATTAAGGTACTTACCCAAGGCCACAGATTCAGCACAAAGCAGATTTTATAACTTGAACATTAGATTAGCCAGCGTGTTCAATACTATGTACTCGTTTTGCTTTAAAAAGTGTATATAAGGTATCCCCTGCGTCTTTCCAAGAGTCCCGTATTTAAGTAGATTGCATCAGGCAGAAATTAAAGAATGAAAATGTAATAATTAATCTAGTCAGCGTTGGCAAAAGAAGGAAAGAATGTCTTAGGGGCGATTAAATGTCTCGTTTATGCTTGTGTTTATGCTTACCGGTATAGGAAGTCAGCCTGCTTCCTAAATGGAGGGTGCAGACTCTTTTGTTGTAGCTGTTGGTCTTAAATGCAGCCGTGCCAGCCTTACCATGCCTTTGCTATGATCCATCAAGGTGAGTATGTTGCCCACAATTCCGGATCTCATCTCACTTTTTAAATAAAACAGCCTTATCCGTCTTTTTTATTCTTACCTTGCCTTCCTCCTCTCTCATCATTCCAGATCCAAACAGGGGGAAGAAAAATGCATGGCGAATTTGGCAAAACATATCTTTTATACTTTTTGCCATCAAAAAGCATGCAGATACCCAAATGTACATGTGCTCAAATGTGGAAAATTAGAAAAGCCGGTGTGGGATGTTTTCTTGATTGGAAAGGCGTTTTCAATTTTTGAGTTGTTTGTTCTTTCCTTCACATCCAATCTTTTGGAACTCAAAAACCTCCTACTCTTCCTTTGTGTTATGTGCACAAGAATATTTAAGGAGGGGTCAAATTTAGAGGCAGTGACTTTGAAGTTCTGTGATCATGTTTTCTGGTGGAGAACCAGGGGAAATGGCAGGGTGGAAGAGATGCTTCTAACATTTTTCTTTTAAGATTTCATTTATTTATTCATGAGAGACAGAGAGAGAGAAGCAGAGACACAGGCAGAGGGAGAAGCAGGCTCCATGCAGGGAGCCCGATGCAGGTCTCGATCCCAGGACCCCCGGGGTCACGACCTGAGCCAAAGGCAGACGCTCAACCACTGAGCCACCCAGGCGTCCCTGCTTCTAAGGTTTTAACTCCACAGAAGTTATTAGCCTTGGGGATTTGTCCTTTAAATTGCTCATTAAAAGGAAGTAGCTCATAAAAAAAAAAAACTTCTCAAAACCTATAGCAGGATTGAAGGCGACCCACATGGTTGGCAGCTGGCAAAATCTCCCGAGTGCAAAGTCAAATGCTCACAGGGTAGGAGTTCCATTCACTGGAGCCTATTAGATGTGTGACATGCTAATAGAAATAACTTCATTTACCCCAATAATCTTGGATCCATCTACCCAGTGTCAGAGAACAGATGCAGTAGCTCAGGGTTTTTAAGGGAGTTTCCTGAGAAATAGTTTACAGCCGCACACACAGAAGGACAGCCTCCTGCAATCACTGCGACATTCATTTTCCATCTCGAAGACACAGCTTTCCCCTGAGGGCAATGCGACAGTAAATCTGTGCATGGCAAGTAAACTGGATAAAGTTTGTTGTTTGTTTTTTGTTTTGTGTAAAAATAGCACTTTCTGATGTATTTAATAATCTGTTACTTTTAAGTAGGTTCTATTAACAATCATGCGGAATTAAAATTATCCTGTATTTTTCTTTTACGTAGTATATACAATACGTAATGATAAAATGCTACTCTGTGTGATTTCTGGCTACATAATACTACCTAAAATACACTTTAATTGTTTCACATCATTGATCGTTATTGGAATAAAATGAGAAGGAAATCCGTAGAATTAGGAAGCTGAAATGCACCCAGTGTAGTCGGAATAAGACCAACCAGATTGATTTCAATCTCAGATTGTTAGTAAAATATTAATTGGGCGTATTTGTGGATCTCTGCATCTGAGATCTCTGTTTGGTTCTGTAGGTATGTATATTCCCTCAGTCAATTCCCACGCAGTCTTAATTATATCATCAGGAAGAGTGTTCCCTCCCACTTCATTTTTTCTTTTTCAAATAAAAAAAATTGTTTTAGCTATTCTAGGGCTTTTCTCTTCCAATACGAACCTTAAAATAATTTTTTCTGCGTCTCAAAATTTTGCTGAAATTTTGACAGGAACAGTGTTAAAGCGATAGATCAGTTTGGGGAGGATTTGCATCTTTGCTATATTGAGCCTTCCAATCTATAACACTGCCTGTTTGTCCAATTATTTAGACCCTTTTAAACTTATTTCATCAATATTTTGTAAGTTTCAGGATATAAGTCCTGCATATCTGTTATTACATTAACAACTAGTTATTTTATTTGGAAGGCTATTATATTCTTTAATGTTGGTGACCTACTACTTGTTATCTTCAGGAATACAGTTGATACAGGCACATTTTATCCTGCAAATGGAACTCATCAATTTTTAATTTTTCTTATACATGTCTTGGGATTTTCTAAATAATAATTACGCCATCTGCAAGTAGGGGCTGTACCTTTCCAAACTGTAAGCTTTTTTACTTCATTTTTCTTGACTTACTGAGCTGACTAGGACTCGCAGTATTCCGTTTGAATGGCAGTGGTGAATGTGGACACTCTTGCTTTGTCCTTGATTTTAGGGTCAAAGTATTCAGTCTTTCCCCCTAAGTATGATATTAGCCATTATAATTTTTATTCCAGTGGATATTCTTTATCAGCTGAAGAAGTTTTCTTCCATTTTGAGTTTTCTGATAGTTTTTTTTTTAATTAAGACTTCTTCTTTTTTTTTTTTAAGAGCAGCTTACTGTTTACAGCATAACCAAAAGGAAGATAGAGATTTTCCATATACCACCTGGCCCCACACATGCATTATCAACATCCCCCACCAAAACGGTCTATTTCAATTGATGAACTTACATTGACACATCATAATCACCAAAAGTCTATAATTTGCACTGTAGTTTACACTAAGTTTTTGACTCTTGGTGTGAAACATTCTATGGGTCTGGAAAATGGATGATGTTAAGTATCAATCATTACAGTATCATGTAGAGTATTCTCAGAGCCCTAAAATTCCTCTGCTGCACCTCTTCATCTGCCCTATGCCCACCCCCCAAACAACCAATCTTTTTAAATTGTCTTCATAGTTTTGCATTTTCTGAATCTCATGCAGTTGGAATAATCGAGTATGTAGCCCTTTCAGACCGGCTTCTTTCACTTGGTAATATGCATTTTAGGGCTGAGCTCATGATTTTTAACGCTGCATAATATTCATTTTATGGAATTTTGGGGGGTTTTTTGGTCATTTCTCTTGGATTTTCTACAGAGATGATCATGTCATCTGCAAACAAGGTTAATTCTCTTTTTCTCCCTAATTTGTACACCTTTTATTTCCGTTAAGTATGTGCTACACATTTTTTGATGTCCCAGCATATACCTTGGATATGCTGTTTTGCTGCTTCAGACTTGTTCTTTGCTTTTTAGTTTTTGAAGGTTCTATTGATACATCCTCTAGCTCAGAGATTCTTTCCATGTCCAGTCTGCTAATTAGCCCATGAAAGGCATTTTTTTTTTAAATTTAGCATTTCTCTTTGGTACTTTCTTAGGACTTCCTTCTGTCTGCAAGTATTGCCCATTTGTTCTTCCATCCTGTCTGCTTTGTCCTTGAGAACCCTCAGCATATTCATCAGGGTTGTTTTAGATGTGTGACCTTAGAATTCCTGTGTCCTCACATCTGGTTCTGATGCTTGCTCTGTGTCTTCAGACCATTTCCTTTTTTTGCCTATTGGTAACACTTGCAATATTCTTCTGATAGCTGGGGATGATGTAGGGGTAGCAGAGACCACTATCAGTAGGACTTTGGTAATGCAGGGGTGGTGTGAGCAGGGAGTGGAAGCAGCCCACAATCCTGTCATTCAGTCTCTGCCTTTTACGGGGCCTGTGCCTCTGAACTGTGACATTCACAAGTATTTCTCAGTTTTGTTTTCCTTCCTTTGGTGAGGTAGATTGTGGCTATTGTGGGCTCAAGTTGGGTGTTTCCCTTGTCCCACAGGGAAGACCAGAGCAGGCTGGAGTAGAGTATTTCCTTTGCCCCAGGTCAGTTAGGCCTGGATAATATCCTGTGGGTTAAGCTCTGGTTAACTAGTTTTGCTAAAGAAAAGCTTTGTTAAGAAAAGGCTTTGTTAAGAAAAGCTCCAGTATCAAATGGTTTCTCTTTCCCTCCCTCTGCCAGAACCAGAAGGGGTTATTTCTTTTATATTTATGTGGGGATCTTTTTGAGCTTCTCCAGGTAATTCCTACAGTGTTATTGTCTCCCCACCTCTTAACTGGATTTACTTGGAGCTTTTAAGTCTCAGAGCTGTGGGCACAAAGCCTCCAGCAATTCATCAATCACAGTCTTTTTTTTTTCTTTTCTTTTTTCTTTCTTTTCTTTTCTTTTTTTTTTTTTTTTTTTATCCTGCACAGCTTCTCCTGGTGGCTCCCAGTCATGAGTCCCTGCTCTGGTGAACCTCATCTCTCTCTATTTACCTGTCTGCTTCTCCAATTTTGTTTGCTCTGTGTCCTTCCATCTTGTAAAGATCAAGAAGAGTTGTTCATTATTCATTTAATTTAGTTTTTCATTTATTCTTTGCTTTGATGGAGTGGTGATTGCCAACCTCCTTACATAGAGTGCCTCACTTTTTTTTTTTTTTTTTGGATCATGAATATATATTGAATCTCGTCAAATGATATGATCAGGTGATTTTTCTTCTTTAAACTGTCTTTTGTGTACTATGCAATGCTTTATAACTTCTTTTCTAATAAAAAGGTGAGATGTTTTAATTATCTTTCTTTTCTTCAAGAGAACTTTAAATTGATTTTTGGAGCATATTTATGATGACTGCTTTAAAACCTTTTTCAGGTAATTTTACGATCTGATGCATCTTGTTATTGGCATTAGTTGACGGTCTTTCCTTATTCAAATCGTAGTTTTCCTGAATTTTGCTTTGAGTAGGATTTAGGATTTGATTTGATTTAGGATTCTAGGAGGAATCCTATAGATGCAGGTTATTATGTCAGGAGAGCTTCTGGTAGTATTTAACACTTCTATTTTAGTAGACAATTACCCTGAATAGGTTTAGTGTGTAGGGTCTGGCTTACTTATTTGGTTCCAACAACAGTTCGCTTTTCTGCTATTTTGACTTTCTGGCTCTGTAGATTGCCATTCAAAACCTCTTGGTGCCATCTGCGGGTGAAGCTTCTTCCCTGGGCAAATGCACTGTTCTTGGGGTAACTTCTCAAGCCAAGTTCTATCTTTAGCCTGACAATGCTGCCTTTTTACCATAACACAGGAGAAGGGGCAGTTCTCCAGGATTTCAGCATTAGTAATCATGGGACATTTTCTTTGATCATTTTTCTTCCCCAAGGCAAGGTGTTATTTGCCTTGAGAGCCCTGTGGAGAGAAATCTGTCAAGAATCCATACCCCTTCGTAGTCTTACAGAGTGAAACGCAGCTTCAACAATAGCTACAGTGCTGATGAGAGAGTTAAGACATGACATTTGCAAGTCATAATTATTTTGGACTTATCTCTTGCTTTCTCCTTGAAAAACACCAAAAATTTTATGAACACTATCTTGCTAAGTTTTCATAATGCCTGAGAAGCACAAAGAAAACACATTTAAAGGCATTTTTGTCAATAAGATCAACGTCCCAGACAAGGTTGTTGCTGATCTCCAGCCATCAATCATGTTTTTTAATTTTCGAATTTAATAATGGTGCTGGGATGATCAAAGAATTTTATCTTCATAATTATCTATGCTTTTATTAATGAAGGAACCCACACTACAGCATACCCTAAAGTGCCTTTTTCATGACTGTAGTCAAGGGATATGCTATACCAAAAGGGTTTCAGGGTAAAGGAAGAGATTTAGAAAAGTTTTCACACTGTATCTACCTCATATTGTATTTGACCACTGTCAAGTAGCACACTCCAAAACCTCACTGGGCTTCTGAATCACCTAGGATGCTCACTAAAAAGTGTGGGTTCAGGGATGCCTGGGGGGCTCAGTGGATTAAGCGTCTGCCTGTGACTCAGGTCATGATCTCAGGGTCCTGGGAGGAGCTTCACTGGGCTCCCTGCTCAGCGGGGAGTTGGCCTCTCTCTGCCTCTGCCCCTTCACCCACTGCTGGTTGCTCTTTCATACTCTCTCTCTATTTTCTCAAATAAATAAAATCTGTTTTTAAAAAGTGTGGATTCAGATAATAAACACCTGTTATGGTTTTAGAATACAAGCACTCAATTTTTTAAAAAAATACTGAAGTTGATATATGAGAAGATTTCCTGAAGAACCAAAGATTGTATCTTAGTTTTCAGTGTGGTACTATCTGTTACAAGATGTTGAAGTTTTTCCTAGACAGATTGATTATTATGTTTTTTTTTAAATTACTTCATGACTTCTATTATTGTATCTAAAAGCACATAGGTCATTATCATTTTTTAAAATTATAGTGTCTAGACACCTTATGAATTCAATGCTTTTCTAATTCTTTTACATAAAAATATTTTACTTAGAAAAGAAAAGAAAGAGAAATTTCTAGTGGAAACTTGTTTGTATTAACTGAATGCCTATATGTCTGTTGAAAGTCACGGTGAATACTTGATTTTTTTCTTATAGATCCCACTGATGTTTGTGATTTTCTCTCTATTTTGTCCTTCCCACATTTATTAAAGTGGTGGGACTTTCTCAAATGTGAAGAATTCAAGTGAATTTGTTGTTCCCTTTCCTCCTCAAATTTAACTTCTTTGTGCTCTTCACAACTGGTGCAAACAATCCATAGGATCTGTCTTTGTTGCACGAAGAGTGTCTCCCAAGCAACACTACTGTCAGGAGCTATTTCTGGTTCTGATTATAGAAAGCAATTATTAGAGCTACTACAGTAGATCCTTTCCTGTGAACTTCTAGCACAGGTATAATGTAAAAAGGAGTCAGTTTCCTCACCCGGCACCTTCCACACACCTTGCCTGGCTTTACGCTTATAACATGATTCTGTTTGTGTGAGGTCCACAAAAGTTTGAGAGCGAGGGAAATACCGCACCCCCCCCCAAAAAAAATTGAAACAGAAACAAAGACTAAAACAAAGTTTACACACATTTTTTTTTTTTATGATGCAAAATCGATGAATAGACTGTTGGGAAAGGTTACAATATAAACTTAGACCCATCCCTCAAAACTAAGGCAACTGAGGAAACTATTTTGAACTTCAATGCTCATCGTTCTGTGTTTGACAAAATCTTTTGTATCATGAAAATACAATGCTTCTGATCCTTTTGTTTGGACAGGTCAGAGGTAAACAGGTTTATCTACATTCTTCTCAGAATCATTATTAAACTATCCTGCCGCATACAAACAAATAAATGTTTTTGTGCATTACATAAGTAGGAATATATGATATTTAGATTTTAAAAATTTTGTCTCATATTAGTTTCCTTTATCACTTTTATGTTTCATAATTTGTTGAGCCAAATAAGTTAATTCTTAATTGTTAGGATTCTAGATTTTATGTATTAAATAACATTAATTTTGATTTTTTTTGGTAAATATTTTAAAAGAAATTTCAAAAGTGTCCTTGCACTAGAATGCAAAATACACACATATACACACACAGGCAGAAAAACAACTGAACAGCTTCTAAGAAATAGTAAATACAGAAGAAAAAGTATAAACACATAAACAACTAGATAGACCCAAAAGCTGAGTTACATACACTTAGTTGCTGGCTTCTTCATATACTTTTAGACTCTAATCTTGGTTGAAAAGCATGATTTTTAAAAACGAATTTTATGTATATGTGAAGTAGTCCATTTTTTTTCCGCTAAAAGATGGCAGACCAATTTTGATCCTTCAAAAGTAATCTATTTGGAATAGATATCCACCGACATCATTTCATAAAGACTATACGCTTTTTTTTAGGAACTTGCCAATTATGAATTCATCTGTTTTGAGCGCAGTGTTATGTAATAGCTAATGTTCCTAGTTCATTCTATTTTCCAATCCTTCTATGATCCAGTTACAAAAATCATTTTGTGGATTACAAAAATTTGTGGATCTTTAGCATTAATAGAATTGGACTTACAACCATCCTGTAAATATTTGTCTACACACCCAATTAGGTTGCTTTTCTCAAGTCTGGATTCTGTGCTAACATGAGCGTATCATTACTGTGAGTTTTATTTCTCTACTTAGTTTATACTAGTAAATCTATACAATGTTAAGAAAAAATAAATAGTTTAATACTTGGTTAAGGAATACATTACAACTGATATTTGGCATGTTGTTTGAAAAAATAATTGGATGAATGATTCAATTTGTTTATTTAGCATTCTAAAGACAATTCTCCTATGTATGTATCACAGAATTACCCCAACTTAGAAAAATCGTTGACTAGTTAGAAATGGTTAATGTTATTTTCTGTGTAAATCAGATAGTGGAATGTGGACTGGAAGAAGTATCCTAGAAAATAAACACACAACAAGCAGATAACATGCTCTATTTAAAAGGGGAGTTTAGGAAAGCAAGATTTAATGAAAGAAAAAATTCATGTACAACCAAGGATAATCTTAGACTTGTCCTTTTAAATCCTGTATTATTACAGATTTAATGGTTTTGATAATAACAGAAAAAACTAGAGTCTTGATATGATCTGAGAAATCAAACAAATGCACTGTTGAACATTCTGGAAATGGGTTTCAAGTTTAAGGAAATTGGTATTTGAATAATTACTGATTGAGAGACTTGATAGGGCCTTGAACATATAGATTCAAGTTAAGTGAAATGGATTGAGTGAAGGAGTAATTTCTCCTCCCTGAGTGTATTCAATTTTTCTGGGTAGATACATTTTGCAAACACAAAAAACACAAATCTTTTTTTTTTTTTTTTTTTTTTTTACAAAATGAATGTACCAAGGCATAATGAGCACATTCAAAATAATGTAAATGACAGGCCCTGGGCCATGTACACTGTCTCAAAAATGCCTTCAGGTATGGAAGACCAGAGACCTAGAGGCATATAGTATTTCATTTATAAAAATATATATTAAATAAAAGCTCAAATCAATAGTTCACCTTCTGTTTGGGGACACATAGTTTTGGTTATGACATATCAAAATAATTTAGTGATTTGGAGAACTAGAAAATTATTACTAGTACTAAATTATTGTTTTAGAATATAAAAACTTTACTTAAAGAGTGTCTTTTATGATCTTATTTTCACGTTTTCCATAGCACAACTAGAGACAAAGAGTGTGAGAAAGAAAAAAGAGAAAGAATCCATTTTATAGGTGATATTTAGAGTTCCCGGATGAGGTGAATAGGGCAAAAAGGAATACAAATTTTCTCTTTTAAAGATTTTATTTATTTATGTGAGAGAGGAGTGAGAGAGAGAGAATTTGAAGCAGATACTGCATTGAACGCAGAGCGTGACATGGGGCTTGATCCCACAACTGTGAGATCATGACCTGAGTGAAACCAAGAATTGGATGTTTAACCATCTGAGCCACCCATGCACCCTGAGGAATAAAAAATTTCTGTTGACTTCCTAAGACTTCTTAGTTCTTGAAAATATGTGTTTTTCTGGGTGAATATAGTGTCTTACAAGTCCCCTTACTTTTCCACCTTTCTCAGGGGAGAGGTTTAACCGTCTTTACAAGTTTATGGAAAAGAAACAGCAAATTTAATTTTGGATCCACCCCTCATCCCACCCATTCCACCCTATGCAATATAAAGCAAGGTTGGTCATTATTTCACACTAACATGATACATAATTGAATATTTGTGAGACTTGACAGGAGAATCAGTCTGATTTTGCCAGGAATTATATGGCAGTAATATATTGATTAAAAATGAACAAACAAACCCAAAACATACTGGCCTAATATTTTTCTAGATGGAGAATCAGATTTAAACAATTTACTTTTTCCCATTTCTTTTCTTAATTCTTCTAAATTTTCACTCTAAGATATGACAATATACTCAAATTTTCATCTCTTAATTTCTGGCATGATCAAGTGGGCATTGTAGCACTGGGTGTTCTTGTATTTCACAGATACACAAAACCATGCATCCTTAAGTAGTTCTTGTAATGGACCTATCGCATCATTTATTCTACCATAAAAACAATTGGTAATAAGATTTGGAGAACTAGAAAATTATTACTAGTACTAAGTACTAATACGAGTGGCTTTTTAAGGATTTTAAAAGAATGTATGTTTCTTTAGTAGCAGAAAGCCTGAGATTATTCCCATTGTATTCTATGACACTAAAGTCAATACATGTATTTATTTTATATGTTCTTTTACTTGCTTTCAAAGTAGCACTAGTAAGGTTTAAATTATTTATATAATGTCTATGGCTTTTTGACTAGAATATAGGTATCATACATTTTTTTTAAGAAAAAAAAATATATATATGTGATCTTTTTAGCTTGTCAACATAGAGCCCAATTACCTTAATGTAAAATAAAACATTAATCCAAGTGTTGGATAAAAGTGATAAAATTGTGTGGCATACCTATAATAACAAGGAGTGAAAGACTGTTCATTGTCCACGTAATATAAAGTAATTCTTGAGAAGCAGCCATGTTGTCCCTTGAAAGGGCTTGCTTTGACAGAGGTCTTAACAAATGCAAAAGTAGTTTAGCTCTTTCCAATTCTTTTAAAATGTTTATTATTATGTTACGTAGATTTATTTCTAAGTTAGGATTTTCTTTTGTACTTTGGTTTCATTTTATATATCCCAACTGTATGGTAAATTTAATAGATATATAGCTTGTATTAGAGAGAGAGAGAGACAGAGAGAGCACCTGTGTCCTTCTAGTGCTCAAGGCAAGTATGTTTTTGAAAGAAATGTGAAGACGAAATAT
This sequence comes from Vulpes lagopus, assembly GCF_018345385.1. Classification (NCBI taxonomy): domain Eukaryota; kingdom Metazoa; phylum Chordata; class Mammalia; order Carnivora; family Canidae; genus Vulpes; species Vulpes lagopus. The sequence goes on along the minus strand of NC_054838.1, from coordinate 3,396,713 downwards.
ACTCCATGGACAGAGAGGCAGAAGGCTTTAGTTCTCGATTGGACATAGAGAAGTTTTTCCTCTTGATCCTTATGCGTTGATTGATTTTCCTATTTCTTTCTGTGGATGCTTAGTCTTTTGGCAGAAAACTCTGGAACTGCTTAGGACACAAACAGACTCTTGGGAGGTAAAGGATAGAGCTCTGGAGTCCACAAACTTTCTCTCCTCTTCATTAAATTATAGTATCTTCTCTTGTATTTCAACTTGTATCGGGCTAATGCACTGATATCCTATTTGTAATTTTGATTCAAACAATGGCATCCATGGCTAAAATGGTTTAATAATGACCAAAGAAGATATCTATGATGTCTTTCCTATCACTTATTCATTAAATAGTTTAGTCATCAAACTATTCTAGAATCACTTTTTAAATACAACGTGTCAGGAATTATACAAGCTACTAGAAATACAATAATAAAGAAAAATATATAATAAAATACTAATATTCTTATGATCCACATACTGGTCTAAATGTTTCTTCATGTATTAACTTACTAAGTCCTCACAACACTCTGGGAAGTCAAGGCTGTATTTGTCCTTAGGTTACAGAGGAGGAAAATGGCTTCAAGGATGCTACATCACCTGTCCCTGCTTACTCTTGTGAGAGCATGAGGTGGGAAGGTGGCCTGGTGATCAACTGCAGAGTCCATGTGTCTAACCAGCATATCAATACTGCTTTTGCAGAAAAGGGCTCTGGCCTTTTCTTCAGAGCCCTGTCTTAACACAGCCGAAATTGTGGTGGAAGAGACATTCAACCACGCAGCCTGCAATTAAACATATCATTACAGACGGTGATAACTACTACCAAGAAAAACATTCGGATCCTGGTTCAAAGGCACCAGAATGTGTTTGAGTTGTTTGATGATTTCACTGAGGAAATAGAATTTGAATTAGGTTTAGCTGATACATTCTTCTCTTGGATTTCTAAAACCTCCATAATGAAATTGTGTATTTTATTCAGATACTATCTTGAAATATTTGAAAGCATCTGCTGGAATTCAAATAACCAAATGATTTCGTGCATGGGGTGGGTAGAGAATAATACCATCACTCAAAATCATGCCCATTGCTATTTATTCTGTGCAAGCTAAGATTTCTGAGCTTCTTTAAGTTAGTTGCCTTTTGAACTTATTTCTTTTCCTGTAGATATTTTATATTCTGTGCGTGTGTGTGTCTATCTCTCTCTCCATTGTATTTCTAGAGTGTGTGCATATCAGAAGGCCAGAATTTTGATACTAAAATTATTGATCCAAAATGTTCTATACCATGTACCATGGCAGCATCAACATAAGTGAAAATTTGTGCATGCCTTTTCCTTTATCTACCTTAGCTCAAACCAAACTGCTTAACTCCTTTGAGTGAATCATTCTACTTAATGCCTCTCAGATAGAGTAATGTCTTGAGAACAGGCAACGCCATGTCCCCATACCCAGCGGCCTTGCCCTCCACCTCCACAGGTACTCCTGCTTACGCAGCGAGCAGGTCTCTAGCTTCCATGGCTAATATCTTTGCCAGAGGAGAAAATAGAGAGTAAAAGCAGATCCTTCTCTCTCTCTCTCTTTTTTTAATTCTGGCTAGTCCGTTATACTATCATCGCATAAAATCTGGCTATTAGATGAAAATTTCATCTGCATAAGTCTAGGGACATATATTTAACTTGGTCCTGCTTAAGTCTTAAAGGATACAGCAGGAATTTTATTAGCTCTGCTCAGGTTCTACACTCACCCCTTATTAAATAAGCAACAAATCCATGTGTTGATAAATATCTATCCTGTTTGGGTTTGAAAGAAAGAAATTTTTCTCTTTTCTTTTTTTCTGATATGGTAGTGCAGGCTGTATTTTTATTGTTTTCCCTTAATTGTACGAGTTAACAGGAGAATAGTGAGGTGTGTTCAGCCAAGTGCAGGGGGTGATAATGAAGTTATCTAGAATCCTTGAAAAAAAGAAAATATTCTCAAAAGGCAGTGGTAAATTGGGACTTTCCTTTCTGTGTCTTCAGAGTAACTAACTTCAAGACACAAAATATGGTATTAAAGAACTGATTACAGTTTCAGGAAATCAGAACCCTGGAAGAAACCTTCTCTGGAGAAATAGAAAAGCTTTTGAAAGAACACCTAGGACAGATCTCCCTACCTCACGGTATTACGTACACTGCCTGCAACTTCTGCTTTCACCATCACTTATTTGGGGGGATAAAAAAATAAAGATTTTTCTGGTGTTTGAGTCTTTTAATAAACTTCACTTCCTTCTAGAACACAAATGTTTCCTTCTTTGAGATCTCATTAGTCAAAAATGATCATTTCTGCACATATATGTATGTTTGTAGAAGTCTAGGTCTCCTTTGGTGTATCTTGCTCTCTGTAGAGTCCCACTGTGGGCATTTTCATAGGCTTGTGTTTATGTATTTATTTATGGTTCCTAGCATTTGTGCACATTCATATTTGCTGTCACATATGTTAGGCACATACACATGCCTGTATTTGTGTACCCCTGACATGAATGTGTGCACGTATCTACACAGGCATCTATGCCTAATAACACAGATCCAGAAAATGTACAAACAGGTGATGTATACCTTTCTATCTGTTTGTGTGGTTTTATTTTTGTTTAGATTGTTCACAGGATTATACTCTTAAGAATTCTAAAAAGCAAAAATAAATAAATAAGTAAATAAATAAATAAATAAATAAATAAATAAATAAATAAATAGAAAGAATTCTAAAAGCACTAGGCATTAGGATTCTAAACGCTTTAGATACTATTATGTGAATTTCCACTGTAGAGGCCATGACCCAATATACTAATATAGGCTGTCCACAGCTACCAAAGCTACAACCGACCTAGACATCCATGCCTGCCTCATATACACAGGCTTCATATACATCTTCACGTCTCCCCATTTGCCTACAGTCGGACCTGGACTAAGGAGTTACATTTGGATTTATTCACTGGATGCCCACAGAGCGTATCTGTTTTAGCAGAGAGGTATATACAGAGAATCCTAAAGGAATTTTATAAATTATCCTGATTTACACCCAAGATATTTTTAATTGGATGCAAATAAAGGAAGCAAGTATATTAAATGGATTGAGCCCCGCAATGGCAGAAATTACTATTTCTCTGAAAAACACCTTTCAAGTCAGACTAGGCAAGGTCTCTAGGAGCTCCCAGGCACTGGAGTTCAATCCGATCAGAGAGGCAATGAATGTAGTTGCCTTCAGGCCATTTGCAGTTGTTTTATCCTTTTATATTAAACGGAATACAAAGGCTATAAGAACAAGAGAGTCTATTGGCCATTCCAGATTAGAGATACTGGTAGTTTCTTTGATCTAGTGAACTACAGTTAGTGCAATAATACAAGAAGACATCATTCCTACTCAGAAGTTCCATCCTTTAATGAAAGCCCATCCTTCCTGCTTAGCAGATCACTTAATCCTTGTGTTTATTTGTAGCTGTATGATTATACCTATAACTTTCCATAGCATGTCCCTTGTAAATGCATTTACATTCATTTTTACATATAAAGAAATATGTACTTTATTTTTAGTAGTACCATTTTTATCTAAGAAGTAAGGTATCTTTTCCAGAAGTAATAGATCACTGATACACTGGGAGTCAGGAACCCAACCTGGCTTTGCATTCGAAGCACTTCACACTTAGTCACTTCACACAAGTCACTTCACACTTAGCCTTCTTTGGTTTCTTGGCTGCTCAAATAAGGAAACTGGATTTGGTTAGACTCTAAAATCCCTTCTAGATTTTATGTTCACTAACCCAAAGAAATTGAAGTAGCTCAGTGACCTTGGTTAGTAAAAGTGTATAAGGAAAGAGGTTTCGGGAGAGAAATCCCTCTAAGTTAAAATTCCAATAGGCTGAAACAGTTCTGTTATCCAGAGGGATAAAAAATCCCTGGTTCACTGTCATTTTTTAAGAGTATGATTTTAATGCCTAATTAAAATGTCATGCAATTTAAATGAGACAAATAAAATGTCATCTATAGCAAGGAATAAAATCACTTCTTTCTGGGACATTTTAATGCAGGTAGAGATTAGACAAGGACTAAAGGAAAGAAAATTGGAAAAAAAAATGAAGGGAATATTTAGGGGGAATTTCATTGGTGCCTGTTGCAGGCACAATACTGGCAGGAAATGGGACACACAAGGACTTTACCTGAAGGGAATTTAATGAGAGATTATTTACAGTAGTTGAGGTATCTAACAAGCAAATTAAGTCCCTAGGGTCTGTAAACATCAAGGAGTTGTTATCACATCTAGAAATAGAGGAACCAGAGGAAGGAAGGGGTTATTGAAGGTTAATGATGTCTGGAGAGATGTTAAAGCCATGAAACAAAAGAACAACCCAACAGGAGCTTGCACCTTAGAATTCAGTAGAACCATGGCAGTGTTCCTTAGCGGAAAAGTCCCTATTTCGGCCAGTTGGCCTCCACATCTACTAATTGCAAAGTAGTGTGGATAGTAAACAAAATTTCTTTAGAAGTGGGCTTTTACATCAAATACTAAAGTAAGCTACGTTTTGCCTCCACGTCTTGGTTTCTAGACCCATCTATTCTGGCTATGTGGAAAAACACACAATAGACTGGTGGCTAGTTTAAGATACAGATCAGACCTTAAGATACAGATCAGACCCCAAATTCCAGGAGCTTTCCCACTCAGTGACAAAAATTAATGTCTGTAAGGCACTGGCCATCCTATCAGGTCAGTTTCTTTAAGTGACATGGCATATGGTAAGATTTCTCAGCATCAGGTCAATGCTTCTGTGTGTGAGCCTACTACCATCACTTACCTCTTACGTACTCCACTGTATAATTAATTCTTTAATAAAGGCAATGTTTTATGGAATATCATGCATATTAATACATATTGTATAAGCCCAGAAACGGTAGGCTGGTAGACATGCTTTTTGCCCAGGCAAGAACAAAATCTATCTAGAATAAGTATTCTATTTCTTTGAGGTAACTTTGCTGTCATCCCCCGTCACGTGTCCAAAGCAATCAATCTACATTCTGGTGGGGGACTGGTCTCTCCGAGTAACGGAGCCTCCCATGTCAGCATTGTGAACATACAGATATGGTAACAGCAAGGCGGTCTTGGTAAAATAACAATGTAGTTAAGCACATTAATATACACCATTCTTACCATTATACTTTGGGTCATTGAGTAAACTCTGGAGTCTGGAAAGAGGCAGAGCAACTTCAAAGGAGACTGTCTTTTTTCTCTGATTATGAAGAGACTCATAGATGGCATTTAACGGGTATTTCTATAGGACACAGGTACCTTCAGATTTGTGCTCATTACAAGAAGTTGAACCTTACTTGACTTCAAGACTTCAAGGCCAACCTAATTTAATTCCAATTTCCCTACCAGCTAGACAACCCATTAGACAGTGTGCCTTAATTAGTACAGTTCCACACTCACGTTGAAGGAGACAACAAGCTGTATTGCCCATAGATCTGTTAACTGGAAAGACATTTTTTTTTCTCACCATTGTCTTTCGGAGATATCCTGACAGCAGCTAAAATACGGGGCCATTTGTTGTTGTTGTTGCTGTTGAGTGCCAACACACGGCACATCTCCATCTGTAAAGTAGGCCAGAACTTTATCTTTTCAAATCAACTGGTCATAGGGAATTCCTCATGAAGCCACTGGATTGTGTTGAGGGAGAGATAACAACATGGTGGAAGAAGAACTATGAGAGTCTATGTTTGCTCTTCATTAAATTTCTTTGTTTATTTCAGGCAAAATTAATCAGTTTCCTTCATATTACTTCTGTTTAGGAATAGAATGCAATTGTCTGCATCCCATTCTATCATTTAGCAAATATGGTAACTCAAAGTTCATATCTCTTTGTTTCCATAGTCACTTGGCATCCAACGAAGCATTCATAAATCTTTTACAGGGATCCAGCAGTAGCCCCAGAGACACTTTTCAAATGGAGATTGTTTAAAACAGATAGGCAGTGTTGCATTACTTCAAAATCCTAGCAACAGAATGGACTCCTATTCTGTTTGTCCTATTGGGAGGATCATCCCTGAGAATCCATGTACCTCTCCATGTGCCAGGAATACCTCAACTATCATTTATTTCCTAAAGTTTCTTTCTTTCTTTTCTTTCTTTCTTTTTTTTTTTTCTTTTTGCAAGCCATGTAATGCTATTGTTTGTGTTCTGAAAACTTTCTGTTGACCTGAACCTCATGGCAAGCTGTCAGCCTTATGGTTTCTCTGGTAAATAAATTGGGACATAATACCAGAATTGGATACCTATATCGGAGTATAACTATTCCAGAAGGAGGGAGTGAATACAATTAGCTGTGGAAAATAAAAATAAAGATTCCCTCAATATCTTACTTCTGTCTCCATATGATCTACTACCTGTTACTCCCAGTTACTGAATCTAACCAGAAACCAGTGTGAACTTGAGCTTACATCCTACAAAAAAGAGGTCAGACTCTTTACACAGAACAAGGCAGAAAAAAGTAGTGAATCTGGTGGAGCAAATGGAAATAACCAGTAAAATGTTCCTCAAAAAGGATTTTCATTAGGTAAAGAATAAGAAATGCATTCACAGAGGAGAGAATATTACAGGCAAATATTCAAAATGTCACTTCATCTCCTTAGGTGCAACATGCAGCAGGGGAGCAGAACAGATTGTTACAGAATCACACACAAAAATAACTGAAAAAATCCTGACTGAATATTGACCCTGGGTTTGTATTTTATATTTTAGCACCATGTAGTTGAAGGCTGAGTCTCAACCCTAATTTTTCATCAATGAAGAAAAGTAGGGGAAAAAAGAGTGCTTATTGTAAGTTTTGGGGTGGAAGAAAAATAATTATTGTGAAGAAAGTCATTGAATAGAATGTTATTTCCTTGTCTGTTTGAAAAAAAAAATTACTTGCTATCTTACTTTTTTTTCCGATCAATATAAATCTTTCCACTTGTGTTAAGTACTAAAGAATCTTGAATTAAAGTGTGTGTTAAACTAATACACACCATTGCATTCATACCAGCTGTTTATGACCAAAATCCATTTTTATTCGTTGTACCTATTTAACATGGATAGTACCTGTTCTCTTTCATTTGTTAAATATTTTAATACCATCTGCATATGTGTGATAATAACCTTAAATTCTCAATTCACTTTCATGGATAACCCTGCAGAGTTCTCTCCATACATTTGGATAATAAATTCTTAGAATCCCTCCCCCTTCTTTATGTAATTATGAAGAGGAGGGTGGTTTGCTTGCAATCTCCTCTCTCTTCAATACCTGACATCAAAATCTATTGCCAAGTATTTTGGGTTTTTTGTTAAAGTACTATTCCCTTTTTGTTACTAATTTTTCTATTTATTAGGTATAATATTGTAGAACAAACTCAGTGATTTAAAGCAACAATTTATTCTAGTTATCATAGCCATATGTCTACTAAGGGGTTAGCTGACACAGGCTGGGCTTGCTTGAGTGGCTCTGTCTCCAGCTGCATAGTCAGCCATGCATTTCATTCCGATATGCTCAGGATGAATTTATTCTAGGGCTGGACTGAGGGAGGTGCAGCTACCTGAGGCCTATTACTTTCTTGTTGATATGGTAGGTTTGCAAAAGACCAGTTCAACCCCACAAGCACACTTTAAGCCTCGGCTCATCTCATATCTGCTAACATCTCATCACCTTCAGCAAGATGTATGACTGAACAAACTGGTAAAATAATCTTTCTATGGAGGAGGGAAGGGAGAGTGACTATTTTGAAAAATAATCTAATCTACCAAAATGCCCAAATCTTTATCTGTGGGGTTTTCTGTGTCTAAAAGCAGTTAGAAATTTCTTTACTTTTTATAACATACTGGGAAATAATATTAGCGTTCTCCACACTAATTCCATGCTAGAGCTCATCAGCACATTTCAAAGTAGCCTGGGCTGCCAACATTAGCTCCGTCTTACACAAATGCCAACTCTGTCCCCCAGAAGACTAAGACTCATCTTAAAGGTCTGAAATTTCTTTGCCTCCATTGTATTTGCTGGGGCTTTCAAAGAAAAGTATCTAGCTCTGTGCTGCTATGACTTTCACCTATAGTTCCTGGATTTTTATAAACATCCAGCATTCTCTCATTGTTTTTCCCATAAGAAACTTAAGCATATCTCTTATCTTAGTGTACAATAAGATGCATTATATTAAGTTTATAAGAATTATGGATCATTAGTCACCTTTTTATAAGTTAACTCCATGGGGACAGAGATTATGACTTATTCCATTCACCATTATATACCCAATGTCTAGGCTTATATTTGGGGCATTTTAGGCTGTCATTAAATGTTCGGTTAATAAGTGAGTTATCTTATATTTATGATGTCATCCCAACCAACAATGGAAATTACATTCACTATGCAATTCTTGTGGGCCAAGCATTTTTAATTTCATTTAGTTTGTATCGTATACATTATTTTTATCATTTTACTTTATATATTTTATAATTCTGATATGTAGATATGGATATATAATAAAGAAAAATGAAAATGCATTGATAAAAAAAGAGACTACCTTGAAGTCATGGCCTTTTCATGTGGCAGAAATACTGTTTATTCCTGGCTTTATAACCCTTGTAATATAACCTAAAGCTTCTTACCTGCTTCAGTTGACCGTTGTTCCAGCACATTCTACAAGTAATAAAACTTCAGTTTATGAAGGAAAATTTATTTAAAATATGCTTTAATTCCACTGGCAAAAATAAACTGAAGATTCAGAAAGGAATATTGAAACTAAGAAACACTGTATTATGAGTGAATCAAGATCATGTCAGGATGAAGGTCTTTAATCATTATAATTCCACATAGAGGAATCTAAAATTACTTGAGTAAGGACTCTTAAAAAGTGAATGATGTTCTATTAGGGAATCTAAGACTATAAGCTTCAATATAGATTTGAGCTAATGAAAAAGCATGTAACAATTTAACACTACATTTTAAAAACTGTATGTAAGCCTTATAATGAAGAATAGACACCATTTTAAGAATAACATTTTGTAAAAACTTGTGTTTAAAATTACAGTTGAGAAAATGGTATAGGTTTAAAATCAGTTTACCTACTTTTAACTGGAATTGGAAGAAAGAGGACATTCATTAAAAACTCTCCTGATTGATTTCATCCAAGGATTAACTGGCACACCATGGAAGAGCAGGTTTCCTGTTTGAATAACTCTTCATGATGAATGGACCAGCAAACTCCCAACTTACCAAACACAGTGCTCCCAAGAAGAGTGATAATGATGATTTGCATTTCAAAAAGAGTGTACATTATGTATTTATTTTCTTGGCCCTCAGCAGTAGAGCTATGTTGCGATACCTAAACTCCTAAACTCACTGATAGAACCTCTCATGGAGATAATTGTGGGTAAGTGATTAGCAATAGATAATATGTGAATGGAAGCACATTGGAGATCCTGGGAATTATCCACATGTTTGGAGGGTCCAGAGAGTTAAGAATTAGGAGAAGCTGGCTAGAGTTTCAAAAATGTGAAATAAATTTCAGCCAGGTAACAGGATATCACAGAAGCATGACAAGTGAATCCATCAAGAGGACACAAGTTTGCCAAGACAAATTGAGTGGCTGAAACTTCTATTCTACACTACGAGCAAAAGTAAGGGGAGATATTACCTCAGGAACTAAAGCCTTCAACTGTAGGAAAGAAAAGTAATGATTTAATAACTATAGTAATGCAATAGATAGTATTACTCAATTTTTTATGTCCATGAATTGGGCTAAGAGATTCCTAAGTCTCATTTAGTTCTTAAAATAACCCTATAAAGAAGAGTCTCTTATCAATCTTATTTTATTTTTACGGGAATTGATGTTCAGTGAAGTTGAATACCTTCGTGAGGTTAATGGTACCAAGGAGGCTTTTTGTTTTCAAAAGAATCACAATTTTCTTTTCCATTTGGCACAAATCATCTCATTTGTACTCAAGACTATCTAATTTAAGTCCAAAAACTGTGACTCAAAGATTGAAGTCCTAATGTGGAAATTGTTAAATTTTTAGGATGTTTGCAAGCAAATTGTTAAAGTTGTTAAATGCAACAATTATTTAAAATTGATTTATGTTAATTTAGACTTAAGTATGTCATATTAAAGACAAAAATAATACATATTCAAAGTTCATAATTTCCTAATCATCTTACTATATTTACTATAACCTGTACTCTTGAGATTGTTTGAATCTTTTGTGTGTGTGTGTGTGTGTGTGTACGTAGGGTGGAAGTATAGATCTTTTTCACAGTGTCACCAATATGACATCATTGAGATGTCACCAATAAAATAAGCCATAGTAGAAATTTGCAAGTTTATAAACAGAAACTGGCCAATAGTACAAATTGAGACTTCAGTCATTATTATGTTGATTGGCTAGAGTAATGCAGAAAATATTAATAAGATAAATTAAACTTAAAAGTATATCATATCTTTAGCCATTACATTGTAAATAGAAAAAAAGGGGATGAATTTCTTCCAATATTCAAAAATTACATGTAATTCAGTAAAGAAGTGATTCAAATCTGTGATAAGTAAAGATTTGGCAATATGTTTTTCTTGTTCACTTCGGTTTTACACATAACTATAAGTGAAAACAATCGATATGTCAGAACTACCCTTGTTTTTAAATTGCAAGCATAGGTTGGCTACAGTATAAGAGTTTGAAAAAAGATCAATGAATTCATAATGGAATATATCAACTAGGCATAGACGATTTACAATAAAGAGTCTTGTATTATTTCTTAACTGTTTCTCTCCAAATCGTTTTCCTCTCTGTTGGCTTTATTCTCAGACAGACAAAGATGCCTAATAGGGTTAACCTAAAATTCTACCCCCTTCAAAATCTCAGCAGGAAGAGGATATGTCTTCTCAAAATGTCAGAAAAACTTTTAGGATTGATTCTATTGGCCTCATTTGAATCATAGTCAATCACTGAAAATGTGAATGTTGCCATGGAAATGGAATTTAGATTGGCCAATTTGGGTTACCATTATCACTCTCTAGATTCTGGAACAGGTGACAGTTTCATCAAAGTCATAGTGGCTGAGTAGTAGGATCTGTTAGACCTCAGTAGAATGCTGCATAGGGCACAAGCATTGTCCAGGATACATATATTCATTTGGAAACCCAGGGTCTAGATGCGAAAGTAATTTGTCTCGTGTCACAAAGTGAATTACTAGAAGAATTGGCATAACCCCTTATACCCAGATCGTCAGTCTGAAAACCCCAAGCTGTCTGGGGTACAGATTTTTAAATTAAATCTTATATCATCACAAAAGCTTGTTCTCTGAGAAGTGTAGTATTGCATGTTTAATGCTTTTTTAAAAAATGTATCAAAATGTAAGGAAATGCGTGTGCATAGCTATTCAGAGCTAAATTTATTAAGATGTATGATCAACCTGAATAATGTATAAGATAGGGAGAAAAAGTTATCATAATTTCATAAAAATACTCTCCATATGTCTCAGAAAATCAACACAATTTATTAAACTGAATGTATATATAAAACCATATACATATATATGGTTATATATGGTAATTTCAAGTAAAATATGTAATATATCTTATAGTCATTTGTCACATAACATAATCTTGTCCAAAACATTACCTCTAACTTAAATACACAACTTATTCTATCATAAAATAAAAACTAAGACAGCAAGATTTAGTTAAATTGCATGTGATTTCTATCTGAAAATATTTTTAAAATATGAATGATGATGGCTGTTCCTTAATTGTAACTGTATTAGAACAAAAAAACAAATAAATGGACAAAAAACTTTGAGCTTTCGTATGTACATTAATGGAGAAATGTTAGAGAATCAGTATACAGAATAACTGTCTACTACCAAAATAAACTGTCTACTACCAAAATAAAATAAAAATTATCAAAAATACCAAAAAATACCAAAAAGTACCAAAATAAAATATATATCTTTAATAGAATTTAAAATTTTCATAATGGGGACCCCTGAGTGGCTCAGTGGTTGAGTGTCTGCCTTTGGGCTCAGGTCGTGATCCTGGGGTCCTGGGATCGAGTCCCACATCAGGCTCCCTGCGGGGAGCCTGCTTCTCCCTCTGCCTGTGTCTCTGCCTCTTTCTGTCTCTCATGAATAAATAAAACCTTTAAAAAATAAAATTTTCATAATGGAAAGGCATATAATGTTCTTGGATAAAAAAATACTTCATATCCTTCCTTGTGAGTTTCACTAATTTGATCAATAATTTCAGTAAAGGGGACACCTGTGTGGCTCAGTGTTTGAGTATCTGCCTCGCTCATCGCTCAGGTCATGATCCCAGGGTCCCCGGATAGAGCCCTTCATCAGCTCCCTGCTCAGGGGGAAGCCAGCTTTTCTGTCTCTCTGCTACTCCCCTGCTTGTGCTCTTTCTGTCAAATAAATAAATAAATAAATAAATAAATAAATTTGGTACAGTAGAATATCAATACCAGTTAAATAAGTTGATAGGCTGAAAATGCATATATTAAAATGCTTCTGAAAAATAGGTTTCAAAAGTTCGGAAAATAATATTAAAAAAAGCAAAAAATAAACAGTAGGCTAATAGTAAAAAAAAAAAGGCTATTAAAATATATTAATGCCTGTTAAGTTCTCTCTCAGAAGAGAAATCCTAGAAACATTGAATATTACAGATAATTTTTCATTTTTGTTTTTTGTTTTTTGCTTTTTTTCAGATTTTTTAAAATTATGAAATACAAATATTTTAAAAATTTAGAAAAGAGGTATTTGCATGGTTGATATGAACACTGTTTATACTTCTGAGAAATGTTAAGTAGACTTAATAAAATTAACTCCAGGAAAAGTGTGACCAGATGTTCTTCTTCGCTGTATATTCTCAGTAGTAGTTCAATTAGTAGTTACTTTGTATCTGATCATTTCTGAAAAATAATTAATCAATTAAAAAGACACAGAAGAATGAGGAAGTACATTTGTTTTTAGAATATAAAACCTAGTAACATTCAAAATAGTTGAATGGATGAGATGCATAAAGGAGCAGTTCACATAAGAAATAATAGTGCAAGAATAATATGTATAAAACAATGTTCGACCACACTAGGAGTGACTCTACTAGAAATGTTTTACATCACAGTACTAAAAAATAAATTATAATTTACTATACACAAATTTGTGAAAAATGGAAAATATGCTAGTAACAATGGTGAAATTATTGTAAAAGTAGTTTATTCAACTATTCCCTGACCTGCAAAATGTTCATTCCTTTAGGAAAACAATATGGCAATATTAATAAATGTAGGGAAATGTGTGTACATAGCTATTGATCTCATAAAGATATTCTTGAGTGTTTCCTGAATAAATATCCAAGAAAAAAAAAAAGAAAAAAGTGTATATTCCCCATGTTTATAATGGGCTACGTTTTGTATTTTATTTCCCGTCTTCCCTTATTTTATCACATAGTTGTGATAAGATTTTTTTTAAATTTTGTTTTGGGAATTAATCTTAAAACAATCAGTGTGACTATAGTAAGTCTATCACAGAGAATCTGCAAACAAAAGGAGCAGAGACTTAATTCAAACTATGAATGGTTTCTGATTTATGATGGCTTAATTTACAGTTTTTCCACCTCATGATGTTGCAAAAAAAAAAAAAAATACACATGCGGTAGAAACCCTACTTCGAATTTTGAATTTGTATTTTTCCTGGGCTAGCGATCTGCAGTGGGATCCTCCCTGGTGATGCCGGGCAGTGAGCCACAGCTCCCAGGCAGCCACACGATCACAAGGGTAAATAGACAATATACATACAACTGTTCCGTACCCTCCAACCACTCTGTACCCCTCCAACCATTCTGTACCCCTCCAACCATTCTGTTTTTTACTTTCAGCACAATATTCAATAAATTACATGAGCTATTCAGCATTTTGTTATCAAATGGGATTTGTGCTACATGGTTTTGCTTACCTGTAGGCTAATACAGGTGTATTCTGAGCACACTTGAAGTAGACTAGTTTAAGCTATGATGTTTGGTAGGTTAGGTATACCTTGAAACATACATTAAATGTTTGTTTTTCCCTTAGGATATTTTCAACTTAAAATGGGTTTACCGGAACACAACCCCATCATAAATGGAGGAAGATCCATCATTTACAAGAGCACCCCATCTGTGTGGTCAGGATTATTGGCTTGAAGATTGGACTGAGCCAATGAGACTGATCCCCTACAGTTCATATATATATGGTGGTGTGTGTGGGGGTGGGGTGGGGTGGGGAGATGGTCTTTCTCATAACCAGAAGGATAAGCTACCAAAGCACTCAAAGCTGGACTTGCTTGCGTCCATCTCCTATGGCTACTTGACAATAAACTGACCACAGGCTGAAACCAACATTGAGAAGAGAGCAGAACCAAGGTGAGAAGAGAAGCTCTTAACATTATTAACGGGGACCCTGGAACTAGTGACAACTGAAACCACGTGTTCTTTCCACCTTCTTCCAACCTCTTGCTTCCTCAGAGGCTGCTCTGAAGGGGGCACAGCCTGAGAAACCCCTTGAGCCCATCACTTCCAGCGACTGCTCCTCCCTAGGACACAATTGTCTTGAAAAATAATTACAGGATACTGAGTAATAATGACCACCTTCTCGACTCATCATTTAGCTTTGAGATATAAGTGACCATCATCAGGAAGAATGCCTTTCCGTTTTAAAGGTGGTATTCACATTCAGGAAGGCTGTTCTCTCATGGGAACCAGAATCTACACTTAGCAGGCAAAATAACGCTTTGGACCGTCTTCTTGTTTCAAATTCTGAACGAGAATAGACAGCTCAAACGTCCCTACAGAATTTCCAAAGTGCGTAATCAAAGACTTTATTTTATTTTTATTTTTTTTCTGTTTATTTTGAATATTCTGCTCACAGGCATGGATGTGTCGGGCCACAGGGCTTAGAGGCACAGATGCAAACAGCCGCAGGCCACACGGAGCCAGGGCACCACCTGCCCTCGGAGGAGCAAGGAAAGCAGAGTCTGTGTGTCAGGGAGTCACCCCCATCACCTTCTAGATGCAACCAGGGGCTTATCACAGGGCGAGTGGAAAGAAAAAAGAAATGTCCTCACTTTAATTGACATATATTCAGAAGCGATGGTGATCAGGGGAGATATTTTAGAATTTAGAGCCAATCTTTTTTTTTTTTTTTTTTTTCACAGACATTATTTAGGTTTCCCATTGCATGGTTAAGATTTTAGATATTTTTGTGTGTGTGTGTGACATTTCAAAATTCTTTTCAGAAGGTACCCCGCTTACTTCCTGAGCCACACACACCCCTTCTGCTTCTTGGGGCCTGGCGCTGGGAGCCCTCAAAACAGAGCTTGAACCAGTTAGTGAGGAGGGATCCGGAAGGAGCAATTTGAGGGAGGTAAGTGCGGCAAGAGCTCTGATTTGGCGATTGAAGAGCTATTTAAATACTTAAATGCAGAAGTCACTGGGTGGTTCGTTCATTTGAAAGGGGCAACCGGAGAAGGGGGAGGAGCCTTACGTCACATCTGGCAACGTCCTGTCCTGTGACATCACTTCTGCTCCCGGGTCACACCCACTAAGTCGTCGACCATGTATTCGTTTCAGTTTGAATCTTCTCCGCGCCTTTGTTTTGTAGCCTTGAGTGTGTCACTGGGTGGTTCGTTCATTCGAACGGGCCAATGGGAGAGGGGGGAGCAGCCTGACGTCACATCCGGCAACGTCGTGTCCTGTGACATCAAGAACTACTTAAATATTTAAATACAGAAGTCACTGGGTGGTTCGTTCATCAAACGGGCCAATCGGAGAGGGGGGAGCAACCTGACGTCACATCCGGCAATGTCATGTCCTGTGACATCAAAAACTATTTAAATACTTAAATGAAGAAGTCACGGAGGGGGGGGTTTCGTTCATTCGAACGGGTCAATGGGAGAGGGGGGAGCAGCCTGACGTCACATCCGGCAACGTCCTGTCCTGTGACATCAAGAACTATTTAAATATTTAAATGCAGAAGTCACTGGGGGGTTCGTTCATTCGAACGGGCCAATCGGAGGGGGGAGCAGCCTGAGGTCACATCCGGCAACGTCTTGTTGGTTGGACGCGGTACATCTCAGCCCGGGGAGCGTTCCTGGCAAGGGACGCGGACCAGAAATTCATGCACCTGCTCCTCACGAGACCGCACATCTAAGGGAGGGCTGGGGGCGGAGCACTGGGCCAGCCGACCTCTGAGGCCTTGGAGGGGGCGCCGGGGAGGCTGAGACGGCCCAGATGATACGGGGATGGAGGAATGAGTGTGGCGTCCAGGGGGTTTAGACGGCAAAGCCCCGCCAAGAGAAGGGAGGTGCCGACCACATCGAGTACCGTTGAGGGACCGAGCGGGAGGAGGAGGAAACACCGTTCACTGACTTCAGCCTCGTACTTGCCGTTGGAGGCTTTAATAAGCCCGAGTGGAAGAGCTTTCAGGAAGGATGAGTCGTGAGCCAGGGAAACAGCAAGTGTAACGCTTTGCCATGTGAGATGATTCGAGATACAGGTAACATGTGGAGAGCGCGGTGGGAGAGGCTTTTTTTTTTTTATTTTTCTTTTTAATGATGGTTGTTTTTAAGGCATCTGTGTGTCAAAAAAAACAAAAAAAGAAGAAGAAGAAAAAGATGGAATATACACAGGAAATTAACGATACAGGTGAGAGAGACAATAATTCCGCCACAGTCTACTTGAACACAAAGGACAACGCAGCAGGGGACATGAGGAGGAACAATTCTTCTATTATGATGGGAAGGAGGTTACCAGAAATCAATGATCACGCATCAGCTACATGGAATGATTGGAATCTTTAAATCATGAAATACAATCTATGATATAGTAGGAACAGAACAACACAGCATGTTATATTAAGAACAATGCAGAATTCATATGGATAAAGAATTGAAGGGAAGATATACTATGTCATTCGGGATAGAAGTTACTTACTTTTTTTTTATTTTTTAAAAAAGATTTTTTTTGTTTTTCTGAGAGCGAGGAAGCACACAAGCCGGTGGAGCTGGAGGCAGAGGCAGAGGGAGAAGCAGGCTCCCCGCTGGGCAGCGAGCCCGATGTAGGGCTCGATCCGAGGACCCCGGGATCATGACCTGAGCCGAAGGCAGTCGCTTCACCGACTGAGCCACCCGGCACCCCTAGAAGTTACTTATTTGACAATATTTTTACCCAGCATTTTAATCAGATGCTACTCTTCTTCAATTCTTCTGCAAGAACTTTTGACAAGTTATTTAAAGATGAATTCTTGTAGGCATAATAAAACTGATTAAACAGTTCAGTAAGGTTAAAATGAAATTTAATTTTTCTCGAAGTGTGACTGACATGTAAAGCAGCGGATTTCATAGGAGGAAAGATAAGGAATAGAACAGAAGTACTTGTGATAAAAATGAAAGGACACTTACTTTCACATTCAATTTTCATTTAAACCATTTCCACACATGAAATTTGCTCCTAAATCTAGAAAATAAATATTTTCTTTTTTTTTCCCTATGACAATTTCTTTTTTTTTTTCCCTATGACAGATGCTGCCCAATTTCTACCATCTCATTAAATTTATGGTAAGATAAATCATTCCGTGAGTATATTTATCTTATATTTATTATGCCACAATTCTTTTTGCTGGCTTATTTCACTTTCCATGGGTGTTTCAATCTCAAGGAAATCAATCAACTGATCAGTGGTCAATGGTGCCATCCCACATGACTATCTTTTGTTCTTCAGTTTAAAAGAGACTTAAATCCTAAATGGAATTAATGTTATCTAAAATAAATATACAATCTTTACTTGTCTTTTTTGTTAAAAAAAAAAAAAGTAATCTTACACAGGTGGATTTTACCAATGATTCCTTGATACCAACTTTTGTCTTTCCCCCAAAGACTACACACAATGAAGCTAAAAATCTCACATCTTCTATAATTTTCTTATATCATAAATATGTCCCCTCGGGATCCCTGGGTGGCGCAGCGGTTTGGCGCTTGCCTTTGGCCCAGGGCGCGATCCTGGAGACCCGGGATCAAATCCCACGTCGGGCTCCTGGTGCGTGGAGCCTGCTTCTCCCTCGGCCTGTGTCTCTGCCTCTCTCTCTCTCTCTCTCTCTCTGTGTGTGACTATCATAAATAAATAACAATTTAAATAAATAAATAAATAAATATGTCCCCTCATACTCTTTTTATTTTCCTTTTGAAAATTAGTGTAATTTCTTACAAGGATTACGGAAGCAGGATTTGGGCTCATTGCCTGCGATCTAGTGCTCATTCAATTTGTATCCTTTTCTAATCTAGAGTGAGATAATGTCTTTAAAAATTTCACATTCAAAAGTGATTCTGGAAACGATTTTTTTTCTTTTTTCCTTGAACTTATTTGAAGAACACTTGACAGATATGATTACATATACCTAAGGTGTATAATGTGATGATTGAATGTACGTTTACACCGTGGATTGAGTACCAAGATCAAGATAAGTAAGATCGTGGTCATCACTTTACAATGTTAACTTGTGTGTGGTGAGGGCCCTTAAGATCTATTCTCAACACCTTGCAAGTGTACAATACTGCATTAGTAACTATAGTCACCATGTTCTACAAGAGATCCTCAGAACTGAAAGTTTGACCTGTTTCCCTCTCCCCAGCCCCTGACAACCCAGCATCCCATTCTCCATTTCTATGAAGTCAGATTTTTTTGTTAATTCCACATATAAGTGGAATTAACATACAGTAAACCAATTTTTGAGAACCTTACTCATCTGCACTGTTTGAAGGAGGCGTATTAGGTGCTTGGCACATCTGATATGACTTGGGGAGATTTCAGAAAACTTGTCATCCTTTCTTTAGGTGGTTATTTTTCTTTGCATGTTGTAAAGAAAGTAATGGCAGCAACACTTGAAATCTAACTCCTAGTTTTCCAGTGGAAATCCAGGAATCAAAGGCTGGAAGGAAAAAGTGGGGGAAGGAAAGAGAAGAGTGGAAGGAAGGGAGGAAAATTATTGCTAAAGATTATAGTGACAGATGTACTGGCAGACACAATTATGGGGAAATCCGTGGAAAAATGCATAGGTATGGAATGCTGTTAGCAGGCTGAACCTGTTCTGTCTGGTATCAATATGATAAATAATGGTGGAATGTATAGATTTACATTCTGCTCATCTCTACAAAATGTCACCTTATATAACTATCAGAGTGTAAAATGGAGATGTTTGATTACCGAAATTGCATCACTTTCTGTAAGTAATACTTTGTTTGCAATATTTAGAGAGAGCCATAACAAAAATCTGGCCCAAAGTACATTCTTATGTGGACAGACAGGACCTAAGATTAATGTTCCCTGCTTTTCCTAGAGCTCAAAGTGACCCATATCATTGAATTTATTAGTGAAGTTTGACATCGGATAAGTTCTCTGCATTGTATGTGTCTGATTGGATAATTTGTTATCCTGCATTCATAGATAATAAAATATAGAGTGTATTTCCTTCAGTGTTGACCCTCAGGACAAACACTTACAGAATTGATATGATGGGGTATCTGGGCGAGTCAGTGGATAGGACGTCTGACTCTTGATTTCAACTCAGGTCATGTTCTCAAGGTCCTCGGCTCTGTGATCAGCAGAAAGTCCGCTTGAGATTCTTTCTCTCTCTCCCTCTGCCTCTCCACCCACTCATGCGTGGGCGTGTTTGCATGGGCATGCACTATCTCTCTCAAAGAAATAAAATCTTAAAAAATAAAAAAAAATTAGTATGCTGTTTTACGACTCCAAAAGTTTACCAGTCAATATACATTTTATACACCTTGATAATAAAAAAGAAGCAAGAAAGGAAATAAAATAAATTGAGTGTAGAAATTGGATTTGGCCAACTAGACATAATTACTAACACATTCCCCACCCACTGTCACTAAGTCAATTATTTGGAGAATATGATTTTTTCCCAGGTAATACAAAACATTTTAGGAAATCAACTATAGTACTGCAGCTTCTCAAATTATTGATATATATAATATACAGAACACATAAACACACATCATGAGAAAGATTGTGGGAACTCACACATAGAATCATCTTCTTTTCATAGCGGGTACAAGGAGTTGATTAATAAATTTATTTTCAATGTATCTTAATAGCTTTTAAATTATTAAAGTTTAAAAAAATATCTTTCTGTGGCATTTGTTTTGTTCTTATTTACTGGCAAATAGAATAGATATTTGCAAATACAATTTGTAGTCAGTGGGACATATTGGACGAACTCTTTTGGGGCAATAGCCAGTTATAAATGTTCATTGTCTTTTCCTCTCGGGACTGAAAAACAACCAGGTATTTAATTTCATTAAATACTATTTCAAAGTGATCAATAAAGATCTGATCTTTAAATTATATAAATGCTAATTAGAGTGATTATCTAATCAGAGTAAAAATTAGTCATGTTAAGCCTAGGCGTTTTTTACAATTATTTCTATCCTGAAATTATGTATATTTTTTTCAAAAATTTAAGTCTTATTTGAAATAGACTAAAATATTTTCATTGACTTTCTTTTGTTACATCAATTTGTAACTATTCCAGTTAATTTATGTTCTCTATTTAAAGTCATCTATAAATCTAACCCAATCCCAATTATAATAATTAAGTGCAGTATTTCCTAATTGCTACATCTGTCAAGTAGAAATTATTTCTTTGAGCCACCAGGGAACATTGAAGTATTAAAGGCCATTGCATCAAATTATATCTGTTCTTTGAGCTTCTATTCAAAGCATTTAAATGGTTTATTCTCATGTAATTTTGATAGTTTTAATTGGGAATTTTTTTATGTTAGATTCTAAAAGCTATTTTCTCTGTTTTGACTATAAGAACTTAGGTCACAGTTTCCAGTTTCTTGGTTAAATATGTTATTGCATATTTTTTTTTACCTGATTGTCAATTTTAATTTAAATTATTTTTAAAAGAGGTTAGTCCAATGAAAATGGAAATTATCTGAAATTAATCTTAAAGGCCTAGCTTAGGCAATAAAGACATAAAATTTGCTATATGGATAATGTATTTATAGGTAATAATTTTTGTTTTACTCACCAGGAGAGTAAAACTGTTAATATATTCAAAACAATGACAGCAGCAAAATATCATCAGGATTTTCACAGACTTTAACAAGCTCATATAAAAATTCCTTTACAAAATTAGAGCCAAGAATTGTCCAAATGATTTTCAAATATAAAATAAGGACAATGTTTCCCATGAACCTACAATTATATCTATATACTCAGCTTTTTCATATCTTGATCTAATAAAGTTTTATAATTATCCATCTCAAAGAAACAGATGCAAAATGAAAATGTTTCTAATTGACAGGCTCCAAATTTCTAATTCATCTTTACTTTCCACTCTCACTCCAGTCGGCTTATGATTCGCCAAAATACTTTTATCTCCACCTTCAAAATACAAATTATTTGACAATTATTTCATTACCTTTATACTTGGGTTATTAGAATAGCTTTCCCAATTCACTTCCTGCTCCTGTTCTTAAGTCCTGTTTCTCTACTGTCAACAGAGGGGTCATAATATTACTTCTAGTGCCTAAGTGTCATTATCATTGTTTTGCTCAAAACTTTTGTTGGCTCCCTATTTCTCTCAAAGTAAAAGTCAAAGTTGTTAAAAGTGTCTACCAAATGGTGTCTCAATCTGCTCTAGCTGTAGTGTCCATCTGGGTGTTCCTCAAACCCATGAGGCATATTCCTGCCTCAGGTCTTGTCTTTGCTCTTCAATTTATCTGTAACTCTTTCTCCTCAATAAACACATGGCTTGCTCCTCATCTACTTCCATGTCTTAAATACAATTCTCTTAATGATGAGTGTGCTGTCCATTCTTTAAAAAAAGAAAAACTAATGGCTCCCATTCTTAATTCTTTTTTTTAATTTATTTACGTCTGAAGCTTAATTATATTTTTAGTTATTTTCATTACCTATCTCCACAAGA
Source organism: Vulpes lagopus (assembly GCF_018345385.1). NCBI lineage: Eukaryota > Metazoa > Chordata > Mammalia > Carnivora > Canidae > Vulpes > Vulpes lagopus. Next base: position 3,374,673 of record NC_054838.1, on the reverse strand, counting down.
ACATTAGCTCCAGTGAAGAGCAAACATTTGCATATTTTTTCACAGTTCTTTTCCCATAGCTTGTAAGTAAGCCTGTCACATAAAATACGGAGTTGTACAGTGCAGAGATAAATAAAATTTCTTTGGGAACCTAACTTTGATAAGGCCAGTAGCAACACAGATTGAAACTCAAGAGTGACTCACTGTGCTGGACGTATCCCATTAGCCAACCTTCCACAACCTCCAGTATTTTTCTTTATATATATATATATATACATATATATATATATATATATATATATATATATTTTATTGGTGTTCAATTTGTCAACATATAGAATAACACCCAGTGCTCATCCCATCAAGTGCCCCCCTCAGTGCCCGTCACCCAGTCACGCCCACTCCCGCCCACCTCCCTTTCTACCACCCCTTGTTCGTTTCCCAGAGTTAGGAGTCTCTCATGTTCTGTCTCCCTTTCTGATATTTCCCACTCATTTTTTTTCTGCTTGCTCACCCTCATGCTTACAATTCCTCCCACCTTCATTTTGGTGAGATTAAATTCAATCTCTCTTCTACATTGTTTAGTGTTGAATAACATCTTTGTATTACTCTGTCTGGTACTCTGTCTGGTGTAAGATTTCTTTCACAATATGTAGATGAATAGTTTTTACAGCAAAGTGTATATAATCATAAAACTAGAAACCAAAATGTTCCTGAAAAAAGGGATAGACAAATTTAGTTATGTAAAATCATGTAATAAATTTCTATCTAGTAAATAAAATGAATAAACTAGATTTAGATCACACAATATTGAGTGAGCCAATAGAATGCAAAATATGTATTGAATGTGATAAATATATATTCAAAACATATCCACAATATTATACATTATAGTAATTCAAAACATACAACAATAGTATTTAATAGGTCCATTTATAGAAAAATACAAGAATTTGGATACAAAGAGACACCAATTTCAATATATTATCCCCTTCTACCCTCAGGAGAGAAAAAAATAAAACATGGATAGAAAGATAATTGAAAACATCTACAAAATATCTGGCAAAATCTTTAATAAAGAACAATCTTAAATCTTATGAAGATCAGAGTTACTATTTTATCCTATGTTTACATGGGTTTTATATTTCAGAGATTCAGGATTTTCCAGTTTGCATAAATAAAAAAAAATATCAGTAAGATTTTTCAACTTCTGGTTTTAGACTTCAAATCCTTTATCACTATCAAATACATATTTCGAAAGTTGTGTGGAGGACACAAGGAAATATGTACAAAAACATTATTAAAACTAGAAGATTTTATATTTTCTGTAATAAAATAGGTGAGGGTTGCAGGTGCATTACTGGGCAAATCATTCAATTGCTCTGGGGCTCAGTTGCCTTGACTATAAAATCAAACAGTTGGGTGACAGGGCGTATAAATCTCCTTAAAACTCTTATTTTGTGAATATAAAGACAACCTAATTTATTCATAGTAACAAGTAGCTTGCACTCTGGTCAAATCCTTCTTGATTATTACAAAAAAGGCTTTATTACTGTACTTCTGGTGCTTGCTAAAAGCACTTTTTCTCATAAGAACATATTAGGTACTTTCACAGAGCCCAAATAATTTTCTAATCAGGTGTTTCTCCACTCTCTTTTTGTAATTCCCTCAGAAGAGTACTATAGAAATCAAGTAGTATAATCTTATTTAGTATTAGCTAAATAAGAACTGCAAAATTTTATTCTTCCTTAGCATGTACTAAATAATGTGAAAAATAATTATTTCAGTGGTCCTATGTATACTCACAATAATAGGATGTTAATAATTGCAAGACTAAGAAAAAGGAATGATGGACAGAAAATCTGATAAAGGCAGGATTACTTCTGTTCTAAAAATAGAAAAAAAAATTTCCCTCCACCAAACTGCTTTGGTAATGAAGTCTCGTATTTCAGAAAATGACATATAATATATGATGAATAACAAATGTTCTTCCAAGGAGCAAAATACAGTTTATATAAATGGTAAGGTCTTCAGTGGATTTGTCCTTGTTTCCCTTGTGAAAAGAAATAGTAAATTTTTCCTTGATATTCCTTTGAAATGGGGATGCAGAGTATGGGGTTAGTCATCTGAGAACATTTTAATATAACTGTCTAGTGTAGGCTAGAGAAAAGCACATGATGAGTTACAATATATTTCATCCTATGAAATATTTCAAACTTACAAAAATGCATAAAATAATATGTACACTATTAACAAACACTAACATGTTGCCAAATTTATTTTGGGTTTGGAAGACTTTATTATAAAAATTTTTTAAAAAAATATATGTATTCACATTATCTAGTAGTTATAGCTAAACGATGACTGTGGAATGATAGGCTAAGTTATATCCTCAATTTTGCATTCTATCAATGCAAAATTCTATCTATCTATCATCTATCTATCTATCTATCTATCTATCTATCTATCTATCTCTACATGCTTACCTATCCTCTATCTTCTGAGATTCTTTTCTGGCATATAAGAACAAACAACTTCATATTCTACAGAAATAAGCCTTATAGAGAACAATTTTATAAGGATAAAAGATAACCAAGGTCTACAGGCACTGTGATATTACTTGAAATTTTCTCTCTTAAAGGTGTTGGAAAAGTAGAAAAAAAACATGCTAAAGGTAATATTGTTAGCTCTAAGTGGAAATAGCCAGCCCAATATGCTCATAATATAAACAAAGACAAATCTATCCCAGTTGAAATGTCAAATTTTCCTCTGCTCTACTCCATTAATTTATTTACAAACCAACTAAAGGTCTGAAGTTTATACAAAGCACCCTATGAAACAGTAAGAACAGGGAGAAGCCGTGTGAACATAATTCCACTGGAATTCAGGGAAACAACAAAAAATAAACTCAACAGGTGACTAAAAACTATTCACCCAAATAAATATATGAAAGAAGATAAATAAGTAAGTAAATAAGTAAATAGTTTTTACATGTACTAACATCTCTCATGCTGGTAATGGGATTCCCATGCTGGTAATGGGTAGTTGGTGACTGTAAATGTTTAACATTTTCTAGTTAAGATGATGGAGTTTCTTTGCTATGACCACTCATTACCCAACTATTGACTTCCGTTTTACTTACTAATCCTTATGACCTATAGCTACCATATATTAATGAATCCATTGAAACTACATTTGCTTTATCATTTATGCTAAAACTCAATTTTACAATTTTTCATATAAAATCTTTTGCTTCTTTTCATTCTGGTTTATTTTTTGGTGTAAAACTGGTAATTCCTGAAAGGATTTTTGGTAACAGTGTATCCTGAACTCTAAGAAACTACATGTATATATACTTGGACTGCGGGAGGGAGGGGATTAGAAGGAGTTAGAATAATTGGTGATCCATAATGTTATTGTCTGAGGCACTCAATGTGCGAACTGGCACACTGATATCATAAGTTCTGATACTAAGTGTGCAGGAAGTTCCTTGCAAGGAAAGAATTCCCTCAGGGCCAATGCTTAGAGCTCTGATGCTACACCTTTAATTTATTCCTGGTTTTGTTTGGATTTTTAGTTTCTCACTTAAATATGTCAATTATCCATTCTTACAGTGATCATTTCAGTTTGCTATTTGATTCTATTTCTGAGAAGCACAAATATGATCAACAGGGAATATAAACTTCTAGTCCCAATAAGATGGTAAAACTCATCTCTTTCCAATTCTCCCTTAATAAAACTATAAAACTCAGAAATCAACAACAAGTAAACAAAGAAGGATACTAAAAAAAAAATGTTAAGAAAGGGAAGATGGACTAAAGAAAGATCACAAGATTGGAAGAGTAGCATCTCATGACTTCCACCCTGCCCAGAATGTAATACAGACCCAGTATCTTCTGAACCCCAACAAAGCAGCAGAAGAAAGCCCAGGTAGATGCATTCACTATGGATTGTATGGGAGTCCCACTGAAAATATGAGGAATCCCATGCACCAGCAGGTGATTTCTACAAAAAACAGTGTGTTGGTTTATGGAAGCACTCTCAGCCCCCAAGGAGCTATAGGTTTTGCTTTGGGATTGAACCAACAGGAAGAAGCCAGGACTAGGGAGACTGTCCCTATGTGGAGTCATGGGGAACGGTCCCTATGTAGGGGCAACACTGTGGCATGACAAGGAAGATGTCCAGTGAAGAGGCCTAAGGAAGTATTCTCTGTCTAGATGGGCTGCATCTTCTATCCCTTACCTGGATGCACCAGGCAATCCAGCAGCACCAGCAGGGACTAGCAAGAACCTCAGAAACAAAAGACAAAAGTCAGACCAAAAGCAGCATAAAATCTCTAAAAATTACATTGTTACTGGAGCCAAAGCCAAGACAAATTTGGCATGCAAATTTCAACAAGTTGGCTAAAGTAACAAATTTAAGTAGTGGGATGCCTGGGTGGCTTAGTGGTTGAGTGTCTGTCTTTGGCCCAGGGCATGATCCTGGGGTCTTGGGATCAAGTCCCGCACTGGGCTCCCCACATGGAGCCTGCTTCTCCCTCTGCCTGTGTCTCTGCCTCTCTCTGTGTCTCTCATGAATAAATAAATAAAATCTTTTTAAAAAATTAAATGATACATGATGTATTCTAACATATAACCAAAATGTATACAATAAATGAAAAAAAATTAATCGTACCAAGAATCAAGACATTCACAATTTGAATAAGAAAAAAATGATCACTGTATACTATATAGAGATACATCAGAGGTTGGAATTATCAAAGATTTTAAAGTAACCATCATAAAATGCTTTAACAACCAATTACATATTATCTTGAAACAAATGAAAAAAAGAGAGAACCTCATCAAAGCATCAAAGCAATAAAGATATGAAAAACAACCAAAAGAAAATTATGACTTTGAAAAATACAATATAGAAAACTAAATGAAAATGAAGAGACTCAATAGCAGAATAAATATATACTATAAGAAAGTAATGAATGATCTCCAAATTTTTGTTGTTAGAATCCTAGAGAGGAGAAAGAGTAACACTGAGAAGAATATTTGGAAAGTAGAGGCTCAAAATTTCCTAAATTTGACAAAAGACATACACTTACAAATTTAGAAAGTTGGATCTCCTGAAAATGTCAAAAATTTTCAAATATAAATGCAAATACATCATAATTAAGCTCTTAAGAGTTAAAAACAGAAAAATCTTGAAAGTGATGAGAGATAGGATGAATTACATACAGGGTAACATTGACTTGAATGATAACAGAATTTTCACACGAAGCCATGGAAGCCAAGGAGATGACATTTTTCAAATGATGAAAGAAAAATTCAGAATAACTGAATTCTATAATTAATGAAAGTATCATTTAAGAATGAAGAGGCAACAAAATCATTCTCAGAAGAAAAAACTATGAGAATCTGTCACTAGAAGAGCTACTCCTGTAGAATAACAAAAAAGTTATCAAGACAGAACAGCACTAATTACAGAAGTCTTAAAATTCCAGAAAAGGAAAGAGCAATAAACTTTATAAAAGAATGGTAAATTTGAGCACAAATTTTTAAAAATCAAATTTTTATTTCAAACAAAAACTATAACATTGTCAATTGTGATGTTCAAATGGAGAGGAAACATTCAGTATAAAATAACTCAAAAAGGGGTAAGAGTCTACATTTCACTTGAAGTAATAAAATGTTTGGTAAACAACAGTATATATATATATATATATATATATATATATATATATATATATATAGTAATACCTAGAGCAATACTAAAAAAAAAAGCAATATACTGAAAAAAGTCGCAAATACAGCAAGATAGAATGCTAAAAAATGTTCAAATTACCACATGAGGAAAAACAGAGAAACAAGAACCAGAGGAAACAAACAAAAACACAAATAGTAAAATGCAAGACTTAAGTTTCAATTGAGTGATAATTACATTAAATATAAATAGTCTAGGGATCCCTGGGTGGCGCAGCGGTTTGGCGCCTGCCTTTGGCCCAGGGCGCAATCCTGGAGACCCGGGATCGAATCCCACGTCAGGCTCCCGGTGCATGGAGCCTGCTTCTCCCTGTGCCTGTGTCTCTGATCTCTCTCTCTCTCTCTCTCTCTATCATGAATAAAAAAAAAAAATATATATATATATATATATATATATATATATATAAATAGTCTAAATACATGAATTAAAATGTAGACTAGAATAGTGTATAAAGAATAAAAAATAAAAAATAAAATGATGGAGCTATGTACTTTCTACAAGACGGTCACTTCAAATACAATGACATACTTAAATTGAAAACAAAAATTATGAAAAAGATATCACTGAAAAACCATATATTAGTTTTACAGATGAAATGGGGAATATGACTACTGAGCCTACATCATTTAGAAGAGAAGGGAATGCTATGAAACATATGTTGAAAAATTTGTTGAATTAGAAGAAATGGACAAATTCTCAAGACCAGAAGCTACTAAAACTCTGTCAAGATAAAATAGATAATCTAAATAAAAATGTAACCCTTAATGGAAACTTCAGGGGTGCCTGGATGGCTTAGCTGGTTAAGTATCCAACTCTCGTTTTGGCTCAGGTCTTGATCTCATCATTCATGAGACTGAGGACCATGTTGGCCTCTGCACTCAGGGGAAGTTGGCTTGGATATTCTTTCCATCTGCCTCTTTCCCCACACATGTGCTCTCTCTCTCTCTCTCTCTCTCTCTCTCTAAAATAAATAAATGTATCATTTAGAAAAGGAAAAAAAAAGAACTACTCTCAGAAGGCTTCACTGGAAAATTCTACCAAATTTTTAAATGAAAACTAACACTTATTTTATGCAATAATTGTCAGAAAATAGAAGAGAGAGAACGTAAAGTCATTTTATGAAGCCGGTATTACACTGGGATCAAAATCAGATAGAAAGAGTTCCCCCCAAAAATATATATACTTCATGAATATAGAGACATAAATTCTTGTCACAATATTAGCAAATAGAATTCAGCAATATATAAAGCAAATACACAACATCATCAAATGGAATTGGTTCCAAGGAAGCAAGACTAATTCAGTATTTGGAAATCAATTAATGTAACTGCCTCATGAAGAAGTTAAAGACAAAAGTGCATGATAGCAATTGGTGCAAAAAAAGCAGTGGAAACAAATCCACACCAATTTATGATAATATTTCTCAGCAAGTAAGGAATAGAATGGGATTATCTCACTCTGATAAAGAGCATCTGTAAAAGAAATCTCCAGTTGCTCATATCCTTAATGATAAAAGACTGAATGTTTTCTCTCGAAGATCAGGAACAAGGCAAGAATAACTTCTGTTCACTTTTATTCAACATAGTGCAGGAAGTTCTAGCCAGCACAATAAGCTAAGAAAAATAAATAAATAAAAGTCATACACATTAGAAAGGAAAAAAAGAACAAAAAACAAAACTGCTCTCTACAAAGATGACATGATTATCTGTTTAGATCCCAACAAGTCGTAACAAATAGCAATAATGTTAACTACAACAACAAAGAAAAATCTCTAAGAATTAGTGACTTTACCTAGTATAAAAGGTCAATGTACAAAAATCAGTCACTTTCACTTTTTTAAAAACTTTTCTTTAGATTGATTGATTGATTTAAAGTTTCTCTGTACCTAGTGTGGGGCTTGAACTCACAACCCTGAGATCAAGAGTTGCATCCTCTACTGACTGAGCCAGGCAGGTGCCCCTCAATCACATTTTTATATACTAGAAACAAACATGTGGACGCTGAAATCAGAAGTACAATACAGATTTTAATGGCTCCAAAGAAAAGGAAACATTTTGTCTAAATCTAACAAAATATGTATAATTGCATACCGAAAATTACAAAAGGCTGTTGAAGAAAATCAAAGACCTAAAAAAAAAAAAAAAAAAAAAAAAAAAAAAAAAAAAAAAAGGAGAGTGATACTGTGTTCATGGATTGGAAGACTCAATTGGAGTAAGGAAGTCAAAATGTAAAGCTGGTGCAATCTCAAATCTGAATAAGGTTCGTGGATTGTATTTAGGTCATTTTTCTTGTTATGGAAAATTAAATTATAGTTATACATGGTGCTGCCATTGAGGAGAATTGGGGGAAAACCACAAAGGATTTCTCTGTGTCTTAAAATAGCCAATGGGCCTAAAATCACCTGAAACTTAAAGTTTATACACACACGCGCACAGACAGATAGATGATTAGCTTGGTATATAGATATAGATACATACATATAATTAACAGGAAATGTTCATTTCTTATCCTTTCTATGCCTACGTCATCTGTAGAAGCTTCAGCTGGAAGCACATTATAACAGTAAAAGCTGATGAACACAGAAAACAAATTGCAGCTTAAGAACCATAAAAGAAATAAGCACCCTACGTACTGACCACGCCGGTGGATCTGTGTTTGCAGAATAAAGCCGGACAAGTTCTCCCCACGGGTGCTGTTGCTGAGGAAGACATCTGTGCATTTGTATGAGCAGGGAGGTGAGGGTGTGTCAGCTCAAAAAACATTCACTTTCTTCTAGAAAGATGATAGAGTTTATCCTTGGGCTATTCTTTTGCTTAAAACTTGATGAAGCCATTATGCCTAAGATTTAGGGGGTGTTGGATGGTCTTATGCTACATCTGAGGGTTCCCCAGTAGTACTGGGGTAGGCCGTATATGTGCATTTGGATCTTTGGGGCAAATCCCAACACCAACCCAAAACTTGGTTTCAAGAGATGATTATGAGTGTCCATGATTCTCTTTTGTTTCCATTAAAAAAATACAGATGATTCTATTCAACTGAAAGGGCTGGCTATGTGAAATAACCTATTTAAAACATGAAAGTGGGTTTTCTTTCTTGTCCATAGAGATGATTATTAAAAAAATAATTTTAAATGATACAGAAAAAAGTTAAAGGTGTTTAGGCTGAATATTTTAGTTAAACTGTTTAAAAACATACTATCATACAGTCCTTGCTGCTTCAAATCTAAGATGGACACTTTCATATTTTCATACATTTTTCCAATAGCCCACCTACTTGTTCTCAATTCGTAAGTGCCATCATGTAACTTTGAAAATAGCTGAGACTGAGCTCTTCAGTACACAAGAAAATGACAGGTTCTTGATTACTGAAAATGACAGTTTAAAAATGCACATGAGAATTTTCTTATTCTAATGTATGCAATGCAAAGTGTAAAAATCTACAGTTGTATTATTTTTAGCTCTTTACGTTTACAAATTACCTAGCAGCAAGGGGGCAGTGTGATGCAAAAAAAAAAAAAATGTACATTTTGATCAGCAGTAGTTTTTGTTTTGTTTTTTTTGTTTTTTGTTTTTTTGTTTTTTTTGTTTTTTGTAACCAAGTTATCTCTACTGGACTATGGAAATGTGGCAGCAGCGCCTGATTGTCAAGACTGCACATCTCCCTTCCACAGCTTCAGGAAAATGAGACAAGGATGCTATTAACTGAGCAGAGAAAGCAGGGTTAAGGTTCTCTATTTGTGAAGAGATGCAGGAGAACGATGGATAGAGACCACTCTGGAGCCAGACTGTCCTGGTTGAATTCTGGTTCCACCAACACGAACCCCCTGACCTCTCATGGATCATTCTACCTCCTGGGACCTCAGGTCTCTTACTTTTCAGTTGGGAATGATAATAAAATCTTGTAGAGTTGTGAGGATTGAATGATTAACACGTTGCTGGCTTACAAGAGTGCTTCAGACATAGTCAACGCGTGATACAATGTTAAAATTACAGTTTTTCACATTGCAGGGTATAATCATGTATTCCTCTGGATTATTTGGCAATATAAACGTAAACACTTTGACCAGCTAAGAAATACACAGTCACACACACACACGCACACACACACACACGTGCACCTCTCTCTGTTTCTTCTCCCCTTCTTAATATCGAAAGTATTTAAATACATAAATAAGAATATATATTTTTGAGCAAATAGCTTTCTCATGCAAAAACTGTGTGTAACTATATCTCTATTTTGCAGAGATAATTACATGTGACAAGCTGAACATGTTATATTTTCATACTCTGCGCTGCTTGTTGTTTCTTTTCCAATAGTTCTACGATCATAACCTTCAGCTATAATCATGACCCCCAACTATATCGGGACATAAATCTTTGAGAAAAATAGCATCCTAATGCTGGGGAGCTATTGGCTTAGTGGGGCCATTCATTGTACTTTGCTTCCTTATCACATACTACTGTGCCACTGGGTTTTAGGGAAATCGCCCAGGAAAATAAAGAAACTTCAAAAGAAATGGTTTCCGTAATAGGGATGCTGCTGCTGCTGCTACTACTACTACGGAAGACTGCAAGCATTACGTATCCAGGAATAAGTTTCTGTGACTGTCAAAAATGCTCTACCAAAATAGAAACTAGGACATTACTTTCGGGAATTACAGTCTAAGGACCATGTGTTGTATGGACCCAGAATATAGATAAGAGCCTATCATTACCTATAATGATAGTTAGTATTCAAATTGCTTTCCAAGTCATATTTCTCTTATTGCTAAGATAATTTCATTTTTTTCAATGTCTCTAACAGTCACTGATCTTTATACATATATAAGGTAGGTAGGATACGGCTGCCTATCTATCTACCTACCTATCATCTCTCTATTCTGAATATGTGTCACCTAACCCTAAACTTCCTCTGAGTGTTGCCAGGAGTGCTATGTGAAACACACGAAATCCTTGACCCTCTCTTTATGCATACAATAAAAGTTACAGGAAGATAAGAGAACAAAGGCCACAGAAAGAGAAAACCATGCATTTTGAGCATTTTCTTCATCCTGTCACCAGAAGCTTAGTGAGGGACTGTGTGATTTCCACCAGCTCAGTGAATGTTCACAGGATTTCTTCCAGCTAGACTATGAGAGTCATAAATTTCAGAGCTATAAGACAACATAAAGATCACTTGAGAAATAAGAAACATGAACACCAGTGATAATCATGACCCTGACCCTAACACACACCCTTATATATTATACCTATATGGATTACATATATATGTAGCACATACATGTTACATATGTGTGTGCATTTAGAGACATGCATGTGTAACGCACACATACATACCTCAGGATGATTTTGTGTAATTTTCTATAACCTAAAGCACCCCAGAGTTTATTTTTCTCATTGAGTTTGGAAGAAATTTATTTTTCCATCTTTCGTAAAGCTAACACTCTATAGAACTGGTTTTTGATAGCTCATCATGCACTTCCGAGACATGGACCTGAACCAAGATTGCTCTTCTAAAATATTTTTGTGACAGTCTCATTCTAGAGGAGGCAGGAAGATAGATGAGATAACAAGAAACCATTTATTTATAAGAATTGTTTTTTCATTGATTGACATCTGAACTCAAAGAATATATGGTTTTACTTTCCCCTAAGAGGATGAATCAAATCTGTCAACCTAAATTCTACTAAGGCAAATATTCTTTATTGCATCTGATGAATCAGAGACTGGTTTCTATGTCAGGGCACAAAGCTTAGAGCTTAGCTCCTTGCTCCAAATTAAAATTATCATGATTTGCCATGCAATCTGGAATAAGCCAATTAATATATTTTCTTTAATTAGATTTCTTGGTGACTTGTGTTAAAAATTAAAAACCTTTTAATTCTTTTTATTCTCATCACTCCTTTCAGCTTTCTGAAATTTATTGGTACAGATTAGCTCATTAAAAATGATAGAGTTCAAAAAAAATGATAGAGTTCTTAAGCTTGGATATTAAAAGAGTGAAATGTGAGTTAAACATCGAACTATAGAAATGACATTTTTTTTTTACTATGATTTGAAGTCTCAAAGTGAGATGGGGGAAATGTTGATTGTTTTGCCTGTTCTATCCGAGGATCTGAAAATAATTTTTGAATCTTTATTTTTTAGTCCTTGATTTTCTTTTAGTCCTTGATATAAACTAAAACCGAAATCAACCATCTCGCTGAGAAGCACCTATGAGCAAAACTTTCTTAAGCAGCACACACTGCATTTCATCTTCAAAGAAAAGATTTAAATGTGGCCAAATCAAATAGAGTTTGTATTCTTCTGTGTGTTAAAAAAAAAAAAAAGATACAGTGCCCAGACATTCTCTTCCAAAAGATGATTCAGCCCCATCCTTCAAATTGATGGCCAAGCGTCTGAAGTTTTAGTTGTCCTCCATTATAACAAGAATGGCAAAGATATAAAATCACAAGAAAAGGCTTTGAATGTTGAGTAATGTTTCAAATTCTCACCTGCCACATGCAATTGGTTGAGATCCATATGGAGTTAGGTACGACCTTGATGCAGTCATCGTAGTAAAGAGTTTCACTACCAACAATATTAATGAGAGCAAGGAGAAGCGACACAAATACAAGTATTTACTAAAAGGCACTGGAAAATATGAATGACATTCGTTTTCAAAAACTTAATTCAGAAGGCAAAAAATAATGTAGTGTGTGTGGCAACACACATACTGGGAAGAAGATTTCCTCTCCATTAGGCAATGGAGCCTCACTTCTTCTTCTTGCATATTCTGTGAAAAAATTTACTTCTGTCATGACCAGAGCGGGATGGGTGAGCAAATATCTAACCTGAGACACTTCTGTGTTCATGCCGTGCCCATCAGGAACTAGTGAACTCTCAAGGTTAAAAGAAAGCTACGGAAAAGTCTCTGCAATCTCTCTACATTATATTCTAAGCACAATCCATAGACAAGCAATATTAGTATCAAAATAGACTTTTTAGAAATAAGAAACGATCCATTCCCTCTCTCACCTATGGAATCGAGACCTTCATTTTCACAAGATCCCCAGGTGGTTTTAGACAGATTAAACTTGAGGGGCATTGCTCTCCAGTATGCGCTCATCCTGACCGTAATGTAACATTTTCTAGCTATTGGGAAATCACTGTGGGGGATAACCTATTTCATAGTTGAACAATTCTAATCATTTTTAAATTCTCTCTTATATTAAGGGAAAGTCAGCTTCTCTGTTACATCTATCAAATAGTCATAGATTCTCCACTCTAGCTTTTAGGATGGATATGGGCAGATGATTGTCTTTTCCCCCTTTATTCCTTCTCAGCTCTTTCAGTCATTCCTTGAAAGACATAGCGCTCACATCATGTTAGATGCACTACTCTGATCACTTTTGGCGATTTTCACAAAGATGAAAGCAACTGAATCCAGTAGTCAAGGTTAAAGAAGAGATGACTGACTTATTTTGGGAGTGCAGAGAGAGGGGGGCTGCATCATCATGTGATCCCATGTTACGTTTACAGATACCGAGAACCCTGTGTCCTTTTTCAGCTTCTGACATGGTGCTAAATTATGCTGATGTCTTCCTCCTCTCCTCTACATATCAATTTGATATTTGGGACCCAAAGAGAAAGCTCTCTCAACGCAGACCATGTGAGGCCACATGCAAGTATTTGTCTTCTCCTCTGAAGTAGCTTTGATTAGTTAGCTGAAATATACGTATCCCTTTAAAATTCAGCACATCAAATCAGCCAACTTAGATGATTCAAAACCATGATTTTTTTTTTAATTTTAAGAAACTTCTATTCCTTCTGTCTTAATCTCTTTTAAGGCTGAAAACTGCTATTATTAACCCCATGGAAGAAATCAAGACTTTGATGTGGTTTTCTATATAGCAGTTCTTAAAATTTATAAACTGTATTGAATAACTCTGGCTATAGACAGGGTGTATTTTCTCTGATGTCTGAAATGCACAACCCCCTTCATAAATCTACTTATAATTTTTTTTTCTTTTTTAAATATGCGGTTTGTACTCAGAAAACAAAATGACTTGAATCTAGGACTACTTTAGGTCGGGATCTGGGCCTCATCAGTGATTGCATCATTCCCACTCTTGTGGTAGACATTGTCCATCTTTTAAAGGGATCCAAGAAATAGGTACATCTTTTAGAAAAAATAAAGTATTACATAGAATGCTATTATAAATGCTTTTTAAAAAAATATTTTATTTATTAATGAGAGACAAAGAGAGATAGAGGCAGAGACACAGGCTGAGGGAGAAGCAGGCTCCATGCAGGGAGCCCGACGTGGGACTTGATCCCGGGTCTCCAGGATCAGGCCCTGGGCTGAAAGCAGTGCTAAACCACTGAGCCACCCGGGCTGCCTTGTAAATGCTTTTTGAGATGATTTTGAATGGAAGGCCTAAAAAAACATTTTGGGATCTTTTGATATTAAGGTGTTAGATGCATTTTTTTCCATAACTATTGTAAGAAATTTTTCTTTGAAATTATTCTGTTAACCAAGACCCAAAGCAGTTCAAAAGCAATTGACCAGCATCTTAGAATAAAAGCCTGCCATCACGCAACAGGGATCTCAGATTATTACATTATCTTCACTAAATTCACATAGGTGCCAAATCTCACATAGGCTCTTTCATCATCAACATATGAAAAATGAGAATACACACACACCATCATCCATCCACACACGCCATATATCCATACTAGTGTCCCATTTAGTTACTGTAGGTAATGGGGTTCAGGACACACTACCCCATGAAGATGGACCTTGGCAAATTGAATATTTTAAACGGAAGGAATTTGAGAAGCTACAGGGCAGGAAGGACTTTCTGACCTTCCCCCAAAGTAGATCATAAGGCCCTCATTCTTATGTGATAGGTAACATCCCTGTATTTGGAAGAAAGGAACGTCCTTATCTCCGGAGACACAGGAACTATGAGGAATCTGAACAAACATCTTGCTAATTTCTCCCATTTGTTCCACTTAGTTCTTACCCCTTTTGTTCTGGCCCATTTTTTGACAGCTTTCCCTACATCATCAGCTCTACCGTAAAAACACTTAGGCTCAGCTTCTTTGTAAAATCTTCATTTTCTTATGAAGGCTCACATATCACCTCAAATTTATGCCACATAAATAAATTCCTCCGCTCTGGTCTTCTTAATCTGCCTTTTGTTATAGGGGACCCAGTCAAGAGGTTAGAAGGCCAGGGGAAAATATATCTGTCCTTCACTTTATAGGTGTTTAGAGGTTGTTAGTTTTATTACTTGCCTTCTCCCCAAACACTGATCACAAAGTGAAAGCATTCAAGCTTCATTAACTCACTCTTTAATCCTTGTGGCCATGGAAATAATTTGAGTGTGTGTGTTTTCATGATGATTGATTAAGCATGAATATAATTTTATGTCTGCCGCTCTTTGTTGCCTTGCCAGAAACAGCCTGTAACACAGTAAAAATTTTGTGTTGGGCCCCTTGATTCTGAAATGGTTTCTGAAGTTAACAAATGAGATCATTAATGTTGTGTACAAAATGAATTGTTATGAGATGGTTTTGTGCTTTGGTTTCCTTCTGGGCTAAATTCCCAACTAAATGCCATTAGAAGATTGTCATTTCTGGTATTCTTTATTTCAGAAAATATTATTCGGTTCATGTATCTACGTTGCCCATCATGGTGGACATTTCTTCTACAATCTTTTAATAATAATTCCTTAGGTGTTAAAATCATGTGGATTTTAAAACATATACCATATATAGAGCTATGCATTAACTACTTCCTAAAAGGTCCATAATGTATTTTCCTCAAAATCTCTTGACCTATAATATACAAGCACAGAATGATAATATCTCTTTCTAGTTCTCTGAACTTTTCACTAAAATATTTAACTCCAGCTCCACTAGTTTTTCTGTTTCAGATAATTAGAGTTAAAAACAAACCAAAAAAAAAAACCAGAATGATTCTAATAAACACTGTGACAGCCACATTCAGAGCTCAGGCCATTAAGAGAATGAAATTTAATCTAAAAATCAGAATGCTTCTTTTCCCCAACATCTTACCGTCACACGAACAAGGGTCCAAGATAATAATATCAAACTGTAGCTCAAGCAGCTATAAGGAATGACACTGCCTAAGAGGAAGTTCCTAGAAAACCCAAAGACAACAGATAAAAGAAGCAAGGATGCTGCATTCAAAGCCCTGACCCTTAAAGCTCCAGCAAACATTAAAAACAGCCCAATTCCAAGTCATATTAACATTAAATCTTACAGTAAGATCTGTTAACCTCAGTTTCTGCTACCCAAAACACCATGCCTGGCTTTCAACATAAAGTACTTGGCATATTAAAAGGAGGGAAAAACAGAGCCTTGAAAATTCAAAACAAGCATTAGAACCAAATTCAGGGAGTGGGAGAAGTTAAGTAGGTGGATGCAGAGGAATTTTAGGGCAGTGAAAATACTCTGTATGATATTATAATGGTGGATACACATCAGTAAACATTTATCTAAGCCCCTAGAATATCTTAATGTAAGCTATGAACTTTGGGTGATTATAATGAGTTAATGTGCATCATCAGTTGTAAAAAAATATGCCATTCTTGTGGGGGATGTTGATTATGGGGGAAGCTAGGCTTGTGTAGGGGCAGTGGGTATATGGGAAGTCTCTGTACTTTGCTCTCAATTTTGCTATGAAGCTAACACAGCTCTAAAAAAATCAAATCTTAAAAAATGAAATAAGACTCAGAAATGTAGTTCCTTCATTTCTCTACCCACATCTCAACTGCTCAATAATCACATGTTGGCTACCTCACTAGACAATTCAAATAGAGAACGTTATACAAAAGCCTACCTCTAACTCTGGGAAACGAACTGGGGGTGGTGGAAGGGGAGGTGGGTGGGGGTGGGGGTGACTGGGTGACAGGCACTGAGGGGTCACTTGATGGGATGAGCACTGGGTGTTATTCTATATGTTGGCAAATTAAACACCAATAAAAAATAAAGTTATAAAAAAAGTACCACATAGGTTCAATATTTTTGTCCAACCTGCTGTGCCAAATACCCGACACAGGATGTGATCATTATGCTATTTGACTCACACATTTTCTTTGCTTGGCAAATCCCCAAGATTTATGATTGTTTTAACATAAATTTCATACAATTTCACAAACAGAAAATCAGAATATTGCTCCATATCACTCTGGTGGTCAGGGTATAAGTATTGTTAGTGTCTTAGGCTCTTTCCATCTGCCAGATGCCTTCATGGTCTGCTTGTTTTAGGCAAACTGGCCAGACACTTGTCTGCATGAGTATACATAGTAAGTAGCCTATTTCCATGGATCAAATATAATATGAGACCATACTAAAATCTTAGGGGATCTAGGAATCCTCTGAAATTGTAGGCAACTTACAGGCATTTGGATTTATGTGTGTGGATTTACGAAAGTGTGTTATGAGTGTTGTTTTTTTTTTTTTTTTTCCCAGTGCAAGAGCGTAGATAGTCTCTCAGGAGATAATCCATGGTTTTTACCAGTTTAAAAAAAAAATATGAGACTCAAAGGAATATTAAATCACTGACCTATAAAGCAGAGTTGTTTTATCAGGATGCAAGACATCTAACAACTTACAGCTGAAGAATAATTGTTTAAATAACTGGCGATATCCCCTAGATGTTCAAGGCAAGTTTTGATACTTTAAGTAACTAACACTTTTAAACATGGAGAGGGAAATGGGTTGGAGGCAAGTATTTGAATGAAAGATGAATAAGCTACCTCTACGATGTTCACTAAAAATGTTCATCATGTTAAAAGGATTCCATGTATTCTGTAGGTGGAAGTGATTTCAGGAAACATTTCTTTCATCAACAAAGGGAAAGCATCACATGGAGCACAGCATTTTGGAGGGGATCACTTAGTTATCAAAGGAAACCACATCTTTATTCATGTGTTTGTAAAAAAAAAAGAGAAGATACACTCTTGCTGATTTTAATACCAAGCAGCATCTACTATGTAAATTATATTTTATTAAGGTAATCCTGAAGTCACTTTAATGCCCCATGACTTCTAGAACTCAGTAACTAATTTTCTTTGTTTATCCCGGCTGTAAATGTCTTTGATGCTGGATCCCAGCCTAGAATCACATGGAAACAATTATGTAATCATTTTGCATCACTATTTAAAAATAAATTATATGAGACTATTCAGACAAATTAAATCAAATTAAATTAACAAATTTTAAACTATCTTTGTACCAAAGGAATGGAATAGAATATTATTCTCTCATCACTGTTTTCCAAAGGAAGGCATAGTTGTCTATGATAATTCAATAATTGCCTTTTTAATTGTCGTGGGGTGAATGTTAGAAATTATTCTGGCATGACAGCACCACTGTGACATACACCAAAGGGGAAAAACTAAAGTTTACTAAGAGAGTTGTCTTCTAATTATCTTTACAACTGTGTATCTTTTACATTTGTCTTGAAAATATAAGTTTTCTGTCATTTAGAATGTGATATATTTCCTCTAGAGGTGAGTTAGAAAGTTTTAAAATTGAAGGAATTTCTAGACACTTTGTCAGAATCACTGATACGAGAGTACACTTAAATATAACTGGAACTTAATTGACAGTGAGTTTGGAAAATCTAGACTTGCATAAATAGGGAAAATTCTCCAATGAGAAGGATCTTGACAAGTGTTTAGCTTCTGCCTTTATCATAGTGTCAATGAAAAACAATTTAGAAAATTCAATTTTAGTTCTGATAAAAATTATCCACCTGTGAGGATTTATTCCACCTCTGAAATGAGGGGTTTGATATTCTGATACAGACTTCTCACAATCCTGTATGGGCTGCCTTATATGCATGCTGCACACACAAGCTCCCCTGGGTGAGCAATGATTGGCCCTAATCAAAGACAGGCAGGCAGCTTCAGAGCAGATCATATTAGACTGGGAAAGGCCCATTATTTGCATGCAGACCCCCATTTTATCATAATGGCATCCTTGGGTAGAGGTAGCAAGAAGAGGGTAGCGATAGTGGGAAGGAGGAACATAAGTTGGCACCACATTGTGGAGCACAGAACCTGAAGCTCCTGGAGAGATGTGCTGACCCCTGTGGTATCAAGCTCATGACCAGTTAAACCAATGGCAAAGCCAAGACCAGTACCCAGCGCCCATCTTTTCTCCAATTTATCAGTCACCAAACTATCCCTTAGATTATCTGCCTTTTTTTTTTTTTTAAACTTCCATTTTTCGCTAGGAAATTCATGGAAAAGTGTGAACTTTTGATGAACTGTTACTTTAAGTTAGGGACAATATTTTTATGCTTTCATGTAACTATATTTAACTCTCAAGACAACCTTTTGTGAACTATGAGATAGCTATTATTGTCCTCATTTAACATATGAACAATTAAGATTCACGGAGGCCAGGAAGACAATAATTAAAGTGCTACTCAGATGGCTGCCAGGTCTGATTAATCGACTCTCTGCTTATCATGTGCTTGATGATGATTAGTAGTGAGTACTTAAGCTTAACATGAGCAAACATGAAGTATATTTATTCTAGAGCCTAATATAACCATATCAAAACCAACGTGGTTCCCTCAAGAATGCTCCTAACAGCTTGGGTTGTTACCTCTTCTTTGAGACACAGCAGGCTTTTCTCAGTTCTCCTTCACTAAGGATCTATGGCTTTATAATAATTGTTATCAACTCACTAATTAACATTTGCTTAGTGCCTTTGATGTATAACAGTTTCTTACCTAGATTTATAATGACTCCTAAGTGATCACTGAAGCTTGAATCTGAGTAAACATGAAAAATGACACCAGAGGTAAATACAGCTTTATCATTAGCCAAATCTGAAACAACGGGACATACATTTCCATCTTAGGCATATTTTCTGGATGTGCATATTTTAAGGTCTAGAGGTTAGTCCTATAGCCTCCCACAACTGGGAGTTTTTTCATTTTTAATTTATTTTTTTTCACTCACTAATGAGATTTTGTTTTGTTTTTTAAATTTTTTCATTCAAGAATTCTTGACTGAGCACCAACTATGACACTAAAGACTATTGGAATTTGAGATTTGTTTGTGAACAAAACAGGGATCCATTTCTCATGGTTGTTATAGTCTATTAAAATTCACAGCTCTCCGAAGGAAGAAACTTTGGAAATCAATCAGACATTTGCAAGTTTTTGCAGGTTTTTCTGTAATATCAATGCAGTGTCTTAGGGCACTCAGAATTCTCTAAGGAGCTCTCACTATTCACCATTTGCTCGTGCCTATTTTGATTTCTAGGATTTGACTCCAAGAACCAAGTAAGGCAAAGCAGTCCGGACACCTCCTATGGCAATACATATAGATGGTTTTAAATGTTAGATTGTGCAGGATGTTCAAGGGGTGGCTGAAAAATACAATCAAATGCACTAAGTGATCTGTCAATATCACATGGACATTAATCAAGAATAGAGATTTGAGAAGATTCCAAAACTCATGTGGTCATGAGAGGGACAACTTATTGTGCTTGATTCCAGAGATCAAGGCGGTCTCCTCAGAGAGGAAATGGTGATGCCCCAAATCAGTGGAGAATAGCAATGCTCAATTTCAGAAGGTTATTCAAAAAGGAAAACATTTACCTTGGATCTCATTTAGATCTTAATATGGTAGGATTGATAAAACAGATCTCGATAAGATTAAACAAAAAGTGTTAGAAATGCAGAGCTGTCTATACATCTGTCCTTCCCAATTAGCCAAAATTAACTTGTTCTTTTAGCGAGCCGTATATTCTCATACAATATTTTTTGAAATCTGATCTGAAAGGTTTGCTCTTTTCTCTGAAGATAGGCATCTCTGAGAGAAAAATCTTCAGCCAACTTCTCAAGTACTAGCATACTGTCAAGCAAACAATTCATGATGTGAAGATGTCAGGGTTCAGAGTGAACAGTCCAGAAAGAATTCTTGAGTTGTCTTTGGTGCAAAAAGGTGATTTTTATTAAAGCACAGGGACAGGACCTGTGGGAGATAGAGCTGCAGTGGGGTCATGAGGAGTGGCCTGTTACATACTTACATACTTTCACATTGGGAGGGGGTCAGGGATACTGTAAGTCTCTAAGGAATTTGGAAGCAAGGTCTCCAGGACCTTGAGGGGGCTGGCTGTAGTTAGGAAAAGGTCATTTACTACCATCCAGTAAAACATTAGTCATGAGACCCTTCAGATGTGTATCAGTGGGTCATATGCAGATCGCCAATATGTATCTTGGGGGTGGGGGCAGAGATAGAGGAAGTCTCCAGAGGAATTTTTATATGTTAAAGGAGACTTCCAGGATCCTGGAGGCCAGGCTGATGTTAAATTATTGTAGTAACATCGAGGCAGTGGAGCTCCTAGAAGAAGGTCACTGCCTGTCTCAAGGACTTGCCAGTGGGAGGTACACTGTAAAGAAATTTAATTTTTGTCTTTTGTTTTGTTCTTCACATCAATTTATAAGATTCTTTTCAATGCAAAAAAAAAAATGTTAGTGTATTGCTGAGACCTGATTTTGGCTGATTATGCTTTATGATGATGATTTTTGCCAGTGTGGGTTTACATTATCTGACATTTAACGCCAGAAGGGCAAATATACAGTAAAATAAAGTAGAGCACCACCTGCTGGTAGTTGAAGAACAGATTGCGTGATTGACCTCAGAGGTCTTTCCCATCCGGAATGTGAATGCAGGTATGTTTTCTCTGTGAATTTAAATGAACTCTGCTAATGTCTACATTGGAAATCTTATTTTGTTTGAATCAGTTTGCCTGAGGTTTGGGGAAATCTATCTCTTATTCTTTACCCCTGTGTTCTCTCATGAAGAATATAATTTTTTTTCATTTTGTTGTTCTCTTTTAATAAAGAATATTTTTATTAACTTTTTAGATGTGTGTAATTTTAAAGATATTTTCATTTTATTTTTGTAAAAACAGTCAGGCATGCCTGCCTGGCACAGTCAGTGGAGCATGGGACTCTTGATCTTGGGGTTGTAAGATGTAGAGATTATTTAAAAATGAAAACCCTTAAAAATCAAAAATGAAAACAAAAGTCAGATCTTGATTTTGTTTTTAATAGGAAAGCGGTCAGTTCCTGGTTCTTTTAATCATTAACTTTACATTTACATGTGTGTTTTCATACTCCTGTTTCATATAGTAAATGATTTGGCAAAGCATTTGTGTGACTAGTTAGTTGTCCCTCCTATATCACCCAATATACACTATCTGCATCACCCAATATACACTATCTGTAACATAACCATGCAAATATGAAAGAGGATAAAAATAAAAAAGAGGAAATTCCATGTAAAGCAAATTCATCCTAGGCCATCCTCATTTCATTACTATCTATTGGCTCCATATAGATAGTTAAAATGATATTTACTGAAATGTACCATGTTGTAGGCATTTGCTTTAGACCAGTGAATCTATTGAAGAGATATTAAAATATCTTTGGAGCAAGGACAGCAAAGAATTTAGGTTGTACTACACCCAGAAGCTGGAAATGCTCTGGGCCATGCTTTCGTCTTTTAATCTGATTCCTTCTTTGAGCTTGTTTCGTTCTTGCTCATTTTGTTTTGTTTTGTTTTGGTAGAGAGCCTTTCCTTTTAAGTAATACAACATTGCAATTCACATCCTTTCTCCTTCGGTAACGTCACTGGTTCAGTTCCAAATTTCTGGGGTCTGGGGCTTTCTTTCCTCTGGTGATACAATCATCTCTGTATCTGTGGCCATGGGGATAGAGTGATAGCTTTCAGGATTCTTCCCATCGGGTGGCATTCTTAAATGAAGAGTGTCATTGTGAACTCAGCGAACACTCCAAAATATGGTAGTTGAAATAGCATGCTGGGAGGCTGCCATATGTTATCTAAGTCTATTCTTTCAACAACATTCAGTTAGGAAGGTAAATCAGAAAGTTTATACATTTTGCCCAAGGTGACAACAATTGATCAACACATCCATGGTTTAACGTCAACCTGCTTTAACTTCTGAGTTCAGTCAAACCCATACAGTCCATGTAAAACAGGCAGGATGGATAACTGTATCACCTGTAAGTGAAAACAAATTTCCAATATTGAGACATCTATCATACAGCTACCTTGATCATAAACGATAAATGTATCAGATCTTTTTTTTTAATCAGATCTTATGAATTATTTGCATTTTTAGTGACTATTCTAAGAAAAGCAATTAACCCTTAGTACTGGGGAAAGAAAACTACTCAACTTCTATTTCAAGGGAAAGATAAAAATGGCAATATTTTTATTGAATTGAATCCAATTAGGGATTCAATGTAACTTTTCCATCACCCTGAGCATTAGATTTGATGGAATTATGTGTGGATAAATAGTGCCACAAAACACAGGAGTAGCAGTGGCTTGTAGTACTGGGTGTTACTGATGAGGGCATATTCTCTTAAAGTGATGTATTTCCACATATCAGGGAATGTTTATAGTCTATTCATAAATGTAACTTAAGTAGCTAAGCAAAGCTATGAGGGGAGTTTATTTTATTTTTAAGAAAGAAGTTTAAAGTTAGAAAGGCTGGCGACTCCATATGTCTGTGTGATTCTTAAAGAATGGTATTAATGCCTCTCCTCCTTCTATAGTCCTCAGACCCTGCCCTGCATCACCCAATATACACTATCTGTAACATAACCATGCAAATATGAAAGAGGATAAAAATAAAAAAGAGGAAATCCCATGTAAAGCAAATTCATCCTACGCCATCCTCATTTCATTACTCTCTATTGGCTCCATATAGATAAAACCAGGCTGCATGGTGATTTACCAGGTAATGTGAAGACAGACTTTGTTGAGCAGAACAATATTCTAATAGGAGTTATAATTAGGGAGTACATAGCATAGTCCCTGCATCATAAGAAAGGGCTGGGCATTCCCATAGTGCATTTATGTCTATGGTAAAATATTATGTTAATAATATTCTAAAGAATTTACTAATTATATGTCTCATTTAATGTGATTAGTCACAAAATTGTGAATTTTCTCTCTGCATAAGAATGGCCATAAGATAATGAGCCATGAAAACAAAACTGCATTTTCCTTAGAATTCCAATATAGTTTAATCTTTAGCCAAATTAAGTAGTCTAAAAATTAGATATTCAAATGCAGGTAAGTTAGAATTTGTTAGAGCAGGCATGTTTCGTAGTGTATAAAGGCATACTTTGTGCTTGCAGAAGCATTCTGGCATACTGAGTTCTCAATTGTTTGGGAGTAAGATGATTTCGTATGAAAATAGTCAATTATGGATGCAAGATATGAAAATACAGATGCATTCGAAGATGAATGTTGGATATTCTAGGCTGGCAACAAAAAGTCATTTGAAATGATTATTTCCATCAGCTTGGCCTTGAATCAAGAAAATTGGCCTTTCCAGCAACTTCCCAGCCACAGTGATATTTGTTTTCATCAGAAGCCCTACAGGAATGATTCAAATTTGCAGATTAGGGATAAATAAATACATTGTATGAAAAGAAAAACATGTATTTTCACAATGACCTCTACTGAGAATATGATCTCTTCAGAATAAATTATATGAAACAACTGATGTCTGCCGAGAGAGACCTGTCGTATTGTAGAGATGCTGTGTCACATGTGCGACAGACTCTACTCACCAGGAGTGATGGGACTTCCCTCAACTCCCCAGGGTACCAAGTGCTTGACTCATGGGTGTATTCTATTTAGTTTATATACTAAATAAATATAAATAAAAAGTATATGTACATACATATATGCTTTGTTGGTAGATTGGGGTTCAACTTCTCAATTAATCAATGGCAGACTCTGGTCTTTGGGTGAATTGCAATCTTTCTGCACCTCAGTCTCTTCAACGGTAAAATCTGGATATCGCTCCTTTAAAATGAGTACATATAAGAATAAATAGATTATATACATAAATTCTAAAGGAAGCCAAGGTGTGCAACTATGCCGTCTTGAAAAGAATTGCAAAATAGCTTATCTGGTCATGGCATCTTTCTACCGTGTGCCAGAAAAAAATACCAAAACGCATATACATATTTATGATGAACCAAAAGTATATTGGGCCCCTAGTGTTGGTGATATATAATCTGCATAACTGTATGCAGCAGTTTTAAGCACCTGCCATAAAATAAGCACCCAAACCATCATTGTTACAATAATTCCTAGGCACCAAAACAGTGGTAGGATGTTGTGGTCCTGGCCTGGAACTGCAGACCAGCCAGTCCATGGGAGAGGAACTGAGGACCATGAAGCTACATGCTGTATCCCCAAACATCCATGTGGACCCAACCAAATTTTGACTTCACTACTTAGAAATGTGCGAATGAAAACTTTTTTCTTTATAAAGATGCCAATCATATTACAGTGGGGACTCACCATACTCCAGAGTCTCCTCATCCTAACATGACTGACTACGTCTGCAGAGATCTTATTTCCAAATATCCTAACATTCTAAGATACTGTAAATTAGGATTCTACAGATTAATTTCGGGGAGGACACAATTCAATCGATAAAAGACACACCAACATGTGTTCCATGTTTCACCTAGAATTCTAATGCCATGTGTATTTGGAATTCAAGGATAACAGAAGTGTCCATTTTTTCCTAAACTCTATTTTTATTTCTCTATTTTGAAACTGTACCAAGTAAAGACACAATTTTAATGTCAACCAAAAAATAAGACATGGGATATACATTTTTATTTTTCTATTTTTAATTTTATTGACCCCAGATATCATTTAGAAAGTCATTCATTTCATGGACTATTTTTCTCAGCATAAGTCTAGATAAAAGATCCAGATAATTTTATCTTTACAGAAACAACATTATTTTTATTAATTTTGTTTAGTATAAGTTACTCAATTCCTATTGGAAAAGAAATTAATTTAGATGATTAAGTCAATGGCTCACATTTTACTGCTACATATTCAAGATTTAAATAACCAGAAAATTTCTCTGTGCTCTATAGCGATACAACATGATATTGCTGATTATCTTCTCCTGTCACTGATAAAGATTACAATTTTATAATAAGAATTTTTCACTGAATAAATTAAAAACGTGTTTAACGCATATAATTTTGCCTTGAAAAACTAAGGTTGTGTACTATACATAATAACATGCTAATTTAGTCAAATGAAATATAGCAAGACTTTGATATAAAAATCTATTATATGTCCAGCAGTCTACATGCATTATCTAATTTAATCTTAATAATAATCCCATGAAAAATCCAGTGTTATTTTTGTCCCAAATTGAAAGAAGAGAGAAAAACAAAGGAAAAAGAAAGTGAGTAGCTCTCCCAAGTCACAGAACCAATGAAAGAATCCAGGTTCCAAAGCCTGAGCTATTGACACAACTCTTCTTCATTTTGTAGGTTAGTTAGTTATATGTGAGCTCATGTCGACAAATGAGACAAATATCTTTTCTCTAAAACATTTTTGAAGAGGCAAAGGCTACTATTCTTCATGGCAGAAAGTGATCTCTGTTTAATAAATTATTTTTAATGACTAAGAGAAAGATAAAATCTCTAAAGGGAAAAAATTATCCCAGATCCCCTCATATTATTCAGATTATTTAAGTTAACTTCAAATATTATTAATTTTATTTTATGTTATCATTAATTTTAATAAAAATAATATATGAGAGTTGGGAGTGGGGCTCTGAAGCTTGTTTGATCTAAACCGTTTATACAGATACTGACATCTGAAAATACCCGCTACCTTGCCCCATATCCCACATATAATAAGTGGGGTGCCTGGACCTCAGAGAGGCAGAATGGAGAAGAATAGACTTAAGCAGGCTTAGAATGTTCCACAGTGACTGGAACGAATCTTTTTGGTCAGACCAGTTGAAGGGACACTATTCTAATTCTTATTTGAAAGGCTTTGTAATAAGAGGCAAAGAGGAGAAGACTGATACAGCAATGCTCTGCAAAGAGTGAGCTGTACTGTCACTAGAAACTAAACAGATATTTTTCCTGAATCAGAAAATATGATTTAACTCAATATTATATAAAATCACTAGAAATAATTATGAGAACAATTAAATACTATAGATTTAGAGTCAAGTAATATAAATATAAATATAGGGGATCCCTGAGTGGCTCAGTGGTTTGGCGCCTGCTTTTGGCCCAGGGCGTGATCCTGGGGTCCCAGGATCGAGTCCCGTGTCAGGCTCCCGGCATGGAGCCTGCTTCTCCCTCTGCCTATGTTTCTGCCTCTCTCTCCCTCTCTCTGTCTATCATGAATAAATAAATAAAACTTTAAATATATATATAAAAAATAAATAAATAAATAAATAAATATATATATATATATACATAGATAAAATGACTTGATGTTAAAATGAAATAATAAAAAAAAAATAAAAAATAAAAATAAAAAAAAATGAAATAATAATTAAGTGATCCTATCCTGCAGATTTTCTACTACTTTGTCTAATGCTAATTACCTATTGCATCTCACTCATTTAGTTGTAACACCTGTCACTTGCACTGGAACTTCTATACTAATTATAAAGAAATCTCAGCCTTTTATCTAAAATAACTCACAGAGGTTCTCCAGGTGAATTTATATTGACCAACCTATTCTGGTTCCAATTAGCTACGGTAAAGCTTCATGTAGAACTGAAACTTATGAAAGTTTTCTTGAAAAAATTCTGTAGAGCTGTCTGAAGCACCTCCTTTGCAGCTCAGCAGATTTTGAAGTGGTAACAGAGGCTGACTTCTAGCAGGAAAATGGCATCTAAAGAGAATCCTAAGGGCGTATAGAAATAATTAATTCAATTATTTCCCTTAATATCAAGTACCCCCATTCATCCTTGCCCAGGATTTGGTTGCATGATCATGTATTGTATATGCATTTATAGAATATTTATTGTAAGTAACTTCAACTCTGGCTATACCTTCAATAAAGCATTTTCTAGTTACTATAAATAGACACATTTTGTTGTCGTTGTTATTGGGGGAAATGTATAGTAGATGATGCATGTAGAGAGGATTCTGTTGCTTGATCAGACCATTAAATTAGCCTAAACAACCATTAAATATTGCTGCAACTCTCTCAACAGATAAATTTCTAACAGAAATATAGATAATTTTCTCAACAGATAACTTTCTCAGTTTCTCTTTCAGATAACTTTCTCAACAGATAATAACACAGGACTTAGGAGACAGACACCTGACACTTTATCACATTTACAATAAAATGTTGTATAACTTGAGTGTGTATGTGTTTGTACAAAAGTATTCTTCCAAAACATGTTTCTATGAGCAGCAGAACTCCAGCTAGGAGCAGGATTTGACTACCACATGCCATATTATCAGTGGTCTTGTGAGATAGGGACTTTATATAAAGATCACCTAACAATAATCTCATAAAGCCATTGAATTTTATCAAAAAAAAAGAACAAAAAAACAAAAACAAACCAAGACACAAAATAACTGCAAAGGTAAAATTGAGTTATGTCATTTCTCAACACTACTAGCAATGATAATATACCCAAAGCTTATTATGAGCTAGGCACTGTTCTGAGCACTTTATATTATCACATTTAATTCCCAAAACAAAACTGTAATGTTTTATTTCCATTCTTAAAATTGGGCAAATTCATTCATAAACAAATATGCCATTGCAATTGTAATAATTAAATAAATATAAATTCATTTTATGATTTTATGTACATTTAGAAATGGTTCCCACATTATATTTAGTCTCCATTATAATTATACATTTAATGATAGGATAATAACTGCATGCATTGACATCCCATTTTAATATCATTGTGTACTTCAGTTATTTCCAGGCCTTTTTTTTTTTTTTCTTTCTCTTTAAGTAATGAGTAATGCATCAATGAGTATCTTTGGGACTTAAAATTTTGTCTATTTTTTTTATAAATTTAGAAACACAAGCACCCTAACAATTTCAAGGTGGCATATAACTACAAGGTCAGAATATATAAATATCTTTATAACTAAGCTACATATTACCTGATTGATTTTCAAAAGTTTAAAGCCATTTACAATTTCTAAAACTCTCCTTTCATTCTGCTAAATCTTCTAGCAATTAGCATTATAATTGTAATATTGTCTAGTGTTCACATTATAAACATGGTGCCTCAAGGTTGATTAAATATGCATTTTGTTGATTACTCAAAAGGGTGAACATTTTTTCCATTTGCTTTCAGTATTTGCTTCTTTTCTTATGTTAATTAACCTCTTTGCATTCATTTAACTTTAAAAAATTCAGCACCAAATGCAGGAAGAAATACATTAGACATTTTCTTTGTATTTATCATTTACTTGCAAGAGCAAAAGGGGGAAAAAAGAGATTTCATTTGTCATTTCCATTCACAGAGATGTTGTATCCATTATAACATCTCAAGATGTGATGACATGACGTTGGAGGATACCTTTGACATTTGGAGAACAAAACTTGAGCAGGTTTAGAGTTTACAATTTGTTTAAATTCCCTTACTGAGTAGGCTTGAAATATCTAAAGAGCAAAATAAAAATGAAAAGAAAAAGTATTTTTTTAAGTATCTGAAAGGCAACATTACAAAAGTAAACCACTTACATTTTCCTTCAAATAGCATCTTGAAAAAGAAAGATTGTAATTCCTCTGAAGTCTATATAACACATATAGTCTAGACAGCAGTTTAAGGTATAATTGGTTACAATGTTCGCAGGAAAACATGAATCAGAGAGGAGCAATAAACAAGTTGGAACAATTATAAAGAAAGGGAGAAACGGATGATGGTCCGACAATGACAACAAGGAGGTCCTTCCTGAAAGGAAATAACAAATCATGTATTTAAATATTTTCCATGGTAGCTACAGTTAAAATGATCAGACACTGTAAAGGTATTTGAAAATGGAAAATCTAAGCAAGGAGCTTTCCCTGGGTCTGAGTAGTCCACATCATATTTCAACTTGGCCATTTTTAAACATCTTGCCTCCTCTCACTTGTAATGTAAGGCATAAGGTAAAAGCTGAGAGAACATTCTGAAGGAGCAGAAGGGCTTCCCTAGAGATGACACTTCCCATTCTGGTCAAGAAAACAATTCCAGCAGGTTTAACTGTTCCACTGACACTGGCTCATGATGCTTAGGACGATGGGACACTGTTTTGCCATCAAGATATTTGTTCTGTTCCTAAGTCTGTCCAATTAGAACCTTTATGAAAGTGACTTAAAACCTAAAATACGGGTATGAGTAGGAATACATGAGTTTCCCAGAATCTTTGGTTTGAGATGATTTCTGAGGTGGAACAGGAAGCAATGAGAAGGACACTCACTTCTCCAGGCTTTCAGAGTCCGTGCTAAGGTCAGGTGGAACCAAGCGGAAACCGACTTCCTCCATTCTTTGTTCTATTGCTCTGGAAACTGACTTAATTTTTCTGACCTTTATATTTTTGTCACATTAAAAAGAATGTAAAATACCATGTTAAGTCTTTGAAAAGATTTTAATGAGACCACTTGTGGAAGACTTTGGTCTCTGGGAGTGAAATAGCCTCTCAACTCTTTCGTTGGCATTTATCAAAATGGTGGTGGTAGTGCTGGTAGTAGGCAGCTGGTCCCTGAGGGCAGCCGATGACTGTGACTGAGAAGTGAAAGAGCATCTGAAAGTCCCCAACTCAGGGTGAGACTCCTAATACCTTGGGAAACAAATGGACCATGCAGATCTGCCCTCTCTCTTAACAAGAGTGAGAAACCAAGGCCCAGGGCAGAGCAGGGACTTGCCAAAGTTACACAAAGAGATTCTATTATAGTGAGACCTAATGTCCAGCTTTTAGGATTCACTATGTGTGTGTGTGTGTGTGTGTGTGTTTTCTTGAGAATCCTTTCCTTTGTGTGCACGTGGTACTTTTAGATGATCCATATATTAACGTACCAGATATTTCATTTAGATTCATTAACCTTGGGCAAATATATAAACTTCAATCCATGTCAGTTAAGGAATCAACCTGTGTTTGGTGGGCTCTTTAATTCTTCCAAAAGATTGATAATATGAAAGACTGGTTCTGAGATTCTGGTTCTCGGGTCCTGAGATAAGTAGGAGAAAAAGCTGATGAATCCACTCAGTGGCAAATACGTGTTAACCTTAAGAAGAAGGGAGTGTGATCCTGAAGGTGGAGAGGGAGGAAATGTCTGCCTAGAGGTTGCAACGTTGGGGAAGAGAGGTGGAGACATGGGTGCAGAGGGTGGAGCCTCGAATTACAGAAGGTTATTCCCAGGCTTTGAATCCTCATGGGGTTTGCCCAGTTGGATTTCAACTGATTGAAATTCCCTAGTGATTTTAGGGAACCAATGACTACTCCCTTCTTTCCATTTTCTCTCTTTGGGAGTGGGAATGTTGTACTGTTGCACTATGCCCGCCCATCACTGTAATTCAGAAGCATATAACATAACTTGCTTTCTGCTTTCACACGTACACACCTGGAGATAAATTTTACTCAGGGAGAATCATACCCAGAGTCTCACCTATATCTGATTTAGATTATTTAAGTAATGATTTGGGGACTTTTGAGGCCATAGTATTTAGGTGATATTTTGAACTTTAAATTGATTTTATAGTAAGTTGAGATTTTAGGGGTTATTGAGTAGGGTGAATGTATTTTGCATGTGGGCTGGACATGAATTATTGTGAACCAGGGATTGAATTAGTGTACAAGGAATAGTGGCCTCCAAAGATTTCTATATCCTAATCTCTGGATACCGTGAAAGTTCTTACACGGGAAAAGGAGATATATACATACATACATACATATTGGGGGATGAAGAGATCATTCTGGACTAGATGTGTGATTTATCAATGTAAACATGAGTGTGGTTATAAGAGGGAGGCAGAGGGAGATATGCCCACAGAAGAGGTGAAGGTGATGTGAAGATGCTATGCTACTGGCCTTGAAAAACTGAAAAAAAGGAATCATGGGTTAAGGAATGCAAGGATGCAGCACTAAAAGTTGGAAAAGATAAGAGAACAGATATCCCCCTTAGAGCCCTGAGGAAGCATGACCTGCTGACACCTTGGTTTCAAACCCAGTAAAACCCACTTCAGACTTTTGACTTCACTGTGGTAGGAAAAAAAAATGTTATTTTAAGTCACTGAGCTTGTGGTAGTTTGTTAAAGCAGCAATATAAACTAATACACGGTCTGTTTCTAGTCTAATCATGTAACACACAGAAGAATTCAGTTATTCTACCAAGGATGTTACATACTATTTGAAGAGCTAATACATAAATGGATATTTAAGTTAACAGTACAAGAGAAAGCCTAAGGTTTGCAGAGAGGGTAAGTGGTATAGATCAAATTTAAAGATGCTGGCAATAGTGATTATGGCCATCATGATGCTCTTGAGAGCTTTTTGGGCATTTAACATATGGATATGTACGGCTCAATATAATTTACATGAAATCCTCATAACAACTTTACTGGAAAGACTCTGAGAGTACCCTCACTTTTCAGGTAAGGAATTTGGGACATGAGAGGTTAGGTAACTTCCCATCACACGGCTCATGATGGATACAGTCAAGATTATCTGTTTCCAGAGACAAAGCTATCAATCTCATTACTTCATTCACCTGGGATCCAGAATAACAAAAAAATAGCATTTTTTTTACTAGCTTTCTGAGTGGGGTAGAAACTCATAGATCTTAAAATTTATTATAATTTATATTAGAAAAGAAAGGAGAAAAAATAACAAGTCAAGCCCAGTGAAGCAAAGTAAATTTTTTACTTCATCTTGGCAGTAATCAGGTCTTCTCTACATTTGTATTTCCAGGGTTTAGTAGAAGGAAATGGATTGGAGGGTTGACTATAAATAGCTTCATATTTACTGCAGCTAATCATGGTTTGGAATAAGATCAAATTGAATGTGAAAGGTATTAGGCTCTTTGAGCTGATCCCAATCATACCATCTGGATAATACTTGGGAGAATTGAGTCCAAAAGAAATTCCTTTCTCTAATCTTCATCGTATGAAAGCAAAGAATAAAATGATTCCATCTTGTCCAGAAAAAATCCATGAAGCCTCTTTTTAGGGCCTTCATTCTGTCTTGGCAGCTAAATTTCCATAATTTGTGGATAATCACTCCCAAGACAGAAATGTTGGTGAAAATGCCCAAGAAACAACTTGAATTAATAACAAATGTAGTTAATTTTCCATAAGATACTATTTCAAGAAGGGGCAAACAATGAGCTATTATGCAGTTCATTAAAAACTAGACGTGATAAAGCTCTGAAAACCAAAACTTGGCCCAACGCTTTAGGGATCTGTTTCCATTTATGACAAAAGCAAGAATTTGTCCAGATGGAACACTCAGAAGCATGATCCTCCACCACCAGCTCCTAACTCCTGTCTGTTTGGTAATGGAAGATGAATTACTACCTCATGGGAAGACAAGTGAGTCTGGCTATT
Source organism: Vulpes lagopus (assembly GCF_018345385.1). Taxonomy (NCBI): domain Eukaryota; kingdom Metazoa; phylum Chordata; class Mammalia; order Carnivora; family Canidae; genus Vulpes; species Vulpes lagopus. The sequence goes on along the minus strand of NC_054838.1, from coordinate 3,341,503 downwards.
TTGCGTTAGCAAATCTATGGATCACAATTTAAAAATCAGAAATTGTGGCAAGAAAAACGCATCATTTTGTTAGTATATTTTAGGAACAGGGAGAAAAGGTGTTCCCTGAAATAAGTAGCTAGCACAAGTCACAGGACAACGGAGTTCAATTTTAATCAAGGAGGTAGGGGGAAATTGTGTGTTTGTTAGGTTAGTTGTGAGCACAACGTCCCCTACCTCCAAACATAGACACATTCACGCTCCCAAGTACACGCATGCTACACATGGATGAACCGTGAAGGCGTCACTTAAGTGAAATAAGCCAAACAGGGAAGGGTCAATATCATATAATTCGAACTATATGAGGTACACGGTATAGTCAAATTCATACAGAAAGAAAGTAGAAAATTGGTTGTCAGGGTGTAGAGGGGACGGGTGGAGAGAGGTTATCATTTAAGGAATATGGGGTGCCAGTTTGGGAAGATGAAGAATTCTGGAGACGGATGGTGGTGATGGTTGCACGGTGTAAATATACTCACTGCTGCTGAACTGTACACTTAAAAATGGTTAAAATGAAAAATTTTGTGTTATGTATATGCTGGCACAATTAAAAAAAAAAAAAAAACCTGTGTTGAGAATCAGGTCTTTAGTATTCAGTAAACTGAATATTGTAGGGACAAGGTGCACAACTTTCTTAGGCGAGTTATTAAGTGGAGTAAGACAGTATGTCCAGGCAGGGAGAAAACTGGAGAAAACCGGGGGAAGTACACGGTGTCCTACACACAAATCAGTCATTTGATTCTCACTTCTACCTTTTGATTCCTGGACACGTGTATTCCAGCCGCAGGGGTGACTTCACTCTATGCTGGCATGTTTGAGTCATATGTCAAATCCTCTTAGAAAGAACCCCATTCTTGTGGGGCATTTTCTTCCAGATTATAGCCTAACAGCTGTCAGCTGTCTGATTCTTAATTCCATCAAGCCAACTCCCCTTGTTGGTGGGACTTGAGACTGGAATGCTAATGCAACTCCAAACACGCGAGCCAGAACATTAACTTCCAGATGAGACTCTGCACCATTAAGTATAAAGGTCCTAGGTAAGATTCTCAACCTCTGCAGCTCCGATAGCAGCTTTCTGCTTTTTCTCTTTGCCTCAAGTTTGGGCAATCAAACTTGGACATTGTCCTTTACTCTCGTATCCTCTCTGGTGGTGTCAGAAATAGCAAATTAACACCTGAATTTCTACTTAATGCCACTGGTGCCATAGTAACAAGTTGCCAGAGGGCACTTCATCTCCCAAGACTTTGTCCGGCACTTCTACTACTTCCCATCCCATGCCGCTCCATTGATAGTTTCATAATCATGATAATCAGTGCATGTTGTTTTATTATTTCCCCTGGGAAAAAAAACTAAAAGGATATCTGCTCATTTGTCAAGGGTGTGGACAACCCAATCCTCCATATCCATATTGAGCATCTCTTCCTAGGGCCACTCAGAGAATTAATTAGTACATTAAATGGGATCCCCAGTGAGAAATAGATGAATGTTCAAAAGAAGTGATTATTTGGCTGTTAATGGAAAGTTTATTAGCAGACAAAGTTAAAATTAAGAGATAGGAGAATATTTGGGGGTAAATAGTAGAGAAAAATAAGTACCACCTCTGAGTCTAAAGGGACAGGGGGTGGCACCTGGCTAGTTCACTCAGTAAAGTGTACAGCTCTTGATCTCAGGGTTGTAAGTTTGAGCCCCACAATGGGTGTAGAGATTATTTACATAAACTTAAAAAAAAATAAAGGGACGGGGAAAGGAACTGTGATTAAAGACTTAGAGAAAAATCTAACCATTGATGAAGACTACTGGAGAGGAGCTGAGGCCTTCGGAAGAGGAACTCATCCACCCCCCAACCACAGCCCAGAAAGGAGGGAGTCAGGGGGTAAATGCTTCTGCTGCAAGCAAGCCCAATCCAAGGACCCAGAGAGGAGGTCCCACAGGATAAGCCAAATGAGTCCTTCTTTCAGCAGGATGGAAATCAAATGTGAGCCAGATAGAAATGAAAATGAAAGCAGAGTTTATTGAAAATATATAGTATACACCGGGATATGTGGCGTGTGGATCCTCTGGGAGACTCGGAAAGGAGAAGAGCAAGAGTCTCCTCTTTGCTTATTGGGGTCTGGGGTTTTTATTGGCAGTCGTGGTATGGTGTCTTCTTTGACATCCAGGGACTGGTCAGAACAAGGAGGGTCACATATCAGAAGTTTAGATATAAAAGATAATACTTGGGGCACCTGGCTTGTTCAGTCCACAGACCATATAACTCCTGATCGTGGGGTTGTGAGTTCAAGCCCCACGTTGGACGTAGAGCTTGCTTTAAAAACAAAACAAAATAAAAAAACAAAACAAAACAAAAACCCCTAAAGGTAATTCTATAAAACTTAGAGACTACAGCAGAGGATATCTTTGCAATCATATTACTTATCTAATACTGTATAACAAATCATTCCAAAACGTTTTACCTCAAACAGCACTAAGCATTTATGATTATCTCCCATGGATTCTCCTGCTCACGTACTCAGGGTGGCTTGTTGGGGTTTCTCAAGGGAATGCGATCACCGTTGTGCTTATGCAGACTGTGTAACCAGACTCATTATTCAGTGTACTGTGCTCATGACATTTGCTTTGCGTTAGTAATTAAACAAGAAAACACGTGTTCAGGGGTTCTCCATCCTTTTCTATATGTGACCTACTAACACTCCGCAGAGAACATGCATTTACATGACAGTCCAATGTGGTCTCTATGATGGTGATAGAAACTGCTTTTTACAATCAAGTGTTTTACAGTATTTGTGTCTATGTCCCCAACAGTGAGCTTTCTGAAGTCATGTTTAGTTTCTCATGATTCTTTTTATTTTCCATGCATGGTTCACAGAAGCATTTAGTGTTTGAAGAATCCCAGTTACAACCCAAAGCACCGACTTTGATGGGGACGTTCCAGACACTGTTGGAAGTTAGAATTCAGATGGGCCGAGGAGACCTTGATGGAGTGCCTCACCTGTATCATGGTAGGGACTGTCTGTTTTGCAGCATATGAAGTGTGCTGTAAGTGCAGGTGTTTCCTCCAAGAAGAAAATAATCATTTGCATGCAGGAAAATGTGTGGTGATAAGACATTTCAAAAGGGAAAATTCGTTGGAGAGTTTGTGCTATATGACGAATGTCCTTTAAATGGCACCTGTTCCTGGCGTAGCATGCATGGACACTTGCTGCTGTTCAATTGCTATAAAATTATTAAATTCAGTTGCATAAGAACTAGAAAAGGGGCAGCCCTGGTGGCTCAGTGGTTTAGCACCGCCTTCAGCCCAGGGCGTGATCCTGGAGACCCGAGATCGAGTCCCACGTCGGGCTCCCTGCATGGAGCCTGCTTCTCCCTCTGCCTGTGTCTCTGCTTCCCTCTCTCTGTGTCTCTCATGAATACACAAATAAAAATCTTTACAAAAATAAAAAAAATAGAAAAGGGACAAAACCAGCAGCACACTTATCACATAAAAATTAAGAACACACACAGGAAGGAACGAGCAAACTTGTACTTGAGAGATGAGGCACACAGCAAAGGAATCTAACATGAGATATCGTTATTCTGATTTTCCAGTCTCTTCCTTTCAGTTGATTTTAGTAGAAAATTCTAAGTAGTGTATCTTAAATTATCTGCCACCTTTACCCAGACTCGAGAGTGGTCTCAATAGTCAGATAAAATTATCTAACGAGTGGTGAGGGCTAGTCCATTAGTTCTTCTATTTTTCAATTCCAGGGAGATCCAAATTGCTCCACTATAAATGGGATATAACAGCTTTATTGTGTTTTTAAGGAACAAATAGGTTTTATGTAAGTGCAGCCTTGGTCTGAGCACTGCTATGGCCCATTAGATCTCCTTACGTTTATCTATGACATCAGCGTATCTCTCTGAGGCTCACAGGTAAATAAAATCTTCCTATCTCAAATCCTGTTTTCCCTCTAGGCTGGCATTAAACTTTCAGGGTTTCTCATTGCAGGAGCTCCTGTTTACTTTTTCATTCCAATACATTAATTTGCATGTGTACCTTTGGATCGGTGCTTAGAACAATTAATATAGTTCACACTCCAAAGCATCCCAGACTTCATGAAATGGTTATGCTCATACTACATGTTAGGGTAGATTGAAACAAAATACAATTTCATCTTTATTTTTCGAGAGACAAATTCATTGGAAATCATCCACCAAAGCAGAGCCCCCTTTAAGAAATACCATCTTTTAAAAATTGTTTGAATTTATCAAACGTTAAGGAATAGAATATCACAGCTGTAAATCTTACAGAAAGGTGTAATTTGAGAATTATCATCACATAAATGGGTGACACCTATACCGTATGCAGTCCCCTGACGTAAACTTTCGGCGTTGAGCGTCCATTCTGGGCCAAGCCTTTATTGAGTACATTCTGTGTGAAGAACGTTGTATTGGACACTGAGGAAAGAAAATGCTAAGGGAGTAATAGGATTTAAGCTTAAGGAAGGTCAGATCCTGTTAAAGAGGAGAAATATAAAAAGGCGTTAGAATGTAAAACTGAAAAATAGTGTGATACAAAGACACAAGTGCACTCAAGGAATGGACTTGAGAAAAATGCAGTGACGTGGCGCTAATTAGAATGAAAAGTCCTTGTTTTTTTTTTTTTTTGTTTTGTTTTTCTTTTTAAGAGGCAACTGTTCACTAGGTCTGGAAGGCATGTTGTGATTCGAAGGAGGCCAAGAGGTGGAATCACAGCTATCGTAAGCTGGGGAGTTAGGACATGCAGGCCCAGGTGAGCGAAGATACTGAGGACAGAAGTGATAAGCTATGAACCGTGGTTGTTGACAGTGACGGATCTTCTGCTCCCTGCAAAACACTCCTTTGGTGTTGGTGTATCTTAATCCCCTCAATTATCCATCCCGTTTTAAAGATTAAGACATCAAGGCCAAACAAATTAAATACCTCGGACAAGGCCAAATAACTGGTAAATTTGGGGGCCAGTTCTATATTTGATTGCAGAGCTCAGACTTAAACATAATATATTCTACAGCTTTTATTTAATCACAAAGATATGAATTTTAGATTAAATATTTCCCTCCTGTAAAACAAAACAAAACAAAACAAAACAAAAAAACCCTCTTAAAATGAGTATTTGATCTCAGTTAAAACTCATGGAATCAAGGTGTTGTGTTTTTTGTTGTTGTCGTTTTTTTGTTGTTTTTGTTGTTGTTGTTGTTTTTTCCCCTGAATTACAATGATCAGAGAACATATTCTAGCAGCTGCATCTGATGGCAGCATTCTTGCTACCTGGAATTACCTTTCACTCATCTCTGCGTATCCCAGCACAGTGCCTCTTATACGTGAGTAGGACACCAATGACAAGTCTCCGAGCGCCTCTTATTTTAGATGAAATAAAGACATGATACTAGATTCTGAATATGCTCAGAAAATAAAAGTGGCGCTGTTTTGAAACTGTGTATGTCAATGGTGAGTGATGAAAATTATAGCCCTTGTTCACAATATTCAGACGGTCTTATCATCGCTAAGAAGCGGGGAGACTGCGAGGAAGAGGTCTGGAGGGACAGGTCACCTGTGCATTTTACACTATTAGGTTTGGGAAGGTAGGGAGAGGACCATGTACTGAGATGTGTGTCATTTCGAGGTTGAAAGTTTGGGGAGCGATGGACACTGACAAGAATGGGAGGAGGGAGGGAAAGGGGGGATACCCCTTGGGAAACAACCACACAGAACAAAGCGATCCAGGGGAATGCAAGAGGGAGGCACCTCTGGAGCTGGCCTGGAAAATTCTGCTTTCCTTGCCTCCTATGCTCACAGTACTCCTGGCCCCAGATGTATTAGATCTGCCCGCCCTGACCAGTTGTCAGCCTGGTGTCTAGTTTAGTTGGGTTCTGACCTTATCTACCTGGAGCTTGGGACAGATCCCACAGGTAAGGGGTCCTGAGGCACGAGGCTGTCCCACTTCAGAGAGCAATTACAAGTTCCTGCTTGTCATCCTACTATAAATTAGGGATCCCACAACCCCCTTTTTCTATTTGTATATAACACTTTTAAAAAGCTACAAAAACGTATCCACCAAATTCAGGATCGTCGTTACCAGGGGACAGGAAAGGAAATGTGGAATCATGGTGGGAAAAGTAAACTTGGTTTCTTTCTCTTTTTGCCAAGACGTCATTATTTTTATAGTCCCTCTCATGGGTTAAGTTCTGCATTGTTGTCTTAACCATCCCCCGCCCGCCCCAATCAGTGCCATATGTTTATACCACTGGCAAGACTAACTTATTCTGCTTTGGAATAACAAGGGAGATGACACTGCAATTCCCGACTCATTGCATGACCCTGCCCGTCCTACCCAGCATTTGAAAAATTTCAAATAATGCTGATGGAAGAAAATAAACCAAATGCATTATATAAAATATCTTGCTTTCTAAATATACAACAGCATTTGATTCTCAACTTGAGGCGTCCAGGAGAGCCTAGCTAGTCATCAGTTAAAACGGAATTGTCCACAGCAGTACATATTTGACAAGCTTTAATCAATGCACACATAGTAATCACAAGGTGTCCTCTTATTCCGTCTAACAAATTCTCTTTGTGGCCTTTTATATGTCCCATTTACTGTCAGTAGTTGAACGTAACATTTTTAAAACAAAGGACATTTATATGCCTTAACATACCTAGCAAATTTATCCCGTTATTTGGAAACGCAATATATTTTTTATGTCTTTGGCCTGAACAATAAGGAAAAGTAATTTGCCAAAACTCCAAGGATTGCCCTCAAGTTTGAGATAAGAGAGAGATCTGTTTTTAATCACTGTGGTCATTCAGCCTTGTTCCTGGGATAAAATCATTTTATTGGCCAGAGGATTCCCAGCAGAATGGTAAGGAAAAGGTGGCAGGTGTTCAGGCCTTGATTGGGTAGGTCAGGGCACAAATATCCTCAGTAGTAATTATGGGTGAATTAACTAATTTTTCCTAATGATGTTACAGCAAATTTATCTTGCCTAGTTACTGCTCTAGTTATTAGTCACTTCTTGAATTATAATACTTTATATCGCCTTATAGAGGGATGCACTGACTGAAAACTTCAGACTTCTGACAAAAAGAAAGCATATTTAAGTTTAATTCAGTACATACATAATTTTGGTTATAGAGAGCTTCCTTATTTGTTTTTTTCAAAACAAGAGCTTCTTTGAATCTTTCTGTGCATCATTTATCTCATACTCTATATCTTAACTAAAAGGACGATCTACCAACAACTTTCTAAAATTAAAATGAAGAGTTTTCACCTGTTGCAAGCTGCATCCTGGAATTAAAAACATCAAAAGTGGAAAATTGCATAACTACGAATTGATGAAATAATATGCTCACATTTCAAATTAACCACTATACACCATAAAGCTCCTTATTATTGATATATAGGATTCCTCATCATGTGCAAACTCACATCTTTGAAGGGCATATGACACTTTTCCAAAGATTTTAAGAAATATTTGGCTATTTGTAGAGCCCAAGCAGTCTTATAACGTGGCCTCCATACAGTCACGTCAGGACATTTTAAATATGAGATATTTTCACAGTAAGACATAGCAAACTCTAGTTTTAGATTGAATGCTTCTGCAGGTGTTTTTGCTCTCATTTTAAATTCAATTATACTTAGGAAATCTAATGGTATATTTTCAGCTGAGGGCAATGATACATCTTATTTAGATCTAAAAATAATGTGATGCACACACTTTCATAATTTATAATTTATGCAACCGTAATTAGTCTGAGATTCTAAAATTTGCTGTGAAAATCTCCTGGAGTTCAATGATTCCATTTTACAATTTTGTATAGTGCTTTAATCCCATCGGTTGACCTTAGATGCATATTAAGATTTACATTGATTTGTATTGCTTGTATCTTTTTTTAGGTTATTTTTCTTATTTTATTTAAATTCACATTAGTTATTGGTTTCAGGAGTAGAGTTTAGTGAGTCATCAGCTGCATATATCACCCAGTGCTCATTACATCAAGTGCATATTGCTTGTTTCTTATTCATTTTCCAAGGCTTGATCCTTAGGCTTTTTCTTAATTTTATCCAAAATTCTTCCAAAAGAATCCTGTTTAATACAAATTCAATATGATAAAAATTGGAGGATCATAGTGATTTTGGAATTAATGACTTTTTATGCAGGAAGATTACAGAGATGTACTAGAATCATGATAACTCATTTCTGTTTTACGGACTAAACACATTTGAAGTATTTTAGCTATCTATGTACATATGCTCTACTAAATTTGTAGTATTTTAGGTTTCCTTTCAATATGCAAATCTAAACTAAATGGGTTTGTTTTCAAACAAGAATTTCTCAATACCATTATCAGACTGAGGTTTTTTTTTTTTTTTGGTTGTTTGTTTTTTTTAAGTAGTACATTTTATTTCACATTAGACAACATATTTCCCAATTTGTCTCAGTTGTGACATGTAGACGGCCTTGGATTGCTTTTTGGTGGTCACCTATGCTGAACAAGATTTTTCAACCTTCAAAATACTCAAGGCTCAGAGAGTCTGCCCTTCACATCAGTTCACAAGTCAACACACATTTACCAGAGTACATTAGCATAGACTCCCTTTGAGGCAGAAGGATAGAGATGAAGTCATTTGCTTTTAAAACGGATGCGTGCACAACTTCACTTAGCTCACAAAACCCAAATGATGATAGCATTTTCCTCTTCTTGTGTTATTAGTAGTGATGGTCTTAGGATGCCAGAAACTGAGAAAGGAAGGCTTTTCCTTACTATCTCCTTTCCGCTTTCCAATAATGGACACCCTCCTACCCAAAGAGAAGGACGTTACAAAGTCCAGCTGATACTGCATAGTAAAGGCCAAATATTATTAATATTTCAGATGTATCAGAGGTCCAGATAAAAGATGTATAAAATAAAAACTAGAAACATCACCCTAAATCCTCTTCAACTTTGATAACTCCACCAATTATAACTTGGTGGAGGGAACAATAATTAATTTCCTTCTCTATTTATAGATTGGCTTGCAACATGAACTAAAGTTTAGATGCTTTCAAAGTACGTATAAATTACAGTAAATAATATAGCCTCTTCCTTTGGGGTGAACTTTGACTTTAGCTTTAAGACTACCTTCTGTTGGAGGTTACATTGATTTAATTAATAAGTCCCATAATTCAGATTGGGAGATTTTTAATGTATATAAGAGGAAAACATATTATAATAAACTAATTAATAGATGTAATAAAGTAAGTAAATAATGTTAGGTTAGGCAGGACTTACAAATATATCAAGTTGTGTTTCAGAAAGGTTATAGTGGACATTTAGTCTATCCAGCATTTGACCAAAGTTCAAATTTGGAGGCATTCCTAAATGTTTGGAAAAGAGGATCTGCCTTTTGCAGGATGATATTTAACTTTACAGAAGACAATGAGAGGAAGATATTTAACTTTACCTTTCCTTGGCAGTTGTCATGAACATGTGATCTAAGCTTGGCCAATTGTGCATTTCTGTTTGCTGTTTTGATTTAAAGTAGTAACAAGATGACTTTAAAAAAAAGGCAGAATATTCATATTCATAGCAGAGCAAAAAGAGTCAAATATTGTGGAAAGTCACTAATGACAATATTTCTAGATACATGTGACTAAAAAAATCCAGAAATGTAGAGCTTCAGGAACAGTTGTATCCAGGCATGCTTTATCATTCAAATCAGTGTATCTCTTTCTACCTCTTAACTCTCTACATTTTACCTTTCTCTTTTGTTAAAATGTATTCATCAATAAGCTTTGTTCTTCTGGTAATCTTTACCCTTTTCCTATGACTTTTAGCAAAAGTTATGTATTTGTAACTTCGTAGTCAGGCTCATGCAGTAAATCATAAACTGAAGTATTCATGGGCTGAAACTGTGCCATGTGTTACCCATCAATTTTCTAGGTAGAGTCAAAGTACCCACATCAAACAAGCTTACTGTGGAGGAGGAGTGTGTCCCCTAGAAAAAGTCATGGTGTGATGACAGGAAGAAGAAACAATACAGGCAAACTGATAGGTAGAAACAACAGATACTTATTACATTTGATAAAGATGCTTCGTTTTTTATCTCTTTTTTTGAGGGGGGAGGGGCAGAGGTAGTAGGAGAGAGAATCTTAGGCAGGCTCCATGCCCAGCACAGAGCCTGATGTGGGGCTCGATCTCACAACCCTGAGATCATGGCACAACACTGAGATCATGATCTGAGCTGAAATCAGGAGTTGGCTGCTTACCCAACTGAGCCACATGGGCACACCTGATAAAGACTCTTTCTTCTAAACCACTTTTCCTTATATCCCTCCCAATGCAACATGAGCAATTTCAGATTCCTGAGGCACAAAGCATGTGAGAGCTGTAGGTCAGGGGCATTGATATAGCTACAGGTTTTAACGCTACAATGGAAATATCACTGAAGCCCACAATCTAAGAAAATCAAAAAGAAAATAATTTATCTTATGAACGATCAATCTCTAATCACAGTTTGAACAAATGCTCAGTTAAAGTTAATCATTTCAAGAAATTTCTATAAAAAGGTTATTGCTAAGCAAAGAGATGGCATGACAAGGACAATTAGTGTGTGTCCTACACTTCAAAAACAATTTCACAGCACTTAATTTAATTCAGCCAGTAAATTATGTCTCCCAACTTTCCCTGTCCCTACACCAACAAAATATTTCTATTGTTCTTTAAATCAGAATAGGATGAATAGTGATAGATAATCAAAAATCCATTTATGTACATTGTATAGTGTATTAACATTTTCATATACATCATCCCACTAGAATATAAGCCCCATGAAGGCAAAAGTTTTCATTTTTTTACTCACTTCTATATCACTTCAAAGTATGAGTGAAAAAATAAAAATGTAACTTTACTAGTATCACTTGACAAAGTAAATTTCACTTACAAATCTAGATGAAAATATTTCCGTATTTATTAATCAATTTTGCATGTAATTATATATATTTTACAAAGAACCATGTATATATACATATACATATATTTTACATACACACATATATAACATACATGAAACACATGTATAACATACAGTGTTTCATATACATATATATATATTTCTTTGTAAATCATACTTGTCTTATTTCTTAATCATTCCAATTTAGGAAGAAAAATAATTTTAAAAGTTGGAAGAACACTAATGAGTTTCTGAAGTTACTCACACTGAGGTCATAGTTTATCAGTTATCCAAAACAAGGTAAAACAAAACCCACAAATTTTAGTTAAGTGGGAAACAGATGATAAATGGCCAGACTCATTCTTAATACTAAATAGCCATTAATACTTATTTCAAACAGACACTAATTATGGGGACACTTCTGAATTCTGGGAATACTTCTAGCTGATTCAGGGAGATAGTTTGGAAACCAGTTGTTTCATTGTAAGGTAGAGTTTTCAAAAAACAAAGAAAAAGAAAAGGAAGGGAAAGGAAAACATCACACAAAATAAGAAAGGTATCCCTAGCGAAATGTCCACTAGTTTTGGGCCAATATTTTGTGATTGGCTGCGATTAATATACTCTGTCAGTGGTCTAAACAGTTTGCCCACAGTGATAATAGCAATGCTTCTCAATGCGAGTGGCACTCTGAGAAATAAAGGCAGTTAAGACAATTATTAAATTTCCTTACTCCCCCTCCACCCCATTGACAAGTCCTGGAAACAAGCAGAGTGACCTTCCTCTGAGGACTCAGCTGCCTCCATGTAAATGTTCGGCTAAGGACAAAAGACAATAGTAACCCAACCCCCAGGATCCTGTGAGTCTCCTTTAACATATAAAAATTCCTTTGGAAAATTCCTCTATCTTTGCCTCCCAAAACACATGTTGGCCATCATCCCCCCAAGCATATGACCCACCGATACACATCTGAAGGGTTTCATGACTAAGGTTTTATTAGACACTAATGAGTGACCTTTTCCCAAGAACAGCCAGCCCCCTCGAAGTCCAGGAGACCTTGTTTCCAAAATACCTGGGAGGCTGATGCTATCACTAACCCCCTCCCAACATGAAAGTATATAATGGGCCACTCTCCAAGACCCCAGTGCAGCTTTTTCTGCCCATGGGTCTTGTCCCTGTGCTTAATAAAAACACTTTTTTTTGCACCAAAGATATCTCAAGAATTCTTGCTTGGCCATTGGCTTCGAACTGTAACTTCTTTCTTGCATCAGGTGGTACTATCTCCAAAAGGTATTTTGAAAATTGATGATGACGGTCTGGCCATGTGATTTCCATGTGGGAAATACTACTGCCATGTGGGGATGTTCAGGGGTGGGGACAGTGGGGACAGGGAAAATAGGCAGTCTGTCAGGCTCAGCCAAGACTATCTTTAATAAAGGACAGATATTACATTGTTCATGAAAATTTTGGATGCCCTGCTAGCCCTTCATTTAGAAAACCAATCTAACAAACAAAAATAAGCTCTTTATAATAATCTTAATCTAGAACCTAACACTCGTTTTATATAAGCAGAAAGATCTTCCATGAGTTTAGTACACACTAAATTTTCCAAGTATGCAATTACCAGCTGAAATATAGAAAAAATATTCTATTTTTTTGGAAATAGATACATATACTTAGAAAAAAAATATATATATACTTAGGAATATATATACTTAGGAAATATATATATATATATATATATATATATATATATATATATATATTTGTTGTTGTTGTTCTGTTCGGAACTTTACCAAGGTTAGTGCTATTTGTGATGCTTGAGATGCTATACGTTGATTCATAACTTTCTACATTTCAAGCTGTTGCACTCATGTAATTCTACGTGAAGACATGTGTCTCTATTAGCTTTTCCAGAAGGTTGTGCCCAGAAACTGACATCTTGAGGTACCTATTCATTATATATGCCTTTCCACTGATGTCTCCTCTATGTTACAGTTAGAGCTTTATTTTGTTGTTTTTGTTTTTAATTCTGTCAGGACGGTTTAATCATGAGTGTACTTCTCAGGAGAGTAAAGAGAGAATCACAATGTATTTTGTTATCTAAATAGTATGATAGGGATAAGAACTATTATGGAGAGTACGGATGATCATGATTCAAGCCCTCTCATTAACCTGTAGAAAGTTCATTCTCAGGGCCTGTGCCCTATTGAATTATATTTTATATATATCAAAAAATAAATAAATAAAGGTGGACTAATTACAAGGGAACCATCTGTATCAGCCATTGATTTGAGAGTCAGCCCTGCCTCTTCGTCATCCATGCCATCTATGTCTTGGAAGTGAAAGCTTCTATCCTAAGAACAACCACAGCAGGAACTTGACAAGAGGCTATCCTGTGTCCCATTCAGCTTTCAGGCTGAATTGGCCCAGCTTTTCATCAGACAGTGTTCTGGATTATCTTTCCAAAGAGTGAAATACTTTATAAAGTTCTGGAATTAACATTTGGTTCAATGGACACATATATTTTTTAAAGATTTTGTCATTAATTAGAGAAACGATGAGTGAGTGAGCGAGAGCACAAGTAGGGAAGGGGTGGGGGGGAGGGAGGAGACTCCCCACTGAGCAGAGACCCTGATGTGGAGCTTAATCCCAGGACCCTGAAATTATGACCTGAGCTGAAAGCAGACACTTAGCTGACAGAGCCACCCAGACCGCCCTTTTTTATCTTTTAAAGAACTGATTAGGTTAATGGAAACATATCACTTTACTCAGTTGCCCAGAACCACTGGCTGCCAGAGTGGACTATGGAACGCAGCAAAATCACTGCCCATTTCTGGGTGGCCATATGTGTACATCCATTATCCAGGCATGAAAAACTCTTCCTATGACACTCCAGCTTTGTTGTCCAAGTGTAGTATAAATGTTTATGCTGAAACCCTGTGAATTATGCTGCCTAATGATCTTGGAATCTGATGGAATAAACAGAGGGGTGATATCAGTGAATTTCTCTTGGCTTTCACTGAGACAAATAGCTTTATTTAGTTGTTCTTGTTCTACTTGAAGTCAATATAATATAGTCAGATGAAAGTCATTACTATGTAATATATTGGTTCCTTCCAAATCCATGACATCCATGAATCCAAAAAAAATCCCACTAGTAAGTTCATAAATTGGATGACTATATGCAAATATAAACACAAAAATATTCTCGGGGAAAAAAAAAAGGTTCTGAAATTATTTGGAACCATAGCTGTGATAGTCATGTAGGCGTCAAAGCAGATAGTCTGCATTTTAATGTACTTCAAATAAAACAAGTTGATTAAGCACATGAAGAGATAATGAGGATATGTAATCTATAGAGATCCACAAATTAGGTTTTTTTAAATTAAAATGAAATTTTCCAGCAACATTTTAGTTGAATGCCGTATAATTGATCAAATGGAAAATAGCTTATTTATGTGATCTTTATGAAGGATGGTTCCATTAAATCGGTTTTGATGAACATTTGGAACCACCTTTTATGAACCTGTCAATTGCATGATGAGTGACTACTAGCAAATGATCGAAACAATCAATCATACCGACCTGATTTGTGAATAAAGACTTTGTGATAGCTAAACCGAACGCTGAGGTAGGGAAGAACAATTAAAGAAGATGACAGGAGTCACTCTTAAAAAATTAAACATATTAAGGCACTGGGGGTCTTTTATGCCCTGGCATACATAAATAAGTTGTTTCTCTGGCAGTCATATCACCTGAAATCTTTAATCTAAAATAAATAATAAAGTGTTGTACCTGTTATCATGACTATAATGTGTACTTACTATTACTTAAATAAAAATTGTACATATAATTAAGTATTTTCATATTATATATACATTACATATTATATATAGGTATATTGCATATAACAATATAATATAAAATATATGCTATTTTTATATTTGCCGTTTTATAAAATGTTTATAAACATTTTACATTTTCTGTTTCTCTAACAGAATATACATATTCTTACATTTTCTGTTTCTCTAAACAGAAACTAATACACAAAAGCCAGACACTGGACACTTAAGGGAGGTGCAGATGTCGCTACACATCTCAACACTACTTAATGGGACTTCTACTACAGTGTAGAGCAGCAGCTGAGGATCTGAATTCATGGAAAAATCTTGTCCTCCTACCTGATTTTGTAAACAAAGTCTTACTGGAACACTGGTAGGCCAGTTTAAAAAAAAAAAAAAAAAAAAGTCATCTATGACTGCTTTTGTTAGGATAACGGGACTGAGTAGTTGTGACAGAAACCACATGACCCTCAAAGCCATTTTAAATTGTGGACTGTTTGGCTCTTTACTGAAGACGTTTGCCAAACCCTCGCCTGGAATATTTTTTTCATTCATAACAGAGCTCTGAACCATACAAATTTCATGTGTTTACTAGGTTGAATTATTTAATGAACTGGAGACACGTAGGACACCAGTGTGTGTCTATACTGGCCACTGGTAATCATTGGTACTGATTCAACACCCAAGACATTATTTTCATAGATAAATCCTTTTAAAATGCTAATCTCTCGCATGTATCCGAACTCAGCAGGCAGCCTATTCTCTTCCAGTCTGCTGACCAAGGAAGGTGGATATTTGTGACTCAATTGCATGTTTTAGATAAAAGGATCTCAATTTACTCATTTACTGAGCACCTCCCTTAGGCCATCACTGAGAAGGTGCCCTGAGTTGACACGTTTAAAAACAAACAAACACATAACCCATGATTCTAAAGCTCAAGGTGCTCAGCCTGGTGAGAAGCTCCAAAAAAGGAGCTTACACCATTACAATAGTTTGGTTCCAGCTGCTGCTTCCCGGAGAAGCACCGTGCAGTGCTCGGGTGCAGTTTCTAGGCAGGAGCCAAATCGTTAGGGAAATGGACAGGACTCAAATTATTGCATCGTATTTACAGACAAGGTTTTCTCTTGGAAGAAAAATGGAAGGAAAATGTGGAAGGAAAATGTGGACTGATATGGTGGATGCTTCAGGTGTTTTCAAGATACAGATTTAAGATGTTCAGATCTTGCCAAACAGGTAATACAGCAAAGTAATGTTTCTCGGAGGCACTGACTTTCCCACTCCTCTCTCCGTATTTGAATTGTCCTCAGTGAGGAATCTTTTTTTTTTGAGCATGAACAACAAGTAGGACACTACTCCTGGCGCTGGAATCAGAGTAAACTCAGATTCAGATTAAGCCCTAAACTTGGATGAGAAAACAGGACTTAAATAGAATCAGTAATGATAACAGAATTCAAGTTTTAGCCCTTCCATATTAAATGCTTTTATTTTCATATGCTTCTAGAAGCACTAGCGTATCATTTTAGCTATGATCTATTTTTATTTTATTTTAACTGTATAACTTTAATTTCAAAACCATCTTAAAAAATGATGGTTTAAATTATGAAAAGCATATTTAAATATAAACTTTTTAAAATTTACAATCATGGAGAAGATTAGTCACGATTATGTCACTAACATCACATAAAGTTGTTCATCGTGAAATCTAATTATTTGATGTGTGCTTGTTCAGTGATTACATATTTGAATTATTATAGATATTTTAAAGAAGATTTTATTTATTTATTCATGAGAGACCCAGAGAGAGAGGCGGAGACCCAGGCAGAGGGAGAAGCAGGCTCCATGCAGGGAGATGTGGGACTCGATCCCGGGTCTCCAGGATCATGACCTAGGCCAAAGGCAGAGGCTCAACCACTGAGCCCCTTGGCACCCCTAAGTGGTGCACTTTATGAAAGGAGAGGGCCTCTCGTGAATATTTGTACGCCAGGATCCACACATTGAATACCTGAAAGGAGTAGAGTGAATAAGAACATTATTTGCTTAACACCAAATGGCAAGAACAACAATAGATGACGGAAGTTTGGAACAGATTGCTAGTGGGGAGGCCTGCAAGGCTGGCACAGACAACAACTTTCTAAAGGAAACACAGCTTCTGAAGAGGAATAGATGTAAGCTTCATGGAAGGAGGAAAGGAAAAAATAGGCAGATGGAGGGAATGACTGGATTTGGAAACCAGGAACCAGGCCTCACTTGGGAAGAAGCAGACCTCTGGCCTTCGAGCCCCCCCACCGGCAGCGGTTGGAACAGAGATGAGTGAGCCTGAGAGGTCCTGACAAAAGCGCAGATGCATGAGAAAATATAGACCAATGACAAAGTAGCCATGGGGATGGGTGATGTGACACCACATCTGAAACACGTCTAAGCACAGGGTGAGCCTTAACAGTTGCCTTTTCTTCTCTGTGACGCAGGTGCTCGACCTCAAAGACCTCTACCCTGCGCGAACGATGGCCAGCCACAGGAGTAGACCAAGAGACAGGCTCTCTTCCTCCACGAGGCTCCTTTGTTTTCGAGATCTTGGCTGACCTTTCACCGACCATTGTGGCTGCTTGTTTTTTAATGTCCCTGCAGTTTTAATTCTCACTCTAATGTTCTAACTTCATCAAGGCAGAAGGAGGCCTTGAAAGCCTAGGCTCCCACCCTCAACACCGGTTAAAGCAGAAGCACAGGCACACATTGCTCTGTGTGGCCCCAGATGGGCCATGTGCTTACCACTGCTTGTGAGTAGTCAACCTCTTTTTTTTTTTTTTTCCTTCAGTTTCTTGGTATTTATTGCTGAGGCTATCTTGAAATCCTAACCACCAGGGCCAGTCCAGCCACAACACTGGTTATCAACAGGCACATAACATGAAGACACTCAGTTAAATATACACATGCGACCCTAGGGACTAAAGATGAGACCAGGCTCCATTGATTCTCATCATTGTTTTTTAAAAAATTGTCAAGAAAGAGGGACTGGGAGCCTGGGTGGCTCAGTGGTTGAGCATCTGCCTGCGGCTCAGGTCGTGATCCCGTCTAGAGTCCTGGGATCGAGTCCCACATTGGGTTCCCTGCGAGGAGCCTGCTTTTCCCTCTGCCTGTATCTCTGCCTCTCTCTGTGTCTCTCGTGAATAAATAAATAAAATCTTTTAAAAAAAGATACGTAGAAACATTATTTTATATAGTAAGTCTGAAACCCAGATGAAGTGTTGAAAACATGCACCCACACTATCACATTTCCTTCTCTGAAGATAATTTCAGGCAATATCGCAACCATGTAAGAAAAATGAAAGTTTCTGTTCAACATACTTTTGGGAGGACTCCCCAGAATATTTCCATGGAATCTGGCAAAAGACAAGGTTTATGTGTATAACAAGAAAGTGCCAGAAACAGAAAACACAGATTACCACTGTCAAATGTGACCAAGTGTGAAGCAGAGATTTCTTTTGCACCTGGTGAAAAATGTAGAAGTTGTTCTAAAGTATTTTTTCCTGGGAATAATTTAAATGTTCTAAAGTTCTTTCTACCTAGTAAGCTAGTTGAAGAAAAATGCACAGAGGAAAGCCTCTGATTTCACATACCAGGGGTATGTGTATTTATTTTTTGGAAAATTTTCAAGTAAGACATTCACATTTAGAGATCATATCTGAATTCCTCCTTAGAAAATTCTTGACTCTTCCTTTTTTAAATTTTTTCCTTTTTTAAATTTTTTTCCAAAAAACAAATTTTTTTTTCCTTCTTTCCTTTTCCTTTTTTTAAATTATTTTTTATTTAAATTCAATTTGCCAACATATAGCATAATATCCAGTGTTGGGCAGCCCGGGTCGCTCAGTGGTTTAGCGCTACCTTCAGACCAAGGCTTGATTCTGGAGACCCCGGGATCGAGTCCCATGTTGGGCTCCCTGCATGGAGCCTGCTTCTCCCTCTGCCTGTGTCTCTGCCTCTCTCTCTATGTCTCTGTGTCTCTCATGAATAAATAAATAAAATCTTAAAAAAAAAAAAATACCCAGTGCTCGTCCCATTAAGTGAAATTCTTGTCTGTTCCAATCGAAATGGGATGTTCTTTATTATTTTTTCTTAGCTCATGAACTTCAGCTCCATTATGTTATATTATTATATGTTATATTTTGCAATTTTATGGTCATGTGTCTATTTATGCACTTCTGTGTGTTTACCTATACATTTAAATACACATACATATATACACACATGTATACATATGTATAAACACACATTTGTAAGTATATTTATGTGTGTGTATAACATACATATAGAATAATTTACCTTTTTTTTTACTGGATTAAAATTTACTGGATTTAGGATCACATGTCACATAGTATCTTCTCCAAAACACCAGTAAGAGATAGGTTTTTCATTTAAAAGTGGTCCATGAGGAAATAAAGGGAGGAGAATATTATGCATTATGCACAGTCGTATAACAAAGGGTCTAAGAAGTTTGACAGACAAGAAAACCTTTTTTTCTCTTTGTTCCATCAAGTTTTGAAGTTTTGTCTTTGTCTTATGATAGAATGTTCCTATCCTGAGATCCTGCCCTCTCAGCACACATTCTCTGCTATATTCACCCCTAGCATCTAATTCAATTATTTTCATGAAGCAACAGTTTTAAATCTCTGAATCAAAAAAAAAAAATATCTCTGAATCCTGTTATTAAATAAAGAGACTAGAGGTTCACTGGTGGTGTGGAAGGTTTAGCACTGTGGATTGTTCTATAAATTTGGTAGATATAGCCTGGTCTTACAAAATATGTAAGTTAAGTAAGTTTGAAATTATTTTTACTCAAAATTCTATCTGCTAAGGAAAAAGGAAAGGCCCTTAATCATATCCACACTGGAGGGTTAAAATTAGTAAAAACATATTATGTTCTTAAAAAAGGAAATACAAATTATAAGTGATAAAGAAAAGGATCAGTTTTTAAGTATGCCATTTATTTCATTTTTTATTAACCTATAATGATTTCTCAAGATTAACTTACCAAGGCGTTATTGGTCTGTATTGATTACATGTATCCTCATATCAGATACCCTTGACTCATATCTACTTATTTTTACCTACAATTATATGGTAGCTTAGGACATTTTCTAGGACATTTTAATATATATTCCTTTATTGTACTTTACATTCCTTTCAAGAGAGAGACAATATACATTAGAATCTATTTTAAACTTGCAATTTGTTACCTTGCCGTTTGATGAACTGTTTACCTAAGATTCTCTGGCATTAAAAATTTGAAATAAGATTTTAGCGTGCTAAAACTCAGCAGTGGGAAAATAAACAATTTATTCAAATAACGCTGTATGGCTAAAAATGAAATAGAAAAACAGTTATTCAAGATCAGAACATATTAAGGAAAGAACACTTAAATTTGATATACTAATTCAACTATTTATTCATTTTGTATAGAATTTGTACAATTTCTTCATGCTACTAATAAAATTTACTTCTTTTTTATTTTTATTTTTTAATTTTTTTAGAGGAGGGAGGGGGCAGTTGGAGAGGGAAACAGAGACTCTTAATCAGGCTCCACACCTGAAACCATAAATATCCTAGAAGAGGACACAGTGACTTCTTTGACATCAGCCAAAGCAACTTTTGCCTAGATACGTCTAGAAACAAAAAGTAAACTATTGGGACCACATCTAAATTAAAAGCTCCTGCACAGAGAAGGAAACAATCAACAAAACTGAAAGGCAACCTATGAAATGGGAGAAGATATTGCAAATTACATATCTGATAAGGGGATAATATCCAAAATATATAAAGAACTTCTAAAACTCAACACTCCAAAAAAAAATAATCCATTAAAAATGAGAAGACATAAACAGACATTTCTCTGAAGAAGATACACAATGGCCAACAGACACATGAAAACATGTTCATCATCACTTACTATCAGAGAAGTGTGAATCAAAACTACAATGAGGTCACCTCACTCCTGTCAGAATCTCTAAAATCAACAACACAATAACTAACAGGTGTTGGCAAGGATTTCGAGAAAGGCGAACCCTCGTGCACAGCAGGTGGGAAAGCAAGCTGGTACAGCAACTCTGGAAAACAGTATGGAGGTGCCTCAAAAAGATGAAAATAGAAGTACCCTACGGTGCAGTAATCACACTACTGGGTATTCCCCCAGAGGACAAAAACACGAATTCAAAAGGATACTTGCATTCTTATGGTTATAGCGGCATTATTGACAATAGCCCAACTATGGAAGCAGCCCAAGTGTCCATGGATAGATGAACAGATAAAGAAGAGGTATATATATATATATATATATATATATATATACATACATTTTACTCAGCCATAAAAAAGAATGAAATCTTGCCATTTGCAAAACATGGATAAAACTAGACAGTATAATGCTAAATGAAATAAGTCAGAGAAAGACAAATACTGTGTGATCTCACTCATATGAAATTTAAGTAGCAAGACAAATGAGCAAAGAAAAATGAGATAAACCAAGAAACTGACTCTTAGTTAGCTATAGAGAATAAACTGATGGTTCCCAGAGGGGAGGGAGTGGAGGGTGGGCAAAATAGAGGATGGGAATTAAAGAATATGCTTGTCATGATGAAAAAATAAAAAAAACAGATGCATATTAATAATCAAAAAGCCAAAATAAAATTCAAAAATTTCCTGAATATTAGCATACTGAATAAATGTTGTACTAGTTGTTATATTTCGACAAAAATGCTTTGTTTACTATAAATTTTCCTCTTTTTTCATAAATAAGTTGATATTAATTAAAACTTTTCATTGAATAAAGCAGCCATACTTCTACATTAAAAATTTCACTCAGCTTTACATGAATTCTTAAACAATGGCTATTTTTTGTTTTTAAATTCAGTACAAAAGCCTGAAATGCAAAACTTGTCATGAAACAAGCTCGGAGACATCCGTGCAGAAGGGATGAGTTGTATTTCTATTCTTCGAGGCTTAATCAGTTAAAAACAACATTAGGGTCCTTTTTTTTTTTTTTTCTTTTAAACCTCAGACACTTGCCATCTTTCATAATTGTCCCTTTCTCCTCTTAGCAGTTCCATTAATTTTAGTGTATTTTCTAACACAATTGCAAACATTTTATAAGAAAAAAGAAAGAAAACATTGTAAGTACCTCGACACCAGTAAATGTTGTAAAGTCGTACATCTAAGCAATGTTTGTTTAATGAGGGTTTTTCATTGTCATTTTTCATCTGCCATGCTGAAGTTCTTGGAAATACTTTATTAACTTGGTTAACAGTTGTCTGTAATAATAAACACCTGTCATCGCACTGATATTCTAGTGAGTTTTTATAATTTTCCATGTCAGTCCTACAATTCTGTACCATGACAATCAATTAGCAGATTGAGCAATCTGTGGCTGATGATAAATCTTAATGAACCAACACATTTTCTTATTTATTCATGTTTGAGGCAAGTAAATGGTTTCATGCACTTCTTAAAAAAAAGTAAGTAAATACATACATACATATGTAAGTAAATACATACTTAGTATGTATTATATGTAAGTAAATGCATGCAAAAAATAAGTAAGTACATACATACAGACATAAATAAATGTAGTTATTCCAGTGTTAACTAGAACAACCAACTATCGTCTTATCCCAAATCACCAAATGCCTCCATCTGGTATGATTCCTTATTTATTGTGGTAATAACATGGCATTCAATGAGTGTGATTTTTCCCATCTCTGGAATGCAAGATTCATCAAGATGTGTTCTGAACTGGCTTTGTGTCCCTCTTCCAAAATGGCCATAATTCCCCTTATAATTTATAGAGTGCTGAAGCGGCATTATGTAGAAAAAAACATGTTGACCTAATACTTCCTTTCAGAAAAATAAAAAAAACTCTGTACTAATGTTTAACATTTCCAAGGTCTCTATCACAAAATCAGTTAAATGAACAGAAAAGTTCCATGGTTAGGCCAAGAAATTTTCATGCAAAAGGAAGAGAATTCTTTAATAGGAAAGCAAACAGTCTAGAAATAGTATAAATCTATACAGTTAATGAAAAGGCCTTTTTAGTAGGTTGGAATTTTATCTATTCACCAAAGATGCTGAAGAGTCAAAAATAAGACACACAAAAGGAAGTTTCCCTCTGACAATGAACAGAATGCTTCTTAAAATGAAGACCCTAAGATTTTTAGATTGAAAACAGATAGAGAGACGTAAATTGTATAATTTTCTTCTCAGATTAAATTTGATTTACTAAGAAGAGTTGTCCATCTTTGGGAGAACATCCCTGTAAGAAGGCGAGAATGGATATTAGTTGCATGAGTAATAGTCCTTACTACAAAATATAACAGGGGTAATAATAGTCAATGATATCCTTGACTATATGAATGGAAATATTGAAAATCTAGAAACTGTGGGTCGGTGCTCCCTGAGATAAAATACTAGGGTAAGTAGCTCTGAATTATTAGTCAATTAGTGTTTCTTCTATTTTCATTGCATGTCTCTGTAGAAAAATTGTGTTCTTCATTTTCTATACTTGCCATTTTCTTAGTAATGGTACAAATATGGATTGTGAATTTCCTGACTATTACTAGAAGATTTTGATTAGAAAGGTCTAGATTGGAATGCCCGGGTGGCTCAGCAGTTGAGCGTCTGCCTTCAGCTCAGGGCGTGATCCTGGAGTCCCGGAATCGAGTCCTGCATCAGGCTCCCTGCATGGAGCCTGCTTCTCCCTCTGCTAGTGTCTCTGCCTCTCTCTTTTTTCTCTCTCTGTGTCTCTCATGAATAAATAAGTA
Organism: Vulpes lagopus; assembly: GCF_018345385.1. NCBI lineage: Eukaryota > Metazoa > Chordata > Mammalia > Carnivora > Canidae > Vulpes > Vulpes lagopus. Next base: position 3,317,873 of record NC_054838.1, on the reverse strand, counting down.
AATAAATATCTTTAAAAGAAAATAAAAGAAAAAAAAATAAAAAAAAAATAAAAAAAAAAAAAAGAAAAGAAAAGAAAAGAAAAGTCTGGATGCAAACTGTTTCCTGGTCTTTCCCACTTGTTCATAGGGGACTCATAGCACCTATGTGTATGGTAGAGTAGTGGAAACTGGGAGAATAATTTCTTTGGTGTTGGAGGAAAAAAATATGGCCTTCCTTACATTTTTAGATCTTAAGTTAATGAATGATTTATATTTTTTCTTCCTATATTTTTTCTTCCTTAGAAGCAGATTATGTATTGTCTCTGAATTTATTTCTAGATGAGTTATATATTGATACTGTAAAATATTAAAATGCATGGCAAGATTCCCACTTTTTCTGATTTAATTCTGATTTAACTTAATATTAAAATTAATATATAGTTCAATGCCTATGTAATACATAGTACTGAACATCTCCATGAGCACAACATAACAACCACATAACATCATCAAGTCAGCAGAATCAAGTCCACATCCTTATCAGTATTAGCATATTTCATATGAAAATAAGATGCTTTATCTATAGAGCAGGCAAAGAATTGGAGAGATTTACTTTGCCCAGCCTCATATAACCTTCTTCCTATTTCCTCAATTCTTATAATCAACAAAAACAATAACATAATCCTGTTTTAAAAGATCTATAGGCCAGCATTTGAATTATATGTCATAGGACTAGGAAATACATGTCAAACCCACTCTTTGGACCTCATTACTATCATACTCAAAGCCTAGAAGCCAATTGGCCCATGTTATTTTTCATCATTTACCAAAGAAAGTGATACTTATGTAGATTATGGTATATTTGCCATGTACGTCTATATATAAACATGTTTGTTGCTTGTCAAATGTTAGGCCAATCCAAAGTGCATGTGACCTGACTTTTCAGTATGCAAATTTAGGATTTCCCTTAAATATACAGAATCCCTAGAAATAGGGTTATCCAGGAGAATTTAGGGGGTAATCTAGTCCACCTATTATATTTTAAGGGCCAAAAGAAGCAAAATAAAACAAATTCAGAGATTGAGAAAATTATATGAAGTCACATAACTTCAATCTAAATCTCATAATTCCAAGTTTATCACGTTTTATTTATTCAGGAAATGTAACTGGGGCTGCATTGTTTATAAGGCAATGATTAGTGCTCTTTCTAGCCATTCTTTTTAGGAAGTTTTCCTAACCTTAGAGTCAATACATAACAATAGTTCCAGGTTTCTATCTTTCTCACTCCTATCAGTTTGCGGGTTTGAGGACTGAGAAGGATGACTCCATTGCTGAGTTATGTTAGTGGATATTTAATGCATGTGTTCTCAACCATAAATAGCTTATCCATAAGCTATTGCATGTAGTATTTAATATTTATAAATATAATTGTCAGTGTTCACATAATATTTATATTTTGCCACCAGTTCAAATTTAAAAAATACGGTGCAGCTCATAGGAAAATATGAAAATTAAGTGATATAATCGAGGCATGCAAAAATATTTAAAACCATTAGTAGATGTATGTCCCACTCTGTGCCTATTATAGACCTTGCTAAGGGGTCATGACGATCTTTCTAAGGCAGCTTGGATCCAGGCTCAGAATGTTTTTCAGTTCAGGGCTTTGAGCAGTTCCTCCAAATCAGTAAGTGTTAGAATTCAACGTTGAAGTATTATCATCCTGAGGCGAGTCTCAGTCATATTTTCCTCATAGCCAGTTTTGAGTCTCCAGATAGTTTCTCCATGAAGATTTGCTCACCAATGTCTTGTGGGAGCAATATGTCAAATTCATTATCTTCACCTTTTGCTGGAGAGAGTATAGCTGATAATCTAGAGTGTTAGGATGCAAATGAAACTTTTCATGCAGTGAAGCAGGACGAAAAAACCCAGAATTTAGATTAGCTGCAAAGCATTTTTCATTGTTCCTGGGAAAGGAGGATTAATTTTAGTGCTGGGGGCACCTGGGTCGCTCAGTGGTTAGGCATCTGCCTTTGGCTCAGGTCATGATCCTGGGGTCTGGGAATGAGCCCTTCCTCAGGCTCCCCAGAGGAAGCCTGCTTCTCCCTCTGTCTATGTCTCTGCCTCTCTCTCTGTGTCTCTCATGAATACATTTTTTAAAAATCTTTAAAAAAAATAATTGCAGTGCTGGTTTTCCTTCCCAATAGTCTATCGGGGCATCATTGGTTAGCACACTGTTCTAAATGGGCCCACAAAGTAAAACTACAATGGATCATTGAAAATATCACAGTTGAGGATGTATTTGGGACAGTACAGTTCTCATCAGTCCTTTTGGGGAAACTACCGACTTGCAGAATTGCTTTTATTACTATCATCTCTATCCTAAGTAATTCGGGATTTAATTGGTGAAACCATTTCATCAGGCCATATATGCTTCCTATGCAATTACTTTTTGAAAAACTTAATTGTAATGAATCTTCTAAATCTTTCAAGTGACTTTTGAGTGACTTTTTGAGAGACTACATACCACGTTCTGAAATTGTGGTCTTTTGTAGAGTTGCAGTTAGATATTAGGGAATCACCGCCCAGGGAAGTATTTCATCCATAAACAGCATAATATCCCTATTTAAAATGTACAAAATTCCAATGTAGACCTGCATGCTAAATAGCAAATAATATTATAAATTTTATTGTAAAATAAAAGAAAGGTCACTGATGAAAATATACATTGATTTTATTCATTAAATACTCTGAAAATTATGCCTTGCTTTTATCTTAATGGTGATGCTGTCCATAATTTCTAAAACAGGAATAAATGTTACTACTCCTTTGAATGTTATTTCTTCAGACATTGTATTTAGTTGTTCTTTTCTTCATGTTAATGCTTTTTCAAACAATACGTGAAATCGCATCTGTCCTACAGGCAAAATGAGCTTGTGTTAAAGATTTGATTTACTGTCATATCAAGCAGGAAGCTCGATATAATTGAGGCATGCAAAAATATTTGCCATGTAATCAGCTTACGGAAAATTCCAAAAATATAGTCATTTATAAATTAGAATACCGTGGTCAAATTAGAAATGGGTGCTAAACTGATTTCTTCCACAACAGGGTAAACAGGTCAATTGAAACTCCTCTGGATATAATTTATTTAAATGTATAGGGAGGAATTATTTTTTGTCCTGGTATCTGTTATCCACAACTTAGAAAATTGCAAAATAGCCCACAGCCAGTGAGAGGTACGGAGTCTCCATGGAATGAAAATTAGATAACCCAAAAAGCTGTGCTCTGATCAAAGCATAACTTCACATTTTAACATATTTTTTTCTCTAAAGTCCTAGCAGTATAATTTTGAAACTAAAATTATAGATTTATTTAGTTGATTTTACTTCATTACATTATGGATATTCTGGTACGAGGTTGTGGACCTATTGGTTAAAAAGAGAGAGAGAGAGAAAGAAAAAAGAAGGCATTTGTCCATCTGTAGAAGTAGTTATTCAGAGGGATGCCCGGGTGATGCAGTCAGGCAAGTGACTGACTCGGTTTCTGCTCAGGTCATGATCTCAGGGTTGGGAGACCGAGCCCTTCATCGGCTGCACACTCAGCACAGAGTCTGTTTGAGATACTCTCTCCCTCTCCCTTTATCCCCTCACCACCTCAAATAAATAATCTTAAAAAAATAAAAGTAGTTATTCAGAAAGGTCTGGCAACAAATACAGCTAGGAAAAATGTTAAAAGGAGGAATAAGAAGAAGGAGAAGAAAAGGGAGAAGGAGGAGAGGGAGAAAACAAAGGAGAAGAAGAGGAGAAAGGAGAGTGGGGAGGAGAGAAGGAAGGCAGGCAGGAAGGCAGGGGACAGAAAATGAGAAGAAGACCACCTGATGACAACACTTCATAAATCATACAGCTCACCTCATAAAAAGTAAGACCAAAATCTGAGAGTTCATCCCATGGTGGTGTTGTGCGGGTGGCTGGCATGTGCAGTTCTTACCTAGAGCGAGATGAGAGACCTCCCAGGGCCGACTTCCTGTGCATCAGGGTCTGATAGCTCAGTCTCCACCATTTTATACAAAAGTTCTCAGGAACTCAAAATCTCCAAATTGGAGGGGTCCTGATAATCCTCCTAATCCATTTTTGACAAGGTGCAGGGGTTTCCCTTAGAACCTCTGAGAGACAGCACTCTTGCCTCCTACGAAATTATTCAGTAGAAGGGCTTTGCTACACCCAAGAAAGTTAGCAACTCTTCTTGCTAAGTTCTGACGGTTATAGAATCTCCTGTTCTCTGTTATCGAATCTAACACAAGGTAAAACCTGACTTTAAAGCTTTCTATCAAAACCACGGATACATCAATGGCTGTTTATGAAGAAGGGGCAAGCGTATCTTCTCCCTCCAGGCTTCAACTCTTGGGCTCTCTCCACTCATTCTGTTCTCCACACTCTCTACACCTTTTGAGAGTTTCAGGTCCTGGGGTAAGTGGTTTCCACTCCCATGAGGGGTTTGGTTTTAAGTAAAGCATAAAATTCTGTTGGATTTAAAGGCAATAATCACCTGGGCAGGCATGTGCAAAGTGGGAGTATTGGGGAAGGGCATGAAGATCATTTCTCTGAACTCATGACACTTCAGTATTGACACAAGGTCAAAGCCTCCTGCTTTACCTACCATGGCTAATACACCCTTCTTCATTGCTCTTCCTGATTCTATAGCCTTTCACTCGGAAACCTAAGCTAGAATATTCCCTCCACCATTGTCTCAGAACTAGAGGTAGAAAACTCCTCTGAGGCTGCTGGTATTTTTTAGATTATCTTGGGATGTTATACCATGTGTGGAAACTCTGTCTACAAATCACCTAAACCTCTTTGTGCATTTAGCGCTTTCTGATACCAATTAGGAAATTTGCAGACCACAGTGAAGAGGCACCAGCTCCGAGTCCAGGACTGAGCTGCAGGTGAAACAGAAAAACAGCTCTAGGGAATACCTGCATTTCAATGCCAACTGTAGTGTTTCCACGATTAAACTACGTAGATACTTTTAATTGCATCTGCACTTAAATATTTTCTTCTGAAGATTTTTACCTTGATTCTTGTGTAGGAAGCACAGTTTATGAGGTGTCCTCAATATATGGTTAAAGTCTGAGTTCCTTTGAACTCTTTCACTTCACTAACAATTCAACTTGGTCAGGTCTCTTATTGTCATTGCTCATCAATATCCCTGGATATAAACAGGGGATACCATTAAAATACCCCCACTCAGGATTGTTGGAACAAATATGAATTTTGTAATGTATCTTTTAAAAAAATAGATTTTATTTACTTATTCGTGAGAGACACAGAGAGAGAGGCAGAGACACAGGCAGAGGGAGAAGCAGGCTCCATGCTGGGAGCCTGACGTGGGACTTGATGCCCCAACCTGGGATCATGCCTTGAGCCGAAGGCAGATGCTCAACCGCTTAGTCCCCCAGGCGTCCTTGTAAATGTATCTTGCAAGATATTCTACTATACACATGCAAGGAAATCTTCTAAGTCAAAAATGTGAAAAGCCTTTCTATGGTTTATTTTCCATTTTTCTGAGAGAAAAATAATATTTCGTAAGAAATTTTCTCACCACTTTTTCAGAATGTAAAACAATGATCTTTCTTTCAATCAACAAGTATGTCCAACTCTTCAATTTAGGGTGTATTTTCTAATCGCTGGATTGTTTATAGGTCTATTCCAGAACCTTTCATCCACCCCCCTTCTATTTATCTTAAGGGAACAATCTACCCAGTTTGCTGAGGCAGAGTTCTTTTGTTTAGTTTAATTAAATATTATAAAGGCAAAAAAGCCTCCTGAATGCATTCAGTAGAGTTCAAAACTCACATACTCTGTTATTTCTTGGGCTACCAAAAAGGAAGACTTTAGCTTTTTACACATAAGGTTTCCATTTTTATTTGATTATTCTGATAACAGGTTTACATGAATCTCCTTATTAAAGAAAAGTAATAGATGTAGGTACCAAGAAAATAAATTCAATTTATTAACACAATTTCATTTGACTGGTGTCTGGAGACAGATCTGAAAGATTAAATTTCCAATTGCCTTTACCATACTGACCCAGAATAGATTTCTTAACCTCTCCGTGTCTATTTCTTCAGCTAAATGGAAATTACAATCGTTGTATAGGAACAATGTAAGGGTCAAAATAAAAACCGTTTGGGAATTAACTTTACACAAAGCCTGGAACGTCATAGATGCTAATCAAATGCTGACTTCTGATTTTCCCAATGTATTTTAACAAAATTGCATTTAGATTATTATATATTATCAAAGACAAACACGGTGAAACATAAAATGTTTTCCCTGATGATACTTCACAAGTAAATCTGAGATAGGCTTGACCTATACACCTCCATTTTAGATATAAGGGAGACCAATGGCATTCACAACGTAGTCCGTGGAGAGTAGTGTCTCACAGTCTTTTATTATCTCAAGATAAATGCTTAAAGCCCACATCACTCTGGCACAGTAACCTGTAATTGCTGTATCGTCCCACACAATCGATTATGAACGCATTCCTCTTTATAACTCTTAACAAGTCACATTTCATGGCATGGTTGAGTCTGCAATTTTCCCCCTCTATATATGTGTTCCCAAACCACTAGTAGCACTTTCATTTCCATTTTGAATTCAATAAGTAAGAAGGTTGTTTATTTTTTCCTTGCTTCTGCTAACAAAGAAAATAATTATGATTCATGGATTTTAAATGGGAAAATGGGAAAAAATGAATATGTGCTATAATGTTATAGCTGCACAGCTGGGCTCAAGCAGAGATTAATTCATTCAACAGATGTTTTTTGAGTACCTGGGTATATGGCACTAACAAAGCTAATAATGACATTTGTACTCAGGAAGCTTATGGGGATAAATGAAGGCTTTGGGTAAACTAAAATACTGCTATTTAATTTTGATGATTTTATACTCTAACCTTCCACATACCCCTCAACACACCTAAAAGGATGTTCTTAATTAATGCCAAATTGGCTTCTGCCATAGAGGAGGGGAGTCAGTTTAACATCAAGCACACATAATCTATTTGTAGATCTATTAAAACATCATTTACATTATTTCTGGTTTTCCACAAATAAACTTCTATCTCTACAAAGTTCCAAAACAGAGCAAAGAAAATGAAAATCACAAAACCCATAGAAACGGATACCCCCAGAGGAGTGTACTGTAACCAGTGCATAGTCGTCCATTTTGAAATGCCCTTTCAGACAAAACAGTGGATTTAAAAACAGGCTTTTCCTCTTCACAAAAATCAACTCAACATGGATCATATACTTAAATGTAAAACGCGGGATGGTAAAACTCCTAGAAGATAATATGGAGGAAAATCTGGATAACCTTGAGCCTGATAATGACTTTTAGAGATAATATCAAGGGCATTATCCATGAAATAAATAATTAATAAGCTGGACTTCATTGAAAACAAAACAAACAAACAAACCAACAACCATTTGCTCTGCAAAAGATTGTCAAGATAATGAGAATATAAGCCACAAGCTGGGAGTAAATATTTGCAAGACACATCTGATTAAGGCCTTTTATCCAAAATACATAATGAACTCTTAAAACTCATCAATTGAAAGTGAACTGACTGGTTAACAAATGGGCAAAAGATCTGAACAGGCACTTCATGGAAGAAGATGCACGTATGGCAAATGAACAGATGCTCCACACCATACATCATTAGGGAGCTGCAAATTAAAACAATGAGATACCAACACCTGTACTACAGTGGTCAAAATCCAGAACACCAAATACTGGCAAGGATATGGAGCAACAAAGACCCTCATTCATTGCTGGTGGGAATGCGAAATAACTCACCCACTTTGGAAGGCAGTTTGGCACTTTCTTACAAAACTAAACATAATCTGTGACACGTGGGTGGCTCAGTGGTTGAACATCTGACTTTGGTTCAGGTCGTGACCCCGGGGTCCTGGGATCGAGTTCTGCATCATGCTCCCCACAGGAAGCCTGCTTCTCCCTCTGCCTGTGTCTCTGCCTCTCTCTCTGTGTCTCTCATGAATAAATAAATAAAATATTTTTTAAAAACCCAAAAACCTAAACATAATCTTATCATAAAATCCACGAATCACCCAAAAAAAAAAAAAAATCCACGAATCACACTCCTTGGTGTTCATCCAAATGAACTGAAAAATTATATCCCCTGAGAACTCTGCACATAAATGTTTATAATGACCTTATACATAATTGCCCATTCTTATAACAACCATGTTGTTCTTCATAGGCCAATAAATACATAAACGGTGATATTACAGTTGATGGAATAATATTTTTATTTTTTTAAAAATGAGGTATATTATAAAGATATAGTAATCAATACAGTGTGGTATCAGCATAAAAATAGATATATGGATCAATAGAGAGTCCAGAAATACTTCAATAGATGGTATTGAGAAAACTGGGCTGCCACATGCAAAAGAATGAAACTGGATCACTATCTTCTACCACACACAAAAAACAACTCAAAATTGATTGAGGACTTGAACATAAGACCCGAAGCCCTAAAACTCATGGAAGAAAGCATAGATGTTAATATGTTTCTTGATGTGGGTCTCAGTCATGATATTTTGGACTTGACATCAAAAGTAAAGGCAACAGAAGCAAAAATATACAAGTGGACTATATCGAATTAAAAAATTTCTGCACAACAGAGGAAACTTAGGCAGAGGAAGAGGTTGGCAAAAGATTATTATAGCTTTTTAAAAGCTCACAATCAAAATAGTACTGGAGAAAATAAAAATACACACACATATACACCTTTCCTCCCCCTGCAGTGGGCAATAGAAAATGGATAAAGGCATACTGGTTAAATTGTTGAGAGGCTCCTCAGTCTCTCCTGATGGGAGATGGTAGTAACCTGGACGAGGTGAACATATAGCACTTGTTCCTGAACTAGATACAGCGGGTGAGGGGAAGGAAGGTATCAGAATGACACAGGTATCAATCTTACTTAGCAAATGTTTTTCAAACTGACCTGTTCTAAAGTACAGTGTGATTTCAAATTAAGAAATGAGTTTAAAAAGTGAAAATTTAAAAAATAAAAAAGTGAAAAAATAACTCTGCTGGTAGATTGAATAATGTTATATCTCAAAAATACTGAATTATTAATCACATAAATACATAGACTTTGTAGTACACAGAGAAGTTGAAAGTTTCTCTAAAGATACTATTTAATCCCACTGTTTTTCATTTTTATGACTTAAACAAATTGTTTAGGAATAGTTCTAGAACTTAGAAATCTAACATTAGCTTTTTGGTAAATTGGAGTATGGGACTATAACTATAGCCAAATTTGGGCATTCTAATTACCTCCCCAACTTACTCCTAATCTATGCTTTGAATTCATACATGATAGATATGAATCAGCAAGGCAGTACCAGGCTAACTACAAAGGACAGTAAATGTCTTATATGCAGAGGATCTCCAAAACAGGAAAGAGATATAAGCTCCAGAACTGTCTCTAGAAGGCATACCCTGGGTCCCTATGCAGGTACATTTACCATACAGAGAAGTAAAATAATAATAATAATAATAATAATAATAATAATAATAATAATAAAACTTCTTTTAGGAAAGTCCTAAAAGAGGGTATAAAGAGGGTATAAAGTGAAAAGAGGGTATAAAGTGAAAGAGGGTATAAAGTGAAGCCATGAGGGTATAAAGAGGGTATAAAGTGGGTATAAAAGAGGGTATAAAGAAGGTATAAAGTGAAGCCATGAGGACACTCAGTGTTTCAATACCTTAACCTTGATTTATAAAAGAGATCAATGTGTTTTTAGACTCTAGCAACCTACTCCTCACACATATACCTCTATCCTGGATAAGAAATGAAGAATGAGTCCAGAATTGTTTTCTCGATATCACTCCCTCTAAGAAAGTGCAAAGGACACTTTCTTCATGAAATCACGAGTAGAAAGATCTATTCTGAAACCTAACACTTATTTTCTTTTGATAAATGTGTCAGTTCCAAACATATTCCTTTTCTCTTCATTATTGTCAATGGATTTGGTATTTTTAATTTTAAGAAGTATATTTACTACATATTTACAGTATGTTAATGTTGAATTTTCCTCTCCCTTTGGATTACATAGAGTTTACATTGGATGGTAAAAATGTTTAAAATATGTAAGTGTTCTACCTAGCTGTGCCAAGAGAAATGCTGTATTGAATGATTATATGATATGTTTGCTCTGAGCCAGTTGTACTCAAGGTTGGACGTGTGCCAAAATCTATACACAGGTATTTAAAAGCATTGATACCCTCTCTAATCCACTGGGTAGTCTGCTTTAGGACATTTATATCTTTATTATCTTTATTTTTTTTTTTTGCAAATACTTGAAATAGTTTCTGTGTGCACCTACAATAAAAAATAATTTATTTAAGAAATCTTGATTTAGGTAAATAAAAGATAAATAAATGCTATTTGATCATTTACCAAAAATTCATAATTTTCTAACTAAATGAAATCAGATATCTTTCCTCTCTTGTCTAGATAAGCTCAATGGAATTATTTCTTATACTTCAAGTGCTTTTCTAATGTCTAACTTACAACTGGCTTCAATACAAATTAGGTGGGAAAGTGGATGGATGGATGGATGGATTGGTGGACGAGTGGACAAATACAGAGGTGGACAAGTGGATGAATATGCAAATCAGAAATTGGTAGATGGGTGAGTGGGTTGATATATGGATGCATGAATAATGGGTTGATAGGTGAGTAACTGAGTGAAAAGGTAAAGAAGAATGGAGGAGTGAGTGAATAGATGGACTTATAAATGAGTTGTTTGGTGAATGAATGAAAGAGAAAAGACTTCTGGACTTCTTAGTACATCCTGTAGTATCCAAATAAACACATTTCCTGGAATAAATCAAAACTTATATTTAATTTCTCTTATGCCTTATAAGAATATTTCATTTTGAAAATGTAGCGCAATAAACTATCTGGCTGTGGAATACTCAGAATTAGATTATGGGTATTGGATTATGGGTATTAGATAATAAAATATCAGTGTAAACTCAAACCCAATAAGGAAGAGCTAAAGTAAACATAGTTTGATGACCATCTGCAAGAATGGTTATATCAACATTTGGACATCCTAACTATAATTTTTAGTGATTTTTTAGTCTGAACTATCGAGACAGGGAAAGATGAAGCAGGCTTACACAAATCAAACAGTACTTTACAAAATCACTTGGGAAGCAATAAATGGGTTACAAAAGAATATGTTTAGAGCTTAGACTCTAAATCCCAGACAATTAGCCCAAAGATGAGAGGGACAATTAATTATACAATGGATTTTAGTTCCCCTAAAACCACAGATTTTGGTCAGCCTAAGAGACGATTATGACCAGGAACAATACAACTGTGATTTATATATGAGTATTGGGTTCTACATAAAGAATGACTTCCACGTGTTTTTCATCAGAGGGATCTTCACATATGCAGAGAAATATATCTAGACCACATACATAAAAATATTTATAAGAAAATATTTATAGTTTTTCGGAGGGGTTTATCTTTAAATGATTAAGCAATGAATTTAAAATAAACAAATACATATGTCAACTATTTTCTCAGTATATTTTTAATACCTTTTATTTTTAAAACAATTTTTTTGCAGAAAAATTGCAAAGACAGTACAGACAGTTCCCATATACTCCACACCCAGTTTCCCCTATTTTAACATAGTGCATTAGGACGGTACATTGGATATAATTAATGAACCAATATTGACAGATTTTTATTAACTAAAGTCCATATTCCATTCATTTTTTCCTCAGTATTTACTTAATGACCTTTTTCTATTCCTGGATCCTATCCAGGATACCATACATTTAGTCTTTGTGTGTCCTTTGGCTGGTCTTGGCTGTGACAATTTCTCAGACCTCTTGTTTTTAATTGTGAAGATTACTGCTCTGATATTGTGTAGGATACCTCTTTGTTGGAATGTGTCTGATATTTTTCTCATGAAAAAACTGAGGTTATGGGTTTTGGGAGAAAAGATCCCAGAGATAAAAGTGCAATTTTCATTGCATCCTATCAAGGGTACTTACTATCTACATGATTTATGACTGTTGATGTTGACCATGATATTGTGGCTGAAGCAGTTAATGTCAGGTTTCTACAAAGCAAGATTACTTCTTATTCTCTTTTCTATACTGTACCTTTGCGCAGCCTATACTTAAGAAATAGATATACTCCACCTCTTTGAGGGAAGAGCATCTACACAAATTATTTGAAACTATTTTTGCATAGGAGGTTTGTCTCTTTCCTTTCTTTATTTGTTCAATCACTTAATTACAACTCTTCAAAACTAGGCCCTGTTTTATTCTCCTCCAGCATTGAGGATGCAGACTCTTATTTTCACAACTACCCCTGAGCAGGGGATGAAACTGGAATGAGTTAAAATGCTACCAAATCCACTGTTCTTATGTCAAGCAGTCTGAATGTGATCAAACTGGCACCAAGGAAACAACTGATGGATGGATGGATGGATGAAATTAGAATCATGGTAATATCTGGGATCTTGAGTAATATTATTAAAATACATGAAGAAGTTTCTTTGATAGGATAAAATCTCCCCCACTTCCCAAATTAAGCTCTCACCTTATTTTATTGTTCATATGAGAACATATCTAACCAATTACGTGACTGACTTTCTTAAAAGTACAGTAGACCCTCATAGTACATTTAACTTTAGGGATTATAACAGCAAGTAAACAGCTATAAAATGCAGCAGAAATAAAAGATGGGGATAAAAACATTTCAGACAAGAAGTGCAGATAAAAAAATTCAATGATAAAGTTATTAGAACCCAGAATTCCATCTCTCACCAAACCCTAGGCTGTTTTCTTCATTCCATGTAACTCACTAGCTTACATTTTCTTAACTTTACAATTTAAAGGCCATGACTGCTAAGCCTGCTTCATTGAACATGAGCTATTTGTCAATTTTTCACATTTGTAGGGAATGTAAAGTGGTGTTAGGGCATCAAGCCCTATCCAGGAGCTTGAAGACACCCAAATGCAAATTACATTTTGCTTGGCATCTGCATAATTAGAGCAAAGAGTTTTTGTATTTCCCTCTCCTTTGCCAAAAATCTGTTGCAGAGAATTTTCCAGGAATTCTCAATAGAAACACCTGGAGTCATAATAGATCAGTGGTTTTCAACCTGTGCCATGCATGTTAATCATCATGGAGCTGTAAATATTCTCATGCCAAAGTCCCATCTCCAGAGATGTTGATTTAATTGGACTGGAGTGCATTCTGGGAAATGAGATTTTAAAAGCCCCTAGGTATTTTAATTTACAGCCATGGTTGTGAAACCTGGGAAATCAAGGAGACTCTAAGAAGAAGCCTGTTTATTCTTACCACTTTCCTGCCTCTAGATCAGGTAACTTCTCAGCTCTCCCAGATACTGGATATCGGTCTTCAATAGCTTCCTTTCTGACCAGTTGCTTGCGATTAGCTAATCATTCCACTCCTACTAGAGTCTACCATTTAGTGGAGATTTATTCTATAGAATTCCAATAAGTCATACTTATATTTAGAATGACTTTCACTATCCAATTCCTATGACTGTCATAGAATTCCTTTGAATGTATCATTATATATATATATATATATATAGATTACAATATTAATTTAATATATTGTTCAATTCCTTTTAATATATTGACATTATAATTGTTAGGGTACCCCTCTCAGTTGTAATAGCTTCCTGGATGGTCCTAAAGTAGCTGATACCAAGCTACCATAAACATAAATTTTTGTTTATCAATTACTTAGGCATAAGTTAGAAAGACCGCCCATATAGTCTCCTGATAATGAACCAAACCTAGTCTTATCAAGCCTTAGGGCATGTTTTGCTTTGGAGATGGAAATTATTGAGCCACTTTCCTTCTGTTTCTTTTTATCCCATAATAATCACTAAGCATAAAATGCCAACTATAAAATTTTATTTCTTTATGGCATGTGGGAAGAATATTCGATGTGATTTATTTTTTTCCTCTCCAGGGATAATTTATCAACCTATTATTTAGGCCATAGCAGGAAGCCACTAGAAAGTCAATAAGTGAACTTAAGCAAGGGAAACACTGACGAGATAAAGTTTTAGAAAAATAGTCGCATAGTCACACAGAAGAAAGAATCAGAGAGCAAGAAGCTGGTGGTGGGGACGACTGCCATATTCTGGGGGAACAAGAAGGGGACAGTGGTAGCTAAAAAGGACAAAGGAGAAGGATTTGAGAAACACATGATAATATGAGCAGGAATTTGTGAAGATGTGGAGTAAATTTAAGAAAATCCTTCTAAAAATTTGGTAGTGAAGACAAAGGGAGACAGATCTTTGGAGGCTTCATTTTTTTTTTTTTGGTAAATGGTTGAACAGCTTTTTAATTACAGAGAAAAGAAACAGAAGAAGGAGACATTGAAATCCTATGTGAGAGAGGTAATAATTAGTGCAAATTCCCATAGGAGGCAACAAGGAATGTGGCCTTGAACCCAAGTAGAGCAGCTGGACAATGAAAGAAAAGACCCATCAGCCTTTGAGAAGAGAGACAAGCTGACCAGGAAGATGATATAACTTTTTATATAAAAATCAAATAAGAAATGGAGATGCCACTGGCCTCTATTTTCTCAGCGAAGGATGCATTTAGGGGAGAAGGCTTTTGACCTTGAAGACAAAACACTGAACATCTCCATGTGACCACACACACTCACTTCACAATTCAAATCTTCCCCTCAGCATTTCTCACTTCTGCTGAGTACTTGTCCAGCTTCTTACTTTGCTTGCAAATCCTGAAGAGTACAATGCACGAGGAAGCACACTTGTTCACAAGAGACTGAGCATTAGGATAGATAAGCAGAAGGGATGCAACGAAGTGTGTCTTCCAATGAGAAGTATCAAAGAATTATAATCATAATGTCAAAAAAAAGATACCCATTAATTTTTAAGATTGATTCAACGTAAGCTTAGTAAGTTAAAATATAAACACCTCAAAATTCTGAGCAGAATGCGTTGTAAGACTAAATTTACCTGTAATTCACCACCTCCTTGAGTCCTCAAGCACCTTCTCTTAAAGGCAGGGGGTGGTTTCTATTCTGATCTACACAAATAATATTGTATGAAGTTAGAGAGAAGCTAAGAGTGTTCTCTGAGCTTTGGCTGATCCTGACTTTCTGCTCTGCTGTAAGGCATTTGCAAGCTACTTTAATGAGGTCCCCTCACTGCTGTAGACCCTGTCACACATTAAGCCCTTGCAAATGATGCTGGAACCTGTTATCTCTTTTCCTTTTTTTTTTTTTTTTAAGATTTTACTTATTTATTCATGAGAGAGAGAGAGAGAGAGAGAGAGAGAGAGAGAGAGGCAGAGACACAGGCAGAGGGAGAAGGAGGCTCCATGCAGGGAGTCCAACGTGGGACTCAATCTTGGGACTCCAGGATCACATCCTGGGCCAAAGGTGGTGCTAAACCACTGAGCCACTCAGGCTGCTCTGTTATCTGTTTTCAAATGACTTTTTCTGCTATGAACATTAGTATAACGAACCTAGTGCCAAGCAACATGTGTAAGAGTAGAGACCTTGGAGTCTGACAGGTTGTATTCACATCCTGTTTTCTCCTGCCTCATCCCTGGGTATGTGATACTCTGCAAATTTACTCCAAGTTTTGACGCATCATCCATGAAACAGAAGTGACAATACAAAATCATTGAATGTAATGTAATGGTAAGTTATATACTTTTTTTTCCCCTAAATTTTTATTTAAACTCCAGTTAGTTAACACACACTGCAATATTGGTTTCAGCAGTAGAATTCAGTGGTTCATCCCTACACACAACACCCCGGGATCATCAATCATAACAAGTGCCCTCTTTAACCCCTATCTTCCATCTAGTCCATCCCCCACCCATCATCCTTTATCACCTCTCAGTTTGTTCTCTATCACTAACTGTCTTTCATGGTTTGTTTCTCTCACTCTCTTTTATCCCCTCTCCCATATGTTCATCTGTTGTGTTTCTTAAATTACACAAATGAGTGAAATCATATGGTATTTGTCTTTTTCTGACTTATTTTGCTTAGCATCGTACACTCTAACTCCATCCATGTCATTATAAGTGGCAAGATTTCTTTCTTTTTGATGACTGAGGAATATCCCATTGTGTATATATACCACTTCTTTATCCATCCATCAGTCAATGGATATTTGGGCTCTTTCCATAGTTTGGTCATTGTTCATGAAGCTGCTACCAACATCAGGGCCCATGTACCCCTTCAAATCTGTATTTCTCTATCCTTTGGTAAATACCCAGTAGTGCAATTGTTCGATTATAGGGTAATTCTACTTTTAACTTTTTGAGGAACCTCCACACAGTTTTCCACAGTGGTTGTACCAGTTCACATTCCCACCAACAGTGCAAAAGTGTTCCCCTTCCCCCACATCCTCTACAACACCTGTTGTTTCTTGTATTGTTCATTTTATCTATTCTGACAGGTATCAGCTAGTATCTCAGTGTGGTTTGATTTGTAATTTCCCTGATGATGAGTGATATTGTGCATCTTTTCATGCATCTGTGAGCCATAGGACGTCTTCTTTGGAAAATGGTCTATTCATGCCTTCTGCCCATTTCTTAGCTGGATTATTTGTTTTTGGGTGTTGAGTTTGATAAGTTCCTTATATATTTTGGATATTAACCCTTTATCAGATATGTCATTTACAAATATCTTCTCCCATTCTGTAGGCTGCCTTTTAATTTTGTTGATTATTTCCTTCACTGTGCAGAAGCTTATCTTGATGATGTCGCAATAGTTCATTTTTGCTTTGTTTCCCTTGCTTCTGGTAATATGTCTAGTAATGCTACAGCCATGGACAAAGAAGTGGTTGTCTGTGTTCTCTAGGAGTTTGATGGTTTCCTATCTCACATTCAGGTCTTTTATCCATTTTGAATTTATATTTGTGTGTGGTGTAAGAAAGTGATCCAGTTTCATTCCTCTGCGTGCTGCTGTCCAGTTTTCCCAGCACCATTTGCTGAAAAGACTGTCTTTTTTCTATTGGATATTCTTTCCTGCTTTGTCAAAAATTGTTGACCATATAGCTGTGGGTCTGTTTCTGGGTTCTCTTTTCTGCCCCATTGATCTAGGTGTCTGTTTTTGTGCCAGGACCACACTGCTTTGATGATTACAACATCATGATACAGCTTGAAGTTGGAATCATGATGCCTCTAGCAGGTAGCATGCCAACTTATTAAGAGCTGTTAAAAGTAGACTCTAAAGCTATTCAACATGGTTTGAATCTCAATTCTGCCGTTTACTGGCTGCATGTAAAGAAAAAAAAACCTAAATCAACCTCTTCCCTAGATTCTTCACTTGAAAACTGAAAATGTTAATAGTATTTTCTTGTTATGGTTGTTATGAAGATTGGATGAATAAATACATGTTAAATAAATACTTAGAACAATAGAGAAGAAAAGTCTAGTTTTGTCTGTGATTTCTATGAGATGTGTGTGTGTGTGTGCATGTGTGCATGTGGTAGAGAACTGACTGATGGCTTTCAGACTGACTATTCAACTTAATAAATGCTGCACTTATTCCTATATGAATAGAGATAACAAGTCTTATAAATCTTTCCAAAAAAATCCTTCCATAAATGTTCCACAACGACTAAGTTTATCACTATCTCAGGCTCAGAATTTACTAAGAAAATACTGAACTGAGTTTATATGTAGTCTCTTACTGAGATGTCAATGGGCATGTAAGAATTTGTGTGTGTTCTGTGCATATATCTCTTGTGTGTGTGTGTTTGTAGAAGCAAAGGCTAGAAAAAGAAGAGAACATGCCCAATCATAGTCATCATGCAAATATTTTTTTCTTTTTTAAAAGACTTTATTTGTTTATTCATGAGAGACAGATAGAGACACATAGACACAGGAAGAGGGAGAAGCAGCCTCCATGCAGGGAACCCAATGTAGGACTCGATCCCAGGAACCTGGGATCATGACCTGAGCCGAAGGGAGATGCTCAACCACTGAGCCACCCAGGCGTCCTGCAAATATTTTTCAGATGTCTTCTAGAACTAGCAATGTAGGCCTTGAATTTACTTTTATTTTTTTAACCACATTCAACTGGGTTACCAGGACCGTTTTATCTTATACATCCTTAACATTTTTATGCAATAAAAGCGTGGTATGAAGTCTCTCTCTCTCTCTCAGTAAAGCTCAATAACCTTTTAAAATTAGAATGACAAAGGGAAAATCAAGTCTTAAAGATAAATAGCTAATATTTATTCAGGCATTCATTTTTAATGTGTATCTCTAGGTTTTCATCAGAGAATCATATTCATCCATGTCAAATTGAAATTAACCTTATTGTTGTCTCTAAAAATCAAAATTAAAAGGTTGATGTTATTCTTAGAGCAGGGCAAGTTTTGTGTTTAATTTTCATATTTTCAAATACATTTCATGCAAGAAGTCCAATATTTGAATACATGTAAAAAATAGAACATTTTCTTTTCATCTCAGGTGATAAGCATCTGTATCTTTCTTCCTACTCAACCTCCTCTACCCTCTTAAGGGACCTCTAACAACCTTGCATACAATCAGAAATTCAAAGAATTAAGTTTATAAACATCCTTATAGCAAAGGGTGTCTGGGAGGCTTAGTTAGTTACTGGTCCAACTCTTGATTCTGACTCAGGTCATGAAATATGGCTCCATGCTGGGAGTAGAGCCTGCTTAAGTTCTCTCCCTCTCTTTTTGTCCTTCCACCTTCTCTCATACATATGTACTCTCTTTCTGAAGAAGAAGAAGAAGAAGAAGAAGGAGGAGGAGGAGAAGGAGGAGGAGGAGGAGGAGGAGGAGGAGGAGAAGAAGAAGAGGAAGAAGAAGAAGAAGAAGAAGAAGAAGAAGAAGAAGAAGAAGAAGAAGAAGAAGAAGAAGAAGAAGAAGAAGAAGAAGAAGAAATTCCTTATAGATCAATATTCTCATTTTCACATCTACATAGTGGTCTAAACGGAGTTTGAACAATTAAAATTAAAACAAAACAGAACAAATCAAAATAATTCCAACTTTAATCAAAAGAACTTCCTCAAATCATAAGAAGCAAAAGATGTTTGTATGTGTTGAAACTAATTAGTTTTTTGGTCATGCCGATAAAATTCCAGGGAATTTCCATTGAGGATCAATAGTGGACACTTGACGGGATGAGCACTGGGTGTTTTTCTGTATGTTGGTAAATTGAACACCAATAAAAATTAATTAAAAAAAATTCCAAAAGTAGTAACAGTCAGAATCATTTCAAAGATAATTAGAACCTTCTTTTTCATCACTGTACAAAGGTGGTTGAATTATTCAGTATTTCATAATATTGTGGCCAAGTTTGGTGGGCTCCTTCATGGTGTTAGCCTTAGTGTATATTACATATGTAACCATCTTTGATTTTGGATTTATAAGAGCAAAGATACTTTGTGGATCTTGAAAAATTGTATGTGATCTAAAATCAATTGTTATGTGTTCCCTAAGCTGGAAGGTTATTTCCATCAGTTACAATCTTATCACCAATTCTGACCCTGTGCAGGTATTTGCTATACTCCTTCATGAAGAAGCAATATGCATACAGTTATAACTTTGGTTTTTTTTCTTTGCCCTTTGCAGATTATGAAAGGGGAACCCGTGTGTGTGTGTGTGTGTGTGTGTGTGTGTGTTTGTGTGTGTACTTATGCTTTTCTTTAAGATACTTCAGTCATTACAAGATAGTAACAAATTTATTTTAAAAATGTTTTAAAGATTTATTTACTTATTTTAGGGAGCAGGAAGAGACAGAGGGAGAGAGAATCTCAAGCATGCTTCCTGCCGAGTGCAGAGCCTTATGCAAGGCTCAATCTCAAGACCCTGCCTGAGATGATGACCGGAGCTGAAATCAGGAGTCAGATGTGCAACTGACCCAGGTGCCCCACAAATTTATTTTTTAGTGTGATCAATATTGCAGCATATTCTTATATAATATAATACATTTAACAGATTAGACATTTGTGATGTATTTGTAGTTTTTCATACATATGAAATGGAATTTTTTTTTTTTTTAGTTCACATTGGGACATAGTTGATCTTTAAGTATTTTCCTTTATCTACAATAATATTCCACAGGTGAAAATTTTTGCATAGTCTAACTGCTTGAACTTAAGTAGAAAACTGAGTTCCTTTTTTTCTTGATATATCTAGGACCTGAAATGTAGTGGATATTGGAAATGTTGTGCCTGAAGTAGTTTGTAATGTAGTAGACCAAAGAGAAGGAAAGTGAAAAGGAAAATTAATGACAGACACATTTCCAAAATTACAAATTAATCATGCTTTGGAATTATATATCTCAATTGACCTGTAAACTTATTCCAGAATATAAAATTTATCTTACAGTATTTGAAGAGCATCACCAACCAGAGCCCAAATGCATAATTATCATTTTTAAATTAATTGATATGAAGTCCTAGAAATTTTACTGATACACTTTGCTTTGTAAGTGTTCTAATATTATTTTTTTAACTCCCTGGCCAACCAAAAAGCTATAGTAATACTACTACTACTAGTACTACTAATAACAATGATAATAATTATAATAGTGACAACAATTACATCACCCACAATAACAGAGACAATAACAACAGGAATAATTATTTAATTTATATATAGTTTCCACGGTTAAAATATTTTATAATGTGTATGATTTTAAGATTATCACACAGAAAAAGAGGGCCACTGTTATATCCTTATTCTAAGCAAAGAAGGAGAATTTGGAGGGAGAGAAATAGAAGGAGAGGAGAAGGATGAAGAGGAGGAGAGAGAGATGAAGGAGGAAAAGGAGAATTATTATAAGTAATTTATGATAAATAATTATAATAAATAGCTGTTATAGATAATTATAATTATTAAAAGTATTATAATAGGTAATGATTTAATAATTATTAAAATTTCATTGAACCAATTTCAAGCTTACAATAAATTTGTAATACCAGTACAAAGAACACACATGCATCATGGGCACTGCCCCCAGTGCCATGCTTCTCTGGTATCCTTCCACCTGGAATACTTCCTCGCTCTCTCCTTGACTTTCTTGACATTGAATTTTTTTTAATTTTTTAAAAGATTTTATTTATTTATTCATGAGACACACAGAGAGAAGCAGAGACACAGGCAGAGGGAGAAGCAGGCTCCATGCAGAGAGCCTGATGTGGGCTGGATCCCCAGACGGGGGGTCACACCCTGAGCCAAAGGCAGATGCTCAACCAGTGAACAACCTAGGCATCCTGACATTGACATTTTTGAAGGTATGAGGCAGTCATTTTGTAGAATGTCCATCAATTTGTGTTCATCTGATACTTCCTCATGATTAGAAACCAGGTGGTATAAAATAACATGTCAGAATAAATTTCATTTTAAGTCTTAAGACATGACATTAGAGAAGTTTTCATGGTCCATTTTCCCCTGAGCTATATACTGTCCATTATTGAAAGATAGCTCAATGTATAGAACGCAAAATGCCTCGAACCCTCACACAAAAGACGTTTAGTAAAGCAAAGAGTATGACTGAAATGTAGTGGTTTCTATCCTAGGATTAAGTAGGCAAAGATTATGAGCTTAATTCTCACGTTGCCCCCGTAGCTGCCCCAGTCAGCACAATTCAGCCTAATAGACTTGAATAAGAATTCTCTGAGTCATGGGCTTATAAACATTTATGAAGCTATATCAGCGTGCTCAACTCAGGCTTGGAATTTATTATATACTGTCTTCTCTCACTGTGGCCACTCTGCAATGCAATGAAGATATTGTTTTATATTTCTACACTTGAGAAAATAGTTTATTTTTTAAAAAGATTTTATTTACTTATTCATGAGAGACACACAGAGAGGCAGAGACACAGGCAGAGGGAGAAACAGGCTCCTTGCAGGGAGCCCAATGGGGGACTCCCAGGGACCTTGGGATCACCCCCTGAGCCACTGAGCCACCTGGGGGGGCTCCAGTTTTATTGTTTTAGAAAGTTTCCTCTAAACTGCTGGATTATATTTTTGCTGTCATTTCTAGAGATCCCCCAAACCCAGTTCCTGAAAGTTCTGAGATACTGGTCAGCATATAACTTCAAAAATTACAGAGAAATCCTCCTCCATGTCTCTTTAGTTTGGTTAAAGTCCAGTATTTATTTGGTTCAAAAGTTGCTGCTGTAATAGAATTGGGGATTACTGGAAATTAACTCTGAGGCCCTTTACGGTTGGTTCAAAGTGGCATTAACCAGGTTCCATATCACTTGTCTGCCATCTGAAGGCAGGCCTGGTGGGCCAGTTTTTTTCTGGTCAAAGTTATCATGAATATATTTCACATCGTAACGTTTCTCTCTTTCATACACACACCCCCACACACAAATCTTTAATGACTTTTTCCTTTTCCTAAATCTACATTTTAACTCTGTCTGTATCCATCCCTGCACCCATCTACCCAATGTTCTACAATATTTCCCTCCTGCATCATTGAAAGGGGAAAACAATATGAATGGAGCATATGTCTAGGGTTATGTGAGACCGAGCACCTCGGGTTTCTAGACTTTGACCTTTAGGATTCTACTCAAAGGGATGGGTCAGTGCACTTGTTCAACTTGCTTAGGTC
This sequence comes from Vulpes lagopus, assembly GCF_018345385.1. Taxonomy (NCBI): domain Eukaryota; kingdom Metazoa; phylum Chordata; class Mammalia; order Carnivora; family Canidae; genus Vulpes; species Vulpes lagopus. Next base: position 3,295,192 of record NC_054838.1, on the reverse strand, counting down.
AACACTAGTAGGTTAAATCCACCTGAAGCCCCACAACTAGTAGTATAGATGTAAACTAAGGTCTGGCAGCCCTAAAGCCATCAATCTTTGCACTTTTCTGTGTTGCCGAACAGAGGGGATATAAATTATAGATTTCTGTTAATACTTAAACTAGGTATTCATTAGTTCAAAAATGTAAAGATTTTTCCCTTCCAGGACATGCAAGGTTCTTCAGTTTTTATGATTTAAAAATAAGAATGGATTTCTGGGTTCTAAAACTTTCTCTTCCCCTCTGCCACTTCCCTTCCAAACTTCTCTCAATAAATATTTATTATAATTTACTCTGGGGAATTCAATGTCTCAGATGGTGATGATAGAGCTGTGAGTTTGGTATACACTGTTCAAATTGCATGGATTTCATGAACTAAAAGCCATGTTTGTTTGTTTTTTTTAATTTCAATCATGAAAAATGTTGTAAATGAAAAATACGGTGTGAAACAAAAAGACAAAGTTGGAGACTTGCCTAAATATGTGTAACAGTCATAGCCAGGAAATCCTACTTTGAAGTCAAAGGCCAGCTTAGCTTGAAGTATGAAAATAAATATATTTTCATAAAAATATAAAGAGAAGAGAAAGGTATGGAGGACAATACCTATGAAAGCCTTGCATCTGTAAAGAGCATGTTGTGTTCTAAGAAATGAAAGGAGACCCCTATGGGTAAAGGGAAGCGGGGAGACAACCAAACCCGTAGGAAACTATTGACAGCTTTAAAACAGGAGGCAATTTCATCAGAAGAAATATTTTTAAACTCTACTGTAAAAATGGGTCACCTACTCACTATAAGTAGGAACTATGGTTTTGGAATAAAAATTGGTTGATCAGGGGTGCCTCAGTGGCTCAGTCAGTTAAGCATCCGACTTGTGATTTCAGCTCCGGTCATGATCTCACTGGTCATGGGATGGAGCCCCAGGTCAGGCTCTGTGCTCAGGGAGGGGGTCTGCTTAGGATTCTCTCCCTCCCTCTCCCTCTGCCCCTCCCCACACTCTCACGTGTTTTTTTTTTTCTCTCTCTCTCTCTCAAATCAATACATCTTGAAAAAAACTATATTTACATATATAATAAGTATGATATTCAAAAAAACTGCATCTATTTTTTTCCGTTTATAATTTATCCTCAAATTTTAAATTAAGATATAATGGGCATAACATTTTATTAGTTTCAGATGTACAATAATATGATTTGGTATTTGTATATATTACAAAATGATCACAATAAATCTAGTTAATATACTTCATCGTACATATTTATAAAATTTTATTTTCTTGTCCTGAGAACCTTAACATCTACACTTTTAGTAACGTTCAAATATGCAGGATACTGTTATTAAACTACAGCTACCAAGCTGTCTGTTACAGTTCCATAACTTACTTGTTTCATAACTGGAAATTTGTACTTCCCCACACCCATTTCTCCCACTCTCCATTCCTCCTACTTGTGGTAACTGCCATTTTTTTCTCTGCATCTATGAGTTCTTAATTATTTATTTTATGGATTCCACCTATAAGTGAGACCATTTGTCCTTTTATGTCTGACTTACTTCACTTGGCAAAATGCCCTCATGATCCATCGATATTGTTGCTAATGGCAATATTTCTTTTTTTTATGGCTAAAAAATATTCATATTAAATGGCCGTAACCCATTTACATTCCCACCAACAATGCACAAGTGTCCTCTTTTCTCTGAAAATACATCTACTCAGATCCTTTGTCTATTTTTAAATTGGATTGTTCTGTTTTGATTTTTGCTATTGAGTTGCATGAGTTTTTTTAAAATATATTTTAGGTATTAACCTCTCATCAGATATATGATTTGCAAAAAGTATTTTAGAGCCATATTTTCCAGAGAAAATTCTTTTACTACTTGGAAAAATGTGCCTCTTCTTATATAACATGGATGGTGCTGTCACTAATGTTTCAACTTTTATTATTTGTAGCCTTTTCCAAATGGCTTAATAAAATGAAATTATGTAATATCCACAGGTTTTGACATTATTGTTTACTTTTCTTCCTCTTCTTGATATTTGGTAAGCTGAGTAAAAACATTGACCATAGCTTCTTAAATTGACCCAAGTAGCCATTTTTGACATGAGGTAATTCTTTAAATCCACTGCATCTTGAATTATTTTTTATTTTTGCTTTTCCATAAATGACTTATATACTTCTTAAACATATAGAAACTAAACTTTCATTTTTGAATATTTGGAAACTATTGGTAACCTGAGAGAACGACTCTTACACATACAAGTATTCATAATAGCAGTATTTAGAGGGAGAAAAATAACTTTAAATATGCACAGCGCAAATAATTTTTATCAAATGCAAATATTTGAACTAAAAAGAATACAATATTTAATTTCTAAAAGTATACTAAAATATATTTCCATATCATTAGTCGTAACTTCCATCATTCCTTTAATGGCTACATAGAATTCTTTCCACTGCTTTTCTCTAATTTTCCCATCGCTTTTCATCTCTTGTAACTTTCTTCTTTTGCTACAGGGCACTTTTCTACAAATCATTGTCTTGAAAGTTTCTTGTTGATGAGAAAAGTGTAGTATATACTGAGGAAAGAGTAGGAAGAATTAAGAACTCTGGAAAACTTAGGTGTATTGTGTCGTCTCAGAATATTCAGTTACTAACTTCTCAAGTTTAGTAGATACTAGCGTACTGGGATAAGTAAGGTGCACAAAGATTTGTTTGAAAAATTATTTATATTAGCATTATTTTATAGTATCGAAAGGATACTAAATATTTATTTAAAAGAAGGCAGATTAAATTTAAATGTATATTCACACACTGCATTATATTAAGCAGTCATTAAATGAAGTATTGAAAATAAAATGTTGGGAAGCTTGGGAAATGTTCCAACATTAATTTCTCAAAGTAAATTTGATTCTTTCTAAATAGTGTATAAATGGTGGTAAAACATATATACAAAAAAATGGGAAGAAAGAAACAGTGATTTTTTTCTTATATCTGGATTGAAGTTTTATATACAATTTTAACTTTTAACATATTTTTTTTTCAAATTGTGTTACTGGAAGCATATTATTTAACAACAAACTATTCATAATTAAATGAAAGAGTCTTTCAAGAGATGAGTCTGTATGGAATCCTCTTAGATTTTGTAGAAAATTAAGAAATAGTGTCAAATGATGTATTTGTACTTTCTCTCTCCTTGGTACTAAAAACAACTCAGTCCTCCCTCCAAATTTTGTCACAAGCAGGTGTCAACATAGAATGCATAGCATCACTCACAAATAGCACTGTTGTTCTATGAGAATTTGTTTTTTGTGACACTATTCAGATATCATGGAAACTTGCATCGTGAAAAATACCTTTTGGAGCAAACAATTTCAGTCCACTTCCTTTTCTAATACTAGTAGATTGACATGTTCTCATTATACAGTAGAAAGATTTAAAAACTGTTGTCATTGATTTGAAAGCCAAAGGTGGTTTCACAAAAGGTTGATAATTTCTCTTAAATTTCTTATGAGAAAAATGTTTTAGGAGCTTCATTTTAATTTTTGCTAGATACAATCTGAAATTTCAAAACCTAAAAAATAAATGGCACGACATATTCACATAAAATATGTTCTTACTGCCATGATGATAACAAGAAAACTTCTAACTCCCTGTTAACTCAAAGTCAAGCCTCTGTCTTCTGTCCTTTTGTATAACACTATTTGTCGGTTTTGAAATTAGTTTTATATTCTCATGTATAACTTTGTTAAATAAGCCTCTGGCCATAAAATAATGTTTATCTGAGGTGTAATTCTATTCAGTTCTTGGTAAAATCTTATATATATTCTTATGAAGTGAAGAGGGAAACAACGTGCCAAAAATAATTCAGGGCAAGAAAAAATGTTCCACGGAATATTAACTACACCACTAGTTTATGTCATCACATAATTCCTTAATTCCCACATCATTCCACGTAATTTCCTCAACTGATAATTCATTGTTGCCTGTGCAGACAGCAGATAACGTGGTAGTTTACACTGTATTTCCTTCATTATTATATTTTTCATGAAGAAAGGCCATATGCAAGGATGTTAGGAGCCTGGGATGGTTAAGGCATTCTCTCATTCTGCTTCACTGTTAACAAGGTCAGGTCTACTGAAGAGAATGGTGCTGATCAACTAAGAATAAAGTGGAATCTTAAAGTCTAATTAATAATAAGAATGTCAACATCAGGGCAGCCCGGGTGGCTCAGCAGTTAGTGCCGTCTTCAGCCCAGGGCCTGATCCTGGAGACCTGGGATTCAGTCCCACGTTGGGCTCCCTGCATGGGGCCTGCTTCTCTCTCTGCCTTTGTCTCTGCCTCTCTCTCTCTCTCTCTCTCTCTCTCTCTCTTTCTCTCTCTCTCTGTCTCTCATGAATAAATAAATAAAATCTTAATAAAAAACAATGTCAACAACAACAAAACAGGGGAATGTCATGAAAAACAGTAACAATAATAATTAACATCTTAACATTTGATAGTAGCCGTATTAAAAGTGCAAATTGAAAAGAAAAACAAATAAAAGTGCAAATTGTGATTGTTAATCCTCACAACATTTTTAGGAATACTATTAACAGGTTAAATTATTTAACAGGTTAAAAAACAACATACAAAACACCCCCCAGGGGGGTTAGAGAGATTATGTAATTTGCCAGAGTACATACCTGGTAAATGGTGGAAACAAGATTCAAATCTATTTGTCTGACTGAAGAATCATCATCAACAACCACTGGTTGTCCAAAGAAGTAGGAATAAGTACAAAAGGAAGAAAATTACAGATCTATGAGTTGGAAGAAATCATTAGGGAGACGACAAAAAAGATCAATATGGATACTTTTATGAAGAGAAGCAAGATAGAACCAGAACTAAGAAGCAGGGCAAATTCCTGAATGAAGAAAAAGAAAAACAATGAAAGATCCAAAACTATTATCATAAACATATTGGATATGAATATGTGTTGACCACAGGACCTGGTTAGATAAATTCACCATCAAGCTTTTGCTTTTTAGTAGAGAAGCTAAAGCAAAATTGGAAACAACAGTTTATTTAATTTTTTTGAAGATGACGTATTTATTTATTTATTTATTTATTTACTTACTTACTTACTTACTTACTTACTTATTCATGAGAGACAGACACAGAGAGAGAGGCAGAGACACAGGCAGAGGGAGAAGCAGGCTCCATGGAGGGAGCCCGATGTGGGACTTGGTCCTGGGTCTCCACAATCACGCCCTGGGCCAAAGGCAGATGCTCAACTGCTGAGCCACGTAGACATCCCAGGAAACAGCAATATAGTATATAGGTATTTAGTGAGAAGTGATGGAGTAAAGAATGTGTCCATTTAGTGTTTGTCCATCTTTGTGTATATATAAAAATTACTAGAGGTGCATTTCTCCATTTCATTTTAATGGTAAAAAGGAATTAAGTGTCAATACTATTTTATTCATTGGACTATAACCCAATGTATAAAATACATTTCCATGAGTCAAAACTAATGTAAAGAAATAACTGAATGAACACAAAAATGGTGGAGAAGAGACAAATCTTCCTTGCACACTCCAAGTAATTTATGCAGGTACTCAACACCTAAGAAGGTAGAGCAAAATCCCTCACTCTTTATATGTGGGATGCACAGAGTGACTTCCTTCGAAAGAGAAAAGTATGAGAAGGGGTAAAAGGAGTTTACTGTGGAGAAACTTGACAAAGACCCCTTTCACCAGGTGATCAAAATGAACAGTGACGTCATGTAGATAGTACTTGCCCCTGTTGATCTGATACGATGACAATGGCCCTTCTCTGTTCTTCTCTTGTCCCAAACCTATAACTTCAGTCTTATCATGGGGGGAAAAAATGAATCATTCTCCATTTGAGCAGCATTCTACAAAATCTTTGACCAACATATCTCGAAATTATCAAGGTGATCAAAAATATGTAAGTCTGTAAGAAGTCTGAGGAGACATGACATAAGAGTAATGTAGTATCCTGGATAAGGAAAAAAGGGACATTCAGCAAAGATTGAGAATATATCAATGCTGTGTGGACACTAACACACAGGATCCTTCTATACTCAGGTCAAAAGTAGCCAAATGCTATGGTGCAATGTCTAGGTCATTAACTCCACTTCATCTCACTATGAAGGCATTTTATCATCTCCCATCACCACAAGAAGGGTTAGTACCATACAGTAAGATACTTTGAGGGAGAAAGAGATCCTACTCACATAGCTTTTATCACAGTTTATTGTTATAATTGTTCGATTCTGATATGGTTGTTGCTACTCTCTTATGATGCCTAATTTTTAAAGTAAACTTCATCACAGGTATGTATGTATTACCCTAGGTTGGTACTCTTTGGGGTATCAGCCATCCACTGAGGACAGCTTGACATGAAAAACACTTACAACCTGGGGCGCCCGGGTGGCTCAGTCGGTTAGGCCTCTCTCTGCCTTTGGCTCAGGGCATGATCCTGGAGTCCTGGGAAGGAGGCGTGCGACCGGGACCCTCTTGCGCCACAGGGAATCTGCCTCTCCCTCTGTCCCTCTCTGATGATGCACGCACACACACTCTCTTTTTCTCAAATAAATAAAGTCCTTAAAAAAAAAAAAAAGGAGAAAAAGAAAAATACTTCCAACCAGTGTATACAGAAAGTGATTAACTTGGATGCATGTGAATGTGGCCAAAGACTGGGTGGCATCACTAAAAAAAGCTATTGCCATACTAATAGATAAATTTAATTTGCAATTTACATTACTGCTATGGTTATGATATGGTTAGAGGATAAATAAAATTTAAAGAGAAGAATTGGGATTGTTTTCTCAAGTTTCCTATGTGAAAGAAACAAAGTAGAATAAAACTGTCCCTTTGCTGTTACTGTGATTTGATTCCATTTTTTAAATCTGCCCCTTGGGTAGTGTTGGTTTTGGGGTGGAAGGTCTAGGGAGACTGGAGAGGGCGAGTGTGTATTTAATCCTCCTGAATTCTTTGTTCTCTGAGATCACCTGTAGATTGGGACTATGGTGGGGGAGGGTTTGGGGCACACATTAAATTTTAGTTAAAGTCGATGGGGATTTTTGACTCTTGCTAACATTTTGTTTTTTTACCTGTCTTCCATAGTTTATCTCTTTGTAGGCATCCCAAAGTTTTAAACTGTTTTATCCAAGCTGAAATCATTTGTTTTTAAAGTCCTCTTTTCCACTGTCTTCTCTCATTTCCGTTGAATTCTCTAAATTATAGAGTCTCTAACTCTTTTGTTCTCCCTTTTGGTTCTCACTTTCTGTAGACTTTTATCTCATTGCTATCCCCACTTTAGTTTATCCTTTTGTTACCCCATCTGATTTTTGGCCATTTGCTTGTTTTTAATAGAGCAGTTTAGGTTTACGTAAAGTGAGCTGAAAGTCCAGAGTTCCTATATGCTCTCTGCCCCCACATGTGCACAACCCCCACCACTATCAACACCCACTATCAACACTGCAGGGATATATTCATAACAATCAATGAACCTACCTTTACACGTCATTATTAGCCCAAATCCATGGTTTTCATTGGGGTTCATTTTTGGTGTTGTGCATTCTAAGGGTTTTGACAAATGTGTGTGGACATTACACGTATCTGCCACTCTAGTATTATACATACGGAATTATAAAGACAGTGCCACGCTATCTTTCTGTTCTTTGCCTATTCATCCCCCCCTCCCCCTTAACCATTGGCAACCACTGATTGTTTTACTGTCTCCATAGTTTTGCCTTTTCCAGAAGGTCACTTAGAATCATTCAATATGCATCTTTTTCAGATTGGTTTCTTTCACCTAGTTATATGTATTTACATTTCCTCCATGTCTTTTCATGGCTTGATGGCTCATTTCATTTTAGTACTGGATGATATTCTATCATCTGGACCTATCGCGATTCATTTATCCATTTGCTCACTGAAGGGCAACTTCGTTGCTTCCAAGTTTGGGCAATTACCAAACACCTAGGAGCAGTATTTTGTGGACACATAAGTCTTATCTCTCTTGAGTAGCAGTTACTTTTGAGTAAATGCCAACCAGCATGATTGTTGTGAAATCATATAGGAAGGATATGGTTAGACGTGGAAGAAACTGTCCGACTGTCGTCCTAAGAGGCTGCACCATTTTGCATTCTCACCAGCAATGAATCGGAATTCCTGTTGCTCCACATCCTTGTTAGCATTTGGTATTGTCAGTGCTTTGGATTTGGGGCCAATCTAAGAGATACGTAGTGATACCTCATTGTTGTTTTAATTTGCAATTCCATAGTGATATATAATGTTAAATATCTTTTCACATGCTTGCTTTCTGCCATCTGCAGATCTTCTTTAATAAGGTGTCAGTGGAAGCCTTTAGCTCATTTAAAAAAATCTAGTTCTTTATCTCTTACTATTGAGTTTTAAAAATTCACTCTGTATTTTGGATAATAGTCCTTTATCAGATGTGTCTTTTGCAAATATTTACTCTCAGTCTGTAGCTTATCTCCGCATTCTCTTGAAAATGCCTTTTGCAGAGTAGAAGATTTTAATTTTAATGAATTCCACTCATCAATTATTTATTTCATGCATTGCAACTTTGATATTGCATCTAAAAAGTCATCACTATAGGCAAGGTCATCTCGATCTTCTTCTGTCCTATACTCTAGGAGTTTTTATAGTTTTAAATTTTATAGTTAGATCTATAATTGATTTTGATTTAGTTTTTTTAAAGGTTAGAGGGTCACTGCCTAGATTGTTTATTTATTGCTTTGAAAATTCAATTGTTTGAGAACCATTTATTTAAAAGACTGTTTTCCATTGTATTGCCTTTCCTTCTTTGTCAAAGATCAGTTGAGCATATTTAAATGAGTCTGTTTGGGGGCTATTTTGTCCCATTGGTCTATTCTTTAAGTAATATCACAATGTTTTGATTACATAGGTTTTTTTTTAGGTTTTTGATTACAAGCATGAAGTTGGGTAGTGCCAAGACTTTTTTTTTTTTTAATACTCTTTATCATTGTTCCCATTTTTAATTGGTTTTATCCTAATTCTGCCCTCACAAGGTTGCCACATCATATCCTGCTTTAAAAAACTGCAAGGGCTCCCATGGATTTTTCAACTAAGTCACATTGTGTAGTTCAGTTTTTGAACTCCCCGCTTACCCTTGTAGCATATTTTCCATGACTACTCTACTTTACCCTATGGTACCAACCAAACTAGCTGAATTCTTATTCTTGAAACACTTTGACAAAAGTGGGATGTCTTTGCTTATCCTAGTCCCTTTACTGGATTGTCCTTTTTCACTCTTTATGTAATCCTTCCAAATTCCATCTCTCCTTAAATAATCAAGATACGCATTTCTTTTGTTTATCACGAATAGGTTTGATAAATATGATTTCACTCAAAATACCAATATACTTATATCTCCTTTTACAATCTGAAGCTTCTTTGTAGTAATTTCTGTAAAAAATTAGAGTGCACACACTGAACACAAAGGCAACTCTTGCTCATTTTTATATCCCGAACAACACTATTTCAGTGTCTTCTTTTGCTTGCTGTTTTTTTTTTTTTTAAGATTTTATTTATTTATTCATGAGAGACACAGAGAGACAGAAGCAAAGACACAGGCAGAGGAGCCTGACATGGGACTCGATCCCGGGACCCCAGGATCACACCCTGGGCTGAAGGAGGCGCTAAACCGCTGAGTCACCCGGGCTGCCCTTGTTCGCTGTTTTAAATTAAAGGCCAACTCCAGAAATGTTGAAAACTTAAAAATGAGTGGACAGAAGAAACTTTTATCTCCAATTTAATGTCCTGTGAATTCAGGGGATGGATATAATGTTAGATAAAAAGCAGAGATTCTGGTAGAAGGAAGGAAAGTCTCAAAAATAGAATAGGGGGAAGACCTACTGCCTTTTTAGAGTCTATGATTAAGTTAACTTAGAAGAAGTCTCGTAGAATAGCTTTCATTTATTTTTTAACCCCAAGCCAAGAAGTTTGTGAGAGCTAAAATATAATATGTCAGTGAACTAATGTACTTTAGTTTCTCTAGTTTCCCTGAGGTTTGGTTTGGAATTATTTGTATTAGTCTTTTTTTTTTTTTTTTTTTTCCGTAACAATGACCCTTGATTTTAAATTTAATCAGTTATTATTTTTCTAAGAATGCTTATATACTAACACATTTTATTTATTAAAACAATAAATGTAAAACAGGCAAGGGACACTTTATTCAAGGCTATTACAATAGGAGACACAGGCCAGAACTAAAGTCTGAATTTCACTCAGCTGAAATCAAGAGGCTGAGCTAGTAGAAAAGTACTGGAGAACTCTGGGAAACGTCTGCCAGTGGAAGGTGTGGAGCATATTGAGTTATTCCTAAATTCGCAAATGTTTTGCTGTGATTAAGCCACCTGTGTTTGCTAACTGCTGTCTATCAAAGTTAGGTTTCTATTATCCCACAGGGCCTCTGAGATAGGGTGATGATATCTTGCTTGAGGATTATTATTTCAGAGGGATGACTCTCAGGTCCTGGATTAACAAAGACATTCCTGAGTCTTAAAACTGGCAAGAGTCTTTTAAGAAAGTTTGGCATATGTCTCATAGGGGCAGGGAAACGATTTACAATCGTAAGTTTTCTATAGTACGTGCTTGAAGAAAAAGGAAGTCAGGGGCTTAGAATCAGAAGGAAGCCTAGCTAAAGTTTATTTAAGTGATGGGAGACTTTACTGTTCTTCTGTCGAAGGTCGAGGGCACACCCTCTGATTCTGGGGATATGCCTCTTTTTGCCACATGCTGTTTTCCACAGAACCCGGAATTAATTATTAAAAGTATTCAAAGTTAAAAAATAAATAAATAAAAGCATTCAAAGCTAAGATAAAATGACCCGTTAATATATCGCAGTCTTTCCTTTGGCGTTTGCAATAAATCCAGAATGTGCATGCTACTATTATCCCAACCTTGAAAAGGAATCTTTTCGTATGTTACAACACGAGTAAAACTTGAAGATTTGGTGCCAAGTGGCACGAGTTAGTCACAGATGCCCAAGTATTTCATGATGCCCCTTAAATGAGGTATCTAAAATAGTGGAGCTCATAGAAGCAGAAGTAGCATGGTGGGTGCCAGGAGCTGCAGGCAGGAGGAATGGGGAGTTGCCGTTCAGTGATTATAGAGGTTCAGTCATGCAAGATGAAAAAGCCTAGAGATCTGCTGGGCAACCACCTGCTCATAGTTAACAATACTGTATTCGACACTTACAAATTTATTAGGAGAGCAGATTTCATAATGATGTGTTTTTTTAATCACAATTTAAAAAATAAAAAGAAATCAGCTCAGGGAGAGGTTGAAATATGGATATTTGCCTAAAGTGAAGAATCTAGTAAGTCAGATTCCAACCCCAGCAGCCTACAACAAAGCCAATAAAACACTCAGCCATCAGTTTTATTTGAAGTCTGTTATCCCTAAGGGTTTTGGGGCACTCAGAATAAGAAGGGTGGGATTGGGGAGGTGTGAGGTCACCTCAATAATCAAAACATGAGGGATAACTGAGAGTCCCAATCGATGCTATGACATCACTTAACTGCTCTCTGTCCCAGGGTGTATCATGAACATTTCTGGGACACATTCTTCTCATCTACACAAAGGTAAAGTGAAACTTTCTTTCCACTGGGCTCTACCAAGGTTAGGATTAGACCGTCCAAAGCAAAGAATTCCTAGGCTTTACGAATGGTACTAATTGGTATTCCAACTGTGGAACCCCAGTTCTGTGTTGATGCCAACCTTCATCCTTCACACCACTGCAAGCCCCTGCCATAGGAGATACTTAAGGAAAAGAGAGAACCTAAGGACAAACAAACCTTCGAGGTTAGTCATCAAATCCAAACATCCTCAGAGCCAGGTATGCAAGGATCCTTTACATTATCCGAAAGAAACAAAATGACGGCCACAACCGTAGCTTCCAATTTATTAGTAGCCACGTGTCTAAAAACACTAAATAGCTGAAATTAGCCTAACACTACATTTTATTTAACCCAATATCCAAAATATTGTCATTTCAGCATGTAGTCAACGTAAATATTAATGAGGGGCAGCTTGGAGCATCTGACTCTTGATCTCTGGGTCATGAGTTCAAGTCCCACACCGGGATTAAAGATTACTTAAAAATATATAAACAAACAAGAATTATGAATGCAATTTTCTGAGTCATTAAAGCTGGTATGTCCTATTAGACTAGCAGGACATTTCTATTTGAATGCTAAATTTCTATCTACTTGATCGGCATTTAAATTTCATTAAAGTTGAAAAAGGCAATTCAGATCTCCAAGTTGCTGCAAAGATGCTTACGTGTGTCCAACAGTTTTATAACTTAAATTCAGGAAAATTAAACACAGTTTAAAATCCAGTTACTCATTGGCCCTAGTTAAATTGCAAAATAACGTGTGCCTGGTGGCGACATGTGGCTCTGAGGCCCGTGTTGTCATTCCTGCTGCCACTGAGATGTTTCAGTGTGTGTGAAGAGGGGGATACCACAGACACAGTCCACATCTATTCATCACACAGTCTGGGGCATTCTGACCAAGAGAAGACAGGAGAGAGGCCCAATGCAGCCTATCTAATGCTCAAGTCCATGTTGGACTTCATTTAGTCCAAACAGCTTATTTTATAAGCGAAGTAATGGAAAAAGCAACTTGCCTGAGAGCACAGTTAATGACTGTCTGGCCGAGGGAATAATACTTGCAGGAGTTCTGAGGCCCAGACCATTGCCTGCAGGACACAGAGCTAACAGCTGCTTCTGAAGAGTAGCCCTTGGCAAGAGCCCGTGGAAGATAAGTTTTTCGAAGCATTTAGGTAAATAGGTGTTCCAAGATTAAGCTTTGTGGGAAAACCTCTCTATTAGGCTAAATATTTGAAAGCACACCTATACCCCACTCTGAACTGACTCTTCCAATCCTGCCACTGGTTGAGACAAGAAAAAAAAAAAAAAGAACTTTGTGATGGAAAAAAAAAAAATCTGTCACTGCAATACCAGTGCCACTCCTGGACGTTGTAACTGTTCTGATGAGTCAAGCAAGGCTTGAGTGGAAAATAAATCGTAGTGGTCAAGCCAATATTTTTTTTTCTCCTACCTTCAGAAAAAAGATGAAGACCCGGGACTAGAAACTTGTAAAATAACACCTATTATGATTCCTATGCCATACCTTTCTATTTAAAGACCTAAAGGTTGGGATTAATTGCAGATAAAAGGGTCTAAGGAAATTTGCAGTGCTCCTTTTATTAAATGAAAGAATGTTCCATAGGGAGAGAATTATGATGGTCTTTGGAGTAGATCTATTTATCTCAAAGTCATTTACATTAATGATCAGAAATATCTCTTGTTTCACGACTCTTAGAAGGAGCGATCCATATATTTGATTTTGCCAATATCCTAGCAGTAAGACTTCATCACATTTCCTTGGTGGGAATGGGGCAAATAATCTTCTGGGGGACCATGAGTTTCCCATTGTAGTGCATTTGTGCACACATGGATTTGCTGGAGATACGGTCCACTCCTTTCTTAAAATTAAAGTGTTTAGACAATAGAACAGTTATTTAAGGAAAAAAAAAACAAGCTATAATTTATTCTTGGCAATATAACTGTGTGAACCAAAATACTGCACATAGCAATTGCAGTCCTTTTGAATTAATTTTATTACTATAAAAATACTTATTTTTTTATGCATGGGATGAGAACTAGCAAATTTGGGAAATGTCAGTGTATTGTGTCAGTCTGCTTAAGTCTGAAACAAATATTTTTACTGCAGGACTAGACTTACCAAGACAATAGGGATGCTTCTACTCACTGGTCATAACATAGTTTCACTTAGAAAAGCTGAAAAATGCTGCCATTTTATTTCTTTAGGATTCATTAAAGGGATTGTGTTGGTGTCATAGATTGGTCTGTTAGTGAAGTGTAAGCATGACCATAATCCCTTATGTATGTTTCCATAAAATAATACTAATATGAAATAATTGGGGATTATTCGGGACAGGTGATTTTGGGATAAAATTAATTTATGCAAATAATTCAAAAAAATGTTATTTGGTACATGATTTCATTGAACACCAGTGGTTCAAATTTGAATAGATATCATGTTATTTAATTTCAAAATTAAGAATTTTATAATGCACACAAAAAATAATTTTATTTTTATTTTATTTTTTTTTTTTAAAGATTTTATTTATTCATGAGAGACAGATAGAAAGAGAGAGAGAGAGGCGGAGACACAGATAGAGGAGAAGCAGGCTTTATGCAGTAAGCCTGACACGGGACTCGATCCCGGAACTCCAGGATCACGCCCTGGGCTGAGGGCAGGCGCCAAACCGCTGCGCCACCCAGGGATCCCCAAAAAAGAATTTTATAATGCACTCCATTAAATGTGTCTGATATATAAAATACATACTTTGCTTTGGTCTTCGTTCTCAATGCTGCAACTATATCATATTTTAAATCACCCATATTTATATCTAGTTGTTGAAATTAATTCTATTTTTCGTTCATCATTTTTCCAATTTTCTTTTCTCAGGTCTTTATAGTGTGATCACAACGGGAGACAATGTGACCCTCCAGGTTGAATCCAGCACGGGAAGAAAACCACACACCTATTACCATGTTTGACTCTAAAGATGTAATATTAGGTTTCAAAAGGGCCTAATGGTACTAAATGTGAAACTGTGGCATACACATCCGCACAATGCTAACGGGTGCCACCCTGAAACGTTCTGTTCATACAAAATATAAACTACCTAAACACTCTACTTTCAAGTATAGGAAGGCAAATGCGTTTTGGATGTGCAGTGCCCAAGCACCTCTCCGGAAGCAGCAGCCAGCCTTTTAGGGCTTTGTGAATGTGAGCCGCAGACACAGGAATGGGTGACAACAGGCTCAGCAGCCTGCTCATCCCTACACCCACTGCAAGGAAGCTGTTGAAATATAAGGAAAGCAGAATGTGATTCTGTAGTATTCTTCCTAGAAAATAAATATGACCTATATTATAGAGATATCATATTATCTCATACTAAAAGGAGTTTTTTTTTACTTAACAATGATAGAATTTTTAAAATGTGAAGCAGAACCCTATTTTATTTATTTATTTATTTATTTATTTATTTATTTATTTATTTATTTTATCTTTTATTTTATTATTTTATTTTATTTTATTTTTATTTTTTTATTTTTTTGCACAAAGGAAATGTGATCATTTTAATCGTAGGACTTTCAGCAATTCCAGGTTATAGTGCTACCCTGCGTGAACTTGAGGAAGAAGGAATAATGATGGCACCGAATAGATTCAGAGCGAGAGCTTCAGTAGGTTTAGCAAATTCCAACTAGTCTGCTGAAACTGTTGATGCTTGAAGAGAAATCGGGTTACATGTCTAAAGAAATGAAGCGCAGAACCAAAGTAAATTACCCGTTCAGTCTCTTGGTCTCGAGCTGGCTGCCAAGGGAGATTTCCAAAACATGAATGGATCCGGGATCTCACTATCATATCTCAGAGAGTTACAGAAGTGCCCCAGTGATTCAGGGAACGACACTACAGGGTTAACAAGAAGGAGATATGAAATATTCTGCTGCTTAAAGGAAGTGCGATTTTAGGGTGCAAAGGGAAGGGGAAACCCAGGGCTTCAAATAAGAGGGGGCACCGGTGCTGTACTTCGAAAGGTGGGCATGTCTTTGACAGAGTGAGCAAATGTGTGGAGGCAGGGAATTTTAGGGTTACGCTCAGCACGGCTAGAACACGCAGTGCACGAGGGGGGACGGTGAGAAAGCCCAGGAAAAAGAGAATCTGACTAGTGGAGGACCTTGGGACATGGGCTAAGGGAGAAGGACTAATTAGGGAGACCACAGAGGTTTGTCAAAGCTTGTGTGTGACTGAGCGGCATGGCCAGAACATTGATTTTTTTTTTTTCTTAAAGATTTTTTTTTATGTATTAGAGAGAGAGAGAGAGAGAATGCAAGGCAGTGGGAGGGAGAAAAGAGGGAGAGGGAAAGGGACAAGCAGACTCATGCTGACCAGGGAGCCCACCTGGGGGCTCGATCTCAGAACACCCAGGTGGCCCGGCCACAACACCGAGTTTAGGAATAAGGACAGTTCGTGTGTAAGCCACCTGCACCTCTGCACAGGGCTCTAACTCAGAGCTTCTGCAGTCACTATCTCAAAAACCGTAGTAATTTTATCTTTGTTTTGTAGGAGAAATTTAATGAGATAATGGAACATATGAGGATACCTAGGTGGCTCAGCGGTTGAGCATCTGCCTTCGGCCCAGGGTGTGACCCCGGGGTCCTGGGATCGAGTCCCACGTCGTGCTCCCTGCAAGGAGCCTGCTTCTCCCTCTGCCTGTCTCTCTGCCTCTCTCTCTCTCTCTCTCTCTCTCTCTCTCTCAGTCTGTGTCTCTCATGAATAAATAAATAAATAAAATCTTTTAAAAAAGAGAGAGACAATGGAACATATGTGGTGGAGAGAAAACATACTTGCAGTACGCACCCTGCTTACCATCCCTTGTGAAGCCCCATGAATGCAAAACTCCGATTGACCTATTGATTGACCCAGGCCTCCCGGCAGCTCAGCCTGTATGAAAGCCAGCATGAGATAAGCATGTTGTGTCTGGGTGGCCGCTCAGAAGGGGGTATGGGAAGCCCCCAGGGGCCACACTTTGCATTTAAACCAGAATATGTTCCTGGGGCACAAGAGAGAAAGTAACTGTTTTCAGACCCTGCACAACCAGGCAACCCTACCGTCTCCTTTCCTACTCATTCATTCTACTCTGTAGTAGCCAATCACTGAAGCTGAAGATGAGGATACAGACACAAACGGGGAACACAGGACAACCCACAGGACCACTCCCTCTCCCCAGCAGAGCTTATAGGTAGGATGTTCATGTATCAATAATTAAATGAAAGTGAAAAACAGCTGATTTAGTTTTGCCAGTTTTGGCAAACACACAGTTTTGGCAATAGATTTTCCTGGCACAGTTTTCAGTAATAGATGCTCCACCTTCCCCTGCCCTTACACATTTTATATTTTAAAGAGGTCAAAGCTCCAATGAGCTTCCAATGGTGTGGGTTCATTGGTGGAGATGACGACTGTGGTTTCTAGACCACTGAACTTTATTTTATTATTTATTTATTTATTTATTTATTTATTTATTTATTGACCACTGAACTTTAATAGCAGCTAAGTGGGACGGACTCCAGACACTTGGTTTGTTGCATAACTACAGGTGCGTTAGGTCCTCCTGGGAGACTTGGGTGGATTGTTTTTTATCACTTAACTAATGCTGGCGGAACCCAAACCCGGTTTGTAGGGAGGGTAGTTCCTCCTGAGTAGGGTGGTAGCTGGCCTACTTGCTTTGTATTGAGCATGACAGAGCGGCAGACTCAGGTCAGCTCTTCCGTCCTTAAAAAAACATGATACAGGAAGGAAGAGGAGGAAGAGGAGGAAGAGGAGCCCCGGGACGTCTGCAGCACAGAGGTAAGAGGTAGCATTTCTTAGGTGTCCGCTCTTTCCCAAGCATTTTGCTAGAAAACTTCTATAAGTTGTCCGATTTAATTCCCTTTTATCATCACACAGCCGTGACCGATATGTCATTTAATTTTTCTAAGATGCGGCTCCAGCTCAGAGAGGTTAAGCAGTTTACCCGAGGTCACATCCCTGATGCCAGCTGCACTCGTGACACTGCAACTGCCGCACGCTGAGGCTTTACTGTATTCAGCAATTTAATTTACACAAACTGTCTCCTCTGTGCCTCACAGCAACCCCAGGGCGCAGCGTGTGAAAAGAGATGCTTAGAGAGATGAGCAAATGTGCCTAAAGCCTCATATTCCCAAGGCTAGTGCTGGGAGTTGCACACAGGGAGTCCATCTCTGGAGTCTTTTTACCTCCTCCCTGTGATAATCACGAAACACAGGCTCGCATCTCCCAAAGACTCCAGGGATGCGCAGGTCTGTTCCTGACAAAGGAACAGGGATCAAAGAGAATCCAGGCGGGGAGACTGAGTATGAGAATAAAAGCCCTTTGCTTATAATTCTATTTGCTCTGTGTTAACTCCTACTAGTTAAGTTAAAACAAAAACAAAAAACAACTCAGTGGTATACATATAGTGAAAGAATAAGGATTTAGAAAGCAGAAAGCATTTGGTTCAAATGCGACTTTTTTTTTTTTTTTTTTTTTTTTGCTGTGTAACCAAACCTCAGTTTCATTATCTTTTTTTTTTTTTAAGATTTTTAAAAATTTGTATTTATTGGGGAGCGAGCGAGAGAGCACAGGCAGAGGGAGAAGCAGACTCCCCACTGAGCAGGGAGCCAGGCGCTGGGCTCCGTCCCAGGACCCCGGGATCATGACCCCGGTGGGAGGCAGACACTCAACTGACTGAGCCACCCAGGTGCCCCTATCTTTTAAGGCTGTGGGGGATGCTTCCAGGGCCATAGGGGCGTGGGAGCTTACATGAGATGCACACACCCGGCTCCTGTCACAGGGTAGGCACTTGATAAATGTTAGGGTTTTGTTTTTTTTTTCACGTTATTTTTTGATCAGTGTCTTATAATACGATTTTAAATGGCTGTTTTGAGTAGGTGCGTCAGCTAATATTTTTATCTATTTTTATTTTTTCATATTCTGTAGTACTCTTTGGAGGGTACACGGAGAGGCCGTAATAAGAGAATGCACTAGCGAATGACAAAAAGAAAATACAGCACTAAGGGATGTTTTCAGACACTGAAGCACTGAAGGAGGGAAGAAGGAGGTCAACGTTAACAAGATTTTCAACTGTAAGATTCTCTGGCCATCAGAGACCTCAGTGAAAGCTGAGAGGAGCACATCCGATGTCTCAGTGAAAAATACTTGTTTCTGCTTCTGAACGGAAAGGACACATCTGGTCCCTGTTTCAGATGAACATGATCATGACTGTGTTCCCTTAAGATCACTCAGCTAGCCGGTTCACTCTCATTTGGGAAAACAAACAAGTAAAGAAACACATGCATTTACTGAGGCTCAATATGAAAGAAATATGTTTGATGAAGAAAACCGAAGCTAAACAAAATGACCGTGAGAACTATGCATGGGCTGGTGATTCTACTGGGCCCTTCCTCCTGGAGGAGGAGCCTACCTGCGTTCTCCATGAATGAAGAGCAGAGCTGGCCAATGCTGGTTACACCTGGGGCTGAACCATATGTGGGGAATGCTTTGGGCTTCTACTTAAGCGGACACGACATTGCAATCCCATTTTTGCTCACTCCCAATTGTGTTATTTCGGGCAAGTGGCTTCAATATTCTGAATTTCTCCTCATTTATAAAGTGTAAAACCATAGGTCTCAAACTTTATGGTACTTAAAAATCCCAACAAACATGTTTTAAAACAGCCTATACACAGGTTCCATTCTTTCCCATAAGGATGTGGTAGGTCGGGGGGTAGGGCTCAGGAATCGAAACCATTTTAAGTAACAGATTTAAAATATTCTTTCATAAATGTTTAAATACTTTATGTTCATGCTTTAGGGAACATTGACATTGATGCCTTTCAAGTTTATTATGGAGATTTTATATATATATATATATATATTATATATTTTATATATATTATATATATTTATATGTATATATAAATCAGAATAATAGAACTGTAGATATATATATATCCAATATATAATGGATAACTATATGTATATCCACAGTTCTATTATTTTGATAGTTCTCCACAGTTACTATTAGTTCTTTCTCGCAAAAATCATGTTTTGCAATTTTAGTATTAAAATTTTGTGAACCATGAACACGTTTCCTAGGTTGGTGTCAGGGATCACTCTCATTCTCATACTTTTCCAGTTTCCATATGCTGCCTATACCCTCTTCAAGGAATTAGGCTTGGTCCTTTGATTCTCTTTAATAGACTTAATAGAGTTAGAAAATTTGAAATGGGTCATTAAGAGCTTAGGGAAATATTAAATTTTCAGTTTGAGGTGTATTTAAATTACTTTAAAATGACTTGTTATTCTCAGCAGTTTTGCTTAAATGATAACATTGAAGTCAAATGAAGGGAGAAAAGAATACACCGTCCCCTACCCCATTTCCTCCAGCTCATAAGTGTGCCCCATATTGTTGAATAGCATATCTACAATTAAACAAATTGTGCATTTTACTTTAACTTAGGGATTAAGACTTAATGTTCAATTTAAATGGGTCTTGTAATGTTTCCAAATCCTAGAGGTAAAAAACATTTAATTTTTCTTAATGCACTGAGGAAATGAAAAGCAACAATAGCTTTTGCTTAGCAATGGGAGCCCTGCTCTGTTTTCCTGTTGTTACACTTGCTTGCCCATCCCTGGTTCAACTGCATGGTATTGTCTAGGGACAAGAGGAGAAAATCTGTAGAAAGCAATAAGTCCTAGAGCAGAGAAGAGAAATGTGTGCCAGATTTTCAAGTTAAAACTGAATTTTGGCAGAGATTTGCAAAATCCTTGTTGGCTACTATGCCATATTTATTGTGTGACATTTTTAGGCTCAAATATGCTCTTGGCAGATTTTTGGTTAAAAAAATTTTCATGGGAAAAGGATTTGCAAATGACAGATCTGATAAAAGGTTAGTAGCCAAAATATATAAAGAACTTGCAAAACTCAATACCCAAAAAACAAACAATCCAGTTTAAAAATAAGCAGAAGACATGAATAGACATTTTTCTGAAGAATACCTACAGACGGCCCACAGACGCATGAAAAAATGCTCAACGTCGCTCATCATCAGGGAAATGCAAATGAAAACCACAAGGAGATATCGCCTCACACCTGTCAGAATGGCTGAAATCAACAAAACAGGAAATAACAGATGTTGGCGAGGATGCAGAGAAAAGGGAACCTGCATGCACTGTTGGTGGGAATGCAAACTGGTGCAGCCACTCTGGAAAACAGTACGGAGGCTCCTCAGAAAGTTAAAAATAGAACTACCCTATGATCCAGCAACTGCACTCGTAGGTATTTACCCAATGGATACAAAAATACTAATTTGAGGGATACCTGCACTCTGACGTTTATAACAATATCAACAATAGCTAAATTATGAAAAGAACCCAAATGTCCACTGACTAGTGAATGGATAAAGAAGTGGTGTATAGACACAATGGAATATTACTCAGCCATAAAAAAGGAATGAAACCTTGTATTTTCAACAATTTGCATGGAGCTAGGGACTATAAAGCAAAGTGAAATAAGAGAGTCAGAGAAAGACAAATACCATCTGACTTCACACATATGTGGAATTTAAGGAACAAAATAAATGAACATGGGGAAAAAGAGGTAAACCAAGAAACAGACTCTTAACTATAGAGAACAAATGGATGGTACCAAAGGGGAGGTGGGCAGGGGCATGTGTTAAATTGGTGATGGGTATCAAGGAGGGCACTTGTGGTGAGCACTGGCTGTTGTATGTAAGTGATGAATCTATACTCATTTCTATACTCGAAACTAACACTACACTGTGCATTAATTAACTAACCGGAATTGAAATAAAAACTTGGGAAAAAAATTCCAGGGGCGCCTGGCTGGCTTAGTTGGCACAGCATGTGATCCTTGATCTTAGAATAATGAGCTCAAGCCCTGTGTTAGGTGCAGAGGGGCTAAGTGGGTTACGTGTCTGCCCTCAGCTCAGATGATGATCTTGGGTTTGGGATTGGAGCCCTGCACTGGGCTCCCTGCTCTGCAGGGAGTCTGCTTCTTCCTTACCCTCTGCCCCTCCTATTCATGCTCTTTCTCTCTCAAATAAATAAATAAAACATTTAAAAATATTTATTAAAAAAAAAAGAAAAACAGGACTAGAGCAACAGGCAGAGAGTATAGAATTTAATTGAAATAAGAGTTGATGATGAAAACTTGATAATCCACTGTATCTGGCTATCAGCCCTTATTTATTGAGATGGGAAAAATAAATGAAATAGAAACAAATGAAAAAAAAGATTCTTTGGCACAAGATCTTTCAAAAAAATGGAGGAAAATGGGAAGAAACAAAAATCTACTGAAGGAATATTTCTCAAGAAGGCAAGATGTTTGACTGAAGAAAATTTTCCTTGCCCTATTGAATCATGAAAAGAAAAGGAATGAGAAGCAAAACCAAACAAACACATGCTTGGAGGAAAAATAATAGCAAATCCTTTGACAATCTCAAGACAAATAGTGTACTGACATCAGGGATTATAAAAGGTAAAATGATTTCTACTCATACATTTATTATTATAGAACATATTTGAATAGAAGACTGGGGAAGGGGGAGGAGGAAAGAAACTAAGCTGAATTGAGCTCAACTGAGTTTGATTGTGCTCAGTCTTTTGTGTGCAAAAATCTTTATATAAGAATCTCTGTATCATCTATCTATCCATCTAGTTTAACCTAACCTTCTAACAATCCTTTTAAAAGATTATTTTTTTTTTAAAAAAAGATTATTTTGTTTGCTGTAATGTTGAAAAATCAGAATCTCAGTGGGGTTATGTAACTTCCCCAAGTTCATACAACTAATAAGGTTCAAGAAATTCTAACCTGAGATAGCTTATCATAGTTGTTTTCATTATAATGTGCTATCTGTCTGAAGGGATCAGAAATTAATTCATTGTGTTGAGCAATTTCAACATGTACTTCTTGAGTTGAGTTGCAGGCATTATCTCATTTCACTGTGATATCAATTTTGAGAATAAGTGCTAACTTATAAATGAGGAGGAAAGGTTAAATCCAGGTTTTCCAAACATTGATCCATATATTAGTATTATTTGTAAAATTTTCACACTCCC
Source organism: Vulpes lagopus (assembly GCF_018345385.1). NCBI lineage: Eukaryota > Metazoa > Chordata > Mammalia > Carnivora > Canidae > Vulpes > Vulpes lagopus. Next base: position 3,272,371 of record NC_054838.1, on the reverse strand, counting down.
TAAATTAGAAAAAAATGATGTAGAAAAATGAGAAACGTAGTAAAGTGATTTTTCTGTGAAACTCATTATCTCTCTATTTAGTGAGTTAAAGTCATTTCCTTTTCATGCTTGAAATTTTTGTAGAAAGATAGCAGTATCATGCACACTTATTGTTTTATTTTTTAAAGATTTTATTTATTTATTCATGACAAACACACACACACACACACACACACACACACACACACAGGCAGAGACACAAGCAGAGGGAGAAGCAGGCTCCATACTGGGAGCCTAATGTGGGACTTGATCCCAGGTCTCCAGGATCAGGCCCTGGGCTGAGGGCAGCGCTTAACCGCTGAGCCACCTGGGATGCTCACGCTTATTGTTTTAATGTGAAATTTCAAAGTCAGCAATTAAAATATTATTCTTTTAAAATATGCTCTGTATTCATTAAGATACAATTCCAATGACAAAGAGAAATATTTCTAATTAATTAGACATAAGAGTAAACTTTTAACAAGTTTTATTTGACATTTCATAGGGAAAAAAGACACCTTCATTTTTAAATTTTTTAAGATTGATTTATTTATTTTGAGAGACCGAGCATGAGCACGAGAAGAAGAGGGAGAGGGAGAGAGAATCTCAAGCAGACTCCACCCTGAGCAGGAGCCCTCCATCTCAAAACCCTTAGATCATGATCTGAGTCAAAATCAAGTCAGAGGCCTAACCAACTGCACCACCCAAGCACTCTGAGAGGCCTTTAAAACACTGATGAAACAATCCAAAGAACCATATTTCAAATTTTATGGTAGAAATGATTCTACTAGATTCCAAATCTTTTCTCAAATGAGATTTTTTTTTTTGAGAGAGAGAGAGAGAGAAAGAGAGTAGGGGAAGAGGGAAGGGGAAGGGAATAGGGGAGAGAGAGAGAGAGAGAGAGAGAAAGAGAGAGAGATTTTCTCTTAAGATTCTCTCTTAAGCAGGCTCCATAGTCAGCTTGGAGCCTGATGAGCTTGATATCATAACTCTGAGACAATGACCTGAGCCAAAATTAGAAGTGGGATGCTTAACTGAGGCATCCAGGTGCCCTCAAATGAGATTTTTATTCTCATTTGATAAATTGAGCATTTACTTTCCTTTTCAATTTTCCTTTATCCAAAGTTCAAAGCTTCAGTAATAATAAGCAGGCTTTAATTCTTCTCTGTCCACCATCATTTTAAAAATAATTGCTTATGAATAGAACTCTCCCTGATACACAATAATTTTTATTTGAAGGAAATAAATGGGACAAGATTTCTGTAGAACTGAACAGCTCATGAAAGGTTTGGATTTTACAAAATCCATCAAAATCTTATAATTAAAACTTTTTAAACTTCTTGAATGGCTGCACTAACCCCTTAAATTGTCATCCTATTCACCTCTCCTCCTGTCTACAAAGCACAAAATGACATAACTCTTTAAAAACATAAATGAAATCATGTCACCCCCCCCCAAAAAAAATGGTTTCTCATTTAATCAATAAAATATCCTCATCATGGTGTATTAGACCTGACTGTGCCTTTCTCGTCCTCATCTACTATTATCTATGACTCACTTGGTTCCAGTCACGAGGGCCTCCTTGATGCGCCTGGAGCTCCCAAATATCCCATCTCAGAGTCTTTGCACTGTTTTCCTTTTCCATAACTGCTATTCTTCCAATATCAAATGTCTCACTCATTTTAGGCTTCATCCAAATATCACCTTATCAGAAATGTATGCAATGATTATTCTATCTAAAATAGTATCTCTATCACCCTACTTCTGTCACTGGTTATCACCATGCCTTTCTTTATCGATGCCTGTATAGTTCCATATCTTCAAAATATGTATGATGAGACCTTACAGTATCTATTGATTTGTTGATTTTTTGGCTGCCAAAAATATAATCTACCTGAGAGTGGGAATTTTATCTGTCTATGGCTATATTTGTAGGGTTTGGCACAAAGTAATGGCTCAATAAATAATGTGGGAATAAGTCCCATTGCTTCCTTTTCATAGTACTATCATGAGAATCACTCTGAAATTAGTTTAATATATTTTAGTCTAAATCTGGTTCTGTCCTTGCAGGGTAATTAGCCTTGTGAACCGAGGCAAGTCATTCATCCTCCCTAACGTTAATCACCCTTGCCTATAAACTAATAAGATCCACACCTGCCTTCCTCACCTCACAAGATTGCTAGCAGGACCAAATGAGAAAGCAGAAGGTGAAAATGCCTTATAAACTTCCAAGTACAGTTCTAAAATGATCAAATGTAAAAAGGCGACCGAGGCATACCAAGTACAGCTATGGTTTGTATATAAACTGGCCTGGTTCTATAATTTAATATCTTATTAATAGAAATACATGGAATGGTGCACTGAACAATCTTCTTAGGATTGCAGCTTTTTACATCAATTTTCTAGGTACAATTGATAATACATTTTTTTTCTGTGTAATCATTTGTTTAATTTGATGTTTGGTATTCCTACAAGATTTTTATTGTGTGTGTGTGTGTGTGTGTGTGTGTATCAACACCTCTTCAGATTAATAAAACAAGGGGTACATAGACCCACTAGAATAATGAACTGACATATTTAAAGAACTCAAGGTTACTGTCAATGGCAATACAGGGTTAAGCTGAGTGATGAGGAAGTATTCAGAAAAGTAGGTGGATGTTTGAGATACATATTTAAAATTTAGTGGATATAATGGTGTTCTTTATTCTTCCTTTCCAATTTACTTCCTCAGAGAGAGTATTAAAGAAATTAGACAAGATTAAAGAATCTGATTACATGGGAAATCAAAGAAAAGAGAGGCATAAATTATCCTAATCAGAAATCAGAATGGTGCAAGGACTTACAATAGGGATAGGCCGATAGATTAGATAGATAGATGATAGATAGATAGATGATAGATAGATGATAGATAATAGAAGATAAATGACAGAATGATTTATACATATAAATGTAGTATAATGTAGTATACATCTCTTTCAGATTGACTATATTATTTATGCCATCCACACAAAGAATATATGTTGACTTACTCAAGCTCATATGAAAGTAGAGCTGAGATTAAAGTGAGAAAACCATTGTTGCCTCAACTATCTTGGCAATGAAATGTTAGATACGGCACCTGCATTTGAATAATCAGAAGTTAGTATTACAAGTATAGATTTCTGAATCATACCCTAGATTTACTGCTCGAGAAAATCTCTCGAGCTAGATGCTAAGGAAGCTGTTTTTTTTTATTATGTACTCATAATGAATCAACACACTCAATTTTAAGAATCACTGCCATATATATGTCATACCGCCTATGTAATCAATACTCTTTTAGATATTTTCCCTTTATATGAGCTCTATCTTGTTATCCAAATATGTCTTGCTCCAAGGAAAAAAAAAACAATGGCTTACAAATTCCTTACAAAGAAGGTATTTATTCCCTAGGACTGACTGTTTTTCCAGCTAGTACTGAGGCAAATTTGTTTTTTTTTTTCTCCCTCTTCATCTACCTCTTGCATAGCAAACAGCATGCCAGACTGTCATTTAGTCTTCGGACTGGCAACTTAATGGGCTTTATGTCTTCTTCCTGCTTGAATGTATAATAATATTTTAGGTGGTAACTGACAACTGAAAATAATAATAATCAGTCTCATAATCACCTAATCATCCTCCATGTGGGATGCCTGTGATGAGATCTCCATAGCAACAGCCCCTTTTGGAAGCTTCTGGTGTCGTTGTTTTTGGCTATATGCTTGTAAATCATAATCAACTGTGATATTATTTTTCCTTGAAAATAAGTTTTGATACTGACATTGTATTTTAAGTATTGCTGAAACCTGAAGATGTCTATTGGGGTGGAGATAAAAAGGAACTGGAGCTTTGATCATGAAGAAGAAGATCTGAGGGATGTTAAAGTATAATTTTCAAAATGGAAAAAATCATTACTCCAAAATGTACACATATCAAAGACTTGTTCAATTCATTAATTAAGAAAAAAACCCACTAAGATGTTGTGCACAGTTCAAAGTGCACTTGGAAAGCTAAGTATATATAAAAAAATTAACAAAAAAAATGCCAGGTTAAGAGTGCTGGTTTATACAGAAACCTAATTAATGTCCAGCAAACCGTAAACCTCAGCCACTCGGGTTATCTGTTCCACCAGAAAGAAATTATTTGCCTTCCAATGTCAAAAAAATCTGCAAGTCAACATCTGTCCTTACATAATTATAATATCCCAGTCAACACAAATTCTAGCAAAACTGGAAGCCCAGAATTGTACTGAAAACAAAAAACAAACAAAAAAAAAAACAAGCCCTCATAATCTGTTTATTTCCAATTTCCACGTTTCAGATAATTTTTTTCCAATAGGAGGAAATAAGCTTCAGGAGAAATAAGTTTGTCTTCATCTAATTCAGAGCACATTGTGAAGTAATGATTAGGCCACTATCAATGGTTATAAAAGGGCTCATACAGTGGCAATTTGCAATGAGCTAGCTGTTGGATAGATCATTAAAGGACTTCGATTTGGATGATTTCTTGACTCTAATATAGAGTTTGCTTCAGGCTCTTCTGTGTCTATAAGGGAGATTAAGAAATACAGCTGGGATGAAATTCAGGGAAGAAGTTCTGTTTTAAATCCTTTAGAAAAAAAAAAAAAGCCAAATTCCACAGTGATTCTTATTTCAGTATCAAAAACTACTTTCTGAGGGACCATACCTATGGGCAATTCTGGGTTGAATCTCCGAATTAAATCCTTAATACAGAGATGGAGAACTAAAGAGAATGAAGTGAAAAATTCCATCATGTCACCCTTTGTTCTTAAAATTCCAGAGGCTCCTAATTGCTTATTGTCCAAACTTCCCCTGAAGGCTGACATCAGGCACTGCAGGATCTGGTTTCTGGCAAATTCTCTGACCTCTCCTCCCACCACTCGCTGCTCCCAAGGCTCTCTATCGTCAGTCACTCGGCACAGACTTTTAAAATACGCTATGACCATTCCCAAGAACTGTAGCTGCCATTCAGTTTATCTATGCACCAGACACATTTCTTTATCTTTTTTTATTGTGGCACACAAATAAGTGCATTACATGAAGTCTACCCTCTTTGCAAATTTTCAAGGACACAGTTCACAATTGTTAACTATAAGCACAATGTTGTAAGGCAGATCTCTAGAAATTTTCATCTTGTATGGCTGGATCCCTAAAGCCCTTGAACAACTGCCAATGTCCCCCTCCCCTGACCCCTGTAACCACTATTCTGCTTCTTGCTTCTGAGAGTTTGACTACTTTAGATAAGGCACCTGAGACTTAATATGAATAAGAATTTAACGTTTTTCAGTGCCTTAACAATGTTTAGTAGGCACTGCATAAATACTTTCCGAATGAATGAAATAAGATTAAGTAATGAAATAAAAATTTTATCCTATTGTCTTTCTTGGGGTCATTTATTGACTCTTAAATAAAAAGTGATTTTGAGTGACCAAACTCCATTGTTTACAGCATTTTTTCCTGTTTATTCTGAGCTAATATATTTAAAAGATTTTGTTATAAAAGCAGACCTCTAATTTTGAAAGTAGTTAAAACCCTAGGGGAAACAGGGGAAAAAATAGGCAAGAAAGGAAAGAAGAATATATAGGATTTTATTATTGTTACTGATTTCACCTATAAAATTTAGGCAATTCAAGATTTTGATGCATGGCTTGAGAACACTACGGATCAGGAACATGGGCTAAATGAAATATTAAAATGATATAGTATAATGTGTCTTTCGAGTAACACCTTCATTTATTAAGTAAGATAGGTGCTTGTAAACTTATGTGTAGAAGCCTTTGGGAAGACACTTATGCTAGATTTACTAAAGCTACATTGAGTACAAAAAAAAAGAGAAACTAGACAATGAAAAAAATAATATCTTAAACTACTACTGCCTAAGAGAGCTAAACTGGGAAAATAATGTAGCTAGTCCTTGCTGGTAACATCCCATTCACTGAAAGTGGTTATTTGCCAAATATAACCGAATTTTGATAAAAAAAAAAAATTCTGTGGAAGTATCTTTTCTTGTACTAAGTTCCATGCATATCTGACAAGCGTAGGGTAATTAAGTAAATTGCTTAGAGTAACATACTCATGTAGATCACTGCCTTCAAAACCAAAAATAGGCCCCCCCAAAATACTGTTTCTCATTACTGGCAAAGAATGAAAAGTGATATAACCCATTTTTTTATTTTGTAGGAAATGATTCAACAGGCTCCAAGTCACAGGGCATGTAGAGACACAAGGTGATTTCATTAGACTTTGGGTGTGAAACTACATAGACTCACTACTGATTCATTCAGTTGGTATGGAGGGGGAAGCACAGGGGAACATCACTCCAGAAACATATAATTCACATTTTATCTTGATCTTTGCTATTGTTTTTCTAGCCTCTATTTCATTTATTTCTCCTTTAACCTTTATTACTTCCTTTGATAAGTTAGGTCTTAGTTCATTCTTCCTCTTCTAGTTTCTTGAGGTATAAAAGTTAAGTTCTTTATCGAGACCTCTTTTCTTATTGTAGGTGTTTATCACAATAAAACTCCCTTTCAGGGCTACTTTTGTTGCATTGCACAAATTTTGTTTTGTTGTGATTTCATTTTTGTTTTCTGAAAAGATAAAAAGAAATTGACAAAGTCTTAACTAGACTAAGAAAAAAGAAAAGAGTCAAAAAATAAAATTATAAATGAAAGAGAAGACATCACAGTGGACACTACAGATCTACAAAGAATTGTGAGACTACGCTGAAGAACTACACACCAACATGCCAGTCAGCCAAGAAAAAATGGAGAAATTCCCAGAAACATGCAACCTATTTTGAATGAATCAGGAGGAAACAGAATATCTGAGCAGATCAATGACGAATAAAGAAGCTGCTTTAGCAAACTCCATTCAATAACACATTAAAAGGATTATATACCATGATCCAGTAAAATGTATCCCTTGAATGCAAGAGTGGTTCAATTTGTGAATCAATAAATGTGATACATGACATTAACAAATTAAGGATAAAAATCATATGATCATCTCAATAGATGCATAAAGAGCATTTGACAAAAAGCCAACATTCTTTATGATTAAAAAAGAAAACTCTCAAAAGTTAGATACAGAAGGAATGTACTTCAATGTAATAAAGTTTATATCTAACATACCCATAGCTAACATCCAACCCAATGGTGAAAACAAAATCTTTTCATCCAAAATCAGGAACAAGACAAGGTTGCCTACTCAGATTACTTCTATTCATCATAGACAGGAAGCCAGAGCAATGAAATTAATCACAATGAGATATCACCTCATACTTCCTAGAATGGCTATAATTGAACATCTAAAAGATAACCAGTGTTAGCAATAATATGGGGAAAAGGGAACTCTGGTATACTGTGGCAGGAATATAATTTGGTATAGCCATTATGGAAAATAGTATGAAAGTTCCTCAAAAAATTAAAAATAGGGGATCCCTGGGTGACTCAGCAGCTTAGCACCCGCCTTTGACTCGGGGAGTGATCCCAGGGTCCCAGGATTGAGTCTCGCATTGGGCTCCCTGCATGGAGCCTGCTTCTTCCTCTGCCTGTGTCTCTGCCTCTCTCTCTGGGTGTCTCTCATGAATAAATAAATAAAATCTTTTAAAAAATTAAAAATAAAACTACTGTATGATTGAACAATTCTACTTCTGGATATTTTTCCAAAGAAATCGAAATCTGGATCTTAAACACATACCTCCACTCATGATCATTAAGGATTATTCACAGTAGCCAAGATATGGAAATAACATAAATATCAATCAGTAGATGAATATATTTTTAAATGTGGTATATACATACAATGGAGTATTATTTGGCCTTTACAAAGAAGGAAATTTTGCCATTTGTAAAAATGTGGATGAACCTGGAGGACATTACACTGAGTGAAATTAGCCAAATGCAGATAGATAAAAACTATATGATCTCACTTATATGTGGACTCTAAAATAATCAAACCCACAGATACAGAGAATAGATGGTGACTACAAGGGCCTGGCAAGAGGAAGAAACGAGGAGGTGATGATCAAAGGGTACAAAATTTCAGTTATGCAAAATAAAGGCGATCTAGAGATTTACTACACAGCATAGTGTCAATAACTAATAATACTGGATTATAGGTCTTAAGTGTAAAGTTCTTACCATGCATACTAACCTCCTGGGGGAAAGAGGAAACTGAAAGATGATATACATGTCATGGGCCTTCATGGTGGTAATGTTATGTGAGTTTGCTCAAACTCATTGAGTTCTATACATTAAAAATGCTTTTACTTAGGGGCGCGCGGGAGAGGAAGGTCGCGAGGAGGAGGCTGCCCAGCCCACTCCTGCCCACACAATGGAGCAAGAGTTGAGAAGGAAGTGAATCTGAGAACGGGAGTGCTGAAAGGAAAAGGAGGAAGCAAGGCTTGCAGGGCCTCTTGCTGCTCAGGAAATGTCTTCCCTTTTAGAATATGCCTTGCGCATGACTGGTCTCAGGGCCTGGCTGTTTGGTGAAATGGCCAGGCCTACTGACTCCAAATCAATGAAAGTGGTGAAACTGTTTAGCGAGCAGCCTTTGGCCAAGAGGAAGGAGACTTATGACTGGTATCCAAATCACAACACTTATTTTGCACTCATGGGGACACTACGTTTCCTTGGCCTCTATAGAGATGAGCATCAGGACTTCAAGGATGAGCAGCTGCGTCTCAAGAATCTTCATGGCAAAGTAAAACCTAGGAAAGGAGAAGGGAAAAGAGCCACAAAAAAGAAATAGTGCTGGTCCATCAGAAGAGAAAAGTTCTTCCTCAGCAGCTGACCACAGAAGAAGGTGTATTTATCTTTCTACTTGCTGGAGGAGTGTGAGCTTCCGAGACTGAAGAGTATTTGGAGGAACACGATCATTTCTGTGTTGAAGTCAAATTCAGTCGAGTTGTAACTGGTTCCTTGGACACTTTCTAATTCTGCAAAGTTATTCTGGCTTTGGTTTTATACTGTGAGGTTTACCTCTTTCTCTGGAGAAATGAATGCATACGTGGTTGAAGACAGACTCATTTGGGGTGGGAATGGAAGGTGGGGATCATGAGAGGAGACTCGTTAAATAAGCATCATTTCATCTCCCCAGGATCCCCTTACACCAGCCCTTACCTCTGCCATCCCTCTGGCCCTTCAACCACTGTCTCCACCACCAAGCTCACAAAGTTTCTGAACCGTCCACGTCTCCTTGGAGAGTAGTATCTACTGAGCTAGATTTGGGGGAAAGGCTGTACCTGCTAAGAGAATACTGAGTGTACACTACCTGCTGTACATAAGGTACTGGGGCCCTAGTAATACCATGGTTAGCAAGAGAAAACAGTCCCTAACTCATGGAACTTTCAGGCTTGTGTAAAAGATTAATATCATTACATAAATAAAATTGTTTAAATGCTACAGAGGATCCCTAGGTGGCTCAGCAGTTTAGTGCCTGCCTTCGGCCCAGGGTGTCATCCTGGCGTCCCAGGATCAAGTCCCACATCAAGCTCCCTGCATGGAGCCTCTTCTCCCTCTGCCTGTGTCTCTGCCTCTCTCTCTCTCTCTCTCTGTCTCTCATGAATAAGTAAATATTAAAAAAAATGCTAAAAAAATAAAAAAATAAAAATGTTTTTACTTATAAATCACACCTCATAAGGTAATTTGAAAACAAAGGGGAAAATTTCAAAGAAAATAAAGTTTAAAAACTGTGTAAGTCAATTATCTTTTTACCTTTTCCAATTATATAACCCTACATACCTCGTACCTGCTAAGAAATTATCCTCTGTTATGAGCTTATAGATATATGGGTATTGATTTGAACAAGTAATATTCTGGTTAGATATAGGGAAAATATTTCATTCAGTGTTTCAAATATAACTACATTATTGAATGAGGGAAAAGAATCACTCTGAGAGCCTTCAGGAGATACATTCCCTGCCAGTGAAAAAGGTTGTTAAAACTCCTTTGAAAATAAAGAAGCCAGTGATAAAACTGTTCTATGTTGATCATGTATTTAAATCAGGTTGGTATAATAATGTGAATCCATGCCCTTAAAGGATAGGAATCACACAATTCTCAAGATAAGGTCATCTTTATGAAGAATAGTACTGAATAAATTTACCAATTTAGATAAACTCCAAGGAACATGTCTGTCGTGTGTATTTTTTTTTTTCATTTCTACTCCCTTTTATATTTACTTGTATCATATATCTTTTTCCTTGTCCTCTTTCCCTCTTTTCTTTTTCTATCCTTCTTATACTTTCATATGATATGAGGCACTTTATTAGGCAAATTAAATAATGAGCAACTGGATGCAAGTCAAACAGTGGATGTGGTTCAGTAGATGCAGGTCAAAAAAGTTGGTCAAATAAGTTTAGCTTATTTCAAGCTGTTGGGATTCAATTCTGGAAAAGAATAGGGAAAGTCTGCGTTCTGCCTGAGAAGACTAAAGTGTGCTTTAGAAAGCTTACTACACTCACGTGCCTGTGTTCAATGTCACTTCCCCTACATTGAATACTACTCATCCCCAAATCATTAATCAGTTATAACATCTACCTTGGAGATCTCTGGTTCCATTCAAGCTCCCTTACCATAGTTTCCTGTTTTAATTTATTTACTTATTATTAATAGCATATATCTTGCTTTTGATTTGCTCTTATACTCTGTGAAAAAAAAAATATCTGCTTATATCTCAATATCTTAACTGGATCTTCATTGTCACCAGTGCCCTAGAATAGATTGTCTTCCTGCACTTGGAGTTCTCGGAGGAATAACTCCTTTTAATACTCATGTGAGTCTGTCTATGTAATTTAATTATAACCACAAGTATTAATTCCTTTGAGTTAAGGAAGTTATTTTCCTCTGCCTCTCTTTTTAAAGATTTATTTATTTACTTGATAGAGAACGTGGTCAAGGTCGGGGCAGAGGAAGAGGGATTCAACCTCAAAACTGGGGTCATATCACTAGGGATAGGTATAAATCCATGCTAAATGTACTTGAATCTATTTTTTATTTTTTATATATGATGCATATGAAAAAATATTAAATGATCTATCAAAAAAACATCTGTACTGGGCAGCCTGGGTGGCTTAGCGCTGCCTTCAGCCTGGGGCGTGACCCTGGAGACCCGGGATCGGGTCCACGTCGGGCTCCCTGCAAGGAGCATGCATCTCCCTCTGCCTGTGTCTCTGCCTCTCTCTCTCTCTCTGTCTCTCTCATGAATAAATAAATAAAATATTAAAAAACAAAACAAAACATCTGTACTTACCACCAGTTAAAAAGTAATATAGTAACATATATAATAATTAGTAATATAGTAATAATGTAGTAATACTATATAGGTATAATTAAAGCTTACTTTACTTCCCACCCTGAATTATACTGTATTTATCTGTGGGTTTTATTTGTTTTGCCATTTGTTTTGTTTTGCATTTCTCTCTTGGATTATTGATTACTAGTGTTAGTCATGGTCCTCTAGCAGGGAGCAATTTTGCAAGCATCAGACCAAAAACTTGACATTTAATAAAGGTTACTGCACAATAAAAGCCCATTGTATAACCATTTAACATACTTCAAGGGTAGTTAGGTGATTGTAAAGTAATACTTAAGACTGGTGGATACATCGGAAATGTTGTATATTTAAAGTGAAAGAAAATACATTATTATGTAGTATTATGAAAAAACTAATGGTAGCTTAAACTTTATATCATATTTGCTTATTTCCGTCATATCACATTTTCTTTGAAATACATATTTATTTGATTAGTTATTCCTAGAGCCTTTCCCTCTTCGATAAGTTTGCAAATGAGTTAGATGGTGTGAAGACCTTAACTGAACAGACTGCAATTGAACAAAACACACAAACAAGTAAACCTACTGTATCTAGAGTCTAAACAGATTCTAGACTTCACAGATTTTTGAAAATATTGTTTTCTCTAACTTTAATACACTTAAATTTCTACATGCCTGCCTTCAGTAATGTTTTGCCCGTCAATGGTCCCAGGTAACTTCCCACAGAGGCAAAGGATGCATCACATCAGAAAGTGAAACCATGTCACTGTTCGACAATTCTGAATGACCTCCTCTATGTCAGTTATCCCACTTCATTCATTCAGAAAAAAACAAGCAATTGGAACAAAACGGGGATACTATTTATTATATGATTGAAAAGGTCAGAAGGAAGTGGGGATTCTTAATCCAAACCATGCACTATAGAATAATGATGCTGAGTCACTTCCTGGCCAAAATCCCAGGGTTTTACCTTTTTACTCCCCAACAGGGCAAGGCTTATTTTTATTTTTATTTTTAATTTTTCAGAGCAAGGTTTAAAATATAAAGTCTCACATTTTACATTGTGTTTTTAGCACCTTGGTCATCGAAATCAATCTGTAATAAATCCCAAACCTTGCCTTGTCACTTCCAACTCTGCTTTTCTTTTCTGTGTTTTATTTCTGAGCTCATCCCTCAGGTTTCCTACCGTCCCATCAACTAACAAGGAAACTATGAGGGCAGTTTGCTCAAGGCTCCTATTCTCTGAAAAACACTTCCCAAGTATAGCCCTAGCAGGATCGGTGGGAGGGCTCTGAGATTCAATGTGTGATGTTCATCACCAGAAAGAGAGGTAATGAATGAGCTGTAGTCCCTTCAGGCCATTCACAGTTGTTTTATGCCTTCTTAGTGAAACCAACTGGAACATTTTAAGAATGACAAAGCATATTGGACTTGTCAGAGCCAGGGCGACTGGTTGTTTCTCTGTCCTAGGAGAAAATATTGTCATAAATGATCAGGGCTTAATCCTTTTCAGAACGCTTGCACGTTAATGAACCTTTTCCTCTCTTCCTAGCAAACCACTTTATTCTAGAAGAATATATTCTATGCCTTCATATCTGTAGCTCTATATTTTCATAGATATCCCTATTTCTACCTCTATTCCCATTAATCACTCCATAAATATTGCCATTTATCAAAACATGTTATATGCTAATTGTATCTTTAAATTTGCAAAGCACATTTGTTATAGGAACAATTTATAAATGAGAACCGATGTCTTATTGCCTATGGATGCCCTCAAGGGACTGGAAGTCAAAGACCCACACCAGGCTTGGCGGGTCAGAAACTATAGGGTCTTGGCCAACTTCCTTCACTCTTGGCCTGGGTTTCTGAATCAACCAAATAAAGAAATGGACTAAGTGATCACTGACATCTCTTCCAACTCTAGTCATCATTTCATTACATTGATATGGTAGGGAGATTATAGCAGCTCAATAATCAGGTTCAGAAAACATGTACAAAGAAAGATATTTAAGAAGGAAAATTTTTCCGAGAAAGGAAAGGGTCCATGAGGCTGAAGTAACTCTAATCTATCCCTCTTGTTCATGGTGACATCAATTCTGGATTTTCATTTTTTCGAGAGTAAATATTTAACCATTTTCAGGAAATTTTTTTCTTAGCTGGGTTTGTTATTTAACTAAAATTTGTTTTATGGGGACACCTGGGTGGCTCAATGGTTAAGCATCTGTCTTTGGCTCAGGGCGTGATCCTGGAGTCCTGAGGTCGAGTCCCACATTGGGATCCCTGCATAGGGTCTGCTTCTCTCTCTGCCTATGCCTCTGCCTCTCTCTCTCTCTCTCTCTCTCTCTCTCATGAATACATAAATAAATAAAAATCTTTAAAAAAAAATAAAAAAAAATAAAATTTCCTTTGTGAAATCTTACCAATAGCACAAGCTAAAAGTACCTTTTGAAGAAAAATTAAGTGTAGATAGAAATAGGCAGAGGCTATAGGAGAAAATATTAGTAGGGAGACAACATATGTTGAGGAGAACCTCACTGATTTGTGTAGTAGTCAAGTACCCAGCAGACCACACAGAGAATATCCTCTGAAGAGGGTTTAATGGAAGGATTGCTTCCAGAGGTATAAGCAAAGGTAAAAGTTAAAGTTAGGTACTCACAGTTTGCATATTCAGTGTGAAGGGGACAGGAGCAATCATGAAGACACGGTTGCCACATCTAGACCTAAAATTAAAGAGGCATGAATAGAACTACTGCAGCCAGCAGAGAAATAATGGAAAGCAAGCCACTCACCAGAAGCTGGCCTGTTGGGACACAGTCACCATTGGATCCATAGTAAAGCAACAAAGGAATGACAAGGACAAGGCATGGGAACCATTAATCAACTTTTCTCTTCCTTTATTTTCTGATATCCTACAAGTCCCTTCCATTGGCTGTCTGCACTCCACAGGGTGATAGAACCCAAATGGCATAGGTTATAGTGTGAGAGCAAGTTAAAGAGAGTGATAAATAAATACACAAAATAAACAGAGAATTGTTAGAACATCCAATCAGTCCAGCCATTCAGCATCCATTCACATCCTCTACTTGAAGAAGAAATTCACATTCCACCCCCCCACCCCATCACCACCACTGCCAAAAAACATGGTTTTATTGGACTATCCCAGTTATGGCAGGATGTTGCCAATTGAGTCATATCTTCAGCAGGAATTTAAATTGTAAAGTGACGTACCATGGATGATACTCTATATAAAATTTAAGAGAAAAGAATTACGATAAATGACAACAAAAACATTGCTGCTGTGATTTTGCTTCTCTAGCAGGCATTAAGCTGAATTACAACAGTATAGATTTTTTTCCATCACTCATTTAATTTTATTCTTACCTCTTCTAACAACTCAGCAGGTTGACTTTATTATTTCTCACAGAAATATCTTCCTTATTGAATCATTTCAATCATGTATTTCCTTATTAGTAAATTATTTTTCTACAGTTCTCACTGACAAATATTATTTGAGAATAAATGCCCTATAACATGACTAGTGAATCCTATAGATTCCAGACATAGTTGTCCTTGCCACGATTGTAGAGTGGCAACCCCATTTCTCTTTGGTGATCAGAATAAATTGTCCCAGGCAGTACAGCAGCCCCTTCAACGTTTGTTGGTTCAGTTACATGAAGGGACTAAAATGGTTTCCATTCCACCTCCTATTAGATGAAGATTCTATTCAACTCTTAGGGTTTCTTTGCCTTAACTTTATATTATCCCCAGGAATTCCATGTAAAACATCTATACATACTCTGCTAGGCATTTCCTCTCTAGCTTTGCTTATGAAAGAAAATGGAATTCCATCTTTTATAACTATTCCCATCCAAAACTTGAAATTGTATCTTAGACTGTTGATAGTATGTGAGGAATTAACTGAGCTGATAATATTAATGATTTATTGAGCATCATTTTATAAATTAAAATGCTCAATCTAGAGTAGACAGCAACATGTCATTAATACATGCCACATGATTGAGTGGTATTATGTACATAAATTGTAACCCGAAGCTGCAAGGAAAATTGTATATTATTTAACACTTGTGTGCCAGGAACAATTATTAATCATTTGATTACAATTGTGATGCATTAATCATATTTTTCCTGCAGAGTATATATAATATTAATATATCTTTGTTTATAAATAAAACTGAAATGCAAGACAGTAAATAAATTCTCATGGGCATTAACACAAATGGCTGAATGGTGACCTGAATATAGAACATTCTATTTTAAGTTTCATGTTCCTTTTAGTACAAAATGAAGTTTTCTATCTGCCAAAGTACTGATTGTTGTTTCTCCAAATTCTGCACATAATAGGACTTAGTAACTTAGAGGAAATTTTATTTAAAGATATCTCAATTCTATTTTCAAAGTGGAAATTTAGAAGAGAAGTTAAGGCAAATGAATTTCAGTATCATGTCAGACCGAGGGTCTTTAAACACTATCATTCCACACAAAGAAGCCTGAAATTGCCTGAGAAGAGAAGTTAATAGTTGAGGAATGTGCCATAAAAAATACTAACACTATAAATGGCAATTCAGATATGATCCCATAAAGAGGAAGGTAATGATTTAAAACTGTGTTTAAAATGATTTCTTAAGAGTTAAAGCTACTTTTGGGGGGAATAACTTTTATACAGCCAATTATTCTGAAAATGGCAATCAAGAAAATGGTATCAATGTGAACTCATTTCATTCGGTTTTAAGTGAAAGTTGTAGAGATTAATATTGTCTGGGAGAAAGGACACTCGATGAACTAATGCTAGCAAGCATCCACAGGCGGGTGAAGAGTCACCTGATGTCAGAGTCACCTCCCCACTACCTGGAACCGTCTGAAGCTATTCCTCTGAACAGAGCACAGTCCAGCAGAGGGACTCAGGTGAGCTGTATTTCTTCATTTATTTTCTTGGCTCTCAACAGTCAAGCTCTTTCAAGCTCCTACATTATCTCACCTGTGGAATCACCCTGGGGGGAAATGTGGATAAATTACCAAGTCACAGATGATAAATGCAAGAAAACTCTTGGGAGGTACTTTCACTTCCCCAAAGACAAAGACGGTGGGTGCCCAGAGGACCAAGATTGTCTTAAGTGGCTGATGGGAACCTTGCAGCTGGAAGACATGTTCCAACCAACTGGCTGGTTTGTCACTGGATCTTTGATTTTATCAAAAAGTTACTGCTCTGTCCAGACAATCAGCAGAATGAAGTGTATTCAATCACCGAGAATATTCCATGATTTTTCTATGTGCGGTGCTGTGGAGTAAAAAGGGACACTGTCGATATAATTGTAATAAAAATAATAATGTTGGACAATTTGTACTGAATGCTTTCCATGTCTCACCAGCTAAGCCTTTATAACAACCCTAAGAGAATCTTCTTTGTTGTCACTATTTATATACAATGAAAAAGCGGATTAGAGAGGCAAAATGACTTCCTAAGGTTTTCTGTGTACCCAAAGAGCCTCCTCCTTCAAATGCAATTGTATTTATAATTGTATATTATATAGAAATATTTTGTTTTATATAAATATGTTTATAGATATTATATATTTTAATAAATTATTTTAAATATGTAAAATAGTTTAAATATATGTATTTATAACATATAAATAATATGTAATATAATTAATTTACTATATGTATTTATATAGTGTTATATTATATGTTTTTCTTTATAATTTTGCCCAGATTATCTCATTTGTTCCCCGCAGCTACTCATTTTAAAGTAGAAGAAACTGTCTTAAAGAAGATATTTGTCCTAGCATAGAAGTGTAATTGCCCACTTGAGACCATTTTAATCAGTGATCTGAAATGTGTCCAAGAGAACTCTGCATCCCTATAAACAACTAGTTCACTTTTTCAAAGAGTATTTTATCTCTTGAGATAACTCAGGTTTGGAGGAAAGTCCTCTTAATATTTAGATATTGAGTGACCAGTAAGCTGTACAGAGAGATTCTCTAGAAGTAAGGGCTGTAAATGGATTTTTATTATAATTATAACACATCACATGCTTTAATTATTAATTATAGAACACTTCTAGAAATTATTTTAGTCTATATATTTCAGTTAATTAGCTTTAGTTAGTGTACGTATTATATTGAGCAATACTATAATGTGAATTTTAAGTGTTAGCTATGTATTTCTGATGATGAAAGCTATAGATTATAGAGTAGACTAAAATATAAAATAAAATATAAAAAGGCTGAGATGCTTCCTGCAAACCATGGGAGAATGGGGGTCTATATTCTATTTCAATGAAGGAAAGATGACTAAATGGCAGTTGTAGAGAAAGTGAAATGAAGGGTAGCCTAAATACAAGTGTCCTCTCTGGTAGGGGAAAGGCCCTTTCTTGCAAGGATTTTTCTCTTTGGACTGGTGGTTTTAAATATGGCACATTTATTACCCAGAGAACATTCAGAAAATGGGCTTTGGGATTCTGTGATTTCTTCAGGAATAAGCCATTGTTAGTCATTTGAAATATGGCCATAATTTTAGTGATGGTACATTGAAAGGTGTATCACTGCGTATGTAGAACCCTATCACATATGTAACATAATTTAATGTCCAAAGTGAAGTTGACAGAGGAGAAACAAGTAATTCCATTTTATTGTGCAGATACCTAAGGCTCACATAAAGTTAAGCTGCCCCTCACTGCTAAAACAGGACATGCGATGCTGATTTTTTGTCAGTCAGATTAGAGTCAGGGCACAAAACTATCCTATGATTTTAATGGAAAAAATGATATCATAAAGTACTAAGTAGAAACAGGTCATTAATTCTTAAGAGATTAAAAAAAAAAAAAACCTGCAAAGACTGTGGGAATAGCAGCTATAGGGAACAGCCACTATCTCAATGGCTGAGGCAGAGTGTCCAAGGAAGAAACACACCTAATAGATGATCATCCTCAGCACACCGTTTTAAGATTTTGTCGGATAGGCTGTGCCCACTAAACAGTGAAGTTTATGAAGCTGGCACAGGAGGGGGCTGGCAAATGGGACAACACTCGTTGTGATGCCAGATGAACTCGCTAAGAAGTGGCCGTTGTCATGGACAGCCATGGGAAGGGGCCGCCCTAGGTGTTCCACACCGGTGGCTGCTGCATCACGCAGGAGCCAGAAGAGGAGCACACCTGGACCAGTTAAGGAAACACTTTTCTCCTTCAGTGGTCATCCGTACCCTCTAACAAAAAAGTATAATATTGTGCCACCTGGCAAACGAGGAAGGTTTATAGGTTCTAGCTGTGGTGTCCTAAAGCAGGCAAAGGAGATTAAATTTAAATTGAAGAATAAATTGATAACTGGAAGATCATCTCATAGGGGTGTTTTATGAATGAAAGATAGAAGTTTTGGAAAAAAATGTAAGAAGAGATATAAGATGGCATTGTCAATTTGCCATTAAATTGCAAATTCTATGCAGTATAATACACTGCTCTCTGCTTAATATGGCCAGAGAAATTCATTTATCCATGTGATGGTTATTTTTATGTGTCAAACGGATTGAGATGTCCAGATATCTGTGAAAACGTTATTTCTGGGTAGGTCTCTGAGGGCGTTTCTGTAGGGGATTAGCATTTAGATAGGTAGACTGAGAGCAAAGAAGATTGTCCTCACCAATGTGGGTAGGCATCCTCCAATCTACCCAGGATCTTAATAGGAATTAAAAAAAAAAAAAAAAAAGAGGAAGAAGAGTGGATTTAATCTTTGCTTGTGCTGAGACATTCGTCTTTTCCTGTCTTTGAACATCGGTACTTCTTCTTGTCTGGCCTTTGGACTCAGAGCATGACTTACCTCATCGCCCCCCCGCCCCTTCTTAGGCTGACAGATTTGGACTGGAACTGCACACCAGCTTGCAGATGGCAAACCAGGAGACTTCTCTTCCTCCATAATCACATGAAGCAATCCCTTATAACCAATCTTTTTTATATATTTCTATATATCTTACTGATTCCATTTTTCTGGAGAATTCTGATCAATATAATCCTTTTATATTTATTCATCCATTTATTCATTTATGTATCGACCAACAAATATTTATTTACCAACTTTGTGAAACTTAATGTCATTGATTAACCAATATATTCATTAACCCAACTCTATTTGTAAGTCAGTGTTATGAGTACTGAGTGTTTATGAACAAAATTGATAGTTTACAAGTCTAGCCACCATGGCCACAAAGAGTTGGCATTCTGACAGGGGTTGGGATGAAGCAACTAGTAAAATTAAATAAATAAATAAAAAATAAATAATAAAGATTAATTGGAGCTAAATGATATAGGAAAAAATGAAGCAGAGATATAGGATAGGAATTCTAGGGGATTTTGCAATTTTAAATCCAGTAGTCAGAGAAATCCTCACTGAGAAAGTGACATTTGTGCAATACATTAAAAGAGACGGTAAGGAAGCCATGGGTATATTCCCAGGAAGAATGGCACAGGCACCCAGGAGAGGAGTATATGTAGTATATTTGAGGAAGAGCAAGGAGTCCATGGTGGCAGGGTGGGTAGAGGGACAATGGTAGTATATTAAACCACAATCTGAGAGGATGAGATTGTAGAGAGCTATAGAAGATATATTAGGGCTTTTAAATTTTGTTTTTTGAGTGGAGTGACATGATTTATATTCTAAAGCAGCTAATTTCATATACTGTGTTGAGAAAAAACTATCTGGGAACATAGAAGTTGAAAAAAAAAAAAAACCTGGAGATTATAACAATAATCCGGGTAAGATATAGATAATTGGACTATGTCAGCAATGAGATCCATAAAAAGTATTTTTTTTTTCCTTTTAGTTAAATACTATTTATCTTGTACTCTTGTTATCAACTCAATACTCAGGTCTCTCCCAAATTCCTATGATGAAATCCTAACCACCAATGTGCTGGTATTAGGAGGTGGAGCCATTGGGCAGTAACTAGGCCATGAGGGTGGAGCCCTCAAGGAGGGGTTAGTGCCTTATAAGAAGACAAAGGAGAGTATGCTTGTTCTCTCTCTTTCTCTCTCTCTCTCTTTCTCTCTCTCTCTCAGGTAAGAAAACAGGGAGAAAGCAGCAATTTACAAGTCAGGAAGCAGCTGTCAACAAACACTGGATCTGATAGTCCTTTGAACCTGGACTTCCCAGCCTCCAGAACTGTGAAAAATATTGTTAAGCCACTTAGTGTAGGTAATTTGTTACAGCAGTCCGCTGACTAGGACAACTCTGAATCAAGACTTGAGATATAATCATCAAATAAGAATATTCAATTATTCTATTAAGCAAACATTCAAAACTTAATTGTCTAAAGAGGTCCTAACTTTCAGGATGCCTGGTTGCCTCACTGGTTGAGTGTCTGCCTTTGACCCACGGTGTGATCCCAGGGTCCGGAATCGAGTCCCACATCGGGCTCCCTGCATGGAGCCTGCTTCTCCCTCTGCCTGTGTCTCTGCTTCTCTCTCTGTGTGTCTCTCAGGAATAAATAAATAAAATATATATTTTTTAAAGTACTAACTTTCAAAGAAAGGTAAAATTTGTAGCTAGAGTGTCATTTCTTATAAAAATTTTAAATATTTTTTGTCCTTTATTAATGGCTTCAGAATCTAGAACCATCATTAGAATACTAAATTATAAATTTTATCTAATACAAGATTATATTTTATACATTAGAACGCTGCACTTGCCGGTACATATAGCAAATGCTCCTCACAAATGAGCTTATACAGAATGGGAAAAGGTATCAGTGTATGTCATAAAGAGTTCCAAGGAAATAATCACCTGCAGGCACTGCTCAGTTTTAAGTCCCAAAGGTGTCAAAAGATTATTTTTGTTTTCATTTTTTAATTCATTTTTCTCTGCAAGGCTTCCCTTTATTGACTTGATTCTCAGACATAGTGGCCCAGAGTTGCAACAAAGATGTGTGCTAGTGTTGAAGCTTACTTCCCTTTAACTTTATAACCTCAGTAAAAGTATATTTCTCACTCAGTAATTCTAGCAAAATCTCCAGAATCGATCTGGTTTGGCCTAGTTTGGATCACATTGACTAGTGAATTAATTACTGTGTCAATGGAAATATAATTCCTATTGGATAGATCTGGATTATCTCCACCATCAAAAAGTTGAGCTCTTGTCTCCTCAGAGCCAAATTAACTGAAAATGGAGTAAATTTCCCAAATAATGAAGAATATCCAGTAATTGATGTGAATCATAGAAGCTTTAATTTTATATATAGGAAGATTAAATAATTGGTGTCAAATCACAAAGTGGTTATACCAACAAAACCTGGATGACCTCATTAACATCCAAGGCATTTATCTTTTCATTACCCTAAGTTGTCTGTGGTACAGATTTTTAAACACCTAATATATATAAAAAAAAAATCATTCATTCTTTGCTTGGAAATGTGTTTATAAAGTACTTAAAATTCACCTAAAGCCCTCCCTTCCCCCCAAAAAAAAATTCGGCTATGCTTAATCTAAATAATACATAACATAGTGGAGAAAAAGAGTTCCTTTAATTTAATAAAAAATATTTTTTATATCTTTAAAATGTCTGAAAGACATTTCAAAAATATTGGCTAGATAAAAAGTATGTACATCATTTTTTTGGTATATTTAAGTCAAATACATAAATATTTTGTATTTGTACCCATCAATCTTTTTTTTTTTTTTTAGGATTTTATTTATTTATTCATTCATGAGACACAGAGAGAGAGAGAGAGAGAGAGAGAGAGAGGGAGAGAGAGGCAGAGACAGGCAGAGGGAGAAGCAGGCTCCATGCAGGAACCCGACGTGGGACTCAGTCTTGGGTTTCCAGGATCACGCCCTGGGCTGAAGGCAACACTAAAGCACTGAGCCACCAGGGCTGCCCATGTACCCATCAATCTTAAACATAATCTTGTTGCCAAATAACCTTTATCTCTTACATACATATGCAATTTTGTCATCTAACATAAAATATGTCAATGTTATTGAGTTAAAATGCAAATAATTTCTTTTTTATAAAGAGACACTTTAAACTGAAATGATTAAGGTGGTCCCCAAATCTGGGGCACCTGGGTGCGTGGTCGGTTAAAGCTCTGACTTGGTTTAGCTCAGGTCATGAGCTCAGGGTCATGGGATTGAGCCCTGAGCTGAGGTCCATACTCAGCATGGAATCCTCTTGAGATTTTTCTCTCCCACTCCCTCTGCCACTCCTGCTCATGCTCTCTCTCTCTCTCTAAAATAAATAAATACATCATAAAAAAGACTGTTCCAAATCTAATAAAGATAACTTTTTAAAACTTGTAAAACCATCTCCCCTATGTATATTTATAGAGAAATCTCAAATAAACATTATCAAATAGTACATTGGTCACTGGCAATGTAAATTAAAATACAAGTATTTTAAGGGTTTAAAGGAGGGAAAAACATTTATGTTTCTGGAGGAGATGGCTAATTACTCATGTTTATAAATTTCTTCATGTTTCTTAATAAATTTCAACCAATATAAATATAATCAAATCAAGATTTTTTTTTAAAAAAATTTCTTTATTATTTTAGAGAGAAAGGGAGAGAGCACAGCATGAGGGGCAGAAGGAGGGGAGAGAACTTCAAGCAGACTCCCTGCTGAGCTTGGAGCCTGACAGCGGGCTCCATCACACAACCCTTAGGTCACCACCTGAGCTGAAACCAAGAGCCCCATGCTTAACTGACTGTGCCACCCAGGTGTCCCCTCAATAAGATATTTTAAATTGACTAACAAAAAATTACAACATCAAGGGGCACCTAGGTGGCTCAGTCAGTTGAGCATCTGATTCTTGATCTTGACTCAGGTCATGATCTCATGCTTGGGGGAGTGAGTCCCACCGTGGGCTCCACACTCAGCATGGAGTCTGCTTGAGATTCTCTTTCTCACTCTGCCTCTGCTCCTCCCCCTGCTAATATGTGTGCTCTCTTGCTCTCTCTCTCTCTCAAAATAAATAAAATCTTTAAAAAATTATAACATCAAATAGGAACTATAGTGACAAGAAGTCAGTTATGAAAACATGCAAAAATAAAACAGTTTACAATGGAAGACTAGCCACAGTATAATTTTCAGTTAAATATAAAGGAGAAACAACAAAAGTATTTGCAAATGGTACAAAAGAGAAAAGTACCCAAAGAGAAAAGTATATAGATCAGGATAGAAATATACACAGTATGCAAATTTATATGTAAAATTAATAAATAGAAAAAAGATATTTGATGAATATATTGGTATAACTGGATGAATTGAGGAAAGTCATTTTAGAACTATATGTTATAGGTGAAAGGAAGATTTAGGTAGATTAGAAAATAAATATATAAAGATAAATAATAGAGAGATGCTAGATTCTGCATGGATAGGTTATAGACAGGAAGATGATATATAGGGCAGCCTGGGTGGCTCAGTGGTTTAGCACCACCTTCGGTCCAGGGCATGATCCTGGAGTCACGGGATCGAGTCCCACGTCAGCTCCCTTCATGGAGCTTGCTTCTCCTCTGCCTGTGTCTCTGCCTCTCTTGCTCTCTCTCTCTGTGTCTGTCATGAATAAATAAATAAAATCTTAAAAAATAAAATAAAGATGATATATATAGGTAGAGACTCTAGAGAATAACTTTAAAAATTGGAATGTTTTTGAATACTACTGCTAATTATTGCTTTAAAAAATAAACCCTCCATAGAGAAATGTTTTGGAAACACTACTATAATTCTAAGAGATTTCTAATACATGGTAACATATTAAAGAACTGGAAAATACAAATTAAAATAAACATATCTGATTTTGTTCAACATACTTGTTTAGGGTACACTTTCCTGTAATATTTAATGTATCTTATTTTGCCACAAGTTTCTAGAGAAACAACATTTGAGACACACCAGACTAGGAGATGAACCAGTTATTGAAAAGATTGAAGCAATACTTATTTGTTTTGAATGTAAACATTTATAAATCTCAGAGAAAGTAAGAGCTTACATATATAGTAAACTGCGTGGAGATAAGGACCATACCTTTTGCTCCATACAGATACCTAGAACATAGCTCAGTTGATAGTTATTTCATGAATCAAAATGAATGAACCAAAAAATAATAAAAAAAGATAATTCATTTATTAAATAAGAGATTGAGAACGAGGATTTTTTTTCATTTAAAATGACAAGTGTTGATATTAATATACAGCAGGTTCATTTCTTTCCAGATATAAAATACTACAAAGCTTACAACAGGATGTGATATACACACTGAATATGAAATCTCTCTACGGCACTACGTCCATAATAGGAAGAATACAAGAGTCTTGTATCCCCCAGAAAGGGATACAAGAGTAGCTCCATTTACCATGACCTCCAATGAGTTGTCCCTACAACTCTGTGGTCTGCAGGATTAGAAGTTCTGATCCCAAAGGGAAGATACTTTTGTCAGGAAACACAGCAAAGATTCCTTAAACTAGAAATCTACAGTTACTGCCTGAGCAATTTAGATTCCTTTGGTCACTGAACCAGCATGAAAAAAAGAGGAGCCACCTACTTTGCCTAGGTAATTGACCCGGATGAGCAAGAACAGTTAGGCTGCTATCACGGTATTGGGTCAGAGAAGATTGTATGTAGAACACACGTCATTCACTTGGGGACCTCTTAGTAATCCCTTATCCAAATGGGACTATGAGTGGGAGGTATAACAATGTGGCCTGTGTAAACTATGGTTAACAGGGTCACAGACCCTTCTAGAAAGAATATTTGGGTCACAATATCAGGCAATCCATTGAGACCAGCAGAGGTCTAAATGATAAGAGTGATTAAGACTGGAAAGTGGAGGAAGACAATAATGAGAATAATGAGGATGAATTGTGTTCCAGAAATCACCTGCAATGAGGGGGCTGTAATTCAGCCCATTAATTTCTAAGTATCTCTTCAGGAAAAAAGACACAGACAAGTTTGTAGGAGAGGATCCCTGAATGTTTATAAACAAGTTGATTCATGTGGCACAAAGGGTGTTCTATGATATTCAAGGTCATCTGCTATTTTTATAGCCTTTCAAGAAAAAAAAAAAAATCTGTGCTGTCACAAGAGTATAGTCGGTTGGCTGTCTCCAGCTGGAAGCGCACTGAGACTTCACCTCCGTGTTCCAGCCAGTGCCAGGGGCACGCCAGGCAGCCCTGAATCTGACTGAATTCTGTCCTATGCACGATTTTTCTGACAATCTTTGCTCTGCTGAACGGCTCCACGTTGAAGTGACCAAGACATTGTCAGATGGACATCATGATGAGGGCTCGCCCCTGCCCATTTCTGATCCCTCTTCCCTGTCCTTTCACAGATTGCCGATCCCTATCATCCCCCAAAGGCTTGTTTTGTTCAATCTGACTTTCTCTCACTTCTATCCTTCATGGGAATCGCTCACCAAATCCCTTTTACAGTCCTTTGTCTCAATGCCTACATTCTGGTGACCCAAATGACACAGAAAATGACTTTTAAGGGGGGGAAAAAAGAAATTACTGATTCATGAAAAGAAGAGGATAGTTGTTGGGAAGAGTCCATGAATAAAAAGGAAGCAATAGGGCTCAGCGCATATTCAGACAGAAGAAGGGGCGATGACATAGGTGGATAATTGTAACAGCAGGGATAACTGCTGGGGGATAATTGTAACAGCAAATAGGTTATGATACAGAAGCCAGGTGAAATGATATGAATTCATTAAATTTTAAAATGAAATTTGTAATATAAAACTGAAATATGAAAATAAAATATGTATATATTTTGTTTAAAGCTATGTTCAAAAAAAAAAGCTATGTTCACTGTGCATGTGTATGAGCAAAGGCTGTCAGGACAGAAACATGCCTATATTATTCTGTCTGGAAGCTAATTACATGAATTAATTTTCCCAGAATGTGCGTCTATCTTACTCTTCTCTAATTACCCTCCAGAGAGCTCTTCATAGGCTATTTTAAGAATGAATAGTTGCAGGGATAATACCAGAGTCTAAGCAGTTCAGTAAAATTGAAATAAATTTAATTTTTCCAAAGTATGAATGACATGTAAAACAGTTCATTTCATGGCAGGAAATGAGATCTACATCAGTAATGTGTGGGTTTTTTTTTTTTTTCAATTTATAGAATAAGTTGCTGCAATTGATGCAATTTCTAAATATGAAATTTCTTTTGAGTTTGTAAAATAAGTGTAGACGTTTACAGTGTCCTCGGCGCTAATTTCCAATTCCTTTTTTATGACAGATAATTGCCCTTTATGACGATCTCGATTAATTTATGGTGAAGAAGTCGGCTTATAAATACTGTTCATCTGTTTCCATTATCCCCAAGCTGTTTTGTTGTTTTGACCTTCTCCAGCTTAGTGCTTTACCTTTAACAATAGACTTAATTTCATTTGGGGACTAGTGCAGCACATACAAATTATGTCGATTCATGCACTTAAAGGGCCTCTAATAACGAGTGAAATCAATGTTAGTTAAAACGCATACACAATACACACACAGAGATGCATATATGGTTTCCCTTTTTTTCTTTTCAAATCCATATATTATCAGATGGAAGAAGCTATGATTCTCAATCCAGAAACCATCTCTGACTTTTCCCCTAAGTCCATATCCAATAGACTAGGAAATCTCATGGAATCCATTGACTTCCTTATGCATTGAATGTTTCCCCTCCTGATTTTTTTCACAATCAGTAATTTTGAACAGACTTCAGTCATCATTAGCAATGCAAGAATAATATCCCAGTGCTCCTCCAAAATTTACTCCTCAATGCTTAAAATTCAAGAATTTTTTTTCTAATATCACATTCACATGGGTTTCAGTAAGTGAAAAGTTTTTAATGAGCTCTTCCTATACAGTATAGCTAGGGATGTCTGTGAAGAATTAGGTTCAAGAATCAGATGAAGGCAAGGGATATCTTCAGAACACAATGCTGAGCAGGCATTATTGAAAGAAGAGAAGGATGGAAGAAGAGAATGGGAAGAGCATCAGACTGTGAGACGACTCTGAGAAAGTTTTGGCAAGATCTGTGGAAGTCCCTGAACAAAAATTGGCTCTTTATGGAATCTTATTTTGGTAGAAATAGCCTGGATCTTGTATCTCCACCACACTCAATATTTGGCTGACAGTATCCTGAGAGTAGGTGTCAAAAGTAAAGGTTGTCAACCAACCATATTCCTCAGAATATGTCTTCTTGTACACCTGAGTGATGCATCCAACATGGTCTCTTCAGACTGTATAAGATTCAATTACTGTTCTGTAAATATCACTCAGAAATATTCACTCAAAATCCTCTCTCTTCCACTGCGTCATAAATCTTTGAGTAACAAAATGTCCAAATATATGGACTGCTACGTTTATTGCAGCATTACTTACAATAGCCAATATATGGAAGCAACCTGGGTGTTGATGAGTGGATAAGGAAAATGTGATCTATCATCTATCTATCTATCTATCTATCTATCTATCTATCTATCTATCTATCATCTATCTATCTATCATCATCATCATCTAGCTATTGATAAGCAGACAGATGGACAGACACAACAGAATATTACCAGCCATAAAAAAGGATAAGATTGCATCATTTGAGACAACATGGAGGGACCTAGAAAGTATTATGTTAACTGAAATAAGACTAAAAAAGACAAATACCATAATTCTATTCATTAAGTGGAATCTAAAATCAATCAATAAATCAATCAATCAATAAATAAATAGCAGAAACAGACGTATAAATACAGGGAACAAACTGGTGGTTGCCAGAGGGGAGTAGGGAGGATGGGCAATATAGAAGGGAGTGGGTTATCCAGGCTTCCAGTTATGTAATGAATGACTCACACGAATAAAAGGCACAGCATAAGGAACACAGTTAGTGATGATGTAATAGCAATGTAATGAGACAGATGGTAGCTATGCTTGTGTGGAACGTAGCGTAGTGTATAAACTTGTCAAATGACTAACTTGTACATATGAAAGTAATACAACATTGTGTGACTGCTATATCCAAATTTTAAAAAATATATATATTTCACCTCAGGATCTTGTGGAGCAGAAATTTGGGCAAAATCCTTGTGCCTTTCTTTGATCAACTACTTGCCTGTATGGCCAAGAGAGGATCCTGTCTCAATTGAATACTATTATAACCCATAAATTGGTACATTGTCTTATACAAAAAATAAATTACTGTCTTATACAAAAAAAATTTCAAAACTAAATAAACAAAGTGTATCATTGTTTCATAAGTTAATACAAAATTTGATGCATTTGGATAAGAAAGCAGACCTGGAACTTTCCTAATTCATCTTTCTTAATGGATCAAAGTAATTCTCAAAAATCATTTATCTGAGTTCTATGAAAAAGATGAGAGCTGACAATTTAACTGCAACTTTTTAAAACGATTTATTCATTTATTTGCGAGGGAGAGAGAGAGAAAGAGAGAGAGAAGAAAAAGAGAGCACATGTATGAGCGGGAGGTAAAGGGGACAGAGGGTTAGAGGGAGAAGCAGACAACCCTCTGCATCCCCCGCTGAGCAGGGTGCCCAATGCAGGACTCTATCCCAGGACCCTGGATCATGACTTGGGCTGAAGGCAAACACTTAACCGACTGAGCCACCCAGAAGCCCTGAGTCTTTACTTTTATAGAAGGATAAAAGTCTTAAAATCTTTCCAATTTGCCTTAAAAAAGTAAGTGACTAAGATATCTATGTGGTACAAAGCACATTGAAAATGGCAGAAAAGCACTTCTATTAACTAGGGGTATTTTATTTTTTTGTGGTAGTTAGGTTCAGTGTTGCTGATGGCTGCCTGACAAAATCACCTAATTCTTCTGGGCCTTGGATTCCTCGCCTAACAGAAAAGATGTTATATAGAACCCCTGTAGAACCCCTGTAACTCTGTAACTTAATTATTAAGAGAATGTAAATATATCACTAGTGGCAAGTAGCTTGCCCTTGTCACTCATTTGTGTGTGTGTCATCTAGATATACATATATATATATAGTCAGGATTTTATTTCTGATGCTTACCATAGGACTTTTTGCTCATAAAATGTATATCCAGGTCTCCATTAGATCAGAAGTAATTTTCTAATTTGGTATGTCTGCATTAATATGTATCACTTTTTTTTAAGTCTAAGTACACACATTGGAAGCCAAGTAATTCATCCTAAATAAGAATTTACCTTCCTTACCTTAAACAGTAAGTTTAGTCTTATTAAATACTGCATTAGCCAATGACCTTATCCATCCTTACATACAATGCTTTCAAGAAAAAAATATATAAATATATATATATGCATGTTATATTGGCAATAAATTGGCAAATGTGACTTTTAATAGAAATGATTAATAATATTGACTTATCAGTAATGGTAAATCTCTTTCCAAGAAGACAAACATGAGTGATCTATTTAACCCTCAGGACCCACAAAGGATCCATCTTTATTCCTCCAAGGAGAGTAAAGAGAAAACCATCTCTGGCTACTATCTTGAAATGAGAAAGCAGAATCTGTCAGAGGACTGCATGTCGGATAATATTTTGTGGTCACCCTGGCTAGTGGGAGATACAGCCAAAAGATAGGCAATTACAGTGTCGTGCCATATGCCTCCTGAAAATTTCAAACATATAAATATATAGGAAATAAGACAATTATAAATTATAGTATTACCTAACAAACACTAACATCTATATGTATAAATGTTACAACATTTATAACATTCCTATATTTTTATAGGAACAGACTACAGGGCTACTGATGGCAGCCACGTGTAGTACTTTCCTAACCTGCAACTGAGCACTTCCCGAGAGCTAGCGCCTATGTTTTGCTTGGGGAAAGAGCAGAGAACAGCAAAGAGAAAATCCTATTCTCACTGCTGCGAAGTTCAATATGTTGGACTCTGTCCATATCTTACCCTTTTCACTGCTGTCACTCAGGCAAAGAGGGAATCTCTACGTAGATGTTGATAACTTTCTCAACTGTCCTATTTCAGGACTTTAATGTAATCTATTTACTCTTCCTAGGACCCTCTTCTCCATCTAGCCTGATCTCTTATCTTGTCTTAAATTTTGCTTGCTTGAGAAGATTCCCCGACCCCAGACAGATTAGTCATCTCCATTATCTCAAGGCTACCCTGTATTTCTGTAGAGCATTTCCCATAAGCTGATCGCTTATGTGAGGATCTATCTAATTTCTCTACTTCCCTTCGTCTC
Source organism: Vulpes lagopus (assembly GCF_018345385.1). NCBI lineage: Eukaryota > Metazoa > Chordata > Mammalia > Carnivora > Canidae > Vulpes > Vulpes lagopus. The sequence goes on along the minus strand of NC_054838.1, from coordinate 3,241,824 downwards.
ACCTGACAGCCCTATGAAATCACATTTTCTCATTCCTGTTCTTTGCTATATCCCACATGGATAACATAACATCTAAGTAGTTCTTAGTAAGGGAGGATTTCTGGTGATAGAAGAATCACAAAGGGCTGCCATATTGTCCTTGACTCAGAAATACAATTAACTTTCACTTCTTTCCTTCCGAATCCCTTCTTTGATATAAATTCTTTGGCAACAGTTTCCTTTTATATGAGAAAGAATAAATTGGGTCATCTTTTGAGAATTGCACCTGGCTTAAAACAAACACAGACACAGTCCCTGAATAAAGGCAAGAGTTGAAATATTTTCCTCTATGAATGCAATTCAAAAATGTGTATAGAGATTATGGGTGAATGTCTTCTTTAGAGGCAGAGGATAAGACATAAGCTTGTGAACAAATGCAGAACGAACATATATTTCACATTTCTTGGGGATGAATTTTTCAGATAAAATGAGGACGTATACTCCGAATACTCCTGTTAACATTCTGTTCATCTTAACCACAGAACTGTCTTTTTTGCATTTGTCTGTGCTGTAACATATATATATATATAGTTGTAGGATCTGTGGGGTTATAAAATCTTTCAGGCCATCATTTACCTGAGGGGCAAAGGGGAGAGCTGGATAAATTTACACAAGTGCAATTAATTTCTCGTGGAAGAATTGAACATCTGCTTGTTCTCAAAGATCCTTCTGGCTTTTAACAAGTGGCAAAGCCTGGGATAAACAGCTCAAAACAAAGAGGCAAATTTATCTGACTTTAGCTTCCATTTCACTACTAGAATGGATGGGAAGGTTTTAAGTTTGACAGGTAACTTGTAGGAGGATCTTATTGGACAGGTGGGAACACTTAATTACCAAAAAACCCCCAAAAAACAAAAAAACAAACAAACCCCCACCTTTGGCAACTGGCCTAAACAGCCATGAAATGTTTTGTGTTGTATATATCACTCTGTTTCATTTCTTTCTCTTTTTCCCTTCTTTTGATTCTCTCTCTCTCACTCTCTCTCTCTAGGAATTTTTCTGTCTCATCTCTCAGTCAGTTTTCATTTCATCCTGTGAAAAAGTATAATCATGTCTACTCAAATCTCCTGTAAGCTGAAAAACTAAATAGCTGTAAGAGTTAAAATTATTCCTAAAATGGAATAAATGGGTTTTCAGTAACAGGTTAGGGGGATTCTTCAATTGTTCCAAGGGCATGATTTTTAGTGCATGGCTTTCATGACATCCATTGATTGGTCAGAATGATGTGGGAAACAAAGGCAGAAGAAAAAAATATTAAATTTCCTTACTCCCTACAACCCACTGACAAATCCCTGAAATAGGCAGAGTGAGCTTCTTCTAGGGACTCAGCTGCCTCCATGTTAATAGCTGGCTAAGTGCAAAAGGCCCAACCCCCAGGATCCTGTAAGTCTACTTTAATGTACAAAAATTTCTTTGGGAATGTGGTTTATCTCCCCATGCTTTAATAAAATCACCTTTTGCACCAAAGACATCTCAAGAATTCTTTCTTGGCCATCGCCTTTGAACTCTAACATATGTCCTTTATCAAGAAGACAATTTTACTACTTTCTGGATGCAATTTATATTTTAGATGACAGACGTAGTTGGGAAACTGATTTTTTTACATATATGAGTAATTAATTGTGTATGTAATCGAAGGGGTGCAGGATGAGACAATCCTAATTGTGCCACTTTGGCAGAAAGTTATTTCAAGTTAAGAGTATTAAAAACTCGACAGAGGCAGGGAAAGCTCATAACTGTCTAAATTTACTTTGAAAAAGAAAACCAGTCCCAGGAAGAGAGTTATTAACAGAGACTCCCCTTTACCTAAGAAACATCTGCATAATAGAGGTACCTTATTTTCCAAACGTCTCCTTTCATCTTCTTGCTAATGAGCTTTCTCCCCTTTGTGTCCCAGGTCCCTCTCCCCTCCTTAGCTCCTGTAAACTTCAAGTGGCCTCATTGTCTTTGGCATCTCAGTTTCTGTGTGGATCCCCCATTTGTGTACCTATTAAATTTGATTTTCTCCTATCAATTTGATTCTAAGTCTAGCTAGAAGGACTTAGAGCAGAAGGTCTTCTTCCCCAATGTAATACACACATGGATTACACTTTCTTGATAAATGGACATCTTTATATCACACACAGAGACATACACATTATACAGTGGAGTCCATCTGTGAACAAATTAGTTCACTGTTTATTATGTGATACTTTAATTTTGATCCTAATTATTTAACTAATGGCTATAGTTCATCATAATTTTCTTCAAACTGAGGAGTCATTTAATACAACAATTAAATGACAATAAAATGATTATCAGGAGTTAATTCAATTCCCTCTTAAAAATTCATTTTGCAAAACGGTACTTCATTGTACGTGTAATACTTTTCATTGAGAGTTTCTTTTATCTATTATAATTTAGGCTTTATACTAATAGTAGCTGTAGGGGGCTATTGGAGTTAGGGGGAAATGTAGGGGATTGGAGTTAGGAAATCTACATAGAGGAGTGTCTTTTATGCAAGTTGAATATGCTAATAAGTGGGGATATATATTTTGACACTTGTTTTATAATAAGATGGACATCCTAGCAATGGGAATTCTATTGAACAAGACATTCAAATAAGAAACACAAAGTACTTCTTTGAATGTAATAAAAATATGAGTTCATGTCAAGATTTCTGTATGAGTTCATGTTGAGACTCCTTATTGTAAGTTCCATTTATACAGGTATTTTAATGAAAAGGATTTTGAAGAAAGGTGATTGCTATTTACTGAAAGCTACACTTCAGCTTTTACATATGTATTCTAATTTACAAAGTTAGTGGCTTTAATCTTACTTTGTGAATGGCCATTAGTTTTAAAGACTGCTGTTAAAAATCTCAAAGTATTAAAGATCTTAAAGTATTAAAGAACAGTCCACATCTGTATTTCAGAAATAACCACAAAATTTACAGTGTGTGTAGATAGATAGATGACGGATGGATAGACCTGATAGATTGATAGATATGATCTTAAGCTAAATGCTATTTTAAAAAACTTAAAGTGATTAAAATATTGAAATATTAATATAGCAACAGAAAAACATAAATATGAAATAAAATACAGAAACACAAATAATGTGTGTGTTCATATACATCCATGTTACATGTATATATAACAGTAGGAGACAGCAGAGGTATAATGATGCTCTTCTGGGCAAAACAAACTTATTACATGTTAATGGTGAATATTTTTCTGTCTTTGACATAACATTTTTAAAAGGATCTAGAACCCCCTTTAAAACAAAACTGATGAATAAATATGCTTTTTATTTCAAAAGATATGACAAATGGATCAAAATGCAGGTCCTGTTAACCATAAACAATTTCTATAGAAAAGTCCTAATTTCATATCTTTTTTCATTCTTCTTTTCTTTCTTTCTTTCATGCACTTCACTATGAATATCTGGTTCTAGCTTCCTCCCATCTCTATAGGCTGTCCCCATATTCTCCTGGAATTCATCTTCCTAAATAACTTACCCTTGCTATCACACACCATCCCCAAACACAATGCCATCACATAAGCTTGCATAGTAAAGACAACCTAAAAAAAAAATATATATATATATATATGTGTGTGTGTGTGTGTATATATATATAGATATACATATATATATATATTTACTTATATATACACATATATATGTAGTGGTAAGATAGTTTTATGTATGTCTTAATGATCCCAAATCAATTAGATCTCCCCATCCATCTTGAAACCAAGTTGGGGATTTTATTTTCCCAACTGTTCAAAACTTAAATTCCTTCAGCTACAAAATTCCTTCTTGATAGTCCATTTTGGGCTTCTGAGACATAGACCTATACCAAGATGATTCTTCTAAATTGGTTTTGTGACAGTCTTCTCTTAAAGCAGACATGAAGATAGATGGGATAACAAGAAACTATTTATAGGGATTGATTTTTAGATGATTGACATCTAAATGCAAAGGAAATATGGTTTCATTTTCTCCCAATATGGTAAATCATATCTGTCAACCTAAATTTCCCTCAACTCACTGTCCCTTTCATCATTTCATCATCCTAAAATAAGAGAATGGGTTTCATTAATCAGAGCACAAAGCTTGAAGCTTACCTCCCTACACCAATTTATCATGGTTTTCTATTTAATCTGGAACAAACCCATTAAATTATGTCCTCCTTTCAATTTTGGAAACAGAGGCCAACAATTAGAATATTTCTTAGTATGTTTAATGTTTTCCTTTCAGCTTTTTTGAACCGATGAGTGCCAATTCTTTCTTTGAATTTTAGTGGATGTTGGCCTGGATATTGGCAGTAGGAGATGAAAATTGAGCTATACTAATGATAAATTTTTTTACTTTAATTTGAAGCTAGAAGATTTCAAAATTAGAGTATAAAAACGTAAGTAGCTATTTTTTTCTGTTTTGTGACAGGTTTTAAAAATTATATGAAAGTCCTACCTTTATCCTCCTTTGATATTTCCCACAAAACACCAAAAGGAGTGACTGGAATCAGTCATACAGTGGTAAAACCATCAGTACCTTTTTTGAAGGGAACGTTCGTAATGTAGAAACTGCATTGCATCTTAGAGACAAGATTTAATTATGGTCAGATTATATATGATTTATAATCCATGTGTTAGCAAAGATAGGGGGCTTAGACATTTCTGTCCAGAAGATTTATATCGTTTAGTCCCCGTGCTTCTGCTTTATCGCCAATGATTGTGGATTTAATGGCCCACTCTTTACAAGCAGACCACAGAAGGAATAACATAACAACAAAAGGCTTGGAAAGTTGAATAATATTTCTGTTTCGTGCCCGCCACATGTAATTTGCCAATATTCATTTGGTCTTCAGGTGGCATAAGCATGATCCAAATATAAACACCCCAACAAAGAGTTTGACTTCAAATATACTCCACAAGGCCAGGAAGCAGTTACACAAAATGACAACACTAAAGGGAACAAGATTGTTTCTGATCAATGTTTGCTGTCAAAAACTTCAACATAAGAGATATAAATAATGTGGAGAATGTGGAGAAATGTGTTTTAAGTCCCAAATATCTTCCTCGTTAGGCAAAGTAATCTCACCCTCTCTGATGGATCCTCCCTTGTTTACCTGTTTTTTGTTTTTTGTTTTTTTTGCACAAATGAAAAAGAGGGTAGAAGTTCCCTAACCAACAAAACCATGGTATTCCTCATATGCCAACAGGATTTAATAAAGTGTCAGGGATGAAAGGAACGTGAGACCCAGTTCATTCTGCGATGCTGTGCATGCGTCCCTTCCATGGCGCTGCTACTCTAAGTGGGGTGTGAGGATCCGCAGCCACCTGAATCAAGATTAGGTGCTTAGAAATGCAGAATCACGTGCATTCAAGTTGGAGAAGCACTGCTGCTCCATAATGTGACCTCCAAAGATTATCCAGAGCTACTGGAACATCTCCAGTTCCTAGGAAGTCACTCCCTGGCGTAGCTTGTACAGTGTTGAACAGTTTCCAAGGTAGTAAAAGTATTTTTTACATGAATTACAGCAAAGACCTGTTTCTCTGTTACTTCTACCTAATTAGTCAGAAATCTTCCTTTAAAGTGACTCAAAATGCTCAGTCCCTCTTCTTCTTTCAGGGGAGTGTTTTAGAGAATGGCAAACAAAACTTCGTCTCCCCCTTACCCCTCTCCAGCTACTCTAATCATTCCTCAAATGTCATATTTAAACTCTCTTAACACGATGCTCTCTGCTAAAACCCACCGTAGTTCTTGCCATCGGCGTGTGATTTCTAGAACTGAACCCAATATTCTCAGTGTAGTCTGGTCAATGCCGAATTGGGGAGGATTATCTCTGCCCTCTGCATACTCTATCACGATTACTACAGGCTAACAACTGCCTTGTCCCATTGAGAGAGGGAGGAAGGGAAGGGATTCGACTGCAGTTACAGATATCTAGAATCCTCGTTACTTTCTACTTAACAAAAGAGCTTGCTCTCTCTCTCTCTCTCTCTCTCTCTCTCTCTCTCTCTCTCTGTACTACGCATGTCAAATGGATTCTTTATGCTTTGCACTGCCCTCCGTTAACACCAGCTCCATCCTCCAACAGGGGACACCTGGCCATTTGCCTGGATCCCCAGACCTTGGAAGAACGCCCTTTGCAAGACACTGGGCAACAAATTGTTGCACCTAAACGTGGGATATAGAAGAAGCCGGACGTTCAGAAACTGATGCCTGAAGCAACTACTGTTAACTGTATTTATCACCTTCATTTCTTCAAATTATTAGACTCAGTACAGGAACTGATTCCACCGGTATGATGTAGATAAGGATCTTTTGGATGTTATAAATATACTTTGGTTCCAGGCTAATGTTTTTTGAGGATGATGCATCAGGGCATCACCCCTCATGCCTAAGATAGTCAGATTTCGATATATTATCCTATGTAACAACTCTTAAAATGTAGGATTTGAAATACTCTCCTTTGGGGATTTATGGGTTAAAAAATGTAGGTTTCCTGCTGGCTGATATATAAAAACTTCTAGTAAATAAACATGATTGGAAAATAGGTGCTCTGCTGTCCAAACAACCACCTGCTTTTAATAAAGGAGCCGGTGTGGCGACCTCCCAAAGATGCCTCTGACCTAATCCCTGGAAGCTGAAAGTACGCATTCCTTACGTGGCAAAGGGGGCTTTGAACATGTAATTGAGATGACTGATCATAAAAAGAGAGATTGTTCTGGATTATCAGGATGGTTCCAATATAATCTCCATAGGTCCTTCAGAACAGAGATTTTTCTCATGCTGGAGGTGGAGGAAAGGAGGAAGAATGAACAGGGATTGAATGTATGTGGAGGACCCAGTGCACCTTTGCTGTCTTGAAAATGAGGTGGTGGGTGTGACAAGGGGTGCAGGTGGCCAAGGAGCCCAGTGAGTGTCTGAAAGGACAGCCCGAAAGCAGGCGGGGGCCTCTGCATGGGCCTGAGTCCTACCAACGACCTCAAAGGAACGCGGCCCTGCTGATGCCCTGATTACTCCTTGTGACACCCTCTTACAACAAGGACCCCCGCTGCGCCACACTACACCCGGACCCCTGCCCTACAGAAGTGCCAGGAGACACATGGGTATTGTTTTAAGCCAGAACATTTGTGATGCTTGGTCACCACCCTGGTCAGGGATCCAGGGGCTGCGTGCTCTCCTTCCTAAGACAACGGCAGGCGCTGCTAATTTATCTTCTTCATCATTTCAGACATAGCCTGAAAATACTTCAAAACCAAGAATCCCTGCAAACCATTAGAAAACTCTCAGAGAACACACTGGATGAGACTATCTGAGCTTTGGATGAAACCATCTGATTTTTAGATGACATTCAGCGATGGCCTCTGATAAGAATACATGCTCCCCAATACTTTTCTTTCTTTTTATTTCTTGTAACACACAGCATTTTATTTTATTTTATTTTATTTTATTATTTTATTTTATTTTATTATTTTATTTTTGTATGTTTTTTTTATTGGAATTCGATTTGTGTATATAGTATAACACCCAATGCTCCATTCTTTTCTAATTGTTTTCTTCAGCTTATTTCCATAACAAGAAATAACACCGAAGGAAAGAGGGAGAGAAAATGTGAAAATATGTGAATTGAGAATCGGCTCTGAGTCCTACTAAGTTGTGGGCTTTAAATGAATTCTAAATCTTTCTGATTTTTAGTTTTTTCTTCCATAAGAGGACAGGTGATATCTCAGGAGTTTAAAATATGTTTTTTTTGTTTTCTTTCTTCCTAGGAAATCTTATGTGGGAGACTACTCTTCAGAGAGGGAAATGCTGATCTTCTCGGCGTGGAGGGGTGGAGCACTCCAGCCCCACTTGCTAGACCCTCCTCCGCTAACTTCAATTCCATCCACCAACACAGGCCACTGAGCCGTTGGCCGGGATTCCTAGATCTTGGAAGAACGCTAGTTGCAAGCCACTGAAAAACAAATATTTTCTTCAACGTTTCACGTTTTTTTTTTTTTAATTGACATATAGAGAAAAAGGATGAAAATGAAGCCTCTGTAGCTCATACTGAACTCCATGTTCCATTTACCACCAGATATGGTGCTGCCTCATTACATGAGCACACACACTTATGCATAAATATATATTCAGCATGTACCATTGACTATACGAACTCATGGCGATATTCTCTTTCCTTCTGGAGACAGGTAGTCTTATTTGTCCAGCAGGGTTTGTCTCATGACAATGCCAGAGGTCCGTGACTCATTCCTTTTTTTGACTCCTCCTTTTTGATTCATTCTTTATAATTCATTCATTATTCCTGTATAATATAAGAAAATAGTCTAGGCTACCGAATCTATAATATTAAATGCAATTTTTCTTTAAAATTCAGATATAAATATAAACTATCAATGTGAAGTATTAGTATTAGGACTACATCTTAAGAAATCCAAGGTAATGTTACTGTATTAATTTTTTTTTTAAGTTCTATGAGAGGCAGACCATCATGGTTGTGTTAAAGATTCAAGATCAGGGGCGCCTGGGTGGCTCAGCGGTTGAGCATCTGCCTTGGGCACAGGGTGTGATCCCAGGGTCCTGGGATCGAGTCCTACATTAGGCTCCCTGTGGGGAGCCTGCTTCTCCCTCTTTCTATGTCTTTGCCTCTCTTAGTGTGTCTCTCATGAATAAATAAATAAAAATCTTTAAAAAATAAAGATTCAAGATTAAATACTGCACTGATCCCAAGTATGCCTTAATTCAGTAGAGCATCCTCATCTCTTGGCATATAACTTATAACTCTTGGCATTCAACATTTTCAAACATAATTGAGCTAGGTCAATTATCTGGGAAAAAAAAAGTACAACTTTATGTTAATTAATCTAAAACCACATTTATAGTGTTATGAGCAATGATTTGCATAAAAATACCGAAACAGCATTTTAGGATCTTTTGATGTTTGGATGCCCCCTAAGATGAACTCTTTAGCCAACACCCTGGGTTAACTGATGAACTCTGTCCCTTCTCCATACCAGTGACTGAGGTCCACCCCACACGAACTTTCAGGTCATGAGGCTGTTCTCCAGCATCTCAGTGAAGCTCTTCTCTAGTCTTTGCATTGCCTGCGGCCAATAATTTGTCCTCCTTATTGTAACTGTATGAGCAAATTAAGTTAAATTAATGTACAAGTAAATATAACTGAGGAAAGAAAGATGGGTTTTCTATGAATGTATGAAGGATTAGTAAAAGCTACTAATTAAAGTTGATTTTTTATTATAGACATTTGAGGGTGATTATAACCATCGTGAATATTTTGCATCCAGATTGTTTCTCAGGTGTCTTTAAGTCTTGTTTCAGTGCAGAGTATCAGACTGCATCACCGTTGTGGTTGTGTCAGGTCATAAAGAGTTAGCTGTGAAGGGTGACCTAATGTCCATTTATATGATTCAAGTGCAAAGGAAATGGATGTTGCACGCATACATAGAAATGTGTGAGTTTTACAGGCTCTCTGCTTTTACCCACGATTTTTTAATTGAGCCACTTTTCATTCTGATCCCTTTGGTTAAAAAAAAAAAATAAAAAATAAAAAAATAAAAAGCCTCCTGGGCACATCAAATTACCAGCTCAGTAGAACACCAGAATTAATCACTGAAGATGGAGGACACTGCATATCATTAGTGCAAAGGACAAAAGGGAGGAGTGGGAGTGACTGGGAAATGGGAGACTCCTCTCTCACACAAACTGGCAACCCTGAACTCTCTAACCTATCAAAAATAATTAAAAGTGCCATCTTCTTAGTAATTTTAACCTTACTAACAGGTGACCTGCACAGAGAAGTTGCATGTGTCAGCTCGCATCTTGGTTTAGGAAGCATTTTCCCCCCAAGGATATAGAACTAGCAAATTACATGCTCAAAACAAAAGAAAGAAGCAACCTTACTATTTATAAATCTAGGCAGAGTAAAAATACATAAAATAAGTAGCTGGAAAAGTTTTAAATAACACTCATTCTTCTTTTCTTGTATCTCTCACTAAAGAAGTTCCAAGGAGCTAGGTCAATTATTTGGGGAAAAAAGAACAACTTTATGTTAATGAATCTACTAAAATCACATTTATAGTGCTATGAGCAATGATTTGCATAAAAATACTGAAGTGGCATTTTGGGGTCTTTTGATGTTTGTAAGTCCCATAGATGTATTTGTTTGTTTATTTCTGGCCATGAGTAGAATTGCAGTGTTGCGATAAAACATTTCAGGATTTCAGGATAAAGAGACACATCTTAAATCTGTTCTTAAATTATCAAGCAATCCTTCCTTACCAAATGGAAATTACTAAAGTTGTTTTCCACCTCATATTTTAGGGGAAAAAATGATGTGATATCTCTCTTCATGGAAACTACAGTATCTGCAACACATGATAAATGAGGTCATATATTTGATTACAGTGGCCCTAGTCGAGACCCTGGTTATTGACACTAGCAGCATTTTCTGCTCTTTCCACCACCTTTCCCCACAAAGTGATGTAAGTTAGATCTCAATAAATCTGTTCAATCTATGTGGCTAGAAGTTTTACATCTATGAACGTGTGTCAGTGTCTGTGTGCATGCGTACTTGTGTGTCAATGAGGACTAGTGAAGCATGAATTTGATTCCACCTCTGTTGCTTTTTTGTTATCTTGACAGTTGGATATTGAGCCCTTGTTTTTGAAATGATTACCGATTCTCAAAATGGTCTGTGCGTTTAACACATGGGAATGTTAACATTTAGTGTAAAATTGATTGTTCCTAGATGGTTTTGTGCTGTGAATTCTTTTTGTGCTACATTCTCGATCATATGTCATTAGAGGAATGTGATTTTGGCAGTTCTCATGTCAGCGACTGTTATTTGGTGCAAGTGTTTAAATGTTTAATGGACGGGGACCTCCTCCGAAGTCTCTTAATAATTTCTTAGATTAGCAGATCATGTGAAGTTCTTTTAAATGAGCTCATAAAAATGATCTCCCAGTATTCTTGTAAAGAGATTTTCCTGCCATCTTCTGATATAGAAGTATAAATACAAGACCAACATATAAAGACTAAATGTGATTATACAAGTTATGTCAGTAAATTCTGACAGTATGGTCCTTCAGGTAAAAGAGGGTTATTATGGGTGACAATGCATGATTCATAATAATCACATTTTCTTTCCCTTACCTTTGTCAAAGAACTAAAGAACAGTTTGGTGCATATAATGTTTCAAAGAAGTTTCCTGGAGTGTTGGGATTGATCTTCATGCCTCCAGATCTTGGTCCTTGCAAGTTTGTCCCAAGCCTGAGACACACATCTACTCATTAGGTGCAGCAAAAGCTGATTTCTGAACTCTCAAGAATGTAGGACGTAACCTGGGCTGCAGAGAATCCAATACCGTGATTGATGTCCGTTGGAAGAGAGCAGCGCTCTGCCGTCACTGTGCACGTAAGTCTCAATCAGCTTGGGGTACATGCAACTGCTTCTCAGGCAATCTGGCAGTTGTGCTGGAATGGAAGTTTCATCTCATTTTGGTATTGCATCCACATACTGAGTCAGTGCAGCCTGGGGAAAGCTCCCCATCACCCACCAGCAACAACGGATCAAGGGAAAAAAAAAGTCACAGGCTGAACTGGAAGGCTGGAATTTGATTTTTAATATCTACCAGACAGAAACAGCACAGGCTTCGGAAGGTCACCTTATCTTTCCGAGACTGCCTTATCCTCATTATTGAAATGGATTTGATAATATTTACATAATATTAACATTAGTCATAAAATAAATAATAATAATAATAATAATAATGGAGCACTATATGGTATGCCTGGCATGATTCTAAGAACATTTAAAACTCACAACAGGGATCCCTGGGTGGCTCAGCAGTTTAGCGCCTGCCCTTGGCCCAGGGCATGATCCTGGAGTCCTGGCATCCAGTCCCACGTCAGGCTCCCTGCATGGAGCCTGCTTCTCTCTCTGTATCTTTCATTAATAAATAAGTAAAATCTTAAAAAAAGGAAAGTAACTATAAAAAAATGCTCTTTAAAAAAATAAATAAATAAAAATAAAACTCACAACAAACGCATTCAGGGTATAGGACTATTATCCCAAATTTAAAGTGAGTAAACTGAGACACAGAGAAAGTGAATACAATAAAATGATGAAGCTGTCAATATCCTCAGATTCTTCTTCATCCTCTAAATTAAAAATTACGGATGATTTTATTTTATTTTATTTTATTTTATTTATTTTATTTATTTATTTTATTTTTTTATTTTTTGAGTCTTTGGCTTTCAAACACGTTGTCGTGGTTTCCATGACAACTCTTTCTCCTGACTTTCTACCTGTCTGGCTGGAAAGTAGTGGATCTAGGGATTCGGGTATCATGTCATTTCCCTCTGAGTCACATGACTTCTCTTTTGCAGTATCTTGACTTCTTGGGTCTGGTCTGTATCTATACAGCTTTGTTCTCTCCTAACTTGAGTCCATATGTGATTCATTATCATTTATTTCTTTAGTGGGAATTTGTAGTTTCAGCTTCTATTGCCAGGGGCTCCATTCTTTTAGTTTCCTTGTTCCACTCTGAATACTACAGAAAACCTTTCACTGTGGCATATGCTGCTCTGTGGTCTGTCACTTGCCTCCACCTCTGATCTAATTCCTTTTTTTTTTCCCTCAAGATTTATTTATTAGAGAGAGAGAGAGAGAGAGCAAGGGGAGGGGCATAGGGAGAGGGAGAGAGAGACTCCCTAAGCAGACTCCCTTCTGAGTATGGAGCCCGACATGGGGCTCAATCCCAGGACCCCGAGATCATGATGTGAGCTGAAATCAAGAGTTAGTGGTTTAACCAAATGACCCACCCAGTGCCCTGATCTCATTTCTATGTGGAGAGCTCTGAGGCTCACCACTGTTACCAAAACATGTCAAACTTTGTCCAACCTCAGATCCTTTGGGTTTTCTGTTCACTCTGCCTAGAAAACACTTATGTCAACATGGGGTTTATCTGCTTTGTGCACATCTTTAAGGTCTACAAAGTCATTGTCTATCACAATGTATGTTATTTATAATGCTTGCAGCAAAAATCCTTGTATCACTATTTGCTTACCTGCTCATTATTTATCTGCCTGAAACATAAAGAAATTAAGAAACATAAAGACAACACTAAGGTTGTTTTGTTCATGAGAGTATCACCAAAACCTACTGCAATATCAAGCATGTAGCAGAACTGCACTAAATGTCTATTAAATTGATTAAATAAATGAGAGGCGGTGAAGTCACCATACCCTCAGAAGTATTATTTATTGTTATCTTTAAACTATTTCCATTGCTCTCTAATAATGGAGTAAGACAAATGCAACTCCAATTACCTAGGCAAACACTTGAGGAAGAACAAATCATAGACAAATGATGTGTGTGCTCTTACGTGTGTTTTCTCCAGCAAAGAATTCATGATTTTCATCAGATTGTCAAAAATTTGAGTATAAGATTTTAAAGAAGTTTTAATCACTGTCTCCTAATATAGTGAAAGTGTAGTTATTTGTCAGGATTTTAGATATATAACTACTTCCAGAATTGACAGAATGATAGTTTACATAAAGTTTAATTTCTCAGATTTTCAAATGATTAATGATATTTTTATTAAATGCTTTGCAGAAGTATGATGTAAAATGGCCATGGAATGGAGGTGAATTCATGATTGGAAAATGGCTAACACACTGCTAGTAGCTTGAAATAGAGATGTTTCTTATTTTGAAAAAAAAAAAAAGGAATTTCTAATAATCTGTACATAGTCTTGCTCGATATATATTATTTTTCATAAAAGGCAATGCTTCATATAAAGTATCAAGCAGCATTTGCTCCTTATCAGGTTAAGCTTCATTTATCCATATCCTTGAGAATATCAGAGACTGGCCTCTTGATAATGTGATTAATAAGATACAACTATGATGTAAATTTTATTCATTATATTATTGAGGCTTCTCCAAAATGGTTCTGAACCTCATAATGACTTTAAAAGCCTCTCAAACTCATTTATTAATTAGCTTTTATTGTGCCAGAAAATTTTCTGGCTGATTTTAGAGGGTAATCTCAAGCAAGATACCATAAAAATAGATGCATTATTCCTTTGGTATCATCACTTTCAAGATCAGATGCCCCTGTACCCCACTTTCTCCTTGCTTCCAGCAAATGCCTTGAATTTGTGTTGGGGAGAAACTTTAGTATAATATAACACATGTATAAGACAGATACAAATAAACACTAAAGGAAAAACAGGATAAAAATCTAACTTTAATTACAGCTCAGGGATTTAGGGATACTGTATTTAGAAACTATGTTTAAGGCAGTCCATGTAAGAAATAACTAACTAAATAAATAAGTTCCATCTGAAATTTGGAGGAAAAATTTACGCCTGCAGCCATGATAGTGTACTTGGCACCAGTTATAGCTTCCTCCTCTAAATAACAAAAAAATGGGGGAAAACATCTGGGAAATTTTTTCTCAATCTTTGAAACACAGGCAAAGTAGGACTGTGATTGCTAAGAAAAGAAAAAACAATGAGGTGAGCTTACACAATCAACCTTGGTTTTCTGCCCAAGTTGAGGTCTGAGCCACAGTACAAGAAGGAGAATCTGAGCAGACCACAGTGGTTTCACCTCATTCTCCAAACGAAGGGGTTGGAGTGGCTAAAGGTACAGAGCACATGAGATGTTTCCCAGGGGATGAGGCTACTCAGAGAAAAAGCTCCATAAATCTTCATGACACTCCCACTCAGTATCTGTTACTGAATACTGTGCACAGGAGATCAAAGTGAGTTTCCAAAGAAAATAAATGATAGATGAGAAAGTCATTGGGACAAGTGACCATTACAGTCTTGACAGAATACCTCCAAAACAAAAACAAAAACAAAAACCACCAAAAATCTTTCTTAAAATTTGAGGATGAGGCATAGAAATAAATATATATATGTATGTGTATATGTATATATTTGTGTATATGTGTATATGCATAATACACAAATATATGTACACAAATCTATATGTACATTTCTAGCATTTCTGTATCATTCTTAACTATATCTGCCATAACTAAACTTTTTTTTGACTTACTGAATATTCCCATTCTAGTTTTCTAAACAGAGATGAAATATTACTTTCTATCTCTGAAGACATTTGTACATCTTTGTGGGAACTATCTCTCTGATTTCTCAGTGTTAATGTTTGATTAGTAGACAATTTGGACAGCTTTTGTTATTATCCCTCATGATGTCTATATGCCTGTTGATTCATATTGTCTGATTTAAACTCAGATGAATAGGGGCTTCCGAGTGGCTCAGTTGGTTAAGAGTCCAACTCTTGATTTTGGTTCAGGCCACGATCTCAGGGTCATGAGATCGAGCCCTGCAGCCAGCTTCACGCTGGGTGGGGAGCCTGCTTAAGATTCTCTCTGCCATAAAATAAAATAAAATAAAATAAAATAAAATAAAATAAAATAATAATAAAATAATAATAAAATAATAATAAAATAATAATGAAATGAAATGAAATAAAAATAAAATAAAATAAAATAAAATAAAATAAAATAAAATAAATAAAATAAAATAAAATAAAATAATAAAATAAGATGAGTAAACATCCCATAAAGCAAAGCGACTACAATCTTCTAACGGAAAAAGAATCAACTACATGACCTCAGGGGTCATTCCCATCTTAAATATGGGTATGTCTGTGATTTTTCTGTGAGTTTAAATCAACTCACTCAGCTACTAACAATCTCATGAGTTTAGAACTCATTTGCCAGAGGTTGAGGTGAGCCTTTTAAAATCTCTATACTTTTATCCCTTTCTATTAAGAATATATGTAATTATTAATTTGATATTATTTATTATCTTCTTTACTTTTAAAATAAATGGTCAAGGAGATCAATCTTGGTTTATTTCTCTTTTAACCAATTCATGTATGTGTTCATGCACTTCTCTTTCCTAAATAAAATACCTGAGACAGCTTGCAATTCAATTACATATTGTAATTAGATTTTTTTTAAAGCATAAGACTAGGGTCCTGAGAAATAAAATTAGAAGAAAAACGCTGGATAGAATTATACTATGTGTTGGCAAATTGAATTTAAATTAAAAAAAAAAGAATTATAGATGAAGCATGATGAGGAGACTACTAATAATTGTTGAAGTTGAGTGATGGGTACACAGAGAATCTATATTGTTTGTTTTTACATTGAATGATCTTGAAATTTCCATAATAAAAATATTTTTTAGATTTATGGGCTTTAGAATTACAATAATCTAGCCTCAAGTCCCAGGTCTGTTAATGACTAGCTCTATGACCTTGGACAAGTTTCACTCTTTCTTAGGCTCACTTTCTTCCCCTATAAAATGAATATACTGGGGACGCCTGGGTGGCTCAGTGGTTAAACATCTGCCTTTGGCTCAGGGCGTGACCCTGGGGTCCTGAGATCAAGTCCCGCATTGGGCTCCCTACATGGAGCTTACTTCTCCCTCTGCCTGTGTCTCTGCCTCTCTCTGTGTCTCTCATGAATAAATAAATAAAATCTTTAAAAAAATGAATATACTGTTTCAGTACAAAAGTCACCATAAGAACAAAATAATGGGGGCAGCCCGGTGGCGCAGTGGTTAAACACCGCCTGCAGCCCAGGGTGTGATCCTGGAGACTTGAGATTGAGTCCCACATCAGGCTTCCTGCATGGAGCCTGCTTCTCCCTCTGCCTGTGTCTCTGCCTCTCTCTCCCTCTCTTTCTGAATAAATAAATAAATCTTAAAAGAAAAAAAAAGAATTTTCTAAAAAAAAAAAAAGAACAAAATAATGTATTTCACCTTATGAGACCAGTTTGGAGCCACGATTTACCGATGTGTTGTCTTTGAGTTAATTAAAAACAGATTCCCCTCCTCAAGACATCCTACTGCTGTTAAAAAAATAAAAATGAATTAAGCACACGTCTTTAAGTTGACTGCAATATAAACAAGGTGCTGGTGTTGTGCGGTACAAAACATGCTCAATTATATGCAGCAACACTTAATTGTCACAAAGTCAGTGCTAACATGTTGTTATAGTTATTCTCAGTCATCAAAGCCACATAAGAATGGTAGGAAGTAGGGACCCTGGAATTTCAGATCAGTTAGAGCATGGTAAAGGAGTCTGTGTCTCCTTGAGGCTCCATGACATACCCCCACCCATAACTTGATCAATTTGCTGTTTTCATATATCCACACTGCCTTAATTAAACCAAATCTGTTAGTCAGAAAGTGATAAAAATGTAGCACAACTCTAACCACCACCCTCTTCACAGAGAAGATGCTAGCAGCTTCTTCTGAGCACTTGGACCACTTCCTAAGGTTTCCTTTTTTATTTTATCCCCAATTGTCTTTTTTTTAACCATTAATTTTTCTTTCTTATAAGCTGCTTCAAATCAGTCTTATTCAGAAAAAAAAGGTATATTTAGATAATCACAATAAACACAAATTCCATTTGAAATGGAAAATGGGTAAAATTTCACATTTTCTGGAATTGCTCAACAGGGACAGATTCATTTCAGGAATTGAGGGATTGTGATGAGTAGAGTACTAAAGAGATATGGTGACTTAGCATGCTTTATAATGTGTCACTCTTGTTCTTTCTGGAATTGAGATGAGAGGATAACAGAAGTGCTTTCCACTGGTTGTTATGGGATGAATGGCATATTTTTAAAAAAAATTTATTTATTCATTTGAGAGAGGGGAGGGGAATTGGGGGAGAGGGACAGAGGTAGGGAGAAGCCAACTTCCTGCTGAGCAGAGATCCCACTGCGGGGCTCAATCCCAAGACCCCAGGATCATGACCTGAATGGAAAGCAGATGCCCAACTGACTGAGCCACCCAGGTGCCTTGACATTAATCTTGATATGACTATATCTGTTTTGAACCCCCGTAAACCAAAATTATGCCTCTTACATCAACAACAACAAAAACAGAGATGGGAATATAATGGTTATTTTGACCTTTTATTTTTATTGACCCTTAAACCCATTTAGAAACCATAATTATGCTTTCTCATTCTAGCTTTAGAATGTAATTCATTTATATGTATAAATTGATTTCATTTTTAATCAATATTAGTTTTTATAAATAAAATCCTGCCATCTAAAATTCATTTTGATTAAATAAAATGACTAATTTATTGCTTTACTCTTTACTGCCAAATCTTTAAATATTCCCACAGGATTTTTCATTAGTCTGTAAGCAATGTAAATTGAGATTATTTATCAGCTCCATCTTAATGTTATTGGTAAGGGCTATAATTATACACAATAGTCATGTTAGGAGTTATAAAAGGAGTTTACTTTTGCACAAAGAACTTGGCAGTAGAAAGTATATTTCTCATATAACATATTTCAATGTATTTATTTATTTTGTTTTATTTTTAAAGATTTTATTTACTTATTTGTGAGGAAGAGAGAGTAGGAGCGCAAACTAAAGGGAGGGGCAGAGGGAGAAGGAGAAGCAGATTCCCCGCTGAACAGGGAGCCCGATCCAGGACCCTGAGGTCGGGACCTGAGCTGAAGGCAGATGCTTCACCCACTGAGCCACCCAGGTGCCCCCTTTCAATATTTTAATAAGATATTAGTAAAGACATTATTTTAAAAACAATTATAATGTGGCAAGCAAATTTCCTGGATTTTCTCATTTAATAAAAACAAACCTATTAAGTAGGTATCATTACTATTTTCAACTCACAGATGAAGAAACAAAGGCACCAGATAAAGAAGTAAATCTCCCAAGTCCCCAGGCTGATAAGGGACAGAACCAGTCCTCTAACCCTGGCCTCTCTAGCACTAAGCCTTTGTCCTCATCACCCTGTGTCACCCGGTAGGTAACGAGTCCTTAGCCTACAGAAGGCGTCTAGCCACAAGCTTCTGTGGGTAGAATAAGAAAGCCCAGAAGTGCAAGGGTTTCTTCCTTCTATGACAAAGCGCTGGGTAGCCTAAATATTAGGATTTCAGTGTCTTTATAAATGAGGGAGATGATAATTCCTAAAAAAGGACCCCAAACCTTTTTACCCTAACACAGTTATTTAAATTCCCCCTGAGTTAGAATGTAGAATAGGGGTGAGTGTGAATGAAAGCTCAGAGGCTTGTTTAATCTACGGTAATTTCATCAAGACTCTGAGATCCTGATGATGGGGTGAGGTGCCTGCCGCCCAGAAAGGAGGGGAGAAGGCCACCTGCAGGTCAAGAAAGCCACTCCGGGGACCAAGATAAAGTTCCTTTGACAAGTCAGCTGAAGCCATTCTTCTCATCTTTATTAGAAAGAATATGTAATAAGAGGCAGAGCAACAGAGGGAACAGGGCTGATAGAGCCTCTCCTTGCAAGAAAGGAGGACTGATCAGCCTCTGGAAACACCGGAATATTGCTGCCCCTGGCAGGTGGAAACTTAATTATAGATCATTAAATTCACCAGAGGAGAATATTTAATCCAACAGTATATAAAATCACTAGGAAACACTGTGGGAAGGACTGAGCTTGCTCTCTGGAATTAGAATACAGTTTGTTAACTTAAGCAAATAAATAGATGGGTGAGTAGATAAATCCTAAATTTTCTTTTAAAAATTTTATTTATTTATTTATTTATTTATTTATTTATTTATTTATCCATGAGAGACACAGAGAGAGAGAGAGAGAGAGAGAGAGAGAGAGGCAGAGACACAGGCAGAGGGAGAAGCAGGCTCCATGCAGGGAGCCTGACATGGGACTCGACCCCACGACCCCAGGGTCACTCCTCGTGCCGAAGGCGGATGCTCAACCACTGAGCCACCCAGGCGTCCCTAAACCCTAAATTTTAAAAACAATCTCAAGTGCTGATATTAATTAATTCCCAGGACCTTTTGAAGAGAGAACTAGTGAGACCATTAAGTAGTTATTGTGAAAGCAAATAGTATGGATCTGATCCGACTCAGAATTTTTTTCTCTATCCTAATCCTATTGCAATACCTTGTGTTAAAATGGGTTATTTCTTGGTTACTGGGGCTCCTTTATTAATTGTAAAGAAATCTCATTTTCTCTATCTGTGGCAGCTCAAACAGCATTTCCACCATATATTTATATTGTTTTCATCTATTCTGGTTCTTATTAGCTACTGCTTGATTTTATGTAAAGCTGAAACTTGAGGAAGTTTCTTTTCAAAAACACCTGCAAGGACTCTTGGGATCATCCCCTCTGCAGCTCAGGAGCATTAGGACTGGTATCAGAAGCAGACTTGTGGCACAAATGTAATGTATAAAAAAATAATCCTTCCTCCCAGATCTTACCATGCAGAAATAACTGATTTGACTCCTTCATTTATTAAACTATCGAGCCCCCCCGACTCCCATAGTATTTTTTACTATAAAAATAATTATTATAATTATTCACAACAGCAATTACAACAATTACATAATCTGTAGCCTACTGTAAAACACTTCAGTATAGGCCGTGCAATATTTCTATGCACATCATTTAGGTATCACCTGTGCTGCAGAAGCAGGTAGTTAATAGATGAAGCTCTTTAATGGGATTTCTCAATTGCCAGAGAGATGTTAGTACCAGTTTTTTTTTTTTTCATCGCTAACAGCAGTAGTAATGAGAACAAGTGGAAAGAGTGTACATAGCGTACATACTGTATTTTTATGTGGCCCAGGATATAAGAGTCTGGCGAAAAGAAAAGAAAAAAAAAAGAATCTGGCGAGTTTAGCAGTCTCTGCTCTGTGAGTGGATCTAGGGGCTCAGATTAAGATGTATCCTCCTCTAAGAGAAGACTGCTTGCTTGCTTGCTTTACCCAGAAAAATTTGCTCAGTGTGTCACTATAAAAAACCTGCCTCAAGGGAATCTTTAACGAAAGGTACTTGTGGAATTGTTAGGACAGAGAACTTAAATTTCAACAAGTTTAAAGAATGAGGTCGTAGAAATACTGGCTTGTGGGTGTGCCTTCTTGCTAATAAATATTTCTACGTGCAGCAGATTTAAGCTAAAGCTTGATTTAGTGACACAAACCACCTGGTCGGTAGTAAGGCTGTGCTTACAACTTCCTACCATCCTCCTATGCTGCCCAGGAACCAGAAATTATCATAACAACAATGCATTTAGCATTTACTACCACGTGAAAACCCCTTTATGCTACTGTGTACCGTTGAGCAGGTTGTGTATGGCAACCAATCATCCACAAGTCATCACCACATTGCTATCTATTATATCGTTACCTTTTGAAAATAATATACCAATTACCATGGCAGGTGTAACTGTGGTCCAGTGGGTGCTCTAATTACAATTACGTTTATTTTGTTAGAGTAAAATTGGGCCTGAGAAGTTGTTTTAATAACACCCTTTTCCATCAGTCACAAGGATGACTTACTATTTGCCTTTCTTATGTTAGCTCTTTGTGTTCATTTACTTTTTCAACATTCAGCACCTAAGTGTCAATGATTCATTTAAGCTTTTTCTACATTTGATAGTGTTTTAAGAGTACGCCAAGAAGTTAACAGCCAAAAAAAGTCTGTTCCATAAGCACCTGTTCGGAGATTCCTTGATGCCAGCTGTCTAACCGGCTAGGCTGAAAATGGTTAAATGTATGAAGCAAAGTGCTTATACTAGAAAGCTACAAAAGATCCTTAGGGTAAACCTTTTATGTAGGTATCCTAGATGAATTCACATAAACCACATCGAAGTACCAGTATCTGGTACTTACGAGCTCAAAATCTAATTCAGTTTCTCCTGTGTGTGACCTTCTCCTCGCAGTCGCTGCATGTGTCCATTTTCTGCCTAAAACACTGTGTTGAACCTTCTGCAATGGGCAAGGACACTTCTCAGCTTATCGTCTCAGCAGGAAGCATCCTTACATCTGCCTCGTTAGGTTAGTTGCCCATTCAGTGCTCCACCAACACCATGTTCTCTTTTGTTTTATGACACTTGTTGATCCCCGTCTGTCCTCGTAGAGTGTTCAAAAATGGCAGGGATATACGTATCTT
The DNA here is from genome assembly GCF_018345385.1 of Vulpes lagopus. Classification (NCBI taxonomy): domain Eukaryota; kingdom Metazoa; phylum Chordata; class Mammalia; order Carnivora; family Canidae; genus Vulpes; species Vulpes lagopus. The sequence continues at coordinate 3,219,806 of NC_054838.1, read as the reverse complement.
GTTCATTGTGCTATAGTGTCTGTCATAGGACAGGATCTTGATAAGTATTTTTAAATGCATGGCTATATGGAGAAAAATGACAGATCTATGGAGAGCACCAACATTATTTGCTGTGTTATAAGCTCTGAGCTCTGTTTCTTTCTTTCTTTTTTTTTTATTTATGATAGTCATACAGAGAGAAAGAGAGAGAGGCAGAGACACAGGCAGAGGGAGAAGCAGGCTCCATGCACCGGGAGCCCGATGTGGGATTCGATCCTGGGTCTCCAGGATCGCGCCCTGGGCCAAAGGCAGGCGCCAAACCGCTGCGCCACCCAGGGATCCCCTGAGCTCTGTTTCTTTACAATAATTGTATTTCCCTGGGATAGAGGTTTTGTCCCTTAAATTAGAGTAGACACAAGTCTGGGGTAAAGGAGTTCAAATACAATCTTCAACAATTGTTAAGATCAGAGTAATGAATAAGACAGGGATGAGATTTATTCCAGGGAAAGAAGTCTTTAGAATTTATCCTCATTTCTAGACTCAGGAGATGTCAGTCATTAAAGGTTTCCAAAAATCTGAAAATAGATTACCCGGCAGAGGGCCAGCTCTCTAGGGTAAAATTACTTCCAAATATACCCGAAGGATGTTTTGTAGGAGTTTAAAATGCTGCAGTGACCAGCCCAGTTAAAAATGGCCCATCAAACGCAGCTCCCAGACTGACTCCCTGATGCCAAAGTGCAAAGTGTCAGAATATTCTGCAGGAGACCCAAGTTGGCAAAAAAAGTCATTGTCCAAATCTCACCCCAAAATATATTAAATCTCAGCCAAATGGGTTTGATAAATTCTTGTTCTCTAGAGATTGTAATGAATAAAAGTAAGTAAACAGTTCAATCTAACACTGTGGATATAGCCCTAGCATGGATTTATTTTTAATTAGGCAAACAAAGGATTAAGAAATTATTGAAAAGCATATACTTTTGCTCTTTGAACATATTTATTTGTTCTTTAAGGAAGAAAAGAGTTCCCAGTTAAATTCTGTAAGCTGAAAAGAGAGTTCAAGGTTGTAAGGGGTCCTTTCTCGAGGAAAAAGCAAATTTATAGAAGTGAGAGCCCACTTTTCTGATAAAAAGACACACTGGAGGTGCACATGGGTGGCTCAGTCACTTAAGGGTCAGGCTCTTGATTTCTGCTCAGGTCATGATCTCAGGGTCTTGGGATGGAGCCTGCACCAGCGTCGGGGGTGGGATGGGCTCTGTGCTCAGCGGGGAGTCTGCTTGAGGAGTCTCTTCCTCTCCTTCTGCCCCTCCCTCTGGCCCCACACATGCTCTCTTTTTCTCAAATACATAAATAAATCTTAAAAGAACAAAACATTGAAAACTATTAGATTCATGCTGCATGTTCTGCTTTAGCAGTGGAGCACAGTACACTCAGTATAATCATTTATATCATCATCCCTACTAAACTGTTGTTCACTCTCTTCTCTCTGTATAGTAGAAGAAACCATTTGGGAAAATATATGGTATTATTTTTTACCAGTTTGTAAACCTTGGTGACAGATTTTAATAAATAATAAACCAATTTTTTTCTAAACAACCTTTTGCTGTTTTTCTTTCTTTCTATGTAAATGAGGTTTATGATTTCACTAACCCACCAGGTATTCTCTTAATTGTTCATAGGCCAGAATTCCTTTTTCTGCTTATTTTCACAGGTCTTACCCTTGTGTTGCTACCTTTTTTTTTTTTTTAATATATCTTTCTGTAAGCTTGACAATCTTTACTCTACAACCTCATCTTTTGCTGGTATTCTGTACAACAAGAGAACTGTAGTCCATCTTTTTAAAAAGCTGTTCTAGGAAATATAACCTCTGGCTCTGGGTTTTTCACAAAGCTATACTCAAAGTGTCATCTGGGGCTTCGGTCATCTCAAGGTTTGACTGGAAGAGGATCTTCTTCCTTGTTGGGCAGGATTTGGATCCTTCCAGACTATTGCACTGCAAGCTCTTTTCTTTGCTGGCCTTTGGGCAAAGGCCACTCTCACCCCCCTACCACCTGATGCCTCTCCATAGCTATCTCATAAAAAAGAGCTAGTGAGACAAGGGGAGGGTGAGCAATCCAGAAGTCACTGCCTTTGGTAACTTAGTACCAGAAGCAATAGCCCACCACTTTTACCATATTCTAGTTACTAGGTCTAGGCCATTCTCAAAGAGAGGGGATTATGTGGGGAGATGAACACTATAAGTAAGGCAGAGGTTATAATTTCAGAAGCTATCTACTGCAGACATACAGTTGAAATGAAAAAACAAAACACTTCATTCAGAAAACATACTCCCTTTTTTTTATTTCAGAGCTTTCTTAATTCTTTTTTTAATAATAAATTTATTTTTATTGGTGTTCAATTTGCCAACATACAGAATAACACCCAGTGCTCATCCCGTCAAGTGCCCCCCTAAGTGCCTAACACCCAGTAACCCCCACCCCCGCCCTCCTCCCCATCCACCACCCCTAGTTCGTTTCCTAGAGTTAGGAGTCTCTCATGTTGTCTCCCTTTCTGATATTTCCTACCCATTTCTTCTTCCTTCCCCTCTATTCCCTTTCACTATTATTTATATTCCCCAAATGAATGAGACCATATAATGTTTGTCCTTCTCCGATTGACTCATTGCACTCAGCATAATACCCTCCGGTTCCATCCACCTTGAAGCAAATTGTGGGTATTTGTTGTTTCTAATGGCTGAGGAATATTCCATTGTATACATAGACCACAGTTTCTTTATCCATCATCTTTCGATGGACACCGAGGCTCCTTCCACAGTCTGGCTATTGTGGACATTGCTGCTAGAAACATCGGGGTGCAGGTGTCCCGACGTTTCATTGCATCTGTATCTTTGGGGTAAATCTCCAGAAGTGCACTTGCTGGGCCGTAGGGCAGGTCTATTTTTAACTCTTTGAGGAACCTCCACACAGTTTTCCAGAGTGGCTGCACCAGTTCACATTCCCACCAACAGTGCAAGAGGGTTCCCTTTTCTCCGCATCCTCTCCAACATTTGTGGTTTCCTGCCTTGTTAATTTTCCCTATTCTCACTGGTGTGAGGTGGTATCTCATGGTGGTTTTGATTTGTATTTCCCTGATGGCCAGTGATGCAGAGCATTTTCTCATGTGCATGTTGGCCATGTCCATATCTTCCTCTGTGAGATTTCTCTTCATGTCTTTTACCCATTTCATGATGGGATTGTTTGTTTCTTTGTTGTTGAGTTTAATAAGTTCTTTATAGATCTTGGAAACTAGCCCTTTATCTGATACGTCATTTGCAAATATCTTCTCCCATCTGTAGGTTGTCTTTTAGTTTTGTTGACTGTATCCTAGAAAACATACTCCTATATGTAAGGGATTCCTACTGGAATCCATGAAAATGTTATTAGAAGTAATAATGGAGTTTAGCAGGGCCATATATTTCTCAATATAGAGAAATCAAATCTATGTCTATATACTTGCAACAACTAGTATTAATTTTTAAAATACCAGTTATAATAGTATCAAAGATATATTAAGTATAACAGAATATATACAAGATCTATACATTAAAAACTAAAAACTACTGCTTAGAAATTAAAGAATAGTTAAATAAATGTAGAGAGATATACCATCTATATTAATTTGAGAGATTCAATAAGGGTGGTAATGCTTCCCAAAACTGATCAATGGACTCATGAAATCCCTATGAAAATCCTAAGTATTTTTGTAGAAATTATGATGATTGTAAATATATTTTTAGAAATGTGAAAGGCCAAGAATGTTGGCCTTTTTTTAAAGCAGAATAAAGACTGAGTAAATCAAACTACCTGATTTCAAGAATTACTAGAAAGCTTAAGAAATCATGGCAGTGTTATATAGACATAAGAATAGATATATAGACCAACATAACAGAATATGGGTTCCACAGCTCAGTATTCAGTTGATCTTTCAAAAGTGCAAACAATTTAACCCAATGGAGGAAAGAGAATCTCCTAAAAAAGTTTTGTTGGAATAATCATTTATCCACATGTCAAAACATTTTAAATAACCTAGAACTTTGCCTGGCACTGTACATGAAATTTTATTCTAAGTATATCATAAACCTAATGTGAAGCTTTGAATACTATAAGATTTTAGACAACACATATAAAAAAAAATTTGTGATCCTCATGAAATACATTATTTCTTAGGACCCGAAAGATACAAATCATACATTTAAGAGTGATAAACTTAATTTCATTTAGCTTGAAAACTCCTGCCCTTTCAAAAGTTACCATCAGAAAAATGAAAAGGCAAGCCAACAGTGGAAGAAATTGTAATGTGTATATTCAGTCAAAATATTTTACTAAAATGTACCAAAAACTCTTTCAATGCAATAGTAGTAAAACATACCCACTCGAGGCAGTCAATGTATTTGCACAAACATTTCATATAAGGAGGACCTTATCAGGGTCCAAAAATATGTATAAGGACCTTCATCAAGGTCCAAAAAGCACAAAGATGTTCAAATCATTATTCATCAGGAAAGCCACAATGTGATACTTCTACGCATTTATTAAAATAGGTAAAACTTAGGAGAATAACAATCTCATGTGCTGGCAATGATGTGAACCAAAGGGAATGTATATACAAATCTATAATGGTAGAACCACTTTGGAAAAGAGTTCAGGGATTTCTTTAAAAAGTCAACCACATACTTCAATACAACAATAAATTGTACTACTGGATTTTTAGCGTAGGGGAACTTTTCAGTTTAGAGAATGGGAGTACGGTGGGAATGTCATATAGCCATTGAAGAAATAAGGCTTTATGTGGTTTTTGGTCTTCTACCTGTTATAAGAAATTATAATAAATGTTAGAACAAAAAAAAACACTCAGAGAGTCTGGCACATTCTTACTAGAAAATAAGGTACACAATACATATTGTTGTGGGGTTTAAAAATATACTATGTCTATTTAAAATTTATTTAATTTCCAAGGAGGCATGTTTTATCAAACAGACATGTTGTTAAAGTGAGCCACTGTTGAAGCAAAGCTTCAGAAATCATGCTGAATCACACTAGCCAGTAAACACATATACCTGTTCCAAGTCTGTCCTCATCCACATATGTGTGCGTATATATATAACATGCCTTATGATAAATAAAACAGAATAAAGACAAAGTGATTAAAAGTCTATCTTTTACGATCATAGGTTGAAAGTATGTTTTTTTCTTTGAATTATCTAACTCTAAATACAAATAGTTTTTAATGTGATAAGTGCAGAGGGGTGTGTGTTTTCAAAATGAATTCTAGTAGTAAATATAGTAACTATTAAAAAGAAAAAAGGAAAAAGTTTGACTTGATAGTTGAAGGCCTCTTCATCCTATTTATTTTTTGAAGTTTTTTAGTTTTTATTTTTTTATAGAGTTTATGTATTGATTTGAGAGACAGAGAGAGATAGAGAGAGCATGAGCCTGGGGGTGGTGAAGAGAGGCAGAGGGAGAAGCAGACTCCCCGCCGAGCAGGGAGCCCAAAGTGGGGCTCCACCCCAGGACCCTGGGGTCATGACCTGAGCCGAAGGCAGAGGCGTATCCGACTGAGCCACCTGGGCGCCCCCATCCTATTTATCTTAACAGAATAAAATCCCTTCTAGTGTGAAGTCATGAGAAATGACTCACAATTTCAATATCTCTACTCTGCTTTATAATTCTCAATTTCCGTTGGATATTGTCATTAAATTATTTTTACTTTTGTTTCTGTTCTATGTGAGGTTTTCATTGATCTATTACTGTGATGATAATAATTTAAAAAGGACCCGTCACCCACACTGCCAAGGTTTACTACTGTTCCACCACCTGGGTTCCAAATAAGAGCTGCCCTGTATAAATAATCTCAGGGGCAGCTGCTGCTGAAATTTCTGACCATGATGAATTACAGCGCTATTAAGGCAGCGAGTGGGAGATAGGTTTATTGGGAGAAACGTTTTGTCACACTGTCCTCAAATTTTGGAAACCCTGCTGAGGCTTTGGAATTAGAAGATAAAGTTACTCTAGTGACTTCAGAAAAGGAAATTAATTACTATGTCTGGTAGCAAATGGCACTGAAAATTTTTCAAAGAATCATTCCTCTGCCCATTAGCATCTTTGCAATGAATTACCCCATCGCCACTTGAATGGGACGCTCCAGTGCATCCTCCCTGGTGGCATATAAGGATCAGGTTTCTTATCTTTGGTTTCGTGCATAATTAACTGATTCAGAGAATAGCCCCAAATATTTTATTCACATTTTTTTTCTCACTGTCATTTTAGAAATGCCTATTGGCAAAATGTATGGCCCAAATTCACTCATTTCACTTGCTAAAAAAAAAATATCTATAAGCAAACGTTAAGGAAGTCAACAAATTCTATTGCAAACTACCAGAAAGAGAAGCCTTGTGTTTTTGTTTATTTTGTTTTAAGACAGGGGGCTTAAGACTCCGGAATCCATAGATATATGTCACCCTTCAGTTACTTCCCTTTCTGCTTCCTTGTGTGACAAAGGAGCGGATTCAGAACACGTGGTGATTAATGATTCCCCTTCAGCATCACTGGTCTTTGCAGACATTTCCAATGCTGAGTAGAAAGCTTGTATGTGCCGTCCAACCTAAGGCAATGATTAAATCATTTGGAAAAAAAAAAAAAAAAAAACCAACAAGTTGTGTAGAGGTGCTGTCATTGATACAAAGTGGAGGAGATAGCCTGCCATTTTAGGAAAGAGATCCGCATTGTGCAACCTTTCAGCCATCCCCTTTATGTGTTTGAGAGAAACTGTGAGATGGAGAAACAACACATGCTTTTCTCAAAGAAAGAAGACAGTGTCAGCGTTTACAGCACCTCTGTTTGATAAAGGTTCATTGCCGGGCACCTGGTGGCTCAGTTGGTTGAGCGGCTGCCTTCCGCTGGGGTCATGACCCAGGGTCCTGGAGCCAGCCCCGCACCGGGTCCTCATCTCAGCAAGGAGTCTGCTTCTCCCTCTGCTCTTGCCCCTGCATGTGGTCGCTCGCTCTCTCAAATAAATAAACAAAATCTTAAAAAAAAATAATAACAAGGGCTAATTGCCCCATGATATAAAGCATGCCAATGTCATCATTAAACTGGGAAATGATTTCTGTCTGCCAAAGGATTTATGCCAGTGGCTTGAATCCCTACCTCTGACCACTACGTTCTCCTTTTGGCATGACAAATTCAAGCAATGCTGATCATTTGTTCAGTGCTCGTTAGTGACTCATCTTAGGCTTCTTAGAAGTGCATGACCTTGAAAAGTAAAGTTAGTGAAGTGTGACAGAAAAAAGTAATATTCTGCAAAGACCAAAGGGGTCGCACATGAAGCGGTAAAATTTGATGGGAATGATAAAAAATGAAATTTAAGCAAGCATTGACTCTCTTGGTTAATGCTTCATCTCTAATGTATATTTTTAAGTGAAAAAATGTAGACACACTTTCAAGTGACATAGGTTCCAGTGCTCCCATTCTTTCTAAGTTTCATTAAAGGCAGAGGATATTTCCCTTTCAGATGAGATTTCCCCGTGTGAACGGTCAGAGCCTTGACTCTAATATGTGCACTCTGAAAATTTTTTGCACATGAACGTTCAGGAGTATAGTAAAACTGTCATTCAGGTGTAATGGAAAAGTGAGGATTTTTTATCTTTTCCTCCTTCACTTTACAGTAAATTGCTTGAATTTGGCTTTGTTGTGTGTTCATTTTGTGTTTTAAATGAAATATCTGGTTTTCTTAAGGTCTCTTAATAGGAAAACACAAACATTTTAATTTTATCAAATATACACAGAGTTCTTTTTTTTTTTTTTACTTTATAAAAAATCAGTAGATAGTATTTGAAGTAGCACATAGTATTAGATCAAAGGAAAAACTCTTGTAACTCTCTCTTTACTTTGGAATCCAACAGACTCAAATTGGACAGAGCCAAGAACTGAACAGCTGCAGAGTCTAACTCATACTAATTAAACTTCATTTAAGGTGATGGTAAAAATCCTTTGATAGCATCCAGTCAAACGTGTGTTTATTCACTTTGGAAAAAAAAAGAGACAAGTATTTACACAAAGTATTATTGGGCTTAGTTCTTTGCTTGTGATGTCTTCTTTGAATGATCAACTTCATAATTAAATAATTCCTATTATGACTTTTACTCTGATTTGCTTATTCAGTTCAATAAATGAGTAAAGTGGATGGACCATGATAAATCAACGCTGAGAATGTGTCGTGAAATAAAAACTACAATTAGTCCAAGTTTGTGCACCCTGAGATTTGAAAAAAAAAAAAAAGCCAAATGACCAAGAAATTGTTTATTTAAACTTTGGTTAATGCACCTCTTAGCCAAACTAAGTGTTTTTTTTCTTTAAGAACTTCTTGGTCAATGTCAGGTCAAGACAACAGGAAAATAGTTTAGATTCAGGGAAATCCATAGTGAGCACTTAGGAACCAGTGTTTTGAGGCCCCAAATAGTCAGTAGGTTAGAATTTGTTCCAAAACCAGAATCAGAGATTCTATGAAGCAGAAACAAAGTCCCAAAGGCTATGGGGACAATGTGGGGTCAGGGAACATATTTAGGAATCAGGCCTCCGGACAAGGTAGAGAGAGGAATAACCAGAAGACAGCACATTCCTACCCAGCTACTCTAGTAGGTAGTGCTAATTCCTCCCTTAACGTCTCTGTTTTAATTGCTGCAACTATTGCTTCTAAATTTCTGAATGCACCATACAACTGCTTCCACATTTGAGGCTTTGGACAACACAGCGATCTCTCTCCAGGGCACCGTCTCCCTCTTTTGCAGACTTAGGTAAGGTCTTCTAAACCCTCAGGTTTCTGTGCCCCTGTTGTTTCTAAGCGCCCTTCCTGGGTCCCGCTGAGGCCCGGGTGCTCCCACCTGCTGCTGTGAGGCCGTGTTCTTACCTCTGTCTCAATGCTTTCTCGCTCACATTCCCACTTCTAGTCTGTGAGTCCACCTGTCTTTCCTCCTGGACCATGAAGTCCATCAGGTTGGAGCCATAATTGGTCTTTGTGTACTTACTGCATGCTCAATCTAGACTGAACTAGTAAATGAAAGGAAATTTTGTTTGAAAATTACACCTCAAGAATGAACTATGGAGCCAGGAAATGACAGGAGGAAACTTAAATGCACATGACTAAGTGAGAGAAGCCAATATAAATAGGCTACCTACGGTATCATCCCACCCATAGGGCATTCTGGAAAAGGCAAAACTGAGGACATTGTAAAAAGATCAATGGTCGCCAGGGGTAGAAGTGGGGGAATGAATATCTGGAGCCCAGAGGATTTGTAGGGCAGGGAAAACACTCTGTATAATACTGTGACGACAAATACATTTGATTACATATTTGTCCAAACCCATAGAGCAACACCCGTGAATCATAATGTAAACCATGAACTTAGGATGGAAATGACATGTCAATACAGGCTCATCAACTATATACACAGCAAATGTAGCCCGTGCTGGGAGATGCTCATAATGGGGGAGGCCAGGCATGTGTAGAGGCAGGGGATATTTGGGAAATCTCTGTCCTTGCCCCTCAGTTTTGCTAGGAATCTAAAATTGCTCTTAAAAAAAGTCTTGGGCAGCCCGGGTTGCTCAGTGGTTTAGCACCTGCCTTCAGCCCAGGGTGTGATCCTGGGGTTCCGGGATCGAGCCCCACATCGGGCTCCCTGCATGGAGCCCGCTTCTCCCTCTGCCTGTGTCTCTGCCTCTCTGTCTCTCTCTCTCATGAATAAATAAATAAAATCTTTTAAAAAATATTCTTAAAAAATCTAGTCTCTACTAAGCCATGCTATAAACTGTGAAGAACCTGACCCAGATACGTAAGAAGAAATTATATAATAAATGAACTTCCTCACATCTAAGTTTAGAAAAATACAACACTGTTCTGCATTCTAAATCTTCCAATAAAATTCTTAAAGGAAGGGAAAAGAATCCCTGCCCCTTGAATGTACTTATATTCAAATTCAATCCCAATTTCTCTGTCATATAGTATGGATGAGAGTAAGGTATGGCTTGGACTTTGAATTCTATCTATTTCCACTGTCTTACTCTTTAGAATCCACAAAAAGCAGTAATAAGATGAAAAAGTACCATAATGTCAAAACCTCTGCCCAGTAAATCCTCTTTCAGGATTTAATGCAAATGACTCCTATCCTAAGGCTCAGAGAGGGCTGGCTACATAATTTGGGATGCAAAATGTAAAATGAAAATCCATGGCCTTTTATTTTATTTTATGTTTTAAAAGATTTTATTTGTTTATTCATGAGAGACACAGAGAGAGGGACAGAGAGAGGCAGAGATATAGGCAGAGGGAGAAGCAGGCTCCATGCAGGGAGCCCGACGTGGGATTTGATCCCAAGACTCCAGGATCCCACCCTGGGCAGAAGGTGGCGCTAAACCACTGAGCCACCCAGGGATCCCCCCTGCATGGCCTTTAAAAAAAAGAGGAATAAAAACACCTTAAAGCTACTAAAATATGCAGTGTTTATTCTCAAATATTTTATTACTGATAAAGCATAATAGGGGTATAGTGACCCATGACAACATAAATTTATAAACTGCATAAAATATTTTTGGTGTCCTATTATTGTTTTATAAAACAAATAATACTGCTTTTTTTAATGTGATACTTTGACTATGAGCTTTGTAGGGTAATTTTCCACAAAATAGTTTTTTAATCTCTCAAGTTTATAGATCTAGCCACTTAAAAAAAAAGAGAGAGAGATTTATTTAGAGATGGGGGGGAAGGGGCAGAAGGAGAGAGAGAGTCTTAAGCCCTCTCTTTCTCTCTCCTTTTTTCTTCCCCTTTCTTTCTCTTTCTTCTTTCTTTCTTCTTTCTTTCTTTCTTTCTTTCTTTCTTTCTTTCTTTCTTTCTTTCTTTTCTCTCTTTCTTCTTTCTCTCTTTCTTTCTTTCTCTTTCTTTCTTTCTTTCTTTCTTTCTTTCTTTCTTTCTCTCTTTCTCTTTCTTTCTTTCTTTCTTTCTTTCTTTCTTTCTTTCTTTCTTTCTTCTTTCTTTCTTTCTTTCTTTCTTTCTTTCTTTCTTTCTTTTCTTTTTTTCTTCTTTCTTTCTTTCTTTCTTTCTTTCTTTCTTTCTTTCTTTCTTTCTTTCTTTCTTTCTTTCTTTCTTTCTTTCCTCTTGTTATGCTTTTAGTTTGTATAGTGTGAGTGTTTTCCAAAATCTGCCTATGGAACTCATATCCATGCATTCGTTTATTTATTTATTTGGTAAATATCTATTGGACATTTTATTAGATTTCTAGGATTACCATAACAAAATACCATAAGCTGGGTGGCTTAAAACAAAATGAATTTATTATATCAGTGCTTTGGAAGATAGAAGCCAATATTCCTTGTGAAACCTGTGGGGAAATCCTTCCATGCTTCTTCCTAGCTTCTGCTAGTTTGCTGGCAATCTTTGGCTCTTCTTTTTTTGGTTTGTAGCTGCATCACTTAAATCCTTTGTCTTCACATGGCATTCTCCATGTGTGTCTTCACATTGTCTTCTCCCTTCATGTGTCTGACTCTCTGTCCAAATTTCTCCTTTTAAAAAGCACAACAGTCATCTTGGACTCGGGCGCACCCTAATGAACTAATCTTGGATACTTTTGCAAAGACCCTATTTTGAAATAAGGTCAAAATCTGAGGTACATAGTGGGGGGGGGGTCAGGAATTCAACATATCTTTTTGTGGGCAACGCTCAACCTATAATAAACACCATTTTCAGACACTTTTCTAATGTCAGACATATAGGGGTGAAAACAGAATCATTTAATTCTAAAGCTAGGAGGCATTGGTAAATAAATATAAAAATAAGTAAGTTATATGTCAGATAGTGCTAAGTCACAAAATAAAAACAAAAACATAAAGCAGGCAAAGAGCATAGGGAGTGTGGCCAGGGTAGAGGACAATATTTTATATCATCCTTTAGAGAAAGGACTCTTCGAAGAGATGACATTTTAAAAGAAACCCAAATCAATGGAAGGGCTAGACATGCAAGTACCAGGTGCAGAGTACTCTGGGCAAAGAAGATATCCTGTGCAAAGATCCTGAAACTGAAGGGTACTCAGCATCATTAGGAAACAGCGAGGAACCCACTGTGGTAGCAGAAGCAAGCGGAAGGATGCTAGCATAAGGGGATTGTCGGAACAGCCAGTGAGATGGGCAGAGAAGTATGGAAAAGGGTTCCTTGATGTAAATAAAGAAGAATGTATGACAAAATACAACATGCACATATACATGTGTAATTTCTGTTCTGATTCAGCTTTCTACTAACCTCCCTGGTCTGTTCCTATCACTCTAAGTTCTGTTGTCACCACTGTAAAAATTGTCATTATTTAAAATGCCTCCAGAATTTAATTTTCCCAATATGCCTCATTTGCCTTGACCTAACGCAAGCGTTTCACATTATTTCTCTAAATCCACATTTCTTTGAATTATTGTAAATAATACAATCTGTTTATTTTTTTTTTCTATTTCACTAACTTTGGCAACATTTTCTTTTTTTTTTTCTTTCAAATTTGGGCATCCTTCAAATTCCAGTCTGATTTTCTGTGCTCTGATTCTTTTATATTCAGTCCAATGGAAAGTTTACCAAACCATATCATTTTAGTATTTACTTTTAGGCATAAAGTTCTGGAATTTAAATTTTAAAAAAGTCAAGTTCTTTCTTATACCTCCCTATAATTCCCATTGTTGGAATAATCTTAGTTGGACATCTTCACATAAATTCAAACCCAAGTTGCAAACTCTCATCTTCTTCAAAAGAAAATTCAGATGTATTTTCTTACTGATGTTTCCATTTATTCCTGAGATGCTATTATTCAGTCTCACTTCCTTGCTATTCATTACTGTCATGTTGATTTTCCCTTTATTCTTTTAAGCTTGATCTTCAAAATCTGTCAATTTCTTTACTCAAAGTACTGCTTTCTTACATATCTTACTAACCACTGATGCAGTGGCTCAAAGAAACTGAAAAACAGAGTTTTGCGTGTGAATTATCTCAACAATACTACAAAGCTGAGATTATTGCTTTTATTTAGAGTAAGTCCTCTAGTGGAACTCAAGTACCCTTCAAACCCAGAGTTCTTTTCCAGATATATTTGCTCAAATCAAACTAAATTACTGAATTAAAACACAGTTTGATAACACTGGGCTGACCGAGTCTTTGAACAACATTTATGATAAAGTTTGCACACTTCAAGTTGCCCTTTTTATTTCATTTGATCTCTGTAAGGTCAGAAATGATGTGTCCTTTCTCACACCTGATTTTAGGAATTGAGTATTTCTCATTTTTTTTAGTCCAGCTTCTCAATAATGATGTCAGTTTTCTTCTTGTTTTTTTGAACAATCAGCTTTATGAAAATATACTTGGTACATAGTCACACATCTACAGCGTAAAATCCAAGGGTTTTTTGCACTATGTTCATAGAGTTGTGCAATGAAGACCACAAACAAAGTAGAATATTTTTTATCATGCCAAAAAGAAACCTTACCTGCCGCCGTCAATTTCTAATTTCCGTATATCTCCCAGCCCTAGGCAACCACTACTTTCTCTCTATATTTTGCCTATTGTGGACATCTCATATAAAGAGAATCACACAATAGCTTCTTTCACTTAGCATAATATTTCAAGATTCAACCATAGTGTGATATATATCAGATTTTATTCATTTTTTGGTGGCCAAATGATATTTCGTTATATGGATCCAGCACCTCTTATGTATCCAATCTTCAGCTGATGAACTTTTGAGCAGTTTTGGCTATTATGATTACAACTGCTCTGAACATTCATGCATAAGTTTTTATGTGGACATCATGTTTTCATTCTCTTGGAAATACATCTAGCATGGGATTACCGAAATAAAGCCCACTGAGTGCGAGTGCTACCTCTTGGTCATCATTTTCCTTCATAAGATCTGAAATCTCTCTGACTCACCACATCCCTCTCTTCAGGAAGAACAAGACAAAAACATGCATTTATTGAGTGTCTCACAAAACCTAATTCTATTTTGCATGATCCTTAAAAAACATTAAGTGCATATTCATTTTCCTATGTATAAACTAAAAGACTGAGATGGTAGAAATTATGACTTACACAGTGTCACAGTGAGAGTAAATGCTAAATGTGAAGCTGGATTATGAAACAAAGTTTGGCTTAGGCTTATACTACTTGTCTGACTTGCTTGAGGAATTGTGGTTAAAAAATATTCTTATCATACGCCTTGACGAAGATCTCATTTTTATATTCCTTTTTTATATATGACTAGACTGAGATCCAGGGAAATCAAGTATCTTGCCCCAAACCAAACCTCTGGAAAGCAGATTCCAAAGCCCAGGTTCACTCAGAACCTGACTTTGCTGCTTTGAGCAGGGAGGTAGAAGGAATTAACTTTCACTGAAAAGTCAAATGGGGTATTTCTGTTTAGAGAAAAAAAAAATATACACAGCAAGACAAGAACAGAAAAAAAGAGGTAGGAAGTTAGGTGTTAAGGTGTTAAGAACTAAATGGAAGAGTGAGTAGATTCCTGTTTCTAAATAAAAGCGGGAATCTATGCTAAGAAGGAGATGACAGTAACCCAGTTTCAAAGGGTTGCACAAAAGAAGAGAAAAATTCCCAAGTCCCTTGTAGCTACATGACTTTATGAGCAGCATCTTTCCTTTTCAAGAATATGGTTTCGTTTTTTCTTAAAATCTATATTTTCTGTCTGAATCTCAGATAAATGATCACACTAAATTATTTGCATAAGAACAACAAGAAATGAACAGATGGCTGTTTGCCTAAGTGTCTTTTATGTTCCGAATGTAGACATCATTCATTATGTGTGGCCTCTTAGAGAAGCTTCAACACAATACAAATTCAAAAGGCAAAAAATAGTCTCTGAATACTATGTAGGTGTTATAATGACTGAAACAGATATTGATTGGGGGGATAGGCTTTCTAAGAAGATATTGAGAAAAACTACAAGGTCCTGAAATACATGTGTAATATGATAACACTCATGCACATTTGAACAATCCACAGAACGATATTTGCCGGTGAATAAAGCAAAGTGCGGAGCAAAGGCGTAAAACATGGATGAGAAAAATATACTCTACCTTTAAGGTAGCAATTGCTTCTAGTAAAGGACTCTGAGGAGGTGTAAAGAGGACTTCAACTGTAAATGTATTATTTTATCTCTTAAAAAATATCTTGAGGAGGGGTGCCTGGGTGGTGTAGTTGGTTGAGTTTCAGATTCTTGGTTTTGGCTGGGGTCATGATCTTGGGGTGATGGGATTGGGCCCCAGGAAGGACTCTGTGCTCAGTGTGGAGTCTGCTTGGGACTCTCTCTCCCTCTGTCCCTTCCCTCACGGTGAGCATGAGCGCGTTCTTTCTCTCTCTAAAATAAATAAATATTAAAAAAATACTTTGAGTAAACATGGCAAAAATACTGAAATATGTTAGCATTTTAATAACGTAAACATATATTAGTTTAAAGATGCCTCTCCCTTGACATAGTAACTTAAGTCCTGGAAATTTGTACAGTGAAAATAAAAGCATCAATGCTATAATGTTGAAATGACATTATATGTGGAATCTAAAAAAGTGAGACATGTAAAAGCAGAATAAAAGAGTGGTTAACAGATGATTTTGGGGGCAAAAGTGGGGAATAAGAGTGATGGTGTGTATGGGTATAAATTTGAAATGAGTACTACATAAGCCACAGAGATATAATGTACATTACAATGACTATAGATAATAATATTGTACTGTAATTATGTAATGTGGTCAATATTACCATATCAGCAATATATTAATGTATCAAGGTAACACTGTCCACCTTACACAATGTTACATGGATAATTTATTCAATAAAAATATGATAATCATGCAATAAAATAAACATTGAAATGACTCAATTAATCATAGCCATATCATGCAATGAATTTTAAAATATAAGATGACTTGGAATGATTTCCATAAAGATCATGATTTCTATATTGAAGAAGAAAAGCAAAAACTAGACTGGTATGTATATGATATGTTTTCTGTCAAACTAGCATGGCAAAAATATGTGTACATAAAAAGATATATAAAAAGTAATACAGAGCATGGAATGGAGTGTGAAGAGATTATGTATGAGACGCAGGAAGCAAGCTGAAGTCACAAATGAAACTTTAACTATTAACTGAAATTTTACACCTCCTGTTTATTCTTACAGGATCCTACTAAAGTGAGAAGCTAGAGCTGGGAAAAAAAGTTGGAAAAGATCTTCAGAAAAACAAGCATTGAAGGCATGTATCACTTATACTAACTTCCAAGTTGATCATTAATACCAATGTCTTCTTTTATTGAAATAGATAAGCACGTAAGAGCAAATCTAAAATATGCATTAGCTTATTGAAATTATCAATTCACTTTATATTATAGTGTCTTTGCAAAAATTGACCAGAGATTAATACAACAACAAATATACATCAAATATATGTCAAGAAGAAAAAGACAATGACAACAATGTGTCACATCCTCAGAAAGCAAGGAGTAGAGTGCTAATCTTTTCTCTGGCAGCTGCCATATAGGACCATGAGGATGAAGAAAAAAGATCGGAAGCAAGGAAAAGTGACGTGATGCATGACCTTGGTGGCTTCCGCTGCATGATACTCTAGGACAAGAATGGCAGGTGGTTCTGTAGGTGCATTCCCATGGAAATTTCCCACATGGACTACAGAGAGAGACTATTCCAAACTAAGAATGTATCTGCCTGGCTCCCTCTCATCTCCTACTCCTCCCTGTTTACCGTTCACTCCATAGGGAATTAACTCCTCTGCACTTCATGTTTTCATCCAAAGTTTCCTTTCGTGAATGCTCAGTATGTCAGGTCCCACACCCTATGGTGTCAGGCTTTATTCAATCTGAAAGCACACTGGCGACTCAGAATGGGTGAAACACAAAGAGAAAGAACAAGAACAAGAGCAAAAACAAGAGGCAGTTGAGGGAATCAGAGAAAGCGCACAAAGGTCTCATCCGCCACAAGCATCTTGAGTGTGAATGTAAATACAGACACCTGCTTCTGAGTAAGAGCTATCAGAATATTGCTGTTTGGCAGGAAAAAAAATTACAAAGTAGTTACAAAAAAACTTAGCCAATTTTTGGGGGGACTATGAGACATTTCAAGACTCTAAGGAAAATTCATCACTAGAGAAAAAGAAATTTCTTAAATAGGCCTGATTTAAAGAGGCCAAATGGTTGTAATTTGTCTATTCAAAGTTTAACAATATACCCCAGTGATTTAAAGAGAATATTTCTATTTAAACAAATCACAAATTAATTGATAAAGAAGATTTGGCATATATACAATGGAATATTACTCAGCCATCAAGAAGAATGAAATCTCACCATTTGCAATGATGTCGATGGAACTAGGGGTATTCTGTTAAGCTAAATAAGTCAGTCAGAGAAAGACAAATACTATATGATTTCACTCATCTGTGGGAATTTAAGAAACAAAACAGATGAACAGAGGGGAAAGCAAGGGAAAAATGAGATGAAAATAGAGAGGGAGGCAAACCATAAGAGACTCTTATCTATAGGGAACAAACAGGGTTGCTGGAGGGGGGTGGAGGGGAGGGGTAATTAGGTGGTGGGCATGAAGGAGGGCACTCAATATATTGAGCATCAGGTATTTTATGCAACTGACCAATCACTAAATTCTACCCCTAAAACTAATAATACACTATAGGTTAAATAAATTTAATTTAAATATTTTTTAAAATAAAACATTAAATCATACCTAAAAAATTTATTAATTGTATTATGAGAGCTGTATTCGAATAACATTTTAAAATTGTAAAAATATTTTAAAGATTTTATTTATTTATTTGAGAGATCAAGAGAGAGCAGAGTGGGGGAAAGGGGTAGAGGAAGAGGGAGAAGCAGGCTCCCTGCTAAGCAAGAGCCCAATATGGGGCTTGGTCCCAGGACCCCGGGATCATGACCTGAGCTGAAGACAGATACTTAACCAACTGAGCCACCCACATGCCCTCTAATAACATTTTTAAGGAAACTTTATTACCAAAAGATAATAACGTGTGAGAACCAAGAGACACTTGCTATATTGGTTTAGCTTGGCGTTCTATTTTACTACACGAAAAAGTTGGGTTTGAAACATGATTCAGATGATTTCTCTCTGGATAATACTATGTTGTCCAGCACTTTTAGTCAGAATAATAGGTTCAAAGGCCTGATGGCTCAGAAGAATTTACCGCGTTTGAAGACCTGAAACAAGGCAGTATGGTTAGATGATACTCAGACTTTTCATGGGTTTGGTTATTATAAGTTCAAAAGAGAAGCTGATAAAATGCATCTTTAACAAAAAAAAGTCCTGGCTGCTATGTCTATTAGCTTGTGGCACAAATGGAAGCTTAGGGATGATTCAAAAGCGCCGTCTCCCAAGGATCTGTGCCATCTTAGGAGGCAGCCTTCATCCACTGAATGAGTGGTGGATGCAGAGATGCAAAGACAGCATCGTTTTCTTTAAGTCAGCCCAATCCTGAAGGACCATCCCCGCTTCATACTGCCTCTGGGGTTGGCTGGAAACTTTGTGGCATCTGTTTCACAATCAAATTTTCCCCCTGCCACATCCTACTTCCTTCCTTTACAAGTATTTTTTCTAGAAGCTCTCTCCATAATCTTCCTGGACATACCACTTCAGAGTCTATTTCTAGGAAATGGATAAAAGCCATATATTTTGTTCAATTTCAATATATATAATAAACTCAATATATGTCTCTCCACCTGCCCTATCTAAGGCCGCTACTGCTAGGAAAGAATACTTAATAAAGTACTCAAAATTCAGCAGAGGTTCATATAGCAAGAGAGCAAACTCGGGGGTAAATTAACTAAGTCAGAAGAGGCTATCTGAAGTCACCCAAATTGAAGCTGCTTTTGATTTTACAGTAATCTGATTTGACACCTCTGAACAGCCAGCTTATATCCAATTATTGATAGATGGTAGAAATGAAGAGCAAGCCCATCTCTGCCCAATTGGTGCGCCATTCCAGCTCCCAGCACATCTGGATATAGGCCAGCCAAGGTGTCGCTGGGCTTACACCACAATTCCTTCTGACTTCTTCATCTACCTGTGCCTGTTTCCTGCCACTCACTTACGAAGGTAATGACTTGAGTGCACTCCCCAATAAAAAATCTTGCATGCTAAATTCCATCTCAGAATCCACTTCCTGGACCCAGTTTGTGACAGCGTTTATAATCTGATACTTTAAAAATTGATACAACCTTAAACAAAAAGAAAAAGAAAATCCTGTCATTTGCAACGAGAAGGTTGAACCTGGGGAACACTATGCTACGTAAAATAAGTCCGACACAGACAAGTACTGCGTGATCTCATTTATATGAGGAATCTGAAAAAGTTGAACTCATAAAAGCAGGGAGGAGTGGGTGCCTGGGTGGCTCAGTCGGTTAAGTGTCTGCCTTCAGCTCAGGTCACGATCCTGGGGTCCTGGGGGCCTGGCATCAGGCTCCTTGTGCATCAGAGAGCCTGCTTCTCCCTCTCCCTCTGCTGCTCCCCCTGCTTGCGCTCTCTCTCCCCCCAACCGTGTTAAATAAATAAATAAAAATCTTAAAAAGCAAAGCAAAGCAAAAGGAGATTGATAGTTTCCAGGGGTTGAGGGGTGAGAGGAAATGGGGAGATACTTGTCAAAGGGTCCAAAAGTTCAGTTCTGAAGGATGAATAAGTTTGGAGATCTAATCACAACATGGTGACTACAGCTAAGAATACTGTATGATACATGTTAAACTGGTTAAGAGAGTTGATTTCACCACAAAAAAGAATTGTAACTACGTGATGTGATATGTTAATTAGCTTGACTGCAGTAATCATTCCACATTTTATGTATAACAAGATATCACATTATACATTTTAAATATATACAATTTTTGTCAACTACACTTCCATAAAGATGTAAAAAGTAAAAACCATAAAATAAAAAAAAAATGATACATAAGGAAGATAAATAATCTGTAGAATAGGAAACTTATAAAGGGAGAATGTACATTTCCAAGGGAAATCCAATATTCTATTTCAATTTTGTCAGCAATCATTTCTTGAATACTTCCTGCATGGCAGACACAGGCTTCTGTGCTAGGGAAAAAAAAGATGAAGAAAGAGAGGCACAGGCTTCAGTTTCAGAGAGTTTACAATCTAGTGGGCAGAGGAATACTAGCCAATGGCAGACGTGAAATTATAAAAAACCACGAAAGAATAAACTGGGAGTGCATGTGATGGGGAAACTTGAAGAGACAGAAAAGATTTTCCAAGACAGGAAAATCCTAAACTGAGATGTGAAGACGAGTAATATTAAAAGGATTCAGAGTACGCGAATGGGAAAGAATTTCAGGAAGAAGGAACAGTACATCCAGAAGCAGGTGAGAATATGACAAATGCAAGAAACCGAAGAGGGGTCAGTGTGGTGTGACTCCCACTACGCAGAAGAGTTCTGAGAAATGAAGCCTAGGAAAAGCAGCCTAGGAAAAGACCTACTTCTATATGACATCCTAACCAGTGTTTTAGCTTAATAGAGACTTAAAACAATGAGAATGAATAGGAAGGGTTTAAACATGTGAAAACTGAAAAAGCAACCTTAACTACATAAGAATTTATTTGTCTTGCTTAATGATGAATCTGGCAACATGTAATCCAAGGTGGGAGCATTGATTCCAAAATGTCAAACAATTCAGACATCTATTTTCCTGCCCTTCAAATCCTTAGCACATGGCATTTATACTCATGTGTTAGGATAATTGCTGTCATCTCTAAAAAGTGAAATGTCAGGGACGGGCATAAAGGCCAAGATCAAATGCAACCTTCGTCGGAGACTTCTGACTATATTACATTTGCCAGAAATTAATAGTTGTGCATAATTTGGCAACACCAAGCTGCAACAAGGATTATGAAAATTAGGTATTTTGTTTTGTTAGACTTTATTGTAGGAATCCAGGGAAAGGGTATCTTTGAATGGCTTTGAATTGTAGGAGCCAACAGAAAAATCTCGAGAAGTAGGAAGAAAATGAAAAAGCATATGCTATCTTTACAATTAAAAAAATTGTTTTAAGACTGATAAAGCAGTTAATAGTACTGAATTTTACCAAAAATTTGGGCAAAACAGTAATTAAAACTATCCAATGTATTCAAAGACAAACAGGCTGATGGTAACATTAGTGAGAGCCGTTGGCATGCAGTGAAGGTAAGCAGCCAGATTGGACTGATGAAAGAGAAGAGATAAAAACACAGAAATAGTCAATGTTTGTATGTGGGCATACTGGCTATGATGGAGAGGAGAGAGGATCCTAATTGGGGATTGAAAGGACTTGGAGAGGTAGGGTTTGTTTGTTTGTTTGTTTGTTTGTTTGTTTTTTGTCCATTTATAATTGACATGTGCAATACAAGAATGCTTGACACCCTAGTATTCAAATCCCTATGGATTTTCACAAGGGTGAGGAAGAGGTTGACAATACAGATGGAAGAGAATAAACAAACCATATTGTTACAGCCTGAGATGATGAAAGAATATGACAGTCAGAGTGGAAGTAGAATGGGGGATGACACAGAAAGAGGACAGCTCCCAACTCCCAGAATAAAAAATAAGGAAGAAGAAGAGTTAGAGCCTAGTTGCCATGATGTATGTAGGTTTAACATCAAAAGTTTACGGTTCTGCACTAAAAAAAAAAAAAAAAAAAAAAAAAAAAAAAGGTTAAGAGTTCCAGTTGATGGCTCAATGATCTTAGAATAGAATATGGGCTTTTCTACTGAAAAGGTAGAGGATAATGTAAAGGTTGGAAGAGAGAAAACATAGTTTGAGGAGATAAGAGAAGGTGTAAAGACGTTGTGAAGTGAACAAATAGGTTGTCAGGAGAAAAGTAATAGGATGTGTTAGGAGGGTAATAGAATGCAGGCAGGTATCAATTTGCGATGGTTATCAGGTGTTTATAACCCTAACATGCTGCATAGTGTCCCCCCCCCCAGTAGCTCTCATTTGCTGATATACAAGCAAAGAATATAAGAAAACTTAGACTTGTCAAATGTACACAAAACATGGAGAGTTTAGACAATGGAAGTACAAAGAAGTAAGTACTTAAACCATTTTAATCAAGCCTAAATAGTAAGGGAATGGAAAACAGGGCAAAAATGACAAGAAATGAAACAGGAGGGAGAATTTTATTGTCAATGGTGTAAGAGATGCAACACCAAAGAGTCGCAACGAGGTTAAAAACAATGATCATGCTCGTCTGTTTTTGCTTTTGTTGCTTGCACTTTTGGTGTCATATTCAAAGAATCATGGCCAAACCTAGCGTCATGAATCTTCTCTGCAATGCTTTCTCTTAGGCATTTCACTGTTTCAAGTCTCATGTTTAAGTCTTTAATCTATTTTGAGTTGATTTAGTGTATAGTGCAAGATAAAGATCCAATTTCATTCTTTTGCATGCAGATATCGTTTTCCCAGCACCGTTCGTTGAAGAGACTATCCCTTCCCTTCTTCTTTGTGTATCCTTGGCTCCCTTGTCAAAGATGAACTGCCCATGTATGCTTGGGTTTATTTCTGAGCTCTTTGTTCTGTTCCATGGGCCTATATATCTGTTTTTAGGCCAGTGCCATATTGCTTTACTTATGGTAGCTTTGTTAATATGT
The DNA here is from genome assembly GCF_018345385.1 of Vulpes lagopus. Lineage (NCBI taxonomy): Eukaryota > Metazoa > Chordata > Mammalia > Carnivora > Canidae > Vulpes > Vulpes lagopus. Next base: position 3,197,107 of record NC_054838.1, on the reverse strand, counting down.
TCTGAAGTCAAGAAATGCGATGTCTTTGTAAGATTGCTCTGGCTGTTTGCAGAAACAAAAGGGCAAATAGCGCATGATCCCACCTGTACGAGGTAACTAAAATAGGCCAACCTATAGAAATAGTAGGGTGGTGGTGTCCAGGGGCTGGAGAAAGGGAGAACTGAGGAGTTGCTGTTCTGTGGATATGAAGTTTCAGTTACACAAGATGAGTAGGTTCTAGAGATCTGCTGTGCAATTTTGTGCCTATACTTAATACTTTGTGTTCTTAACATCTTTTTAGGAGTAGATATCACAAGAGTAGATCTCATGTTTAGTGCTTTTACTACGATTTTTAAGTGATTACAGTGGAAATGATGAAATAATAAGCAAGAAATAACAAGTATTGGTGAGGATGTGGGGTAAAAGGAACCCTCAGGCACTGTTGGTGGCAACATCCACATCTACATCCACTGCAGAAAACAGTCTGGAGTTTCCTCAAAAAGTTAAAAATAGAAATGCCATACGATCCAATAAGTACACTACTGGGTGCTTCCTCCTGCCCTCAAAAAAATGAAAATGCTAATTTGTAAAGATATATGCAGCTCTATGTTTATTGCAGCATTATTTACAAAGGCCAAGATGTAGAGACAATCTAAATGTCCATCAATAGATGAATGGATGAAGATTTGGTACAGATACACATATAAACAGACAACACGATGGCATATTACTCAGCCATATAAAAGAATGGAGTCTTGCCACTTGCAACAACATGGAAGGATCTAGAGGATATTTTGTTAAGTGAAACAGTTCAGAGAAATACAAATGCCATATGATTTCACTCATGTGGAATACAAGAAAACAAAGTAAATGAATAGGCCAACAGGCATACAACAGAATCAGACCTACAAATACAGTAAACAAACTGGTGGTTCCCAGAGGGAAGGGGGTGGGGGGAAGAGACAAAATAGGTGAAAGGAGTGGGAGACAGAGGTTTCCAGTCATGGATAAGTCAGGGGAATGAAAGGCACAGTGTAAGGATTACAGTAAATATTATAATTAAGTTGTAGGGTGATAGATGGTAGCAACACTTGTGGTAACAGATAGAGGTGCTGAATCACTAGATCGTAGACCTGAAATTAAGGTAATGTGTGTCAACTATCTTCAAATAAAAATAAAAGTAAACTTTTCCCAAATTAAATAATACTAATAATAACACTAGAAGCATGAAATATCATGGCAAGAGATCAGTAGAATTACTAATGAATGGATTAGTTTAAAAATTAAAAAGGAAGGTTATACTTCTTAGGTGCCATGAGATTTCATCTATCTTTTATGGGACTATAGCAAAGAAATACAAAATCACTCTCTTTAGCACTGATTAACTCTGAAGTGCCATCTTGGGAGGTCTTCAATAAAACTTTATTCCAAATTTTGCTATTATAGTAGCAGCAACAAGGTTATGCCATTAGACTGACATAGATCCACATTTCTGCTTCATTTGCTGTCTCTGAATTTGGGAAAATTACATAACCCTCATTTCAATTCGCTCATAAATATATTGGGGACAGCAAAATATTCCTCTATGGATATTCTCAAGTAGTAAGTGAGATCGTAAATGTGAATCACTAAGCGCAGTGCCTGGCATTTAGTAAAAAATCAATGTATATCAATTTATTTTCTTCAATACTCTGAATGATTATTTGGGTGACATGAAAAATTTTACTCATTACAGGAATCACTGCCAAGACATCAATATACAATTAGATTAAGGGAGAAAATAGTCTTAATTGTATGTCCAGTGATCTTAACAAATATTTGAAATGGGAATGACTTTGCAATTATGCACTTTCACTGAAACTCATGCCTGATGATATAAATTATGCCCATTTGGAAAAGGATATAATTTGCTACCTTATATTTTATGGTGGCAGATGAACCAACTCAAGCATGGGAAACGTGTTATGGCTATGTTCCTGCTACCCATGAACTACAATAAAGATAAAATGGAAGCAATGAAAAAAAAAAAACACATATGATTACTAGGTAAGTAGATTAAAAATAATTTCAGTAAGATAACTAAATATGTGAAATTCAATGGAGGTTCACATGGCATGAAGTTTGTCTGTGTTTCTTTAGACAACCGAAAATTTTACTTTTCAATCAGGTACTTTTCAACATTCTAATGAAAGTCAACAACAGAAAGTCTTTTTTTTTTTTTTTCTTTAAAGATTTTTATTTACTTATTCATGAAAGACCCAGAGAGAGAGAGGCAGAGACACAGACAGAGGGAGAAGCAGGGTCGCTGAGGGGGGAGCCCGATGCAGGACAGGATCCCAGGATCCTGGATCACGCCCTGAGCCAAAGGCAGATGCTTAACCCCTGAGCCACCCAGGCGTCCCTCAACAGAAAGCCTTAAGTTCAAGCTCATCCCATGTCCTTCTTTGCTGTCTGCCTTTTGATTTCCTTTTTTAACTGGATTTCTACTATCTTAGTGGTCTCTTAACTCATCCTTTATTGTCTTCAGCTTCCTAAATTGCTCACAGCTGCTGGACTGACTTTTCTTATAGCTCTGATTCTGTCTAATTTCTGATCAGAAACCTTTATAACTTCTTATTGTACAATAAAGAATCAAAACTTTTAGTGTAGATTTAAAAACCTTAGGAATTTGGCTCCAGTCTACTTTTGAATCTTATCTCTCTCACTGACATATGAAATCCTATATAACAACACCAACTCAAATCCTGTTTTTCTCCAATTTTTTTCCTAATTACATTAGCCTCAGCTCCTATCAACTCCATCTCTAATGATTTATAGTTCCTTTCAGATACTAGTTCATTGCAGTCTGGATAATAACGATTAATAAATATTACTATAACTCATGTTTTTCTGAGACTTCAAAGGCCATAAGCAAGGAGACACTTATTTTTAAGTTCATTGTGCCCCTTTCCACTAGATCGTTGGGGAGAGGCACCACAATGACTACTCCTAAATGCTGGAGAGAGGCTAAGCAAAAAAAAAAATAATAATTTGGCATATTTTGCTATGTAAAAGTAAGCTAAAATTCTGCGTTTTTGGGGTGAGTGAAGTACTTCTAACTTATGGGTAAACATTTCATAATGGTGGGTTAAGCAATGAATTCTTAAATACAACACCAGAAGCACAAATGAAAAATAAATAAATAAAGTGAATTTTCCAAAATTAAAACTTTTGTGCTTCTCAAAATAATATTAAGAAAGTGAAAAGACAAACCACATAATGGTTTGTATATAATTTTCAATTAACATGTCTGATAAAGGACTCATACTCAGAATATATTTAGAGTTCTTAAAACTCTACATATATACATGCACACAAAATATAAACAATTTATAAATGTGGACAAAAGATTTGAATAGATATTTCTTTTAAAATAAATACAGGGGATCCCTGGGTGGCGCAGCGGTTTGGCGCCTGCCTTTGGCCCGGGGCGCGATCCTGGAGACCCGGGATCGAATCCCACGTCGGGCTCCCGGTGCATGGAGCCTGCTTCTCCCTCTGCCTATGTCTCTGCTTCTCTCTCTCTCACTGTGTGCCTATCATAAATAAATAAAATTAAAAAAAAATAGAAAAAAATAAAATAAATACAGATGATGGGGCATCCTGGCTGGCTTAGTCAGTAGTGCATGTGACTTTTGATCTTAGGGTTTAAATTCGAGCCCCATGTTGGGTGCAGAAATTACCTAAAAATAAAAATCTTAAATATGCATCTATATATGCATACACATACACAGATAATCAATATGCAGAGGGAAAGATGATAAGCAACATTAGTAATAAGAAAAATGCCAATTAAAACCACAATACACATCTTAATAATACACAGAAACACAATATACAGCCACTAGGATGGCTCAAATTAAATACAGCAAGAATGGCAGTTGTTAATGAGGAGGTGACAAATGAAAACTCTCTCAGACATCGGTCAGAATCTAAAATGTTGCAGCCACTTTAGATAATATTGTGACAGTTCCCCATAATATTAAACACAGATTATTATATAATAACTGTAATTCTACTCCTTAGTATATGCCCAAGATAAATGAAAACCTACATCTACACAAAAAAATGTATACACAAAAGGCTTGTTGCCACGTTACTCATGATAACTAAAGAATTGAAACAAGTGTCCATCAACTAATGGATGGATTAAATGTGCTATATCCACACAATGTGAGATTATTCATCAAATGCTTGGTACATATTGCAAAATTGCTAATCTTTGACCTTAAAATAATAAGTGGAAGAAGGTAGTCAACAAAGAGCTTATATTGTGTGATTCTATGTATATGAACTATCCACTATGTTTTGTGTTTCCCATAGAAACAGATTAGGGGTTGCCAGGAACTGAGGGAAAATGAGAAAATGGGGGGTGACTAGCAAGGGTCCAAGGTTGCTTTATGAGGTGATGAAATTAGAATAGTGGTCGCGCAACCCCATAAATGTGTAGAACACGCTAATTGGCGTATTGTAAGTGTCTGAATTTCATAGTATGCGAACTGCACTTCAGTAAGCGTTTTTTAAAATTGCTGCTGTTAGATGAATTTGATGAACATATTATTACTGGAGAAACCTGTGCAAAAAGTCATTGCAAACCAAAGCAGTAGAGTCACAGCAGCTTAGAAAAGCTGTTCATTTGATGACGAGATAGATGATGGAGGGTCAGGAGAGATAGAGCAGCAGTATAAAGTCACATGTGGTAAAGCGACAATTTAGGTGAATTCATCTTTTGTTCCTCCAGTCTTTTATTTACCAAATATTTTAATGAGTATACAGTGAACGAAATGGGATCTTATAGCTAATTCTTTCCCATTCTCTCAGCTTTACTCACTTTCTTGCATAAGGTGGTTGTGGAATAAAATTATTCAGTTAAAACACTGACTAATCCTGCAATGACATTAGAAGAAACCAAAGATCACATTAGACTTAGGGAAAATCTGTAAGAGGAAATTATCTTATTACTTAATTAACTAGTTATTACATTTCTCAGCAGAATTTGAAAGAGTTAAGGAGTAAAGATTTCTGCAAAGCTCAGATGGCCAGAAACCCTCTCTTGAGCCAGAGCCAAAGTTCTTCTTTCCAAATGTGAAATCACAGAACACACACATACCGTTAGAGAGCATTTCAACATATTATGATAGTGGTGATGATGATTATGGCCGTCGTGGTGGTGGTGGTGGTGGTGGTCGTAGTGATAGGGGTGGTGGTAGTGATACTCTAGAATGGTGATCCTCTAACCTGTCTGCACACTAGAATCATCTGGGGTAGTCGTACTTACATTTTGGACTACCCCACTCGTGACTCTTCAGAGTTAAGGTTTAAAAACCTCTTCATTTTATAACATTCATGGGGGATTTTCTTGTGAACAGTATGTAAACTAGCACTTTGGAACAAACTGTCTGGAACTCACTAAGCCACTAGTCTATTATTAGCCTGTAAATACATTTTAGCACACTTACTTTAGCACAATTTTCAAAGGAATTGTGTACTCTGCTTACAAGAGTTAAAATTCACTTAAAGCTTCTATCATGAAATATTTTCTAAATAAGCATAAATATAAAAGGAGAAAGAATCAAAATAAAGACTGCATCATATTTTGTGTATTTTTTAAATAATTTTTGTATCTCAACCACCGTCTTTCCGGAGGAAATGATAAGGCCAATATTATTCAAGGTTAAAAATCAAATAGATGAAATAATTAAACAGTGTCCAGTGGAATAATTTACACATCAGCAGTAGGGACCAAAGAGAGAATTACCTGACTTTTCTAAAGTCACTTTTTCAAGGTTTCAGAATCAGGATTTTAACTCTTTTAAACTTGAAGTTCATTGAAACGTATTATATTATACTATACTGTTTCTTCTACAATTCAAGAATTACAGGATTTATTTCTTGAGTTTTTTCTATAATCCTTAAAATCCAGTAATTCCTTTCAAAACATAATTGTCATGAGTATCAGTCACAGGGAGTAGAACAGTTTGCACATTCGACAAATCTGTAATAATACAAGGTTTTCGATCTTCACTATTCAGTTAACTAAGTCTCCTTCTCAAATCCTTCCTAACATCTTGTCACCAGGCCCATCAACCCTAAACTTTAAAGCTCCGGCATAATTAATTTATGTTATTATGAAGCAATTGAACATTATATATTTCATGTCATTCTTAGTCATTCAGAAATGGCTTGCCATTTTTAATAAGTACGTATCAGAAATATAAGCTTTTCTGAAATGGCTCATTCTGTGGAAAACATATTTCTTTTGTCTTTTATAGCCTTTTAAAACAACTTGGCTGGATAATGCCAAACACAGTAATTCATAGAAATTATCATATTATGGCTCAAGAAATGGCAACACACTTTAGAGATTTATAAACATCATGTTGATAGAAGAAATTTCTAGTATTTGCTCCAGAGTCATTTCGTAAAATTGTATTTTCCTAACAAATGTTCTATAGGCGACACAATCTGGCAACTGATTACTTCTCTATACAAAGGTGCTTGTGGCACTGGGTAACTGGCGATATTTGAAAACAATTTTCATACACTTGGCATTTACAGCAGGTAAACTGCCCTGTTTGTGTTTCATCTGAGAATGTTCCTAAGGAGATAATTTTATTACGTTTTTTTTTGACATTTTACTTTTAATATTGCTTGGAAAATTAGAACCATGTCAATAATGATAATAAGTGGAATGTTTACAGCAAAAACAGATATGTTGCAGCCTCAGAACAGATAGAACAAGCCTAAGAAATTTTTCTCTGGAAAAGAAAAAATCTGACCCTAACACGGGCTCGTGAGACACAAGTGCAATAGATAGATGATAGATAGATCGATAGATAGATATTACATATGTAGGGTATGCATGTATATATATCTTATTGATATTATTAAAAAGCAATATAAATAATTTCATGAGAAAAGTAGTTACTGGGAAATAATCAGTAGACAGTAAGTCCTGAAGATGGACGTTGACAGGTGTACTGAAAATCTCCTGTCGGCCTTTCCAAATAAACCTTCATCATTTCTTGCTCTCTTCTGTGTTCAAGGTTGCTGACTGATATGGAAACATCACTGGCTCTCTGGATCTGGCTCCTCTTTGAGTTTGACCAGTGAGAATATCAACAATAGAAAGAAAAGAGAGAAAAGAAATAAGGCCAGTATATTGGTTTGCCCAGCTTCCTCCCTGCAGGGCTGCCTGGGAAAGTTCCATCAAAGACCACATACCTCTCAGATGATCCGCTCCACAAAGACCTGCCTTCATGTGCAGATAATTGTTGCTTGCCTTTACCCACATGGGTGGTGGCCATGAACCGCTGTTAGGATCCTCTTTGTCTCTCACGGTAGATGATGGTTTATCTACAACCTACCCATCCTTTTGTAAATTGTCCCTTCAGCATATATACGTTGTTCTTAAATTACCCAGATTTCAGTGCGCCGTCTGTTTCTTGCACATGATACAATCCATGTCCTTTGTTTTGATTAACCCCCCAATGGAGCTCATTATATTATTGCCCACCTGCCTTCCCTCCCCTTCCCTGACTGTTCCTTCTATACTCCCTATATTATTGTTCCATTATCCACAGTCTGAGACCACGTGTCATCCTAGATTTTTCCATCTCTTTTATCTTTCACCTAATAGTTAGCCATTTACTATTGACAGAACATTTGTTTTGTTTGGTAGGAGAGTCCTCATCTTGGAACATCTTTCTTTTTCGTTTTCCTGGAAAATTACCGTTTATATTTTAAATACAAGCTGAAGTACGTGGCCTTCCAGTGAGTTGATTCTGAGACGTTCACCCCCCCCAGGTCTGGCTAATGATTCCCCTCGTGCTTCAGAACCCCACTCTTGCCTCTATTTTTATGGGGTTGTATTTTATTTGTTGCATGTTTCCCAAGTCAGACACAGAGTTCCTTGAAGGCAAAAGACGTGTCTTCCTCATTTCCTGGTCCTGAAGTTTATCAAAGTCCTTGAGAAACTAAAAGTGCTCAAATAATGTTTATTCATTAAATTAGGTTCCTACGCATATGTGGTTTGTTGTTTTCCATGTAACATTCTCTAGATGTCAGAATTCTTCAAAGGCCCTCGTTTCCACGAATAAGGTGGCACCTGGACCTGCAGAGAAAGGGAAGGCGTTTACTAGGAGATAAAGGAACAGAACACAGGCGCAAAGGATTTGTTCAGACTCTCAGTGCCGCAAGCAGTGTCATAAATGGTCTTTGCAAACAGCTTCCTAACTTCATCCTTTCAATAGCACTAAATTAGTTTGACTTCAAAACACATTTCTGGTGCTTAAATGAGAAGTCACCTTTATAAATAAGGTGCACCCAACTGTACAGACAGTAACTTGTCACAGCTTCCGGTTCATTTCACTGGCTCCTGCCTCTCGTACTTTCCAAAAATATTATAGGTGAAGCCGGTGTCATATTTTGACAGGGGCATAATTTATTTTGGCAACATGCACTCTCCTTTGATGCCTTGTTCTGACAGCCTTACTTAGATGACATGCTTATGGGAGAGAGAACATTTTACAGACAGATTTACCAGCTCTTTTGAGGTTTTCCAATGTAATAAATTGTTCCAAGTTTTAAACAGTGCTCTATTTTTAACAACTAAAGTAAATGTTTTGCCCGTGACACTTTGGCATTCCAGAGCCACAGGCCTGTAAATGTCCAAAACCATCCTTCTCTAAACAAGGGTAGCAGTGACTATCTGTCTTCCCCCTGCCCCATTTATATCCAGGATTATGTCTCTAAATGTTGGCCTGTAGATTATTTAATCTTTCTATTTTCATTCAGTTAAGTTAAATTTAAATTGGCAAAGAGAAGAACTTTCCATATGTTCTCCACCTTACAGTCCTGACCTGGGCCAGGTGCTAAGAGGCCAGAAGTAATCATTTCTCATCTACGAACAATTTTTCAAGACATTATTATCAAAAACTAAGAATGCCTATTCCAGAGCATATTTCTCTTTTTGTTATGTTCTTTTAGAGGAAACATTTCTCCTTACCACAGACAGCTTAAGTAACTGCACAATTAAAATATATGTTTTATGACTTTTTTTCACATTAAAAGCTAACAGGATTAGACACTTACTCATCTCTTGTATTCAGTGAAATAAAGATGAGAATGATTGATGCCATGTTTCTTGGAAAAGAGAAGCTTTTAACTAAACCCTACAGTCTATCTCCACAAACACCCATAAAACTTACTTTGAAATTTGAAATAAATTTTACTAGAGTCCTTATCTGATTTCTCTGCATGTTCTCATTTGGAAAACTTGATGAATTCAGTTATAATCTTCTATTCCTATACTGTCCTTCCCTAAGGCTTCTCTTCCACCAGCCTCTCTTCAATTTAACTCTTCAAAAAATACTTTGTGGGGAAAAAAAAAAAAAGCTATTTAATACTCCAAAATTTTCTCTTTCTCATGAACCCAGACTTTTAAAACCACAAGTTTTTGTATTCTCCAAAACATTCAGATATTCATAAATAAGTATTCTTAAAGGGACGCCTGGGTGGCTCCGTGGTTGAGTGCCTGCCTCCCGCTCACTCAGGCTGTGACCCTGGAGTCCCCAGATCGAGTCCCCAGATCGAGTCCCACATTGGGCTCCCTGCATGGCGCCTGCTTCTCCCTCTGCCTGTGTCTCTGCCTCTCTCTCTCTGTGTTTCTCATGAATAAATAAATAAAATCTTAAAAAAATAAGTATTCTTAAAGGCTTCATATATTATATTGATTTAAAATTCTAAAGAGAATGCTTTTCTCCTATGCCATGAGAAATGCTGGGGATGGAAGCCTGTAACAGTAGCTGAAAAGGTGAAGATTAGACAGAGAGGTAGAAAGACAGACGGATAGGTATAGATAGTGATGCTACAGGTATAGACAGATGGATAGATACACTATACATTTTATGCAAATACTCATTTCCACTCTTTCTTTTTGTTTTGTTTTTGTTTTTACAAAGTGGGGAAGGGCAGAGGGAGGGGAAGAGAGAGGATCTTAACCCATGCCCAGCTGGGAGCCCAGTGTGGGGCTTGTTCTCACAATCCTGAGATCAAGAGCTGAGCTGAAATCGAGAGTCCAACTCTGAATTGACTGAGCGACCTAAGTGCCCCTCCATGATTTATTTCTGAAAGGCAGTGTGAAAACAAGCTTGTAGAGCATACCACACCTAAGTGTGATGTACCTGATGGGTACATAAAAGGGAACAACTGACATTTTTTAAAGGAACTCACCATTCCTCTGAATTTTAGCAACAAGCTAAGTAGGTTTGCATCCAAAATGAAAGAAATATGACAATAAACTCATGAAACAAACACCAATTCTGAATTCAAAATAAAGGACTCCTAATGGAGAATTGAATAATGGAAATCAATAATAATTTTCTGGCTTTTACTCCTAATAATAACACATTTAAAATTTCCCTTCAGTTTTTATTTTGTTAGTATTATTATTTTAATTCAGGAAACTCATCAGAGAGAATTAACTAAGAGAGATCATTGGTTTTATGTTGCAAAGAAACGCAGAAAGATAAAAAGTTTGCCGTCATGGTCTCCTGTGTGAACTGCATTTTTGTTAATAAACCACTCCTCAGATAATGTCCCCCAAGAGTCAGTTAACGAATCAAAATAATTTTATACAGTATAAAACTATTTCCCAATGAGCAAGTAAACTATATATTCCTTTGCACACAGAAATTTGTATTTTTCCTCCAACCAGAATGTATTTCAACCTATTCTATTTACCTAAGTGCTAGTAATTCTTCACAGTTCAAAAAACCTTGATGTAACACAATATATTATTTGATTCATAAATCTTCCTTTAATGCATCATGTAATCACTTCGGGAAATCAGGATTGTAATAAGTCAACTGAATTTTCAAAACAATAAATCCTTCAAAGCCTGAATTTTTATCCATTATTTCCTTTATGCCGACCTCTCTCCATTCTCCAGGGTCCATCACAATGCTATAAACAAACTTAACATCATACATCCCACTCTAAATCAGATTATAGGGATAAAGCACCTAGCAGGGCAACTGGTGAATATTAGTTAAGCAATGTACCTAAAGTGAATATTATTTCATGCTCAAAATTTAGGTATTTGGCAGATTTTTGAAAACTTTTTTTTTTTGTTATTCTATGTATATCTCTAAAGACTAGTAATCAGAAGAAGGGGGAAGATAGTACACAACTACACAGTGTTATTTCAAGTACGATTTATAGTGAAATCATAACTATTTATTTATTTATTTATTTATTTATGGTTAGTACTCTGAGTTGTGATATTATATCTTTAAAGTGTTGAAAAGAATATTTATAGTTGAAAAAATATATATGTGGTCAACATAGACTTCTTTTTACAATAGGAATGTCTTTCAAACAACAATGTCATATATAAAATTAAGAGAATTTAGTGTGAAGATCCCTGGGTGGCTCAGCAGTTTAGAATCACCTTCAGCCCAGGGCGTGATCCTAGAGACCCAGGATCGAGTTCCACATCGAGCTCCCTGCATGGGGCCTGCTTCTCCCTCTGCCTGTGTCTCTGCCTCTCTCTCTGAGTCATAAATAAATAAATAAATAAATAAATAAATAAATAAATAAATAAAATATTTAAAAAGAGAGAGAGAGAGAGAATCTAGTGCCTGTAAGCCTGCATTACACCAAATAATACAGAAATTTTATCAGGGAAATTATATAAGATGGAAATTCAGAACTTCAGGAATAAACGAAAAGATAAATGGTAAGTACATGTGTAAATATAATATTTTCTCCATTTTTTTTGAAAATACATATGATTAATTAAAGAACAATTTTGCCATTGCACTGTGGGATTACTTCATATGTAGATGCAATATATATGGCAAATATGCTTTAAAGAACAAGGAACACATGGGACACCTGGGCGGCTCAATGGTTGAGTGTCTGCCTCCGGCTCAGGAGGTGACACCCAAGTCCTGGGATTGAGTCCCGCATCGGGCTCCCTGCGGAGTGTCTCCCTCTGCCTGTATCTCTGCCTCTCTCTTGTGTGTCTTTCATGAATAAATAAATAAAATCTTAAAAAAAGAAAAGAACAAAGAACTTGTAAGTAGAACCATGAATTTTCAAGGATTTTTCATTTGAGGTAAGGTGGCACTATATTAACTCCAAGTAGATTTCCAAAATTTAAGGAAAGACAAAAAATTAATAAAAAAAAAAGTAAAGATGGAATTGTAAATAATATTTAAGTCTGAGAGAGTATGAGAAAGGTGGAGGTATAACTGAGGGTCAGATTTTGACAGATCTCCTGCACAATGAGACACAGTTTGGGTTAGCATGAAGATCGGAAGAACCCCACAGTGTCTTGATGTTTGGCCGGGTTTGATTTCCCCTTTAGGAGGATCACTCTGGGTCTCACGTGAAGAGTGGATTAATGGGACATTTGGATCAGAGGGACACAAACTGGTGAGGGGACACAGCGAATCAAAGTTAAAGAAGCAAAGTAAAAATCAGGAGAGCCTGAATTATGGCAATAGCCATGAAGGGCATGGAAAAAGGAGGGAAGGATGTCAATAATTTTGAAGAGAACAGAAATGGTAAGATTTAGCAACTGACTGGATTGAGGGTTATGATGAGGGTTAGAGAAATCTGAAATAACTCAAGGTCCTGGTTTGTTTGGCTCAACTAACTCTACAACACCATGTAATAAGATTCTTGAACTTCAGGGAGAGGGAACATTTTCCTGTGGTATTAGTTAAAGATGTCTATTCAGTGACTCCGTCCTCATTCCCTGAAATTCTTGGCAATTCTGGTTCAGGTTGAGGGATGCCATCCTTGAGAGTTTAAGATGACACTTACAGCCAATTCTCGAGTCCAATACTAAAAATATTTCTTGAATATGGATTGTGATTCCTGCACTGGCTAGGCGATTCTGGATGGATTATTGTCTGCATTTTGTCAGCCATATACCGACACCCCCAGACTTTAAATGATAGGTAAACCGTGAGGCTCTTAGATAATTACAAAATACAATTAATTAAATATCAAGCGAGTGATTATTACAAAAATGAAATTTACCACCATCCCTGGCTTAAATAGCCAAAATCCAACTGATAAGGATGGTCTTCTCCAAATATTTTTTCCTGGCCTACAGTTACTGAGGTCGAGAAAAGTCGTGAAAACATTTTGGCAGTCTTAACAGCATTTACAGCTTATTTCTTTTTTGAGTAAATAATACTGATCTTCTGAGCATCTAAATATCGATTCTACTTTCTACTTTACTTTTGTTTTGCTTTCTCAAATGTATAAGCTAATATAGCTGGGGCAGCCCGGGTGGCTCAGTGGTTTAGCGCTGCCTTCAGCACAGGGTGTGATCCCGGAGAACCAGGATCGAGTCCCACGTCGGGCTCCCTGCATGGAGCCTGTTTCTCCCTCTGCCTGGGTCTCTGCCCCGCTCTCTCTCTCTCTCTCTGTGTCTCTCCTGAATAAATAAATAAAATCTTTTAAAAAAAAAACCTAATAGAGCAAATTAAGCACATGAGAAAAAATGAGTAATTAACTAATTTTGCTGACAACCTAAATGGCATTCACAGATAGAACTTTTTTCTGAGAGGCCTTGTGAATCTCAATGGGAACCTTGGTGTCAGGCGCATGTCTATTAGAATCAAAGGAACATTTCATCATGATGATCTTCTAGTATAGCTCCCTAGATTGCCGACGCATGTCTCCCTATTAGAAAGAAAGTGATAGAGTCCACCTTGTCCAGGAATGGTCCTTTCTGACAAGAAGTCACATGTTATGTGACAGAAGCCTTACTCAGATACCCTTCAAATAGATCAGATGCCTCATGAAGCTCTGAACTGTACAGGTCATTGCTATGAATGAGGTGATGCACAGGTCCTGAGCGACTCAGAGAATCTCCTTTGTTTGACCGCTAGGCAAGAGACCGTCCAGAGATAAGGTGGCTGTGAACTGGACTCTGTGCTCCCAAAGTTCCTGTCTTGAAACCTGAGGCCCTAGTTCCTCAGAATGCCACTGCATTTGGAAAAAGAGCTTTTAGAGAGGTAATTATGGGAAGATGAAGTCAGGTAAGTGGCTCCTAATCCAGCATAACTGGTTCTTACGAAGAAGAAATTGGAAATAGACGTACAGAAGAAAGACCATGTGAAGACACACTGAGAAGATGACCATCTATAAGCCGAGACGGGTCCTCAGAGGAGACCAACCCTTCTGAATCCTTGATCTTAGACTTCCAGCCTCCAAAATCTGGAAAAAATAAATTTCTGTTGTTTAGGCCACCTGGTCTCTGGTACTTTTTTTTATGGGAGTCCTAACAAACTAAGCTCCAGCTCAAGTGGAACTTGATGCTGTCATTTAACCAGGACTCTATAAAGTATGTCTCCCAAGGAAGCAGACTCTGTCCTCTGAATTACAGAAAATTTGATGTGACTCATCTAACTAAAACCATATGCCAGTGTCCTTAAACCCCTTTGTTAACAGTGCTGTCAAGACACTGACTCAACCACCACCTGTTTTGATATTCTGAAACAAGAGCAGTCATCCTTTGATTTTAATTGCAATTAGCACAATTATATCTTTCATGCACAGGGAATGATCTTATATATCTTGGCAACCAAACCAGTATTGGAATTTAAGAATGCATTAGAGTACTGTGTTTTCATCAGAAAATAAGTGTCCATGAAATTATCCTCATTTTGATGTATATAGGGGTACTAGAGAATATACCCTGAAAATAAATATGGTGACCAGAGACTTTGAAATCCAAATAGAAACATGGTATGAAAAGGAATTTTTTAAAAAAATGAACTGTGAAGAATTTATATGCATGAAAAGTCTCACAAATGCATAAATAATAAATCCATTTTCTGTCCATTTAATGAGCTGCCAGTACTGTAAGGAGAAAATCCTAGAAAATTAGAATTATGGGGAAAACTCAAGATGTGCATTGGTTGTCCCTCTAGGTAGAAGCTTATTAGCTCAGATTTCCAAAGGGAGTTTTAATAAGGAAAATTTGCTTGAAGAGCACACAGAAAACTCTCTTTCTACTTTATTGGGACTGATTCCTATGTCCCAAGCAAGTCCCAGGCATATCAGGTTCAGGCAAGGATGCGTGTTTTGATTCATTAAAAGGCTCATCTGTTATGATGAAGGACAGTTAGTAAATGTTTACTCCATACAAAGATCATCTCATCGGTCCAGCAAAGGGATTTACTAGAACCCGACAGCGAAGACATGAGTCTTCCAGATGCCTTATGTAAAATCTTCGTAGCTGTCCACTGTATCACTGCTAATGTTCTGCATGTGATCTCATGCCAGAATTGTAATCAGGGATTTTACAAATCCATCAGTCACCAACAGAAATGTCAAGAGTTATGAATTTTTGCAAATGTTATTAGATGTATACATCGAGACAGGTCAAGTTTACACGTATATCAAGATTCTGGTGCTTAGATTTGCTGACCTAGATAAGTAGGTTTTCTTTAAGAACACTTTGTCAACAGTTCACTTTTACCTATCATAAATGAATAAATCAAGTACTCAGTAGACAAAATAAAGGTCAGGATCCATGATCTTTCTCCTACAGTAAAGGAGAGAGTCAAACAAAAGAGCAACTAGTAGTTTTCCGTTGTACTAGAAGTTATTTGTTGTTGCCTCTTTATGTTCATGTCATGGTCTGGGTTACGGGTACAGGTTTGTTTTTTCCAGTTTCAACAAGGAAAGAAAAGTTTATTCTTGCTATCATAGAAACCTAAGAGAAGCAGAAGAGCAAAGGAAGCTACACATAGATGAAGGGAATAATAGGCAATAAATGAAAATGAGGCAAAGTTACATCAAATCAGGTACTTAGCAACGACAACTCATCAGCTGGGGAAGCCCCATGGAAACAGCCAGGCTGGGGTCCCAGTTGAGAGAGGCCTGAGTGGAGCATCCTGCCCTCAGGTGAGACTTCCAACTGACCATCCCCATAGGAGGGCTGTATTTATAGGGCAGATAACAGGGTTTGAAATTAAACATTTGTCTTCTTATGTGCAGTTTGGAGAAAGTTGCATTTCCATGGTATAATATTTTTAAGGAGCCTGGGCTTTGTGCGTCTGCCTCGCCTTCTGGATTCCATTCTGGGAGGCCAGCCCAGCCTGGAGTAGGAGGGGAGGTGAGACAAGACTGTAGCTCTTGCTGTCCAGAACAGAAGGGCCAGTTATGATCTGGAGGCCAGATCATATATTTGAAACGACGAGGCTCCCAAGGTTATTCACACAGCACGAGTCTCACAAACAGCATTGCTTAGCTTGCCCAGGTACATGCAGGCCCAGCTGGCTGGTTACGGGCACAAATCACAGAACCTTCTATCTACACAGAATATTTGGTCCTTGAGTTGTCAAACATGTGACACCATATGTACCTGCAAAGCATTTTTTTTATATATCCATAAATCCAGCAGCACACTGTAAGTAACACAATCAGCATAATTAATTAGGAGTAAGGCATGCCTTAGAAACCCTCCCCAATGGGGTAACCAATCAAATAATCTAGAGGAAATATTGATCTGATCAATTTCATCTCTCATTTATAAATTTCTTAATTTTTAAATAATTATCAGTAATATTAAAACAGCTACAGTAGCTCTATTTTGTCTTTTATGTATTTTATTTTTAAAAAATTTATTTAAATTCAATTAATTAACATATAATGTATTATTGCTCAGAGGCAGAGGTCAATGATTCATCAGTCTTATATGATACCCAGGGCTCCTTACATCACATGCCCTCCTTAATGTCCATCACCCAGTTACCCCATCCCCCTACCTGTCTCCTCTCCAACGGCCCTTAATTTGTTTCCTATGTTTAAGAGCTTTTTATGGTTTGTCTCCCTCTCTAACTTTGTCTTGATTTATTTTTCCCTCCCTTTCCCTATTCTCCTGTTTTGTTTCTTAAATTCCATATACGAGTGAGATCGTATGATAACTGTGTTTCTCTGATTGACTTATTTCACTTGGCATAATGTCCTCTAGTTCCATCGATGTCATTGCAAATGGTGAGATTTCATTTTTTTCTGATGGCTGAGTAGTTTCCTACCATATATACAGACCATATCTTCTTTCTCCATTCATCTGCCAATGGACATCTGGGCTCTCTCCACAGTTTGGCCATTGTGGACACTGCTGCTCTAAACATTGGGGTGCAGGTGCCCCTTCAGATCACTACATTTTACCTTTGGGGTAAATACCCAGTAATGCAATTGCTGAGTTGCAGGGTAGCTCTATTTTCAATTTTTTGAGCAATGTCCACACTGTTTTCCAGAGCGGCCGTACCATCTTGCATTCCTCCCAACACTGTACGAAGGTTCCCCTTTCTTCACATCCTCACCAGCATCTGTCATTTCCTGAGTTGTTAATTTTAGCCATTCTGACTGGTGTGAGGTGGTATCTCATTGTGTTTTTTTTTTTTTCATTGTGGTTTTGATCTGTATTTCCCTGATGCTGAGGGATGTCGAGCATCTTTTCATGTGCCTGTTGGCCATCAGGATGTCTTGCTTGGAGAAATGTCTGCTCGGGTCTTCTGCCCGTTTCTTGATTGGATTATTTGTTCTTTGGGTGTTGAGTTTGATAAATTCTTTATAGATACTAGCCCTTTATCTAATATGTCATTTGCAAATATCTTCTCCCATTCTGTACGTTGTCTTTTGTTCTGTCAACCGTTCCCTCTGCTGTGCAAAAGAAAGCTTTTTATCTTGATGAAGTTACAAGAGTTCATTTTTTGCCTTTGTTTCTCTTGTCTTTGGAGACGTGTCTAGCAAGAAGTTATTGCAACCGAGGTGACAAAGGTTGCTGTCTGTGTTCTCCTCTAGGATTTTGATGGATTCCTGTCTCACATTTAGGTCTTTCATCCATTTTTTAGGTCTATTTTTGTGTTTGGTTGAAGGAAATGGTCCAGTTTCATTCTTCTGCATGTGGCTGTCCAATTTTCCAACATCATTTGTTGAAAAGCCTGTCTTTTTTCCATCAGCTACTCTGTCCTGCTTTGTTGAAGATGAGTTGACCACAGAGTTGAGGGCCCGATTTCTGATTTCTCTATTCCGTTGCATTGATCTAGGGCTCTGTTTTTTGCCAGCACCTTACTGTCTGGATGATCACAGCTTTATAAGAGAGCTTGAAGTCTGGAATTGTGATGTAACCAGTTTTGGTTTTCTTTTTCAACATTCCTGTAGCTATTCAGGGTCTTTTCTGGTTCCATACAAATTTTAGGATTATTTTCTCCAACTCTGAAATGATTTGATGATATTTTGATAGGGATTGCATCAAATGTACAGATTGCTCCAGGTAGCATAGATATTTTAACAATAATTTTTCTTCCAATCCATGAGCATGGAACATTTCTCCATTTCTTTGTGTCTTCCTTAATTTCTTCCATGATTCTTTGTGTCTTCCTTAATTTCTTTCTATAGTTTTCTGAGTATAGATCCTTTACCTCTTTGGTTAGGTTTATTCCTAGGTATCTCAGGGTTTTGGGTGCAATTTTAAATGAGATTGGCTCCTTTATTTCTCTTTCTTCTGTCTCATTATTAGAGTATAGAAATGCAACTGATTTCTGTGCATTGATTTTATATCCTGCCACTTTGCTGAATTCCTGTATGTGTTCTAGCAATTTTGGGGTCAAATCTTTTGGGTTTTCCATATAAAGTATCATGTCATCAGCAAAGAGTGGGAGTTTGACTTCTTTTTTGCTGATTCAGATGACTGTTATTTCTTTGGTTGCCTGATTGCTGAGGCTAGGACTTCTAGTACTACATTGAATGGCAGTGGTGAGGGTGGACATCACTGCTGTGTTCCGGACCTGAGGGGAAAGCTCTCAGTTTTTCTCCATTGGGAATGATATTCACTGTGGGCCTTTCATATATGGCTTTGATGACAATGAGGTATATTCCCTTTATCCCTATCCTGTGACTAGTTTTAATCAATAAAGGTTGCTATACTTTGTCAAATGCTTTTTCTGCATCAATTGAGAGGATCATAAGGATCCTCTCAAACTTGTCCTTTCTTTTACATTGGTTTGTGGATGTTGAACCACCCATGGATAACAGGAATAAATCCCACTTGGTAGTAGTGAATAATCCTTCTCATGTACTGTTGGATCCTATTTGCTAGTATTTTGGTGAGAATTGTGGCTTCCATGTTGATCAGGGATATTGGTCTATAAATCTCCTTTTAGGTGGGGTCTTTGGTTTTGGGATCAATGGAATGCTGGCCTCATAGGAAGAATTTGGAAGTTTTCCTTCCATTTCTATTTTTCCAAACAGATTCATTAGAATAGATATTAAATTTTTAAATGGAAAGGAAGGAAGAATTCTAACTCAGAATCCCCTAGGAAGCCATCTGGCCCTGGACTCTTGTTTGTTGGGAGATTTTCGATGAGCTTCAATTCCCTTGCTGGTTATGGGTCTGTTCAGGTTTTATATTTCTTCCTGTTTCAGTTTTGGTAGTTTATGTGTCTCTAAGAATGCATCTATTTCTTCCAGATTGCCTAATTTGTCAGCATATAGCTGCTCATGACATGTTCTTATAATTGTTTTTATTTCTTCACTGTTGGTTGTGATCTCTCCTCTTTCATTCATGATTTCATTTATTTGGGACCCTTATCTTTTCTTTTTGGTAAGTCTGGCCAGGGGTTATCAATCTCATTAATTCTTTCAAAGAACCAGCTCTTAGTTTCGTTGATCTATTCTACTATTCTTTTGGTTTCTACTTAATTGATTTCTGTTCTAATCTTTATGATTTCTCTTCTTCTGCTGGTTTTAGGCTTTATTTGCTGTTCTTTACCAGGTCCCTTAGGTATAAGTTTAGGCTGTATATTTGAGACCTGTCTTGTTTTTTGAGAAAGGCTTGTATTGCTCTATACTTCCCTCTTAGGACCACATTCGCTGCATCCCAAAGGTTTTATACAGTTGTGCTACCATTTTAATTTGTTTCCATGAATTTTTAAAATTCTTCTTTAATTTCCTGGTTGACCCATTCATTCTTTAGTAGGATGTTCTTTAGCATCCATGTATTTGAGTTATTTCCAAATTTCCTACTATGATTGTCTCCCGTTTCAAAACATTGTGGTCCACATATATGCAAGGAATAAACTCAGTCTTTTGGTACTAGTTGAGACCTGATTTGTGACCCAGTATATGATCTATTCTGGAGAAAGTTCCATGTCCAGTTGAAAAGAATGTGTATTCTGCTGCTTCAGGATGGAATGTTGAATATATCTATAAAGTCGATTTGGTCCCTTGTTTCCTTGTTGGTCTTCTGCTTAGATGATCTGTCCATTGCTGTGAGGCGGGTGTTGAAGTCCCCTACCATTATTGTATTATCATTGTGTTTCTTTAATGTGGTTACTAATTAGTTGATATAATTGGCTGCTCCCAAATTAGAAGCATAAATATTTACAACGATTAGATCTTCTTGTTGTGTAGATCCTTTAATTATGATGTAACGTCCCTCTTCATCTCTTAGTACAGTCTTTGGTTTAAAATCTACTTTATCTGATATGAGGATTGTTACCCCAGCTTTTTTTTTATATATCCATTATCATGATAAATGGTTCTCTATCCCTTCACTTTCAGTCTGGAGGTGTCTTTAGGTCTAAAATGAGTCTCGCAGAAGAAGCATATGGATGGTCTAGACTTTTTATCCAATCTGATACCCTGTGTCTTTTGACTGAAGCATTTAGCCTATTTACAATTGAAGTAGCTATCGTAAGATAGGAATTTAGTGCCATTGTATTACTTGTAAAGTTCCTGTTTCTGTAGATTGTTTCTTTCTAGTCTGTGTTACTCTTGGGCTCTCTCTTTGCTCATGGAATCTCCCTTAATATTTTTCGCAGGGCTGGTTTAGTGGTCATCTATTCTTTCAGTTTCTGTCTGTCCTGGAAGCTCTTTCCTTCTCCTTGCATTCTGAGTGACAGCCTTGCTGGATAAAGTATTTTTGGCTGCATTTTTTTTTTCTCATCTCATTTAGTACCCTTAATATATCATGCCGGCCCTTATTGCCTCCCAGGTCTCTGTGGAGAGGTCTGAGGGCAGTCTAATGTTCCTGCCCCTGTAGGTTAAGAACCTCTTCTCTGGAGTTGCTTTCAGGATTTTCTCTTAATCTTTGAAACTTGCAAGCTTCACTATTATATGTCAATGTGTTGATCTATTTTTATTTATTTTTGAGATGGGTCTTCTCTACCTCTTGGACTTGAATGCCTGTTTCCTTCCCCAGATTTAAGGAAGTTATCATATATGATTTGCTCAAATATACTTTCTGGCCCTCTCTCTCTCTTCTTCCTCAGGGACCCTAATAATCCTAATATTTTCTCATTTTATGACTTTGCTGATCTCTTGAGGCCTCCCCTCATGGTCTGTTAGTTACTTTTATCTCTTTTCCTTAGCTTCCTTCCTTCCTTGTCTTCTACATCACTGACTCTCTCTTCTGCCTCATTTACCCTAACTGTTAGAGCAAACAATTTGGACTGCATCTCAGCTAGAGTAGTTTCAATTTCAGCCTGGTTAGATTTCATTTCTCCTTTAAGAGTTTCTCTAGTATCTTTTATGCTTTTTTAAAGCCCAACTAGTAACTTTTTAATTGTTATCCTCAATTCCATCTCTGGCACCTTGCTTATATCCATATTGATAAGATTGGTAGCAGAGAATATTATTACTTCTAATTATTCTTGTTCTTGTTGTGAATTCCTCCTTCTAGTCATTTTGCCCAGAGAACAATAGATGAACAACTGAGTACTATCAAAAATATCAACCACAACCCAAGCGAAATACATCCTAGACAAATCCAAATAAGCCAGAAACCAAAAGAGAAAAGAAGAGGCTCAGTGGTTGAGCATCTGCCTTTGACCCAAGTCATGATCCCAGGGTCCTGGGATTGAGTCCTATGTTAGGCTCCCTGCATGGAGCCTGCTTCTCCGTCTGTGTCTCTGCCTCTCCCTCTCTCTGTGTCTCTCATGAATAAATAAATAAAATATTTAAAGATAGTAAATAAATAAATAAATAAATAAATAAATAAATAAATACAATGAAAGGATAGAATGTAAGAATAAAAATAAAAATTAAAAGACAAAAAAAAAAAGAAGGAATATAAACAGGGGAACAGAACAGAGCAATATACTATTTCCTGGGTGTATTTTGGTTGGTTTATTCAAAGAAAGTACATCTCAAAATTGTAAAGAAAGAAAAATTGTAAAGAAATTATATATATGTATATATATATATATGTATATATATATAAACACATATATGTTTTTCTTTCTTTACAATTTTCGTGTATATATATATCTATACACAAAATAAAATTAAATACATTGAAATATATGTTTTATATATATACACAAAAATAAAATTAAATACATTGAAAGGATAGAGTGCAACTGTATAGACTAAAATTAAAAAAGAAAAACTTTAACAAAACAGGAAAAAAAACAAAAAAATAAAATAAAAAGGGAAATAAGAGTAAATTTGATCAGAGACTAGAGCCACACATTCTGGGTGTATTTTGGTCTGTTAGAAGAAACTATATCCCAAAATTGTAAAGAAAGAAACATGTATATATATACAATGAAATATTGAATATATATATTGAAATATAATATTGAACATATATTGTATATATAATGAAATATATATTATATATATTATATATAATAATATATAATAATGAAATATATATAATGAAATACAATGGAAAGGTAAAATGCAACTTTAAAAATGAAAATACAAGATTTATAGAAAAGGGTTGATAAAATAAGAAACTGGTTGAAAAAGGAGAGACAAAAAATTAAAATCAAAAGTCAAAAACTGTGGGGAACACCCCATGCCCTCCTGCGTCCATAGCTGCACCCCACAGCACTGGAGCGGTTCCCAGGGCTGGGTGACCCCAGTCTGGGACCCCCGGGCTGGTCCTGGGGGCACCGCCAAGGGCCCTTGCCCAGCAACGGCCAGGTCACCTGCTCCGCCTTGCTCCTGAGCCTCTGCTCCCTGAAGGCTCTCCCTCCCCTCCAGAGGCTCAGCCTGGAAGCAGTGGCCCCCACCTCGGGACCTGGGCCAGGCAGGGCCAACTGCCCACGCCCCCAGGGAAGAGCAGCCCAGGACCCCCGACTCCGGGGCCCAGGGTCTGTGCTCACCTGGCCTGTACCCAGGTGCAGGGACCCCTTGGGAGCCCTCCAATGCCGCAGCCTCCCCCTTCCTGCCCCTTCCCCTCCTTCCCCTCCCTCTCCTCCCCCCTCCCCTCTCCCCCTCCCGCAGCCTCCTTCCCCTCCCCCTCCCCCTCCAGCCCCTCCTGCAGCCTCCTCCCTCCTTCCCCCTCCCCCTTTCCCCTCATTCCCCTCCCCTTCCCGCCCTTTCTGTCCTTCCTGCAGCCTCCTCCCTCCTTCCCCCTCCCCCTCTCCCCTCCCCTCCTCCTCTCCCCTCCTTCTCCTCCCCTCCCCCTCCCGCCCCTCCCTCCCCCTCCCCTCTCCCCTCCTCTCCCCTTCCCTTCTCTCTTCCCCCTCCCCTCCCCCTCCCGTCCCCTCCCGCAGCGGTCTCCAGGCTACTCCTCCCCGGGGAGGGCAGGAGGGCCCCGGCTCAGCCACCGCTGGTCCCGCCGGGGGACCCTGGGGGCCGAGCTGCGGTCCTCAGTGCCCGGCACCCTGGAGCCCAGAGCCCCTCCTGGCTTCCTGCTCCCTGCCCTCACCTCTGGGCCCCGGGCACCCCCGAGGCGCCACTGCCCAGCCTGGGGTCCCGAGCCCACCTCCCCCCAGCACCTTCCAGGCAGGGGCGCCCCTCCCTCCCCCTGCGCTTCCCCTTCCCGTACCTCGTGGTGGCCCCCGATGCCCTTCTGCGCCCCGCCTTGGGGAAGGGGGTTGCTTTTCTAGGTGGAGAGTTGCACCCACTCTGCGGCTGAGTTTGCAGGTGTTGGGAGTCATTCCACAGCTACGCAGCTGAATTCCTGGGGCCAGTGGCAGCCAAGGCCCCCCACTCCTCCTGGACCCTCTCCAAAGGTACAGGCTTGTGCAGAAGAGAGGCTCAGAGGGGGAGGTAGTGACAGGTGGTTCACACTACAGGACAGCCACGTGCTGTCCCCATTAGATGCCTTTGTGCTGAGGATGGGGTGAAAAACGGAGCAAAGTGTAATTATCTTTCTTTCCTCCTACATGTGTTTGAAATGGTAAGAGTACAAGGAATAAATAGAAGAAAACCAGAAGCTTCTCTCCACCTAACAGTGGAGCTCTATGACCCCTCGCTGTTTGTCTCTCTTCTCCATCTCTCCCTTAGTGAACCAGGATCGGTGAAACGGCCTGTGGCACTGACAACTATGAGGACAAACCCTACCGTTCTGCTCTCTTTCTAACAATCGTCATCTTCTTGGGACTTAAATCATACATTTCAGCTAGGTCTGGCCTCCTGAACATGCCTGGCTGCCTCCGGTAACTCATTCTTTCTTCTGTTTCTATCACACACCCCTGGGAAAGCACCAATGACTTCAGGGCCTTGAACCAAGTGGTAATAAGTTATTACCGTCTGGATGTAGGTCTGCGACTACCAAGGGTGTTCTGACAATTTTAAGGACTCATGCTCACGTCTGTACGGCTATGAGGGTTGGTCCTGGGATCTCTGGAGCAAGCCTAAGTAGAACGGGGCACTGTTACATGTCTGCCATCGTTCCCTGAGTCTGTGACCTCTTCTGAGGCATCAGGGGAAAACCCACGCAGAATTAGGGCCTCCCTAATCGGCTACATAGAGCTGGGAAAACACAGAAACATGTTTTTGCATTTTGTTTTATGTTCTCAATTTCCAACATCAAGCAGGCCCGTCAGTCCTCACAATCAATCACCTCGTATCTTCTGAATTCTTAAACTCTATTGGTCTGGTAGGTGATTATTTCCTGTGAGCTCCCCTCTCCTGATTCCTCCAACACCTTCTCTCTATCCTCATCTTCTGCTTTTCACTTTGCTTCACCACATCCGCTCACAGACTTGCACTTTTACGCACATGCTGTGCGCCCACTCTCTTATTGGAGCAAACATTTTGTGTCCCCAGCAAAGCCCGTCATGGCCTCTGTGTACTAGACCTCACTCCCACTTGCTTATGAAAGAGCGTCACTCTAGTGATCATACTGTCCTACCTCTGCATCACCAAGTTGCTTCCATTGGGTCTTTTCACATCATACAAACCGTATGTTGTTTCTCACATCCTTAAATGCATTTTCATCTCACTCTATGGTTCTTCCTTTCTGGCAAAACAAAACAAAAAACACTTTCCTTAAATAGTTGTCTATATTATGTCTCCTCCCATTCTGTCGCTTAATCCATTTTTATTATTGTTTTCTTTTTCTTTTTTTTTCTTTTTCTTTCTTCTTCACTGATCCATTTTTAAAAGATTTATTTATTTTAGAGAGAGTGTGTGAAGGGTTGGGGGGGAAGAGTAGAGGGAGAGAATCTTAAGCAGATTCCCTGCTGAGCATGGAGCTCAATATGGGACTCGATTTCAGGACCCTGAGATCATGACCTGAGCCGAAATCAAAAGTCAGACGCTCAACCAACTAAGCCACCCGTGTGCCCCCATGAATCCATTTTTAATCAGCGGACCACCCTATCAAAATAACATTTGTCCAGATCTTCAGTGTGTCCCACTTTACTACATCTGGTTATAATTTATCATTAGTTAATGATGCAGTTTAGTCCTGCCCTCCTCCTTGGGACACTGCCTTCCTGTCTTCTGAGTCACCAAATTCTGCTTGTTTTCTTTTCTTATCTGTCTTAGCTTTTTCTCTTTCTCCTTTATTGGTCTTTCCTCATCTTGCTGATGTTTTAACAATGGAGATGTTTTAACATTGAGATTTATTTAATGCAACATTTCCATCCATACTGACTTTAACGATCATCTTCTCCAGGCTCTTGCCTTCCACTGCACGTATAGAATGATGACACCTAATTCTATCTCTAGCTGAACCCCAGATTCTTGTATCCACTTGTTAACACAACAACTCAACTCAATTGTCTAATAAGCATCTCAACCCAAATAGGTCCAAAACCAAATCCTTACTCTCCTAATTCTAAGTCTATTGCTCATGTCATCTTCTTATCCCCCTTAACAGCAGCTCCTTCCTTCCAAATGCTCAGAGCAATGTATCTTATAATTTTTAACTATTTTTTCTTCTCCCCCCCTCTAAGTTACTATGCTAGTTCACCAATGACATTTCTATCATCAAAATATATCTATCATCCATTATATTCACTGCTAACAAACCGTACAAATCCCTGTCCTCTTCATCTCACAATAGTAGTCTTCCGCTGGCCTCGGTGCTGCTGCATCCACAGGTAAGTGCTGACGCTTGAAATTGAGGCCCCTGTCGGGGTCTGTGCTTGGCAGAGAGTCTGCTTGAGACTCTCTCTCTCTCTCTCTCTCTCTCTCTCTCAGCCCATCCCTCCTGCACTCTTTCTCTCAAACACATAAATACATTTTTTTAAAAAGAATGATCCTATTAGAAATTAATCCGGTCAGATCACCCTTCTGCTCAAGCCTACCACACCACTTAGAATAAAAGTCAAAGTCTTTACTAAAAGGCCTACAAAGCACTGCCATCTGGCTCCTTAACTTTGACTTCTGTCTTCTAGTATTTCTAGTGCTTATTCTGAGCCATACTTCTCTCTTGCGGTGCCTTAACGTAATCTCATGTTGTGACTCAAGGCATTTTTCATTTATGGTGCCTGAAATGCTCTCCCCACAGGTATCTGCTTGCTTTACTAACCTAAGTTTTTTAGGATCTTGCTCAAATGACATCTTCTCAGTGAAGACTTTCTTGACCATCCTTTTATTTTATTTATTTATTTTTTAATTTTTATTTATTTATGATAGTCACAGAGAGAGAGAGAGAGAGGCAGAGACACAGGCAGAGGGAGAAGCAGGCTCCATGCACCGGGAGCCTGACGTGGGATTCGATCCCGGGTCTCCAGGATCGCGCCCTGGGCCAAAGGCAGGTGCCAAACCGCTGCGCCACCCAGGGATCCCTTGACCATCTTTTTAAAATTAAAACTCTACCTCTGGATTTTTTAAGATTTTATTTATCTATTCATGAGAGACACACAGAGAGAAGCAGAGACACAGGCAGAGGGAGAAGCAGGCTCAATCCCAGGACCCTGTGATCTGCCCTGAAGGCAGATGCTCAATCACTGAGCCACTCAGGCATCACTCTACCTCTGGAATTCTATAGCCATTCCTTTATTTTTCCCCATAACCTTTAAAACTCTGAAAAATTATTTATTTCACTTATTTTTTTATTCTTTTTCTTTCTGACTTTCTTCAAATCTTGTGCCTCAGTGTCGCTCATGACCCCACCAGCAGCATTAATCCACGGGAGCTTTTTACGAATGTAGACTACCAGACCATGCACCATGCCTACTGAATCTCAATCTGCATTTTTAAACAAGATCCCCAGGAGATTAATGCGCTGGAATTGTCACAAGGCTAACACGTTTGTCTGCTTCTTTCGGGCATACAGACAATGTTAGTTCAATATCCATTAAGTTAATGGATGAATTCCTTAGCCTTAATAACATGCAAGTATTATCAAATCTTACTTTCTACTCTAAGAGCAAAGAAAGAACTGAGCAGATGAGAAATGATGGTACTGGGTGAGGTGGGATAACAAGAGAATTACAGTTCCTGTGTTCTGTGAAGTATGATGCAGCTTTGCCTTTTGCAGAATGAAAGCGAAGTTCCAAAGTGCACTCTAAACTCTATTTTTTAAAGGATTTTATTTATTTATTTATTTATTTGAGAGAAATAGACAAATATAGCAAGAGACAGCAACAGTGGAGAGGAGAGGAAGAAGCAGACACTCCACTGAGTAGAGAACCCAACACATGGCTCCAGCCCAGGACCTGGAGATTATGGCCTGAGCCGAAGGCAGATGCTGAACCACCTGAGCCACCCACGTAGGCACCCCAAGGGCACCCTAAACTTTGTTAGCATTGCACCCTTTTACATCCGAACCCACATTATTCCTCTGTGAAAGAACTTAACAATGTGTAAGCACATGAACTGAGGTTGAAATCAAAAGGGGAAAAAAAATTAAGACTGAAATAAAATATTCTATACTGAAGCCACTAAACTCAAAGGGAGCTAATCTGAAAAGAGGCAAGAATAATTTGAAAATAGTTTGAGCCTTGGGGGAAATATATTGCTTTACAGACTCAAAACAATCTTATATTCTCATAAATAACCAAGTGCATAAGCACAAACACTGATCATCCCACAACAATAATTGAGTGGTCGGCACAGGTTATGGTAAAAGGAAGAAATGTGACCACGCTCTTATTTTCCAAAGGTGCAAAATCTAATCTTATGTTTTTTACTTAGTGAGATTTTCATGCTGTATAGAATTTATTGTGCTTATTTCCATCAAGTCGTCTAATATGGGCCTGCTGATAATTTGCACATGATTTTGCTGACAACTTGGAAATTCTGCATGTGTGGTTTATATGAAATTCTAATAATTGCTCCCTCTTAGCATAGCACCGGCTTCTACTGTGAATAAATTGCCATCAGTTACAAGTGGGTCAACAGTGGGCAGAAAACGAGATATTCCTAAATTGCTACTACCCAATTAAAATGAGAGTTGCAATTTTTTTTTGCATTGTTGTAAGAAGTAGTATCTTTCAGAATTACAAGCGTCTTCAGCTACCGAAAAATTAAAGCACGAGGGGTGGCCCTAACTTGCAAAATGTGTTGATTTTGCTGTATACTTTAACTGGTGGGAGAGAGAGAAAATTTAAATTATTGATATCAAAATGTTTCAGTGTGCTGACATTTGAAATAACTATAATTATATTCAGATTGACATTCATGTCATTCGGAACAACATATATGTAGCCTTGAGAAGGGATTAAACATAAATAGAGAAAATACTACTCCCTGTCGATTTGCAAAAAGAAATTGAAGAAAATGAAAGGATAGAAGTTGAAAAAACAAGCAGCTCACCTTCTACCAGATCCTGGATGAGAGTACTCACTGGAGAAGAAATCAAATCAAGAACTTAAACAGGGAAATGGCAGCATTTCCAGCCTAGATTAAAGAGATCAGAGGCCAAAGTTCTATCCCGTAAGACACCTTTGCTTGTTTCATAACATTGGACCCACCTCTTAACCACCTGATCCTCAGTTTCCATCTCTCTAAAATGGAGAAATTAGTGTGCATCATAAAAAACCTCATTGTCTGATATTTACAAGAGTAAATATGAGGAATTATGTGCAACTGTCCTGGAAAACTAGACAGTCCTAGACTTGTAAAGTTGTGGCACTTGGCTTAGAGGGACGCTGGTAGGGAAAGACTTTATGCTTTTGTTCAGGCCCTTTCATATTATCTGAGTTGTCATCTTTTAAAAATGACAGAGGTGGGAAGTCACACAGCAGAGAATAAGAGCGAGGGTAGAGCTGTATTTAATAAAGAATCTAAAGCACCTATGTAAACATGCTTCCACATGCTAGCTGTGTGTATCAGTGACTATTATTAAAACAAATAATTAGAGTAGAAGGAAAGGATTGGAGTCAGAGGTGATCCAGAAAAATAAGAACACCATCAGAATTTCCTAAAATATTGAGAGCAGGAGAGCAATAGTTGCAATGAGATGGGGATTTGGCCATATTTTTGAGACATTATTATCCTGTTCAGCCAAAGGTAGTAAGTACTTGTGGGCAGCAATCATTTAAGCCAAACTCTGAGTAATATATAATCTTTTCGTGTGCTGTCAAAAATTTAAACAACTAATCAAATAGGCCAAATGAAACTAGTGGTTTCCGTGAATAAACACCGTGAATACTTATAAAAACATGAATCACCTGATTACTATTTGTGGTTTTAAAGTAACTTCCTCCATTATCCATGTAGAAGAGTTAATATTTGGGCATATTTCGTACAGAAAAGTCAACAGCTCTGTGAAGTTCTCGTGCTACCCATAGGTTTATTAATATTACTATTAGTCTACTAAACAATAAGAAACCTTACTACTAGTGTATGTTTAAAAGTGTATAAGGAGCTTTTGTCAACTTTCATCTGTTCCCCAAAAATATGCTTTGCTATTCTTATCTTACATGTGAAGTAGTTGAGGTTTCCCTGTGGTGAGATGGTTTGTCCAAATTGTCGGGTAAAGTGTGAAAGCAGGAGCCACACGCGGGTATTTTTGTTTATATGACCCTATAAACACTGCTAATCCTTTCTCACCACTTGATTTTTTTTTCCCTGTTATTTGACTAACAGTATACATCTGGTTTCTACAGACTTGCTGCCCCAGTTTCTCTCGGATTATGACTTATAATTAATAATTATAATTCCAAAAGACAAAAAAGTGAAACCTGTATAATCAAAGCAAGAATTATTGCCTAGAGAAACCAAGTTCATTGGATACGGATCCTGTGTGATCCATTACACTGATGCTCAGTCTGCCTTGCTGTGTGCATGATTCTAATTCCTTACAAATAAAAAAAATAATTGTATGTGGTCGGCTGTACTCTTCTCCATAACTTGTACATGATGTTGTCACTCAGCTCATGTTTAGATGCCTACTGCTTTTCTAGGAATTTCATTGCCTCATTGGACCCGTCTGAATAAAAGAACATTTATTTTTGAAGTCTGTATCTCTGTTCTACTGAGTCTCCAAATCAATTATTTTCCTAATATATTTTTCTACTTTTGCTTGAAAAATGACAAAAGTAATTAAGGGACACATAGATGCATATTATAGCATATATAGATGCCTGATTTATTTGTGGGGTTTTTTTTGGGGGGGGCTTAATGAAAAGAAGGAACTCATTAGAATTATCCCACAAGATTCAAGGAAATAAACTACATTGTGCGTTCACAAATGACGAATGTTCTTGCTTCCATAATTAAAGTACCATAAGAAATAGTTTCACTGCCTTAATAATCTCTTATGCTCTACCTATTCATCCTTTCCTCCCCCAGGTCCCCAGAAACCCTAAAGTTTTTAGGGTCTCCACAGTTTTGCCTTTTCCAGACTGTCATATATTTGGAACCATGTAGCCTTTTTAGATTGGCTTCTTTCATTCAGCAATATATAAGTAAGATCCTTCTGTGCTTTTTCATGTCTTTTTTTTTACTTTTGCTTTTTCATGTCTTGATAGCTCACTAATGTTTAATTGCTGAATAATAATCCACTATATGAACGTACTGAATACGGTTTATCCCTAACACATGAATAATGTATGTTTTGTGTTAGGGATAGAATAATGTATTTTTCTATGGATTAAATATGGTACACATCTGTATTTATTCAGGCATTCTGTAACTATCCATGACAATAGTTTGTATTTTCAGTGCTAATGTCTTGGACATCTTTTTAAAAAATATTTACCCCTAAGGACTTTATATTTTTTTGTGTTGTGAAGGGTATTTTTGATCTCTACTTATGTCATCCAATGGAAGTATATAGACAGATAACTGATTTTTGTATATTGACCATAATTCTGTACCTATTCTAAACCAACCTATTAGTTCTGGTAAATATTTTATAGTTTACTTCATGATAGCAGTACTCTCTGAAATAAATATAGTTATGCTTTCTTCATTTCAATTTGTATGCCCTTTGTTTATTTTTATGGATCAAACTGACCTCCAGTACAATGTTGAATAAAGCAAAGAGATAAGACATCCTGGCTATATTCTCAGTCTTGGGTAAAAACAGTCCCTCAACATTAAGTATGATATTAGTTATAGATTTTCCAAAGATTCTCTTTATGAGGCTGAGAAAGTTCCATTTTACAGTGTCAGTAAGAGTGGTGATAGTGGGCTTGTCTTGCTTCTGATCTTACAGAAAAATGTTCAACCTGTTACTGTGGAGTTTGATGTTAGCCCACAGTCTGGTTCTTTATGGCTTTTATTATGTTTAGGAATGTTACTTCCATACCCAATTTGTTGAGAGGTTTTTTATCATGAAAGGGTGTTGAATTTTGTCAAATTATTTTTTTTTTACATCTACTGATATTTTACCCTTTATTCCACTAATGTGGGATGTCGTATATATTGATTTACACATGTTGCAACATCTTTGCACCCCAGGGATAAATCCTACTAGTTCATGGTCTATGATCCTTTTAATATACTGTATTTTTTTCTTCTTCAACTTTCTCAATCCCATTTCCTAGTTCCCCAATCCTTATTTAAATCATAAGATACATAGCTGAGGGAATTTTAGTAAACATCTATCAGAAACTAAATGTTTTGAACATAAATATCAGTTATCTTTGGCATATTTATGCTATATAAAACTTAAATCTTCTTTCAAAACTATAAGTGAAAGCTTAGCTTTGATACATTTGCTGAATGAAATATAAGATATTTAAGAGCTTTCAAATGCTTTAAACAAAGAAAGCATTTGGCTTGTGCCATGAGTGCCACAGGAGATGCTGTGTGGTGACAGTACCCCAGGGGGTTGCACGAGTAGTGGAATGAAGAAAGACTGGAAATACAGTGCACAGCCAAGAGGCTTTTTTCTCTTTTTGTAAAATATTTTATTTATTTATTTATTTATTTATTTATTTATTTATTTATGTATTTATGAGAGAGAGAGAGAGAGGCAGAGACACAGGCAGAGGGAGAAGCAGGCTCGATGCAGGGAGCCTGACATGGGACTTGATCCCAGGACTCCAAGAGGCTTTTTTCAAACATGATATAGTTTAGGTCTGATGTAGGGTGAAGACTCATGAATGGGGAAAGAAGTTAGGATTCTAAGTGTCTGATGACAATTTAGCATAATTTGCTGATGGTTTGGTTAGTATGATCAAAGGATATATAAATATTGCAGATATCTCCAAGATTCCAGGTTAGCAGAATCCTAAGCAACACCATTAAGCATCTCATCCCAAACATGATGTGTGTGTGTGTGTGTGTGTGTGTTTGTCTGTGTGTTGAAAAGACATGAAAATGATGAAAAATACCACCATAGCTAAATGCTTAGTTTTGTCCTCTGTAGGCTCTGGTGCTTGGTAATCATGAGAGGTAATAACTTGAGCTTGACTTTGAAATCAATAAGATATGCATAGTTTGGCAAATGCTCCAAAAGATGACTCTCAAAGAGTCACACTCTTGCAGGATCGTTTCCCTTGGGTGTAGGCAGAACCCATGACTTACTTGCTCCTAACACACACACACACACACACACACACACACACACACACACACAATGCCTACCACATCTGAGCAGAGCAGAGTGGAGTGAGATATGACATGAGTACCCTGCCCTGCTGGCTCTGAAGAAGCAAGCTGCCATGTGGGTAGGGGACAGTGAGTGGCTTCTAGGAGTTGAGAGTCACAGCCAGTACAAAGTCAGCAAGAAACAGAAACTGCAGCTCCATAGCTGCAAGAAACTGACTGCTGCCACCAGCCACACAAGCTTGGAAGAGGACCCTGAGCCCTAGAAAGAGGCACAGCCAGCTGACACCTTGACTGTAGCCTTGAGATGACACCCTTGCAGAGTATTCAGGTAAGCCACACCTGGACTTCAGACCCAGGGATACTGTGAGATAATACATGCTTGTACTTTAAGTCACTAACTTTGTGGAAATCTGTTAAGTAGAGAAAACCAATACAGATGGGTAAGAAAAAAAAAAAAAGTATATTCTAGATATGTAGAGCTACGTGCCCTAAGATGCAAAGGTTAAAATAAGATTGACATATTCTTTATCTACTCATACATCGAACAAGTATTTCCTGAGTCCCTACTGTGTGCTAGAGCCTCATCCAGAAACCAATAGAGTTAAGAGAGCTTCAGTGACTCGCCCAGGGTTAAAAGTAGAAATGTGTGAGAAGAGGCACCTGGGTGGCTAAATGGTTAGCATCTGCCTTTGGCTCAGGGTGTGACCCCAGGGTCCTAGGATCGAGTCCCGGATCGGGCTCCCTGCATGGAGCCTGCTTCTCCCTCTACCTGTGTCTCTGCCTCTCTCTGTGTCTCTCATGAATAAATAAATAAAATATTTTTTTTAAAAAAGAAATGTGTAAGAATATAAGAATTATCTGGGGAAAATGAAGCCGTGTTTATAGGCCATCATGACTAGTAGGGTCTTTGAGCACTTAATTTCTGTCTTTTCGTATACCTCATTTTGAATTGTTCCCTTTGCATTACAGTTTAAGTTTTGTACAAGATCAGCCTAAAAGCACTCATTTTCCCTAGTATCCCAGGAAGCAGTAGAATAATTAAAAAACTAAATAACTGAGATTATCTTTGTGATATATTTAACTTCTAAAACAAAAGTACAATTTTTCTACTGTTTTCCCAGAGTGAGAATAGAATGTTGAAGTTGAACACAATAAATAGATCTTGAAGGAAAGAAAAACCTGTAAGAACGCAATACCAAATTGAGCCACCTGTCTTTCTCAATCTCCCTTTTTTAGTATAATCTTTAAGAAACACGTATATTTTTTAACAGTGAATGATAAACTTATTTCTTCATTAAACAACGTTAAGAACAATACATAGATTATTAATAGAATTCAAAGTTAAGACAACTGTTGATTTAATAACCCACAGATTTTTTTTTGTATCTTTGTGTTCCTACCATAAAGGTCTGTAATTCACTATTAAATACCATTAATTATGATGCCTTTCAGTGTTAACTATATTAAACTGGTTTAAAATTACAATCATTGAAAACAAACCGTGGTAGTTAATACTTAGTTGAGAACTGTTAAAGAAGCTTCAAGATGTGAAAAGAAGGAGGCTTTTAGGTACACATATATTTATAAATATGCTTTTATATGATACAATTTTTAAGATCATTGAAGTTGATACAAGTGAAGAATATATCTCAAGATGCCTGGGGTGGCTCAATGGTTGAGCCCTCAGGTCATGATCCTGGGGTCCTGGGATCGAGTCCCACATTGGGCTC
Organism: Vulpes lagopus; assembly: GCF_018345385.1. NCBI lineage: Eukaryota > Metazoa > Chordata > Mammalia > Carnivora > Canidae > Vulpes > Vulpes lagopus. Next base: position 3,162,182 of record NC_054838.1, on the reverse strand, counting down.
CTTGCAGGGAGCCTGCTTCTCCCTCTGCCTGTGTCTCTGCCTCTCTCTCTGTGCGTCTGTCATGAATAAATACAAAAAAATCTTTATATATATATATAATCAATAGTACAAAGCACTCAAAGAAAATCCATCTGTGGGTTTATATGTACTACATGGAGACCATATCCTGTAGTGTGGTGAAAGCTACGTGTCTTCAAGAGCCATATGTATATACACACAATTTTTTTAATAATCTTTAAAACAAAGATTAAAGTTCATTTGTTTAAGTTCTGTTGCATTAACAAAAATAAAATAGAAAAGGAACCAAATGATCATTAAAGGTTAAAATTCCTAAATCGGCCAATTTATACAACTGTGGGAGACTTCATCAAAGACTCTGAGAAGTCCAGGACTGTTTCAGGCAAACCAGAGGGCCAGCTATTTGCAGCCCTGAAATGGTCCTGGGTTAGTCCAATAAAGTCAAAATGTGTAACCACATACACCTGGATATGATCTTTGCTGATTAGATTACTGATAGAGTCAGTCTCAGACAAGTTTCTAAACTGTGCTGTGTAACTAGATACAATTGAGAAACTCTCAGATGAAAATTTATATAGTGTCATTTTCAATCAAAAGAAAATAATAAAACTAAGAATAGTATATATATATATATATATACACATACATGAGGTCACTCATATTATTTGTCATTTGGTGATGAATAGTCTTCCTCGAATATACACACAAAAATATTTTCCTCAAAAAGACTAGCACTGATTATTCTTCCTTTTTATCATCTTTCAAAGACCCATTTCATAGTGATCTGAATACCAAAGAAAGACCATCTGACAACTGAGGGAGATAGAATAGTGAATATAAGGGGTGTTTTTTTAGCATAACTTTTTTTTTACTTTAATCATTTCAGTTTGTTTAGTTACTATTGAATTAAAATTGAAATATTTTTCCTATAAGAAATTGTGAAATAAATTTATTTGTGTATTAAATGATTAGCACTGCAGCTTGAGGCTGCAAGCTTCCTTTTATGCAGCTTGGAATACCCATAATGTTACTTTCCCCGCATTCTCCTGATGCATTCCACTGCCTTTAGCTAAATAAACTACTAAGGCAGGTGGAGATACCAGAAAAGAGGTTAAATCTTATCCCTTAATTGGAGGGATGTCAAATAATTTTCTGCCATCTGATTGTATCATAATCATCAAGCACAATAGCTTTTGCATTTAATAGTGTAGCTTGTTTTAATGGTGTCCGAAGCATTCCTACTGTGCTCCACACTTTGAAAGCAACCTAGCATTTCCCAAGAGAAAAATGAATCAGTGAGAAAACCTTGGTGTCAGTGAAAGTAATAGAGAACAGCAACAACAATCACAAAATCGTGGCATAAACTATTCGGTAATGCCCAGAAACTCAACCTTTGGAGAGAACAGGCACAGAGGAGTAACAAATAACCACCCTTGCAAACATCAGTCAAGTCTTGACGGGGAAAGAAGCACAAGCCATCAGGGGCTCGCATACCGAGCTGTTCCCGTTGCTACTCTTCTTGTTGTACATTGGACTAGAACACAATGTCTAGACATGCTGGCTTTCCAGATTTTAGTATCACGCGTCTTGTGATGGAACAGAAAAAAAAGTGTATATTGTGTTTGGAAAAAAATAATACCCCATTGTAGCTGATAATGGCAAACTACCCCACTGTCCTCCACATGGTGCAGTTACAGATCCCTGTGGCAGTATTTCAATGCTATGGGTGAGCTCAGAGACCGTATCTCCCATAAGCCAATACGTTCATGAGTAAGAAAAGGCTGGAGTTCCTAGGTTGTCCTTGAGTCAGGCTGCCTAACTAATCACTTTGAATAGATTCCAATAAACAAACAAACAACTACTTTAGACTGTACCCAACACCTGTCTCCAAGGAGACTAAGATGAAAAATGAGAAAATGTATGGAAAGAGTGCCTGATTCAGGGCCAGACTCAGAATAAGTGATAATAAGTGATAACTCAGTGGGAGCTGTGACCTTGGAACATCTCTGAAAAGTCACAGCTTTTAGGTCTTGAAACTAAACTCCTGGGATGCCTGGGTGGCTCAGCGGTTGAGTGTCTGTCTTCTGCTCAGGGCGTGACCCCGGGGTCCGGGATCGAGTCCCACATTGGGCTCCCTGCGTGGGGCCTGCTTCTCCCTCTGCCTGTGTCTCTGACCCTCTCTCTGTATCGCTCATGAATAAATAAATAAAATGTTTTTAAAAAAGCAAAATAAAATAAACTCCTATTCAGGTAGACATATCATGGAGATGCTTTTCCACACCATGTAGGTCAAAATTAACAGTAGAGTTCCAGTTTTGCACCTTCTAAAACTCTATCATCAAATAACCTACATTAAAATACTTTAAAAAAAATACAGATGTTTTTTCCCCTGATATTGACTGACTGGAGAAACCAAACAGCTACCAGGTTGTTCCTGGGTAAACTCCTTGCTGCTGGTATTATTATTACTATTATTATTGTTATTGTTATTATTATTATTATTATTATTATTACTACAAATTCCAAAGAACTACAAGGCATAGTTTGTGCTTAGGCTTTACACTTTCATGAGAGAAATCCATGAAGATCAGTTACAATACCTGAAAAACTGAAAATCACAAATTAATTCATTCATCCAGCAGGCATTTGGGAAATAGAGATAGAAGTTTCAGGGAGACATGGTGATGCCGGAAGACAGTGCTCCATGAATATTTTCACATTTCTGCACGGTCTGGATTTATGAGTGAATAGCAAACATGCCTTGTAAGTTAGAGATCGTATATTGGTCTGGAGGGACTTAACTTCATATCCCTCCTGGAGCCATTTGCAGACTTCCAGGATAGAAGGGTCCTCTCCTCCCAGAAGGGTTGTGTTTTATGTTCCAAGGCAAAAAATACCTCTTTCTCTGGAGGAGAGGATGGGCAGATATGCCAGTGCCCTATACAAGCTGCTGAGTTTTATAATTTAGGGATTTCTCTTCCCCTGCAATACGTTGGCCCTTACAGGGTCATCCTGCGGAGAACTGGGAGTGGGGAGACGCAAGACGCTCTGTGAGTAAATGGTCTATTCTTCAATCCAGAGGTCTCTTGTATGTGTGTGTGTGTGTGTGTGTGCATTATACATGTGGATACACCATACGCACAATCCACAAACTACACACTACAGCAGGCTGACTTGTTAGCTGGAAAATTGCAAGTAGGATAACATGTTTGATTCCTCATGGTTTCAGACTTAGTTATTTACCTGCCCCAAAGAGCAGACATTTCAGTGGGGCTTATGGTTGCTAAACACGAATGTCAAAGTGGCCAAAAGACGAATCAAGATTCATCATGGATTCTAAATGTGTTGGCAGAAATAAACAGAAAAGGTATGGAAATTCAGAGAATGTAATAACTCTAGAAGTAATGGAAGTTTTTGGTTTTGTCAGTTTTTTCCCCTTAAGATTAAAAAAAGATCTGAGTGGAAAAAACAGTGAAAAGGGAAGAAGTCTTTCTTAATAATACAAAACAGCTTAACATTAAAGACAAGGAGGCAATGATTATATAGTTCATTCGGATAACACCAGATCATTAATTATGAAATAGGAGCAATGTTTGCAAAAGGGATGGAATTAATATTTCTTGAGTGTCTATGTGCCATGTGCTAGATACTTTACATATATTAACGACTTTAATCTTCACCCGATTCCGGTTTAGGACATTACAATTAACCACATTTTACAGATGAGGGAACTTAAATAATATGCCAACCAAGAGATAATGGAGAAACAGTGGAACTAGCATTCAAATCCATGTTTCCTGACTTCAAAATCTATGCTCTTTCCATTAGGCCACAGTGCTAAGTTCCTAATTATTAATAAAATAGACAAGATATTTCTAACAGTCTAGATTTTTCTGTTCTATGTTGACTGCATATGCATCTGTTACCTCTGCCACTCTGGGCTGATTTAAACTTAGTTTTATTTTTACACATAATGTTAAATTTTGGACAAGGCTCAAATAGAGGAAAGAAAATAAATATGTAGTGACCCTCAAGTTAACTCATGTGTTCATCAACACTCATGTGTTCATGTGATTTTTTGTTTAAATATTGGGTGATTTCATGTGAATGCTCTCTTCCATTGCCATGAAAAAAAGTCGGGGGTTATATAACATGAATACCCAAGGGAAAGGCAGCTTAAATGAATATCCAAGGAAAAGGACATTAATTAAAAAAAAATTACTTTATAAAAAATTCAGCCTACTACTATAATTATAAAAAAGTTGATCTTTTTTCAAAGAATATCAGCTGACTAGTATATAACTGAATTATGTAACTGATGAATAGACAAATGTGATACACCCATACAATGAACATAATTCAGTGACAAGAATAAATACTGATTTGTGCTCCCTGCATAAACCTCAAAAATATATTATGCTAAGTGAAAGAAGCCAGACCCAAAAGAATAAACTGTGGTGGCATTTATATGAAATGTCCAGCATAGGCAAATTCTTTGAAACCAAAAGTAGATTACTGGTTCCTAGAGGATGAGATGGAGGGGGATTGTAAGACATGGTGTGCCCTTAGGGATGATGAAAATGTTCCGAATTAGATACTGATGATGATGACATGGCTTTGCAAATATACTAAAAACCACTTAATTGTATACCTTAAAACAGTGAATTGCATGCTACGTGAATTTTATTTTAATTTTTAACAGACTAAGTAGTAACAAATATCTGGTGCACAGATTACAAATACTCTCTTCTATGTCCATGGGAGACATCACTAACCTCTCCCAACAGTCTACTTTCCTAAGCCTGACACTGCTTCCTATTTGTTCTCAATATAGTAATTGATGCAGGTCAACAAATCACTTAGAGAATCTGTGTTGATACCTACTAGTTATCCCTGGATGAGTTTTTCTCTAAAGCATCTTCCAACCCAAGAATATAACTGCAGCATGAATCTGTACTGGAATTCCATATAACTCCAGAGTACATGTTTAATTAAGATAACTATTAACCTGGAAAACGCAAGGTAATGGTGAAATTTCTCAATGCTAGAGTTTCCAGTGAACCATAAAATGTCCAATATCGTGCTCAGAACAGTGAGGATGTATAAAAAAAAGTGTACCGTACGTCTTTGATTCTTTTATATCTTATATTATTTTTGCAGCAACCCATTTGCTCCGTTTGTAGTTCAGGAGATGAAAGGTAAATCACACTTTTAAGTTAGAAGCACAATGTAAATAAATGTAATTCTGCATTTAGGGTACCATCAGAGGAAGACCTATGAGCCCACAGGGCAGCCCTTCTGATTACTTTCCACAAAACACTCTTTCTATACTGGCTTTATCCATAATTGCTTCTTCCAGCAAACATTCTATAGTTGCTGGAAATGCTTTGCCCCGTGTCGCTCAATTAAAAGAGTTTCACTTCATTATTTTCTCACCAACATGTTTTCTACCATCTACATGCATTCACCTCCTTTACCACCCATGCCTTCTCTATTACATTATCTTTGTTTGTCTTCCAGGTATTTGAGAGATCATACTTGACATAGACTAAAGTAAAATATAAAGACAAAGAACTTAAGAAGGACTTCTTGAGTCTTCAAAAAGGAAGGATGTTAGCATTTGGAAAATGTCCTGTGATAACTGTAGCTGGGTTATGTGCTTTGCATTACAGTCTCTTATCCACCTTCTAAATGGATTATTGAACTTAGGTCGGAATCACCTAATGTGAAATCCAAGTGTTTCCATTTCCCCATATTTAAGTGGAAACCAATAAAATTGCATGGCATTAGAGTAAACCCAAAAGAATCCATTATTATTGACCACAGGGGGTGCAAATTGCATAGATAAGATGAGATTTGGAGTATAATAGCCAAGGAGGCAATTACACATTCAAAACATAATATTCACAGACAAAGTCTTTAACAGCACTCTGCAAAGCAAGGCCATGTGGCCAAGAAGGCTAAAGACTCTTGTTTCTCTCATGGATTTTTCTCCTCTTTATTGAAAGCTAAGATTAAAATATATACATATATACATATATATTTCAACATATAATGTTGAAAACACTACCCAGTCCTTGTGTGCAAGGTCTACATTCCTCAGAGGGAAATATTCTAATCCATGCATGGTATCGATCACTTAGAATGTATACCCTGGTGTGTTTGGCTATTGGGATTGCCGCTATAAATGCCACTAAGACAGTCACTGCCCTCAAGTATCTCAAGAGATGTGTGTTTCTGTAATGGGGTATGGGAGTGTCACATGTCTTCAACCATCCATTACGCAAGCAAGGCACAGGCTTCTTTTCATTTTCACTCTATAACTGAAGCAGACTTAATATATCAGCAAATCATTTAAAGAAAAACTGTTTTTCCTCTGTTAAAAATAATAGCATACAGGGTTTGCCACAACTTATGAAAACAAATCTAAATAGCACCACCACCTTTGTGAATAGGAAGCAGCCAACTCAAAATTTCCTTATTAGTAGGGACGAAGTGCATGGTCTGTGCTGGTGAACAGGCCCGGGTCAGAGCTGGTGTTGGCTGGTTTTCCTCCGGATTGCTCCATCTAAGCCACTGCCTTCACCTTGCTACTAACGCCAACAAATCAGTGTCTCCTTGAATGCCAGGGTGTGTCCTCCAAGACTTTATCATGTCTAATCTTTTATAAGCTCTTCATAAGCTCCTTTTTGGACTTCTTATTTTTTGTACATCACTACATCTTTCATTAATCCAACTTGTTTCTCTACCAGAAATTCTGTTAACGTGTATTGTGATCATAAACATTATAGAAATGCAGCTAGCCTGACAGAATGATGAAGCCTTCAGGCGCTGAAATGAAGTTTCATATATTTGACTAGACAGGATGAACGAATTCTTCTTTTTTTATTTTTAAACAATGAAACCAACAGAAAGGAATCAACTACCTCTTCTCATTTTTTTTTTCCCATAACCATGTGGCTTTTCCAGCATTTAGATCACCTTGAAAAACCCAGTGTCTGTAGAATTCATTCTGTCCTCGTCTAATATGTGAGGAGTGGCAATAAATATTGAAGTAGAGATAATTATTTATAGTTAAACTTTCAAATAACTTCCTGTGCTGGTCCCTAAAATTACTAGCCGTTGCTATTTTACAGAGGTGATAAATTTACTATCACTGAGCCAGAATTGCTATTTTTCCTTCTTATCCTTTCCACCAACCTAAATCTTAATGACTTTTAAGAACTACTCAATTTCTATCCTTACAAAGAGCTACTTCTGATCATTTTAGTTCTCATCAGAAGTGTAGTGATTTATAGCTTTAGCTCTGGAGGCAGACAGACCTGGACGGAAGCCCTGATTTCCTCTTTCACTAGCCGTGTGATGTTGGCAAGTTGATTAACATTTCTCATCTCAGTTTCCTCACATGAACGATGAGGATTCTCTCCACTTACTTTTCATAGCGTTGAACATAGAGGAGTGCACGGCTGACGAGGAGTACTCGGATTATCACTGCACTGCGATCGTCCCAATGCTTACACTCAAACTATATTGCTTCACTCCTATCACTCTTTAGGCCTTCTGGTTTTTTTCTTTTTAATTCTGCATACATTTGTACTTTATTTAACTATTTTTTGACATCATCAAAGTCAGGAACCGAATTTATGTATGTATTTGTTGTGTAGAGGGTATAAGTGATTGGGCAATAAATAGGATCAGGAATCTGGTTACTATGAAGAGATATCCTTTCACAGTAAATTAAAAGGCACTTTTTGACTAGAAGAATGAGAAAGATAGGGCGAGGAGAGAGAGAGGAAAGAAGGGAGGGAGGGAGGTGGAGAGGGAGAGAAGGGGGAAAAGAAACAGAGGCACTTGCGTGTACATACACACATACGAAAAACAAAAGAAAAGATGACTAAAAGTACTGCATTTCCCTTCCTTGGAAAAATAGACTGAGCTGTAGGTTTTACAGTGTGTGAAGAAGGTCATGTCATCCGAAGGATTCTGTGAATAAAATTCAGTTTATAAATCTCAGAAGCAGAGAAAGAACAGCAAACTTGGAATTCACCCTGCGTTAGGGTGACTGTGGCAGACTGTAAGGTAGTCAGAACACTACCCTTTCCTTTATCTCACACCAAGGTAGTTAGAATATTAATGTTACCATTATCTAGTCACCACAATTAATAATTGTAGAAAGAGATTTTATGCTTACACACCCACTAAATTAATGTTCTTTAAAAACGTCAAATGCATAAATGTGATTGTGTGATAAAATTACCAGTTTGGTCAATTAGTTCATTAAGTCATTTCCACTCACTTTCTGTGTATGTGTGTGTTGTACAGAGTCAAAGCTGGAATTCAAACACTGTATTTTTTCATGATATCAATACACAAAAAATTCATTTTTTATGTTGTTTTAGTTTCCTTAAAATCTGCAGGAGAAGAAAAACAAAACAAACAAAAAAGCTCAAGTTAAATTGTTCATATATTTTCGATTTCCACTTTGAGTTTTTGCAGGAAAGACCCATTTCAGCAATGAGATTATAGCCATCTGTTTTTAGTCCAGAAGTCCATTTTTTTCAGTGAGATGATACCATTTTGATCTTAGAGCCCAATGCTGTGGATTTTTTTTTTTGTATCCCTTTCATCCTTGTCTGAAGGACTTTCAAATGTCAAAATAACCTTATATTTGGTTAAGTAATACTTGTTTGGCCCTTAGAAAAGTGGTCTACTAACTTCTATCATTCAAAAAAATATTGATGGAGACCTTACTATGAGCCTTGAACTATTCTAGGATACCAGATATATCAGTCAACAAAGGAGATAAAAGATCCAAGTAATAATAGAGCTTATATTCTAGCAGGAGCAGATTCATAATAAACAATAAACATAATAAACAAACTATAGTATTTGTTAAAACTTAAGTGTTATGGAAAGAGAAAAGTAGAGTAAGTGAAGAGGCACATAACAGTTGTAATTTTAAATCGGTAGTCAGTGAAGGGCCTTATTTAGAAGTTTAATTTGAGCTCAGACTTGAAGACACTGAAAGGTGAGTCCAGTGGATTATCTGGGAAGAACATTCCTAGCAGAGGATTAACATCAGAGCAGAAGCCTGAAAGCAAAGCATACTGGAATTTTCAAAAAGCAACAAGGAAGACCGTGTCTAGAACAGATTAGACAAGGGGGTGAATAGTAGAAAGTGTGACCAGAGTGGCAAGGGGTTGCCATGTGAAATTTGTAGGGCATTGCAATGAATTTGACGATATATCCATACAGGTCCTTGTCGATTGAATTCCTTAATTTTAATGGTGAGCTCCGTCCCATGCCAAGACATGTTGTGTATAAATGAAGACCCAGTACGGAAGGTGCAGTTGCAGAAGAGGTAATAGTTTTCTTCTACATTGTTAGTCAGTATTTTTCCTCTTATGTGGCCTGTACTTTAGAGGGTTACTTATCTTTAGTGAACTAGGTGGATTCAGATTGATCACAGAGGGGAGAAAGCACACAGTCTTTTGCCAGTATGTGCTTAGAGGAAAAAGAAAAGTTTCAGAAAAGGGAGAAAAGGGGATTTCTGTTGTATCTAAGTGATTTCCATCACAGTTTACTAGGGTAAAGGGCTTCATATATGTTTGAGAGAAATGAGGGAAAACAAGCGTAATTTTGCTGTCAGAGTATATCCTGCTATAACCCTCAAGAAAAAAAGATAGAGGAAGGGTCTTGGCTTTTATCTCAGCATATATTCTCAGTTTCATGATAACGTTAATAAAAAACTCTTGCATCACTTAGATCTATAGCAATCAACCCACACTGTAGGAGGTAATCACGGTGAGGATTGCTGTGAGGATACGAGATAAGCACGAGCTATGCAAGATGACTAGCATATTAGCTTACCAATGGCATAGGAGACTGTTATGTCAATGGTTACTTTCCCCTGGAAGCTATTTTCAGATTCTACCTTCCAAACTTTCTCCTCCGTCTTTCCTGTATTCTGTTTCCTAGACCCTCTCCGCTGGATGTCAGTGTTATTTGCACTTGGTTCAGTTCTATGCACAACAATCAAAAGTGCCGATCCCATAACTGGACTCCAGCCTGGGTAGGAACAATATTGTTCTTCTCTTCTCCATCCCCATCACAATTCTACCAAGGAAGACTAGAATTTATTTTAAGATAGTTAACTGAGGGGCACCTGGGTGCCTTAGTTCGGTTAAGCATCCAATGCCTGGTTTTGACTCAGGTCATGACCTCAGGGTCGTGAGATCAAGCCCTGTGTCAGGGTGGGAAGGTGGGGGGTAACTCTGCACTCGGTGGAGAGTCTGCTTCTCTCTCTCTGCCCTGCCCCTGCTCACACTTGCTCACACACTCTCTCTAATATAAAATAAATAAGGAAAGAAAAAAATCTTTAAAAAAATATATATGGTTATAGTTACTCATTAAATCAATGTGATCAATTCAGAGAGGAAAGTTTGGGATGCCTGGGTAGCTCAGTGGTTGAGTGTTGGCCTTCGGCTCAGGGTGAGATCCTGAGCTCCAGGATCAAGTTGCGCATTGGGCTCCTTGCAGGGAGCCTGCTTCTCTATCTGTGTCTCTTCCTCTTTCTCTCTGTCTCTCATGAATAAATAAATAAAATCTTTAAAAGAAAATTTAGACAGCAAAGTTAGAGGATGCTAATTAAAGAAACACCAGAATCACTTTCCTCAACTGACATGTTTACATCTTGATAAATTTGCCATTCTCTACTTCACTTGGGCAGAATATTAAAATGACAATAAACACACAAACTTATTCATTTTTTTTAATTCACCAATCACTTGTTGAACACTGACTAGGTCCTAGACATTGTCCTAGGTATGGGATATATTAATGTACAAGTTAAAGAATGTCCTTGCTTCATGAAGTTTCCTTCCGATACTGAAAAAAAAGAATAATAAGTCAACTAATCTTCAGCATTAATAGGCATCATGAGGAAAATGTCAGTAACTTAGAAGATGATGGCTGAAGGGGGGAGAGGATTGAGTGGACCTCTTCAGATGGGGTGCTCAGGAAGTCTCGCCTTGTCTGCCCGTGTCCTTGAACCTTGAAGACACAGAAGATCCAGCCACATGTAGAATGGGGGAAATAGTAGTCCAGACAAAGTTAGAAAAAAAAAAAAAAGAACATCTTGAGATTGAAGAGTCCTTGGAGTGTTGATGAAGATGGAAATGTCAGTGTGGTTGACTTGGTGGAGGGTGGGGGTCAGAATATACTTGGGATAAAAGGAGAGTAGAAGGTCGAGTTTTAATCATAAAGCACATGGTAACACAATACTTCACTGTAGAAATCAAGCACAAATATATAGAAGAAACTAAAAGTGAGAAAAAAAAATGAAAGAGAAAAGAAGGAAACAACCATGGAGAGAACTGATAGGATTTCAACAGATATTCCAGTTTCTGTCTAAGTATTTTGATATTTCTGTTCTCTAATTCAAATTATGTTTTTTCTATTTCTGCTACCTCTTTCATTGTATGCAATTTGGGGATCAAAGACTCCTCGCATGTTCCCTCCCACATTCTCACCGTTCTATGCCTCTACATTTTGCACATCCATGAGACACAGAGCTTCTTAACTCTCCTCAGGATCTCCTAGTTTAACACTGTAAATATGGAGTACCAGTCATGTACCAGGCCTAAGCTGAGTTGCTTGGGCCCTAAAAATGTGCATTCAGGGGTGCCTGGGTCAGTCAGTTAACCATTTGACTCTTGATTTCCACTCAGGTCACGATCTCAGGGTCTTAAGATCAAGCCTTGGGTGAGGTTCCAAACTGACTGTTGAGTCAGCTTGAGATTGTCTCTCTCCCCTCTCCTTCTTGTCCCCACATGTTATAAATTAATTAATTAATTAATATATATTTTTTTTAAATGTGTGAGACACCATCCCTCCCTTTAGAAGCCTGATGTCTACTTATTTATCTCTTTCTTACAGGCATAACCCTTGCTTCAGACTCTACCGATCTTAGAATGAGTTAGTGGCCTGGACTTCACATCTCTCTGATTTCGGCCGAAAGGATGGGCAAAGATGGTATTGGCTTTATCAGATCATTAAGGACGTAATTATACTGTCAGAGTTGTGAGGGAGAAAACTCTAGATAGGCATGGACTTTATCAACATATGACATCCAAATAAAATATGAAAACTATTATAATAAAATAGTTGATTTAATCTGTCACTTATTTTTACTAGTTCCTTTTGGACTTGTCTCTGAAGAATGTTTATTTTCCTTAGATAGTTACTATAGAGCCAGGGCAATAATGGGAAAGGACAGAAAGATTTTATATACTAGGCTTGAAATTTCAGGACTACGTACTCTGCCTTCCAGATACTCACAATTTTGATCTTACAGAGAGAGTGTAGCATTCGATATTCTTTTAAGCTGAAGGTTGTTCACCCCCTCACTCCATCCTTGCTTTCAGCATTATAAGATTTTCTAAGTAATAAAAAGTGAGATGACAGGATCATAAATTCTAAGATGTAGAAAGGCTCTTAAAGGTCGTATTGCCTACGTTTTAAGAGTTGGATGAATATCTTCTATACCATAAAAATTCAACATACTTGGCTGAAAGTTGGCCAAAAAATGGGTGATCAAATTTCACTCTTACAACTCGTGCTGGAAGTCAGTCACTAGACAAATGGCTTCTCTGAGAACTATTAAATTGTTTTAATGTGGTCCTTATCCACATCTCGCCAGCATGATATAATCACCATGACAGCTTTGTTCTAAAATTTCTGGGTAATGCAATCTAACATAAACAAAACGTCAGACACTGACTATAAATTGTAGGCTATAGGAAGATAATCCTACCCCAAATCTTTTTTTTTTTTAAGTTAGAAATAATACCGTTCTTTAAAAGATAAATGGGGAGATCAATATATAACTGGGCAGTCACTAATCTACTTTCTATCTCTATGGATTTTCCTATTTTGGACATTTAATATAAATGGATCACACGGTATGTGGTTGTCGAGTGGTGTGGTCCGATGAGAGATGAAATGATTACTCAGAGTCCAATATTTTGGAACAAAGAGAGGCCCGAGGGGCTACACCACCAGGTGCTGCCAAGCAGTGCAGGCACTGAGATGAGGCCCAGAGTCTGGGTTGGCTCCTGGTTTTATTATCATAGAATGAAAAGTATGTGGAAACAAGGGAGGAAAAACAACTCAAGAAACCAATCATGGTGGGGGGGACGGGGGGCAGCAGGGAATCTGCACGCGTCTCAGGGGAGCATACCCCAGGGGGCTGCAGGGGACCAGAGAACTGGCCTCAGCAGGCCTGGCGACCTTATCCACCATCACTGCTGTCTTCAGCACGGACCGATGGCAGGAATTACTGGCTCTGCCACACTCACAGAGCTGGTGCCATTTATGCCTGTGCCTCTTACTGTGGCTTTGACCCGCTGAGGTCTTGCTCTTCCACATGTGGTCTTGTGTCAATGGCTTCTTTCACTTGGCTTAATGTTTTAAAGGCTTATCCTTGTATGGTAGATCAGTGTTTCAGTCCTTTTATTATCAAATAATATTTTATCCAATACTATTCCACTGTGTGCTTATATTCTGTTTTATTTATCCATTTATCAGGGGATAGACACTTTGTTTGTTTCCTCTTTCTGGCTATTATGAGTAATATTGCTATAAACATGTATGTGCGTGTTTCCTCGTGGGCATATGTTTTTATCTATCTCGGGTACACACCTAGGAGTGTTTTCATTTATCTTGAGTATATACCTAGGAATTGCTGGGAAATGGAATAAGTCTATGTTTAATCAGTTAAGGAACTGCCAGATTGGTTTCCAAAACTCCCACATCAGTTTATATTCCCAACTGCAAAGAATGAGAATCTTCTAATTTTTCCACATCCTTACCAACAATGATTATTTTTCAGTCTCTTAAATTCTGTGGCTTTAGAGACAAGCTTTGGGACTGAATTAATGCTTTATTATTATTTGATTCACAAAAGTTGCTTTCCGTAAGGACAATCACAGGCAATTAGGATCTTGTGTGTGTGCCTGTGTGTGTTTCAATTTAGATGCAAAAAGACAAAGACAAATTGACACAAAGGAGCCATAGCCCCACCTCCCAGAAAAACTTTGAGGATGTCAGTGATGAGTTTTTAAAGAAAATAGAAAATTACACTATGAAAAGTAAGTGAAAGCCCTCCTATCAAATATCAGTACCTTTATCTCAAAAGCATTCCCTATTAACATTTAGTGTTTTTTTTTGCTTTCAGAAGCTTCTGGTGTGTATACAACATGTATACGTAACACAGTCACAAGCACATACCTGTGTTTTTCTCTTTTTGTACAAAACAGATCATGCTTTGCATATTCTAATTTCCTTTTTTTTGACTCAGTAATATTTCTTCAAATTGATATTTTAAATCAATACAGAATGACCCAGATCACGTTAAGCAGCTAAATAGCCATTCATCGTAAGACTATATCATATTTGATTTAACCTATTATATATTGATGGACATCTTGGTTGTTTTAAATGGTTTATTGAAACAAAGACTGTGACAAGAAAATCCTTGTGCCTATGTCCTGGTAACTGTTTGAGAATATATCTGAAGAAGAAATTTCTTTCAGTGGGAATTGGCAGGCAAAAAGATATGAGGGTTTTAATTGTAGATACATAAAACTAAATTCTTCGTCCACATACATTGTCTCAATTTACAGTCCAACTAAAAGCTTCCCACACCCTTCCTTTCCCACATATCAAGAGATCTTTGTGAAGTTTGTAGCTAGCTTTTAGAGGTTTATGGAACCTGCAGTAACACATACTGAACAGGAAATAGTGATACTTCTATAACGAAAAAAAAAAATGGGAGCAAATCCTCTGTTTTTAGGGGGTTTTTTGGTGTTAAGATGTATAAGTTCTTTATATATTTGAGATATTAGCCCCTTACTGAAGGTATCGTTTGCAACTATCTTCTCCCATTCAGTAGGCTGCCTTTTTTGTCATTTTCCTTTGTGGTGCGAAACCTTTTTATTTTGATGTAGTCCCAACAGTTTGGTTTTGCTTTTGTTTCCCTTTGCCTTCGGAGACATATCTTGAAAAATGTTGGTATGACTGATGGCAAATAAATTACTACCATATGATTTTACTGATATGTGGAATCCAAAAACAAACAAACAAACAAAAAACAACACTAAACACAGGAGTGAAGAAACAAAAGGTGAAATCACACCTTTAACTACAGGGAACAAAGTGGTGGCGGCCAGAGGATAGAGGAGTGGGATTATGGGCAAAATGCACAAAGGGACATGGGAGCTACAGGCTTCCAGTTATGGAATGAGTAAGTCACCGGAATAAAAGGCACAGCCCAGGGAACATAGTCAATGACACTGTGATAGCATTTTGCATGGTAGCACATGGGAGCTATACCAGTGGTGAGCAAAGCTTACATTTAGAGATGCTGAGTCACTAGGTTGTACACCTGAAACTCATATAGACTGTATGTCAACTATACTCAAATGTTTTTAAAAAAATAATTAAATTAAAAATACAAAAATTTAAAAATAGGAGCAGAAAGGTAAAAACGCCAGAGTAAAGGCTTTTATTAAATTTGACTCGAGAACAAGAGGAATTTACAATTTTCATTTAATGTCTTCATAAGATTTGTGGATTAATCAAGAGTGAGTAATTTATCTTCTATTTTGACTTTTAGTTCTACACTTTGTTAAATTATTTTCGAGCTCCAGCTGATTTGCACGTTGACCCAAAAACACTTCCATGGATTAAACAGCCATTCCCCAAATAAGTGTCTTTCCATAATTGAAGTGCGTTAAAGGGTTAGGCAGTCAACCCAGAAATACGAGGAAAGAGCCATGGTGAATACAATAAATGCACATCTGGGGAATTAGACTTCCCACCCAGGTGAGTAACCCTAGTAAGTCCCTTTTCCCGCTGGTCCTCAATTTGTCTATTAGAAGATATAGTTGATTCCCATGACTCCTTGTTCTTACTATGAATCTCACACTGAGAAAGGATATTCAGAATTAGACTTTTCAGCCACAGAGAACTGCCCTGTGTACTCACCAGCCCTACTGCCACCACTGCCACCACTGTCATCTTTTATATATAAATTAAACGTAAGACTGTACTGCCTTTGATGGTACAAAGGGCTGGCTTTCCACCGAGGGCTGGCTTCTTGACAAGATTTCCACTATACACGGATTTTGATCCTTCTAACATCTCATAAGATATTCTCTCTCGCTCTTTGTCTCTTTTATGGGGGGGGGGGAACTAACACATTAGGAGCCATACTTCTAAAGATGATGGAGGTGGTATTACAACTTGGGTCTATCTGACTTTGATTCCTTGAAAATCTGGAGCGTGTTGAGACCCCACCTCACCGATCTCTGTTCTGCCTCAAAAATCAACCCAAAAATTTCAGAACATGTGTCTACTCATATGAGGACCTGTCCTCCCCAGCTCTTCAAGAATTTAATAGGTAGTGATTCAACAAATTTAGAAATGGAAGAGAGATACGTAGTCACAGACAGCTAGCAAAATTAGCTGGGGTGGCTCTAGTCCACATTTCTCAGGGGTGTGAGTTGGCCTCCATGTAAGAACCAAAATATGCAGGAGCCTTTCCTTCAGCCAGAAGAAATAAAACTTAGGGAAGATTTCCCCACTTGTTCAATGTATCCTTTCACCTTCTGCTTTATATCACAAGTGACAGGGAGGCATATTTGCTTGTGATCAAATAAAATTATGTCCTGGGCTGGTTAATCTTGGGAGGCTTGTTACTCAGATGTTACACTATATTATTTATCAGGTATGTTATTTATCTTTCCAGGAATTACTATTGATGGGATAGGGATAATTTAAGTGGAAGGTCTATAATTTAACTTCTCATACCAATATCCCTTTCTCACTGCCTTTTCATGTCTCACCCTTATTTTGCTAGTCTCTTGATTTATGTTTTCTTGCAAACATTGCAATTTATTACACTGTGAAGCAACTGTCCGTGTTACTTATGTTACGTACTCAGAATTATTGTCTTTTAAAAATCATTATTCAGGGAAAATGTAACCTGTTTTGTTCCCCGACGACCTTTTTAAATGGTAGTTTTTAAACTTTCCTGTTTCAATTTTACTCTGCCTCTTAAACATGTTAAGCCTAGTTAATAAGGCAACTTTATCAGAAGAGCTTCCAGTATCACAGAAAAACTCAACACACTCTAGGAATTTTGTACAATACTCCTAGAGATCTTCCAACTATCTGGCATCCTGTCGTGATGTGTCACTCACTTGAGTAGATGTAACAAGGCCGCACGTGCATATATCAAGTGAATCTTTTATTTTATTTATTTATTTTTTTTAAGTGAATCTTTATTTTATTTATTTATTTTTTTTAAGTGAATCTTTTAAAAAAAAGAACTCTGACAAGCAGTTCATAATTACCAAATGTCAGATAAGGTTTACATGTAATCTACATTTGGTGCTAAAATCTGAAAAGTTAAATGAATGCAAAATGATAAGTTCACATAATAAATGCAGTTAAAATGTTCACCTCTGAGAGTAACAATAATGCGTACAAATGTGCATGTCAAAGAAATGTAAATAAATGTATATGGAGGCATTATTTTTACACCAACAGATTGGAAACAAATATATAATTATAGTACCCATTGCTAGCAAGATGCAGCAAAACTGGGGCATAACTATACTACTTAAGGCATTGTAAAGTGGCAAAATTAAAAAAAAAAAAAAGGTAATATGTAACCATGCTTCTTTTTTTATTTTTAAAGGATTTTATTTATTTATTCATGAGAGATACGGAGAGAGAGAGAAGAGAGAGAGGCAGAGACACAGGCAGAGGGAGAAGCAGGCTCCATGCAGGGAGCCCGACGTAGGACTCGATCCCGGGTCTCCAGAATCACACCCTGGGCCGAAGGCCGCGCTAAACCACTGGGTCACCCAAGCTGCTCTGTAACCATGCTTCTAATTACATCATATTTCGTTCCCAGGGAATTAATTAATTCATTCATTCATTCATTCATTCATTCATTCATTTTTCCCCAGGGAATTTATTCAACAATTGCAGCTCAATAGAAGGAGAGAGTTTAAAGCACAGAAGTGCTCTCTAGTGTATCATTATATTCTCCCCCATCATGTCAATCATTATTACATCAATCAACAATTATTACATATGCTTTATCACACACGTTACATTAATTCTCTGGGGCTCCCCTGCTTTCATTTCTGCCCTGAGGTTGCCTGATCCTCACAATCCTTCCCCACTGAACAAGGGTATAGAGCATCCCCAGACTCCCAGAACCAAGGGTTCTCGGCTGAGGAGGCTGTAGCCTCCTGGGCCTTTTTTCTCCTTGTGTTTTTTGGGTTTCTTGCCAACTCTGGTCACCAGCTCGTCCTCTCTGGGGTCTGGGTAGGTCTTCACTCTTGAGGAAGGGGGCATGGCCAAAGGCAGTAAGGACTTTCTCTTCTTTTTTCTTCTCCTCACCGTGGAACTCAGATGAACCAAGAACCTGCTTCCTGGGGCTGGACAACTTCTCTGTCCGTCCAGCACGTAACACAGTCTCAGGTTCTAGGCATTCCTCACAGAGGGTGCTGTGGCCCTTCTTTTCCTTCTTTTTCTTCACTAGAGGCATCTCAGATGCCTGCTCTAGGACCACACTCTTCGAGGGGGATATGGGACAGATCTCTCTGAAATAGTTAAAACACACACAGTTCTGGATGTGTACTCTGCTGTGAAGTGGCTGGAAGGGAGCAGAGGCCAACGGGGGGCTGGTAGGGGAGGTTGTCTCCACTAGGTAGGAGATTTTTAGAAACTCCCCAACCTCTTCCAAAGGAAACTTTGGCAGCAAGGGGAGATGATGCCCTTCCCCTTCCTGAGAGTGAGGAAAGGAAGTGAAACTGCCCCCGGGACCAACTTTCCCATCTGGGTTAGAATTTGACCTCTCTCTTCTTCCTCTCTCCACTACATGAGGCAGGGGGCCCTGAGCCCCTCAAGCTGCCTGCACAACCCCACCTTTGGCTGCTGGTGACTCTCAATCTGCCAAATGCGCTGCAGCCCATTTTCTCCCAATTACAGCAAGACTGTCAGCCTCAAAAAAAAAAAAAAACAAAAACAAAAACAAAAAAAACACTGTTTAAAACTGAGTATTGATGGGAGCCTTTCCCCTAAGATCAGGAACAAGACAGGGATGTCCACTCTCACCACTGCTGTTCAACATAGTTCTGGAAGTCCTCGCCTCAGCAATCAGACAACAAAAAGACATTAACGGCATTCAAATTGGCAAAGAAGAAGTCAAACTCTCCCTCTTCGCCGATGACATGATACTCTACATAGAAAACCCAAAAGCCTCCACCCCAAGATTGCTAGAACTCATACAGAAATTTGGTAGCGTGGCAGGATACAAAATCAATGCACAGAAATCAATGGCATTTCTATACACTAACAATGAGACTGAAGAAAGAGAAATTAAGGAGTCAATCCCATTTACAATTGCACCCAAAAGCATAAGATACCTAGGAATAAACCTAACCAAAGAGGTAAAAGATCTATACCCTAAAAACTATAGAACACTTCTGAAAGAAATTGAGGAAGACACAAAGAGATGGAAAAATATTCCATGCTCATGGATTGGCAGAATTAATATTGTAAAAATGTCAATGTTACCCAGGGCAATTTATACGTTTAATGCAATCCCTATCAAAATACCATGGACTTTCTTCAGAGAGTTAGAACAAATTATTTTAAGATTTGTGTGGAATCAGAAAAGACCCCAAATAGCCAGGGGAATTTTAAAAAAGAAAACCTTAGCTGGGGGCATCACAATGCCAGATTTCAGGTTGTATTACAAAGCTGTGGTCATCAAGACAGTGTGGTACTGGCACAAAAACAGACACATAGATCAATGGAACAGAATAGAGAATCCAGAAGTGGACCCTGAAATGTACGGTCATCTAATATTCGATAAAGGAGGGAAGACTATCCATTGGAAGAAAGACAGTCTCTTCAATAAATGGTGCTGGGAAAATTGGACATCCACATGCAGAAGAATGAAACTGGACCACTCTCTTTCACCATACACAAAGATAAACTCAAAATGGATGAGAGATCTAAATGTGAGACAAGATTCCATCAAAATCCTAGAGGAGAACACAGGCAACACCCTTTTTGAACTTGGCCACAGTAACTTCTTGCAAGATACATCCACAAAGGCAAAAGAAACAAAAGCAAAAATGAACTATTGGGACTTCATCAAGATAAGAAGCTTTTGCACAGCGAAGGATACAGTCAACAAAACTCAAAGACAACCTACAGAATGGGAGAAGATATTTGCAAATGACATATCAGATAAAGGGCTAGTTTCCAAAATCTATAAAGAACTTATTAAACTCAACACCAAAGAAACAAACAATCCAATCATGAAATGGGCAAAAGACATGAAGAGAAATCTCACAGAGGAAGACATGGACATGGCCAACAAGCACATGAGAAAATGCTCTGCATCACTTGCCATCAGGGAAATACAAATCAAAACCACAATGAGATCCCACCTCACACCAGTGAGAATGGGGAAAATTAACAAGGCAGGAAACCACAAATGTTGGAGAGGATGCGGAGAAAAGGGAACCCTCTTACACTGTTGGTGGGAATGTGAACTGGTGCAGCCACTCTGGAAAACTGTGTGGAGGTTCCTCAAAGAGTTAAAAATAGACCTGCCCTACGACCCAGCAATTGCACTGTTGGGGATTTACCCCAAAGATTCAGATGCAATGAAATGCAGGGACACCTGCACCCCGATGTTTCTATCAGCAATGGCCACAATAGCCAAACTGTGGAAGGAGCCTCGGTGTCCATCGAAAGATGATGGATAAAGAAGATGTGGTTTATGTATACAATGGAATATTCCTCAGCAATTAGAAACGACAAATACCCACCATTTGCTTCAATGTGGATGGAACTGGAGGGTATTATGCTGAGTGAAATAAGTCAATCGGAGAGGGACAAACAGTGTATGTTCTCATTCATTTGGGGAATATGAATAATGGTGAAAGGGAATATAAAGGAAGGGAGAAGAAATGTTGGGAAATATCAGGAAGGGAGACAGAACATAAAGACTCCTAACTCGGGGAAACGAACTAGGGGTGGTGGAAGGGGAGGAGGGCGGGTGTTGGAGGGGAATGGGTGACGGGCACTGAGGTGGACACTTGACGGGATGAGCACTGGGTGTTTTTCTGTATGTTGGTAAATTGAACACCAATAAAAATTAATTAAAAAAAAAACTGAGTATTGAGTCTCCGGTTCTTTGACCACCTTCTTCTTCTTCTTCTTTTTTTCTCTGGGAGCCCAGGGTCTCCTGGTGGGTTTTGGTGATCATTTCCATAGGCCAATCTTCCCCACCTCTCCCTTTCCAGAAGGTTTTTAATTTACTTTGCCCAGATGCATCAGAGAAATCACTGCCTATGGCGGCTACAGCCTTATGAAATGTATTTCTTAAATAATAAGATTTGAAAGTTGAAAGGACTCCTTGATCTGTGGGCTGGAGAATGAATGCTGTGTTAGCAGGCATGAAAGTAATATTAATCTCACTGGACATCTCCATCAGAGCTCTTGGGTAACCAGGTGCATTGTGAGTGAGCAGAAATACTCCGAAAAAAAATTTTTTTTTCTGAACAGTAGGTCTCAGTAACGGGCTTAAAATACTCAGAAAATCATTTTGTAAACAGATGTGCTGTCCTCCAGGCTTATCAATCGGCCTAATTTCAATTAATATTTTTGTGTCTTGGGGAATAGAAAGTTCCAAGGAGAGGAAGAGAGAGGGGAACAGCTAGTCACTGGCACAAATAGAACACACACGTGTATCCATTACGTTTCCCATTTTATATAGTTCTGTTCATGGTGTCCCCAGACAATTACAATACAAAAATCAAAGATTAATGATCACATATCATCATAACAAATATAATAATAATGATAAAGTTCAAAATCTTGTGAGAAGTACCACAGTGTGACACAGAGATACAACGTTGGCAGATGCTACTGGAAAAATGGCGCCAAATAGACCTACTCGATGCAGCGTTGCCACAAAACATCCATTTGTTAAAAAAAAAATGCAATATCTATGAAATACTATAAAACAAAGCACAATAAAATAAAGTATGGCTGTTGTACCTTCTTTCAGGGGATATTTGTTATTACAATTTAGCACCTCATTTCCTGGATGCTAAATGAAATTGGTAGACTGTAGTGGTACTGTTTGTACTGTTGAACTGGTATCATCTGAGTAATGTTGGATAGAAAAAAAAAAACCACAATTATTCAAGGCGTGGTTCAGCATGGAGATGTGGACTATCACCCAGTAATCCTTAAACTCACCTATCATTCACAGACTGGTTGAAATTCCTCCCAGTTTGTAAGGCTTTATAAATAGGAAATCATTAGCACAATCAGGTACTGAGCACCTACTTTGTATCAGCACTTGGGGTGGGGGGGTGCTGTAGTATGCATTGTCCACTACACAACCCTAGAGGGCACCATTTTCTTGGTGGTCATTGAAATTATTTATTATAACAATTGACCAGTAAAGTGTATTGAGAAACCATATGAAGTTATTTATCATAAGCTACCAGTTCTCCGAGCTGTGCTTGAATCTTACATATATTATCATTTTTCCTTTAAAATATTCTCATAATAAAGAAATATTAACTTAATCTTTCAGATTAAGAAACTGAAGCTAAGAAAAATAGGGATTTGTTCACGAGCTAATAGTTGGTTAGTTGATAGAGCGAGGATTTGAAACCGGGACATTGTAATTCTGACACTAACACTTTAAGCCACGGTTACACATTAAAACACTGAATGTGGAGGGGTTTCGGACAAAAATATTTAATGTGAATAAAAGATCTAGAATTATATTTAGAATATATCTGGTAGCATTTACCAAGTTACCTGGTGTATAGAGAAGTTGAGAGGAGCATCTCCCATGTTGATAGGTGGTATTTTATCATTCGTGTAACAGAGAGTATCCACCAGCAAGCCAGGGCTCGCACTCTGGAGAAATACATTGTTTTATGTGAATTATTCTAAAGACACCATATTCTAAGAAGAAAACAATATGTGAATGCACTTCACATTTACTTACCCAATATGATTATTTGCTCCTAACATATAGACACACATTAAACCAAAAGGGCTTTTGATAAATATAATAATCACAGTCGCTACAAGAAATAGTTGTTTTTTTTTTAATATAACAATTCACTGATGGAAAAATCATTTCAAAGGACTATGTGTTGCCAGTCTGTAATTTTCCAATGTTCATATATGCATGAATCTGCGTTTTCACATCTTGTGTCTATAATTGACTATTTTCGTGTAAAATCAGCTGACAGATTCCTGGACTATTGGTTCTCCCATTGCCACAACGCTTCTCTAAGGGCAGAGTGTATACTTGAAGGCTGAATGTGCCCTATGATGTTCCGATCACATTAGAAGCAGCTTAAAGATGGAATTCTCAGTTATTCTGATTTAACTGAAGAATGTACTACACTTGGAATTTCCCGAACAACATATTAATCTTTCATATCCACTATTTGATAGTTTTATTACATAATGATGAGCATCAGATTATTGTGATGAATCATATGACCTGAAAAATATAACTACTAAATCTTTTAGAATGTCACCAGATGCAGTAATTTGTAGCATCCATGAAATATGTCCACTAAGTACTCCATAAGATTTATTTCTTTTAAAAGTCATAATAAACCAAGGTTTAGGAACAATCAATAATATTTTAATGATGAACAAGTTAAGACAGAGAGAAATGTGTAACTTATTTCACAGCCCAAAGCTATCAAGTGCTTGAGTCAGGAAACAAATACAAGTCTGTATCACTCCAATGCCCTTATTATTAAACATTATTCTGTAATGTTTATTTACATATGTTTTCTATTTTGTCTTTTAATTAAATATCAAATCATTTATAAACAAGTCTGAAATGTAACTTGTACTTCTGTTGTTTCATCAATTCCATATTAACCCTTTTGTTTCAGGTTGGCATCATTCTTCCTGAGATGCAGCTTCCTTCCCAAAACGTTCAAAATGTGGCCGAAGGGTTATTTTTCTGAAAACATAGGTCTAACCACACATAATTCCCTTGCTCAGAAGAGTGTCTCCTTATTGGATATTGAGTAAAACTAACATCCCTAATTCCGTGGTTGCAATACTTCATTGTCTGAATGTTATTTGAATATTTATTGAAAAGGAACATTCCCTAGCCACATCTCTAGAATTTCTGTTTAAGAAAATGTATTTTTAAGCAGCAGCACTTTAAAGAATATTGCTGTAGCCTGGCATTTATTAATTTTGGCCAAAACATTTCTACCTAACACACTGGCCCCAGCTGTACATCCCTTTGATCATACACCATTTATTTTGGTCCTGGGTAACAACACTCTAGAAAGGTGGGTAGGGTTCTGAGTTCAATGGCAGTTTTCATACAATGCGCCCAGCCATACTGACCCATTAACAATACTAACTCTCCTCCCTTTCTCTCCTTCTTCAGTGTATACTTACCAGTTCTCTTTTTGGCACAGGCTCGAAAAAATAAATATGTCTGTTTCCCCCCCTAGATGTGCTCATCCCAAAGAGCTAATGATTTGTGCAAAACCCCTAACTCCACACTTCATAGTCGCCTGTTGTCCCCAGTTTACTGCTTTAATGGCACCCCATTCAGATCCCACAGTGTCCAGTGGTCTCAAGATTCCTAAGCTGAGTTCTCAGGAATATACCACCACTTTTATGGCTCCCCTAAAACTATGATGTTATTGATTTCCACTCAGATCAGCATGCTCTAGTTCAAGCCACTATCACCTTATCATCTTTCACATCACTTGGGCCTTCAGAGAGTGTCATAAGACAACCTTCAATATTCACTTTTTTCAATTACTTTCACAAATTCCTATGAACTTTCACATTAATGTCTTCCCTTGCTGGAATTCCATCCTCTGTCTAAAGTAGTAGTAGTAGTAGTAGTCGTCGTCGAAGCTCATGAAGTATCTGCAAATGGCTTATCCTACAAAGATAGATGCCACTGGCTTTCTTGCCTACTCATATACTGTTACTACAGGAGGGCAGGGTGGGCTTCAACGTCTCTAGTCCCTCAGGGATGAGATGGAAGCATTGGTGGACCTGGAAGTTTAGGGAAGAGGGTCAAGGTTGTGTGTGTGTGTGTTGTTGTTGTTGTTGTTGTTGTTCTCAAGAGATGGAGAGAAGGGTGGAAAGGACAGAAGGGAAGGGAGAGAGAGAATCTCAATTTCTGGCTGTGTCTTGGCTTTTTATTGCTCAGCTACAATAGGATTACACCAAAGTGATTAATTCAGTTGTAAAATCCCACACTACCCCAACACCAAGCTATATTTGAGAAATCCAGGTCTTCTTTTTGAGGAAATTTTGACTTCATATGAATATAAATACTGACCGTATTGTGTCTTGCCCTAGCTACCTGATGAAGTTTGTATTTATTTGAAATTGGAGATAAGCAGACTCTGATATTTCAAGGTTAAGCTAGTTTTAGTGACCTGTTAAAACATTTTCATCTAAAACCACATTCTTTTCTTTTTACCTTTGTAGACAATGATGTCTACTTTAATTAACTACATATTTTAGAACATAAATATATTTCAAACATCCTAATTGCCTGTTCTTTGTGTTGATCTCCTAATATACTTCAGTTTCCAACTAACTTCTCTTTCCTCAGATAAAGTATTAGTGGTAAAAAAAAAAAAAAAACAATAACATAAAGCACACTTTTCACCTGGATTTCTTTATCCCTCTCCCCTCTCCTTCCTTTATCCTTCCTTTCCCTTCCCTTCTCTTCTCCTTCCTTTCTACCTTCTTTCCTTCCTTTCTTCCCTCCTGTCACATTCGCATCATCTCGTCATGTATTGTCTATAGTTAGATGAATGGACAGATTAGGAAGCTGAGGGTCAAAAGAAAGGAAATGGGGCTTTATGCTATTAATAAGTAGTTACAAAATATATGGAAATATCCCATTCCCTGAATCCTGTCTGTCGGGTACTGAATAGTCACCATGCCTTCTCAAGCCATTCACATCATAGTTACAATAACAATATAGGACATAATGCTTTCATAGTAACATGCTCATCAGTAACTCTGGATCCTACAGACCAAGGATACCACTGTATTCTGTGGTTGTCCCAATACCTACAAAACTTCATTTTATCTTCTTCCTTGCAATTATTAATAATTTTTCCCCGAGAACACGATTTTTATTTATTTTCTTATTTACCAGTCATATAAAAAATAATTTATCAGTAAAGTTCTGACGTATGGGATTTCTCATGATTAGTGCTGCTTTTTACCATCTATGTAGGAAAAGTCTACATGGTTGGTGCTGTCTCCCTACCTTCTTGTGTTCTTTCTTCTGTCTCTGTCTCTGTCTCTTTCTATCTGTCTCTGTATCTATCTAGTAAATGGCAAAGTGTTCCATGGTATGGGTTTTATGGCATGTGTTCTATGGCAAATCTTTTTTGAAATTAGTGTAGACTGGATGCAAATCCTAGATGTGGCAGTAAGCTTCAAAACATGAATTGAGTTAGATTTTGATTTGTTTGTGTAACAAATTACCATAAACTTAGCTCTCTGCTTAAGGTCTCAAGAAGCTGAAATTAAGGTGTCAGCCAGAGCTGAGTTTTCATCTGAGACTAGGCTTCCACTTCCAAGCTCATGTGGTAGGGAGAAGAATCAATCTTCTTGCAGCTGCACCATTTATGGAGGCTGCTTCTTCGAGAAAAGAGTGTCTCTGATCTTTAGACCTTGAATTGAAAACTCACCTGATCAGGTGAGGGCCAACAGATAATATCATATTTTATCAGCTAAACAGGTTATGGATCTTAATTCCATCTGCAATATTACATTTTACCATATAGCATAACATAATCCAAGAGTAATAGTCTCTCATATTCAAAGGTCTCACTTGCACTAAAAGTAGGAGGGCTTTATTTAATGTCATGGATCTTTGGAAGTTATATCAGAATCCTGCTTACTATTCGAAGAAAACTTGAAAATTACTGTGTTTTTAGCTTCCTGACTTAATATGAAAGGTTACTCAAAGAATTACCATAATTCACACAAGCCATCCTATATATTGCTGCATTATCTTCAATAATGATCTATTACTTGAAAATAATGATTTTTCAAGCCTATTATCTAAGCTGTAGATTTGTAAATGTCAAACTAGAACCATAAGGACTTTACCAATTTGACTATGTTAATTTCTTCTCGACAAGAAGCCTCAGGTTTAGGTCTAAGAAAGTAACTAAGTGGAAATAAAAATAATTAGCAAGAAAAAAGAGAAAAATGAGTAATATCACTAATAATATGAATAAAAACTAACATTTTATAAAACAAAGTAAAAGAAAAATGAGATTTAAATATATATATTGCTGAATTTATAATTTTTTGGACATTTGTGTTAGGGTTCAAAGGAGAATCATCATAAAAATTACAGAAATAATAGAGTTACAAGAGAATTCAATCTTATACACAATGGGACTTGATTAGGAAAATAAGGGTCTGGAACAGAAGATTTGAGGATTATAGAAAGAGTCGTTAATCTGTCCATCTAAAGCCCTGGATTGAGTGAAAAAGCTGAAGGGTGTAAGGAAATTAGAAAAAGAAAAGTGCATCCACAGATTAAAATAAAATTACAACAGAAGAGTTTGTACTTAAGTCTGTGGGAAGCTGTTCCCACGGTGCAGGTCCTGCCTCTGTGGTCTCTAGTCAAGCACCTGCTGGTGCACCTGGGCCTGCCATTCCTAAAGACGGGAAGATGTGAAATAAAAGTCAGGAAGCATGAGTTCAAATGGGACCTAAGGAGCATCTCGGTGATTCTTGATCCTGTATCTAACAGCAATGACCCCCCCTCCCCCCCCGCCAAGTGTAATGCCTCTGTTTCACCTCTGCCTTCCAAATTTTGTGGAAGTCTCTATTTTGGCCAACCTAACTTGGAACCATAAAGCAGAGCTGATACCAGGAACATAGTTCCCAGCTTCACAAACTGGCATTGTGTAATTCGGCAAAACATAAGCTTAATAAGAAATTAATCATGAACAAATTCAACACTAACCATAAGTTCAATAAACCAGTAAGTTATGGTTAACCACCTATAAACTCTGAAGGATTATGGATATAATTTTCATATGTGAATTTTTTTTTTCATTTAAATAAGGACATAAGAAAAGGAAATGTTTATTGAATCTTACAATTGGTAGGTCAATCTAGTAGGAAAATTGCATAGATTGTCTCCCTCATATCTAAAAACAAACTTTCACAATTCAATATTAACATAACCTTTTTTTAAAAATTTCTTTTTATTGGAGTTCAATTTGCCAACATATAGCATAACACTCAGTGTTCATCCCATCAAGTGTCCCCCTTAGTGCCCGTCACACAGTCACCCCCACCCCCCGCCCACGTCCCCTTTCACCACCCCTTGTTCGTTTCCCAGAGTTAGGAGTCTCATGGTCTGTGACCCTCTCTGATATTTCCCACTCATTTTCTCTCCTTTCCCCTTTATTCCCTTTCACTATTTTTTATATTCCCCAAATGAATGAGACCATATAATGTTTGTCCTTCTCTGACTGACTTATTTCACTCAGCAAAAGACCCTCCAGGTCCATCCACGTCGAAGCAAATGGTGGATATTTGTCATTTCTAATGGCTGAGGCATATTCCATTGTATACAGAGACCACAGCTTCTTTATCCATCATCTTTCGATGGACACCGAGGCTCCGTCCACAGTTTGGCTATTGTGGACATTGCTGCTATAAGCAACTTTTTAAAGATGTCAAAACTGAGCCTAAGAATCACATGCAAACTTTGATTTATTTAATATTGTTTGTGACAAGATGAGATAGGCAAAACAAATTTGAGAACGTTGAATCGTATATCAGTAGCTTACAATGAATCCCCCTTACCGAAACAAAGACAACAGAAATAGTTATTGTAAAACTTAACCATTATGAAGTTCAATGCTCTTATGTAAAATCCTCATATAATGCACTCTCTGATGGATGTAAATGCAAACATTTCACATTTGTTGAGAGAGTTAAGTGAGAGTATAACAAATTCTCACAATATCCAGACAATATTAAATACTCAAATAATGCCAGTCCCTAGGAATGAAATGAAAATATTAAAACTTTGTCCATCCGTCCACCCATCCTTGACTGCCAAGTAGTTTGATGTTATGCCAAACTACTGCTATCATATCTGTCCAGGAGATTTTAGAATAAAATACTCACATATCCTGTTTGCCTTTGTATTTTATTTCCATGTCATCAGTCCTACTCCACATGTCTTTTATGATAAACACCTTCAGAAAGTTTTGGGAAGAAGAGTGGTAATAAGTCAATAATTAAAAAAAAATACCATTAGCCTTGTCTTTCATGGGCAATAATTTTACCCATTGAGTATGACATTACTACTATTTTTAATTTGAAATATTTACTATGCTTGGGATATTACCTTGCAATCAAGATGTTAGAGGCCTTCATGACTCTCTGAACCATATAAAACCCAATGATGCATTTCTCATAATGGCAAGGACAGTTTTTTTGTGTGAATCTCTCACTTAGCTGAGCTTAGTAGTAATTCACCTGCCATCTGAGAGCTGATCTAAGCAGCCTGTGCATATCAAAACTTGAATCATAAGCCATTTGGAGGAATGTAAAAAGTTAGCAATGCATGCAATGGTGTCAGTGGCTCCTTAAGAAAATTCAACTAAACCAGTAAGAAAACCCAGATGATATACTGGTGATGGTGAGGATTCCTCTTCATTAAATTAATATCAGACAAGATAGACTTTTATTCAAAATCATCAAATAGACGTATTTCCTATAGTTTTCTATTTCCATTATGTCCTGGGACTTCTTGTCTTTTAAGGAAGCAACAGGATGGAAAAACTAGTAATACCATTTCATGGTTCGGTGCCACAAAACTGCTGCACCTAATAGAGTATTGACTGGGGCAAGCAGATATACAGACAAGCAGTTGAGAACAGTCCCAGGATACCTAAGAAGTTAAATGGCATTACATTTTAGAGTTTGGCAAAGTGTGCATACAATTCCCCTAAGAGTTGCTGTCACTCTATTTCAAGCTGTTCCCTTAGAATAAAAATGCTGACAAACATCTAGAAGGCAATCAAGAGCTCCTGGGAACAGAAGTTCCTCTGGCCTTAACAGAGTCAACAGAGTACAAAGCGACTCTTTTGGCAAGATTGTTTTCTTCCTGTCATGTATGAGTGAAACATGTCCTTCTAATTGCTTTCCAGGGCAGATGCTCTAAGTAACTTCTGTATCAAATGAAAATAAGAAAGGGTAATCTCTAAGTGTATATCAACAATTAAGTAAGCTAAATTTTATTAACATTGGCTTTGGATAGGTTCTCAAAAAATCGTCATTATTATTATTTCTGATGTGTTTCTTCTATTAAGACTATTTTTTTAAATTATTTTTTATAAATTTATTTTTATTGGTGTTCAATTCGCCAACATATAGAATAACACCCAGTGCTCATTCCATCAAGTGCGCCCCTCAGTGGCTGCCACCCAGTCACCCCCACCTCCCCTTCCATGACCCCTTGTTCGTTTCCCAGAATTAGGAGTCTCTCATGCTCTGTCTCCCTTTCTGATATTTCCCACTCATTTTTTCTCCTTTCCCCTTTATTTCCTTTCACTATTTTTCTATTCCCCAAATGAATGAGACCATATAATGTTTGTCCTTCTCCAATTGACTTATTTCACTCATATTAAGACTATTTTAAATTACAAGAGTGGGGCCATTATTTTTGCCCTTAGTGGCTCCATGCAAACCAAGGAGAGTTCTGGAGACAAATTTGGCAACTGTTAGAAGAAAGCAGAACAAATAATGTATCTTTCCTTATGTAAAGAATTTTCAAAAATTGATACCATAGAACTATAAGACTCAGAGATCCCAAAATTATTTTTCCTGAATCAAAGCTAAGCGATTTTAAGAACCATAACTCAAATAAATACCTTCTGATTACCAATTACTATATTTTATATTAATATATTGATAATGACAGGGTTATTACCTGGTGTTTTCATGTACTTTATTAAGTCCTTAAAACTGTATTCAATAACAGCCTTAATTTTGAATTACCTTATTAATCCTTAAAATTTTTGTATAACCCAACTTTTCTTGTGTTTAAGTTCTCCAACATTTGAGATCACATTTTCCCTTACATTTAGACAAAAAAAAAAGGTGGGGTGAACTATTTTCACATTTTATGGTAATTGCAAATATTTACCAAGATTTATGCAAGTTTTCAGAAAGGATCCACTGGACAATTATCACTGCAATTCCATGTTCTTTTTGAATTTGAGGAATTATTTTTTTTCTCAACTTCTCTCTACCTAATATTAATGCAAATGGGGTGTCTTTTAATCCTAATAGTTCATCAATTTAATAGATCTGTGGGCAGCATATTTTACTGAAGTTTTGAAATCATGATGGAATTTGGATATAGCATTATTAAATCATTTGCAAGGCATATTAGAGATCAATAAAATTTATTTTTTATGAGATCAATAAAACTTTATATAGGTATATATACAAACAAACATGAGCATGTGTATGTGTGTTCACCCCAAAGACACTCCTGCCATGACAATTTCTCACTGCTCAACTCTTTCTAATGTATCTGCTAGGACACCCTTGTTACTCTGATTGTGATTCCCTCCTTTCTCATCTTATTCTAGTATACACCAACTCTACAATGCTGTAATGAAGAACATTCTAGCAAGCAAGTTGGTTCATGTAATTCTTATTCAAAAAGTTTTAAGGTTCCTCATTGCTTTCAGAACAAAATCTGTATCTTGTCTAACACACAAGACAATATTGAATGGTAACCCAGCTTATGGTAATTATTTCAACTCCAGTAATTGTCATATCAAAATTAACTTTTTTTCGTTAATACTCTTATCTGAAACTAAAAAATAAAAAAAATAAAAAAACTCTTATGAGTTATGTTATATATTGAACACAGAATTTTAAGTAAGTGCATCATAATTTCTCTGCAGTCACTTGGGTCTTGGGCTTGTGCCTGCTTTGGACGACAGCAGAAGCAGATGCAGGGCTTGGCCACAGCACAGTGTCCAGATTCCAAAAGGAGTATTTCATTATAGCAATTTAATTAACAGATTCCTATAGTTCAGCAGAATTCTTTTTTTTTAGTACCAAGGAGCAAAGTGACCCACAGTAATAAATGAGTTACTACAGTTAATTGCTAAAAGTTACACAGAATGAGAACAGCTGTTCATAAAGTAATATATAATAACGAGGAAATACAATGATAGTTAAATATGTCAAATTGGTTATGAAATGAAGAGGACGTAAATGTATAGAACCATAAGAAAAACTATAATTAGTTATGTAAAACAAATGACAGCTGAATCACAACCAATAACAATACGTTGGCTCATTTTATCAAGTGACATGCTGTATTTAATGTTCAGAATGTTTTATTAGAGTAGAAATTGCATGTGGTCTGGATAGGAGCACACAGAAAGCACATGTGATGCTGTGGAGTAGGAGTAGTTTACATGGCTTTTCAAGTAAATGAGTGTCCAAAAACTATCTACTTTTATTCGTTCATGTATATCAAATGACAATGTAACTAGTAATGAAGCTTCTTTAATACATCAGTAATTGGAGAGCTCATTTTTAAGGTCATTTCAATCACCAAAAGGCAATATCCTTTCATTTTAACATTTTTGTTAAGCTGTTTATTTTATATTCAATATATTATACAAAATAAGTACACAATGTCTTGACACATGTATGTGCCCATGAACCTAATACCACAATTAAGAAAATGAGCACACGTGTCATTCCAGAAGTTGCTCTGCCCTTCATCCTGCCCCTATCTAGACTCTCAGCTCCACATTCTCAATTTGGGGAGTCCCGTGACCCACAAGGGCTCCTATTTCCTCAGCACTGACCCAGAAACTTTTTCAAGACAGAAATACGGAAAAAATTTTGAGATTTCTTTATTTGTTTTGCATCTCTTAGGGATCACTGTTCTTCATTGTCTGATGCCTCGCATCATGAAAATTATTTTTTTCACTTATATTGTCCGTGTTGTTATTGTTGTGATTGCTTCACTAGGAGCCTAAATATAGCCCCTATTACTTTAGCTTGTCTAGAAGACCATGTTTTCATTTTTAATTAATTAAGCAGCCTTCTGTTTTTTGAACAGTTCACTTTTAATAGGAACAAAAACACTCTGTCACTTACGAAATTACAAGAGTACAGAGGTCACCTCCCAGGAGCCTGGGACAATGGCTAACTGGATTTGTTATTATATATTATCCATATTAATTTATATTTTCCTGACAGTAAATATGAGGTTTCTGGATCAGAGACAGACCCTCAATTTACTTACAGAATACCTTAGGGCTGGTTCCCCATGCTCCTTTCCCCCCTGACATAACACAGTACCCACCATGAAGACTTTGCACATAAAAGAGAGGAATCCCCAAAACATTATGAGTCTCAGAGCTTATATGGGAGCTAATATATCATCATCTCTTCTCCCTCTGAGAGAGGGAGAGAGTGCTTGGAATGAAAACAAATCTCTTGGAGGAGGGGGAATGGTATTTACCCTGAGATGTAAGCATTAGGCTTCGGGAGAGAACACACACACACACACACACACACACACACACACACACACGTTATCTGTCTTAGGCTGTCTTAAACTGCTCAAACTGCCATAACAAAATCCTATAAACTGAGTGGTTTAAACAACAGAGATTCCTCCCTATAGTACAAACACCTCCTATGTGTAAGGTCTTTCGGGCACACCCTGTGCTTGACCTGCAAGTATGATTTCTATCTGTATCATACACTGACGACCTACCCTGTTACTGACACTGTATTGTACATCCCCCAAGGTGCACATGTGCGCACACATGAACTCATACACACCTACACATAAGCAGTCCTGTGCAGGGGGACTCCTCCCATCTATGTTCAGTGAAAACTGACCATATCAAAATTACCTACCCTGAAAATTAATATTTTCTTTCAATTTGATCGTGTCTTGGGGTTATGTGTAATGCCATTAATGAATTTATTCAAGTTGATTACAGGGTATTGATACATGATATGTATTTGAAACCAGTACATAAATGTATAAACTATATTGTATATACTATGCAATATATTTGCAAATGCAGTATATTTAGTTTCTTCATTCTGCAGAGGGAATTAAAATATTTACTCCGTGCTGTAAAGAGAATTGAATCTTTATTACTGCTCTAGTTTTATTTTTCTAGTTTTTATAGATTCTCTTTTGCTTCTTTCATAATTCTTGTTCTACACCATTTTGTGCTGAGATTCTTAATATTTTAATTCAGAAAATATATTTCTCTTTGCAATAATTCTTAATTTATGAATTAATAAATGCTCAAAACTCAATTAAATAAAGTCATGATTAGTTGGTATCTTTAGAAACTTTGTTTTTCTTAGATACATGCAGCAAAATGGTAATGTTCTGTATTTCTACGAATAACTCCTATCTTTAATCTGAGTACTATACTCTGAGAAAAAAAATATAAATATTTCTGCATGATCAGGATTTTATGAGCAACAGAAACTGACTTGCACTTAATATAACTGCCCAGAATCTGATCAGATAGCTACCTCCAGAAGGCTCAGACCAATCATGATCCAAGACACAAAGAAAACACACTGGAAAGAAAAATGAGTATTGTATACAGAGCCCTACTATATTACTATTTTTTCTTTTGCCGAGTTGTTGAGAGAATTACATGATAATGTATGCAATTACCCATCTCAAGGGGAGTACTCAATGAAAATTGGAAAATATTAGATAAAGTGGTTTTTCTT
Organism: Vulpes lagopus; assembly: GCF_018345385.1. Classification (NCBI taxonomy): domain Eukaryota; kingdom Metazoa; phylum Chordata; class Mammalia; order Carnivora; family Canidae; genus Vulpes; species Vulpes lagopus. Next base: position 3,127,217 of record NC_054838.1, on the reverse strand, counting down.
ACATAATACTATTCATTTAATGATACTTGAAAGCAGGAGCTCTTTTAAATTCATTTTAGAATATCTCTCATTATCTAGAATTTTGAAACTTAAATTAATATCTTAGTGATTAGATTTATATGCATTTTTAAATTTTAATTCATATGACTGTAACTCGCTACCATTTGTTGTTGGAAAATCCAAACTTAGATTGTAATATAAGCCTAATGAGAACTGGAACCATGGGTATTTTTTTCTTCCTGACTAAATTCTTCATATTGTAAGTCTTCCACCTGTTTCTGAATTAAAGTGGTCAAGTATGTCTTGAAATTGAATGCAATTCATGCTTAAACAGAATATTAGGTTGATTGACTAGATCTCCCAAAATTGTCTTGATGAAGTCACAACCTTTAACTTCTTATTTGCTTTACAGAGTGTCTACCAAGTGTCTTTCTAGTCCATACTACTAAGATATTCTTCATATGCACTTCTTCTGACCTTTGAGGAAAAAGTCACACCTCTTAACTGACACAGAAGAATTAAAAATAAAAAGAGACTTTTCCTTAGAGATCTTCAGTTTCATTACAAATTGCTGATAGTTTTCTAATAGTTTTGATCAAGATGAAACCCCAGTAGATGAAGCACACATAATCATGGACTTCATATTTCAAGATGGAAATTGTTAAAGGAATCCTTGGAACAGAACGATGTACTCAATTTGCAAAATAGACCAGGACTTTGTGGGAAACAAAAATTTCCTGACATAACTAGTTTTTTCTAAAAACTTTCCAAGAGAAGACATCTTGAATGCCATTTTTAAGATAGATGCTGAGGCCCATGAAGTCTGGGAAAATTGAAACATTAAACAAATCTGTTTATTGAAAATGTCTTTAAGAATTATTACTCTAATATAAACAATAATATGAAGCCCTGGGATGATTGGGAAAATACAGTTAGATGAAATCACTTCCTGAGGCATTTATAGGTTCTTTTTTGTCAGTTATGCTACAATATTTTATAATTAAGAAATATATCAAATACACAACACAAAAATTAAAACCATGCCCTATATGAATCTTTTTTTCTATTAGTGACTGATAATATAACAGCCATATAATATACTCCAGTTTAAAAGGATTTCAATCCTTTTAAACTTGAGATTTGTTGTATGGCCCAGAGTATATTTTTATTTTAAAAATGCAACATTTGAATATTTTAAGAATGTATATTCTGCGTTTTTTATGGAAATTCTCATAATTTTCAACTAGGTCGATTTGCTTCTTAATGTTTTTGAAGTCTTTTTGCTCATACTGAATTTCTGTATACTTTTCCTACAATAATAACAGAGTTTTGTTCTCTCCAACTAAATGGAGTATATGGCTCCCTCCTTTCAGTTCTCTGAGTTTTGCTTCACCTACATTGTAACTCTTTTATTAATTGCGTGTCCATGTATGGTTGACATACTCGCATCGAATTGACCCTATCATTTGATATGTCTCTCTTTATCTTAAGAATATCCTTTAATTTGAAATATGCTTTGTATGATATTAATATCACACTGTATTTATCTTTGGTTTGAATCGGGCATTTCCCTTTTATCTGATCTGACAATCTCTGATCATTTTTTTTTATCTGATCACAAGTTTTGTCACCATAAACTACAAAGCTTGATCTCTTTCACCTGTGTGGACTCCTGATGTGATTTCAGAAATACGTTTAGATGAAATTCCTTTCTGATGTGACTGTCAGATTTTGGCAATTATGCTGGAATAATCTTTTAGTTTAAAAATACATCAAACATATAATTTCAGAAAATAATGAAACTATAGCCAAGATGTAAGAGGAGTTAATATTTTGCCCTTTGCTTATAGACTTCTAAACATTTTTTTTTAATTTCAGAGAAAAAGCTGAATTCCCCACATGTTTTTTTCTCCTAGCTGAATTACAATAAACACCATTCTGAAGGATATGAGAAATAGAAAAGTCAAAGGTTAATACTACATCAGAAAATTGTTAGCTTTCATCATCTCTTTTAAGCACCATCAAATGTTTAAAGTGGTAGAGCTAAATTCTGTTATCCATCTTGAGATGGATCTGTTATCCATCTTGGATATCCATCCATATCCAGGTTGACTTGGTATGATGATTCCATCTTGGATATCCATCCATATCCAGGTTGACTTAGTATGATGATTGCATCTGGACCAATTCTGCAATTTTAAAGAGGAAAAACAGGCCAATAGGGGAGAATTAACTAGCTCAATGCTATCCAATCAGTGATAAATCAGACTAGTTCCCGAATGCATGAAACCCAGGCTACATCCATTGCTCTGACCACCAAAGATATTTGTGTTAAGGGTAAAGATACTCCAAGCAGTGTCCTCTCTTATTCTCCTTCTAGTAAAGAGTAGGCATTTTTAGTTGGGTAGTTCTTTCCCTCTTAAAGTGCAGCAAACTTCAGGGTTCTATTCCCTAAGTATTGTACTTATAAACAGGTTGGACTTACAACCCCAAAGGAGATGGTGCTAGGGCAGAAGTTTAGTATCAATAAATGCAGGCATCAAAAACCAAAACTGGGATCTCTATACTGCAGTCATATTTAACTTGACAACTCAGTAGACAGCACCAATCCCAGTTTTCTCCCATGTAGTACTGTATGATGGTTCTATTCATGGAACTGCTCTGCCTTAGGTGTTTCTCCTTCCTCATTCAAATCCAACTGAACTCTTCCCTAGGATCCTTATTTATGTAGGAAAAAAGAAGGATACAGCAAATGCCAGTTATCAAGGGCATTCCTCCCATCTTACTACATCCTTGGATCCATGTACTCAGAAAAAAATTATATTAAAGGTTGTCTAGATGTCAAGCACAAGAAATATGAGATGAGAGAGCTATAAAGGAGGAAGGATAGCAAAAACATGAGTAAAGACTTAGTATAGAGGATGAGTAGTTGAATGTAGACTAGCCTTCTTGGAGTAGAAAGAATTTGAACCAATACTGAAGGGGAAATGAGATTTCTTAGGAGAGAAGAGGAGGAAGGGCATTGCAAGTTAACTTGCTAATGCAAAGCTCCCCTGGGCTCTAGTTACTTGTCTCTCAGGCATCTTTGGGTCATTTTGGGTAGCTGTATCCTTCAGGCCTCCTTCCCATCCTAACCACTGAATTTATTGTTGGTACCAATGTCCCTGAGTGTTCTTTGACCCTCTGCATGAAACACAGTTCCTCTGATGGGTGTTCTTACATAATCTATCAACTTTAACATGTCTATCACTAAGAAGATTTTAATTCTTTCTTCCACCATCTACTATGGAAATTTGGCATTTTTGCCTCATTAGTGTGGGCCATTGCTTTTTCTATATTTTTGGGAGACTACCATAGCTTCATATTTCAATTATCTCTTAGAGTCTTTACCAATGTACTGAATTTTGTAGCCCCGAGAGTGCTCCCATATTGATACAATCTACTTTATCTAAATATGTTTCATTCTGCTTGGTTCAGCATCCTCAGAATCCACTTCATGTGAATTCAAGCTCCTAGCTCTTGCCTGTGTATCTTCGCTAGGTCACATAGAGCCTTGAATTGATTTGCCACTAGATAAGGACTAACTTTGGGAGCGTGGTGTCTGCACATGACCACCACATGACCTAAGGTTTAGCTTCATACAAAATGATGGGAAACAGGTTAGGTAGGTCAATATAAACATATGGTAAAATCATGTTTGAACTACTATAGAGACATAAATTGAAATTTATTTAGAATCAATATAGAAGGTCTAGTGAAATGTGAGGCATTTCAACCCAAAATGATATAAAAATTAGGAGATTGAAGATGGCATGAAATTAAGAAAAGTTAGAGGGGAAGTAATAAGGGTATGATGAGCTTTTGTTGTCTCCCTTAACAAAAGGAGGGTCTTTTGTGGAGGGTCTCACCGATGGACTAGGGAGAAGGCTAAAGACAGTAATTTCAGAACTTTATTATACTTAAAATATAGATTCTATCTCTTTTTTTTCTTCACTGCCCTCGTGTGTGTGTGTGTGTGTGTGTGTGTGTGTGTGTGTGTGTGACTTGCATTAACTCAAATTCCATTGACTGGATTGTTATGCTCCTAGTGCATTCTAGCAATTTTATATACTACTGAATTTAAAATCCTCTTTTAATATAGTTGAAGATTTATATTTAAATTGCTGATCATCAATGGTATCACTCTTCTGATGCCTCCAGTGGCAGAGCAGTTGATTTGACTCACCTCTTGCAGAGTGTTGCTCTATGAGCCATATTCCTCTTAGGTTAGTCTCTTATTATATGACCATAAAAGTAAGATTAGAGCAGTGACCTTCAATAAACCAGTCAGGAGAGCTTAATCTCCAATACCTGTGGTACTTTCTAGGATCTCCATATGTCTTTCCTGCTGTCTCCTTCCCAAGGCTCAAGTATATCACTTCATTTCAAGTAGGGTGGAGGCAAGGGTGAAAATAATATGAAAAACTCAGGGTCTGTGTAGAAAATTTTAGATTATGTATATTTCAGTTCTTATCCCAAGGCTTCAGAATGGCAGGATTACAAAGAGATAAACAATTTGCCTTTTTCTACATTATAAAAACAATATAACAGAAACCTTTAAAGTTATGTAACTCTCTGCAATAGCATAGAAGGTAGAAAATCCTTACTCGGAAAAATGTTTTGCCTCCAACTACATGAAGTGGTAAATGATTTCAGTCTTTGGATTGATAATACCTTAATAAGAGGCAACAGAATTCTTAAACTTTGGTAAACTTCGGCATAAAATCTGGTGCTAAAGACTTTTGGCTTGAAATCTGGATTCTTTCACTTACTAGCTATGTGATACACAGAAAAATTCTTCTTCCTTTCTTTGTGCCTCTCTTCTTGGTCTGTAAATCAGGTATAATAATCATGTCTGCCACATGGGTTGACTATAGATGAAATCAGATAATGTATGTCATTGCGTGGTATGTAGTAATTCTTTTGTAAATTATAGCTTTACTATTACTTTATTGGATAAATGTAAAGGATCATATCTGAACAATAAAAAAGATTTGTTTTTCCGTGCTGGATTTATCACACTCTGGATGTGATAAAAATGCTCATGTGGTTTATTTGGTAATATAATAATTACATCTATTTTAGCCACTATTGTTGGCATTAACAAAAGCTGATTGATAATATATACTCACAGTGATTAAACACTATAAAGAAAAATTTTATGATATTTAAAGTCAATAACCTTTAAAACTTGGTACTAAAATATATCACAATGAATTAGTCATGTTAATTAATCTTTATTAATTTCAGTAAGATCTGGCTAACTTACAAAATCCAATATTACTTACACTTAAATAAATAGTATTCATCTGCACAGAGTTAAATGAATTAGTGTAAAGTTGGCTGAGAAAAAATAACTACAATTAGCAAATAACTTTCTAAAGATTTTTCAGGTTTAATAAAAGTGCTGGGTCAAAAAACATTCCTATGTCTGCATTTTCAAATTTTGTTTGAAAAGGTATTGTTAGTCTGTACAGTTGCCAAGTAGAGATATGATAATATCAAACAAAGTATTATTCATTTCATGTCATTCAAAGGAAACTACATCTGCTTATCCTTGAATCTTGGCTTCAAAAAGCACAGGGAACCTAACTGTGGGAGGAAAGTGGAAGAGTTGGTGGAGTCTAGCTACCTCGTTAGCATTTCTATGTTCAACACAGTCGCACAATTCATAAACTGTGCCTCCACTAAGCAATTACAGAAAATGTGAAGCTTCACTTATTTTTCATTTCAAACATAATTTGTATTTGTTGGTGTAATTATTTAGGATTTATGCCACATTTTCTCTAAATCAAAACTATTTGAAGCAGTTTACAAGATAAACATAATGCAAAATAAGACGATTAGGGATAAAAGCCCAATGGAACCACAGGAAGGGAGCTGAGGCTGCCTGCCTCCTCCTCTAGGATACAGGATGCCATGCGTAGGAGGCTTGGCGCTGGGGGCCCACTGCACGGTTTCCTAGTAGGTGAATTAAAATGACCTAATGAAGCAAGTTTTGGACATAGAAAATATGACATTAAGTTAGGTCAGAAGGAACTGGGAATATTGAATGAGTGTTGATGATTCTCAAATTTATTTCTTGTGCTCTAGAAATCTCCTGATGCCTGAAATGCATCAGTGTCATTACCTCTTACTATTGTCCTAGAGCATTACTCACTGGGAATTACTATGCAACAATCCATTTGCATGTATTTTATGCCAGACATCTAATATTGCTGCATGACGTTTTGAAGGATGCATGCCCCAAAATACCAGTGGCATCATTTTCCTTGAGGTAATTGTAAATTTGTATATTCATTATAACATTTTCCTGGTAGATGACAGAAAAGTGTTGAGGAAGGAAACTATATATATAAACATATACATATATTCACACAAAAAAATATTACATGGTCAAATCATGCCTCTGAATTATGCTTGGAATGTTTCAGATGTTGCTACTGATTTCGTCCTTTGTTTTGAAAGGATTTATCCTAATTTTCATATGAACAAATTGAAGTTTGCAATGCTTGAACTTTTAAAGAACACTGAGCTGGGCATTTACCAAGTTAAGATTTACCCCAAGATTGAACAGATTCTCTCTCTCTATTTTTTTCTTTACCATGAAAAGTTTCAAATATATACAACTGTATATATATAATACAAATATATATATACTGAGCAGGTGAATACTGAACGATTATCAGTTTTTAACATTTTAGTATAAATCAAAGTATTGTAACCTGGAAAGTATATGAAAACTCTTGACACCCAGAAGAATTGAATGAAGCATCAGTAATGATGTCTAATGATGCTCTGTTACACAAGTGGCATCGTATCTCCAACAACATGGTAGAGATTATTTATCAACAGACATTATTTATTTTACATGACTTATTCAGAAGAGATAATAATCTTAATAGGGCTCAGTGTGACAAGGCATGGCATATTTACTTACACAACGTAAGTATGCATTTCTAAACTGCGTATAAGGATCATTTCTACTGAGCTGAATTGGCAAATTGTTTTAATTCAAAGACACGCTAGTAGAGAGAAAATAATTTCAAATAATTTACAGACAGGAGTTCACAATGTTCATTTGGGGATATGCCTACATTTTCATCTCTTACATCCATTGCTCAGTATATAACTGTGATTAAAAACTAATTGTGTGGAGGTTACGGATGGCTGGAGGAAAGGGTAAGACATGTTCTTCTGAAGTCATCTGACTCCTGAACAATCTAGGACTCCATTTCTTTTCTAAGCACAAAGTATACATATAAAACCTGGGAAAAGTCCCCTAATACATTTAATCCAGTTTTTCTGCATCTCCAATATCCTTCTCAGTCATTCTAATGTGGCTGCAGAATGTATATATTTGGGAATACATTTAAATATTGCACCAAACCAAGCAATAGGGTGTTATAACCATCCCTGTTTTATTAATGAAAAAAGCAAAATTCAGAAAGGCACATAACCTACTCAAGGATGCACAGCGACCATATACAGAGACAGCTTACCAAACCAAGTGTCCCTAAAATCAGACCTCTTGTTAGCTTGCCTCTTACATTGTGTTTTCTTGTTTCATTTTTGGCCCAAATCAACTATTAAACCATACAGAATCAATTTCTAAAATTTATCTCTCCCTTGTGTCCTAAATTCCACCCCTATAGTAAATGTTCTAGCTCTGGCCAACATCATCCTTCCCTGAACCATATACCTGGCCTCCTAAATGGAAATCCTGCTTCTATTTTCTTGCCCTTCTGACTGTCCTAAAAATGGACCAGGGATTATGCTTCTTAAACTGTAGCTCTGATCATGTCACATCCCTGCTCAAAAAGTATGACTCGTTTTTGCCTACTGAATAAAATCAATTGCCCTTAGAATAAAATCCAGAATCACTTATTCTGGCTTTCATAGTCCTTCTTGATCCAGTTACTACAATCTTACTTCACTCCCTTTTTTATTTCAGAATTCCCAGCCTTCTCTAAGTGATAACCAACTGTCAGTCTCCATCTATAAATGGTTTGTTCTTTCCTATTACAACGTCATGTGCCCATTAACTGCCATAACACTGAGAAAGAGACTCAGTTTTTGACTCCAGGGGTGAAAAGTAAAGGAAGCTTAAGATTGGGTACAAACTGGAGGATTTAAGAAATAATGCTAGGTTTTCTAGTCCGTCTGGCTTTCTTCCTCTTGTTTAATAGCTCAATAAAATAGATCTGTCCTGTGAGGGATATTTGCTTTCTGAACCACCCCTTCCATCATATATATATATATATATTTTTTTTTTTCTCCAACAGGGATTCCTGCTGCTAAAGAAACTTTGATTGTATTTCTTATGAATCAGTATCTGAATCAGTGTTTATTGTGCTAAGAGTGAGAATTACCTCTATTTACCTTGAGTCATGTTTCCAAGTTGCTGTTCTCCCTTTTGCCTCTCCTATTACAGAGATAATATGCACCTCAATAATCCTTTAAATTTAGGTACCAATGTCATCTTCTGGCCATTTCATGTCAGGCAACATCAGGAAAGTATCTCCACTAGTCAGCAATAAAACCAAATAGCATTCAGTGTGTATTTGTTTTGTTTCTGTTGATTGTTTGTTTTGGTGAAATACTCAAGTAAATTATCTCTGAGCAGGGAAAGGCAAAACTGGGTAATGGAACATACATTTCATGGATTTTTCCATTCCTTCTCTCCTCCATTATATCTGTGCCATCTGTGCCATGATATTGTGTATCATTTATATTTGAATGCATCAGAATAGGGAGCTGAGGGCTGAGAAAGGCCAAGGTCCTGTCTCTCTGTGGAAAGCCTCTTTCCCTAAAGTAAACCTTTCTGATAGTGACCATTTCTCAGGTTTGCCAACCTATCCCAGCAACATTTTATAACAGTGTAGACAACACATTTTCCTAATATACACAAAGGTATAACTTTAGGATAATGTTAATTTAGTAGTAATTCTTAATACCTAGGCTATGGGATTTACTATTGATGGTGTGGATTGTTTTTCACTAAATTTAAGTAATGTTGACTTTGACCTTCATAAGACAGGACTAACAGTCTATACTCCCTTGTTATATGTGCAAAGGGGCCCCTTTGTTCTTTAGTGAAAGTACAGGATGGTGCATCTAGTCATCTCATACCATATTCACCTATGGTATCCTCAAAGCCTTTATGAGTTGAGCATCTTATAGTGTGTGTTTGTTTATTTATTTATGTATTTACTTATTATTTTTTAAGATTTATTTATTTATTTTAATTATTTTTTTTAATTGGAGTTCGATTTGCCAACATATAGCATAACACCCAGTGCTCTTCCTGTCAAGTGCCCCCCCTTGGTGCCTGTCACCCAGTCACCCCATCCCCCTGCTTACCTCCCTTTGCACCACCCCTTGTTCCTTTCCCAGAGTTAGGAGTCTCTCATGTTCTGTCTCCCTCTCTGATGTTTCCCATTCCTTTTCTCTCCTTTCTCCTTATTCCCTTTCACTATTTTTTTTATATTCCCCAAATGAAATGAGACCTTATAATGTTTGTCCATCTCTGACTGACTTATTTCACTCAGCATAAGACCCTCCAGTTCCATTCACATCAAAGCAAATGGTGTATATTTGTCCTTTCTGATGGCTGAGGGATATCCCACTGTATACATAGACCACAGCTTCTTTATCCATCATCTCTCGATGGACCCTGAGGCTCCTTCCACAGTCTGGCTATTATGGACGTTGCTGCTATAAACATTGGGGTGCAGGTGTCCCGCATTTCACTGAATCTGTATCTTTGGGGTAAATCCCCAGCAGTGCAATGGCTGGGTCATAGGGCAGATCTGTTTGTAACTCTTTGAGGAACCTCCATACAGTTCTCCAGAGTGGCTGCCCCAGGTCACATTCCCACCAACAGTGCAGGAGGGTTCCCCTTTCTCCACATCCTCTCCAACATTTGTGGCTTCTTGCCTTGTTAATTTTCCCTATTCTCACTGGTGTGAGGTGGGATCTCATTGTGGTTTTGATTTGTATTTCCCTGATGGCCAGTGATGCGGAGCATTTTTCTCATGGTCTTGTTGGCCATGTCTATGTCTTCCTCTGTGAGATTTCTCTTCATGTCTTTTGCCCATTTCATGATTGGATTGTTTGTTTCTTTGCTGTTGAGTTTATCAAGTTCTTTATAGATCTTGGATCCTAGCCCTTTATCTGATATGTCATTTGCAAATATCTTCTCCCATCTGTAGGTTGTCTTTGAGTTTTGTTTACGGTATCTTTTGCTGTGCAGAAGCTTTTTATCTTGATGAAGTCCCAATAATTCATTTTTGCTTTTCTTTCTCTTGCCTTCATGGATATATCTTGCAAGAAGTTGCTGTGGCCAAGTTCGAAAAAGGTGTTGCCTGTGTTCTCCTCTAGGATTTTGATGGATTCTTTCTCACATTTATCTCTTTCATCCATTTTGAGTTTATCTTTATGTCTGGAGTTAGAGAATGGTCTAGTTTCATTCTTCTGCACGTGGCTCTCCAATGTTCCCAGCACCATTTATTGAAGAGACTGTCCTTTTTCTAGTTGATAGTCTTTTCTGCTTTGTCAAATATTAGTTGACCATAGAGTTGAGGGCCCATTTCTGGGTTCCCTATTCTGTTCCATTGATCTATGTGTCTGTTTTTGTGCCAGTACCACACTGTCTTGATGACCACAGCTTTGTAGTACAACTTTAAATCCGGTGTTGTGATGCCCCCAGCTCTGGTTTTCTTTTTTAATATTCCCCTGGCTATTCGGGGTCTTTTCTGATTCCACACAAATCTTAAGATGATTCGTTCCGACTCTCTGAAGAAAGTCCATGGTATTTTGATAGGGATTGCATTAAATGTGTAAAATGCCCTGGGTCGCATTGACATTTTCACTATATTAATTCTTCCAATCTATGAGCATGGAATATTTTTCCATCTCTTTGTGTCTTCCTTAAATTCTTTCAGAAGTGTTCTGTAGTTTTTAGGGTATAGATCCTTTACCTCTTTGGTTAGGTTTATTCTTAAGTATCTTATGCTTTGGGTGCAAATGTGAATGGGATTGACTCCTTAATTTCTCTTTCTTCAGTCTCATTGTTAGTGTATAGAAATGCCACTGACTTCTGGGCCTTGATTTTGTATCCTGCCATACTGCCGAATTGCTATATGAGTTCTAGCAATCTTGGGGTGGAGCCTTTTGGGTTTTCTAGGTACAGTATCGTCTATGGCCATACCACCCTAAACACGCCCGATCTCGCCTAGGTACAGTATCGTGTCATCTGCGAAGAGGGAGAGTTTGACTTCTTCTTTGCCAACTTGAATGCCTTTCATTTCTTTTTATTGTCTGACTGCTGAGGCGAGGACTCCAGTACTATGTTGAATAGCAGTGGTGAGAGTGCTAAAGTAAACCTAAACAGGGACATCCCTGTCGTGTTTCTGATCTCAGGAAAGCTCCCAGTGCTTCTCCACTGAGAATGATATTTGCTGTGGGCTTTTCATAGATGGCTTTTAAGATACTGAGGAATATTCCCTCTATCCTTACACTCTGAAGAGTTTTGATCAGGAATGGATGCTGTATGTTGTCAAATGCTTTCTCTGCATCTATTGAGAGTATCATATTTGGTTCTTGTTTTTTCTCTTGCTGATACCATCTATCATGTTGATTGCTTTATGAGTGTTGAACCAGCCTTGCATCCCGGGGATAAATCCCACTTGGTCGTGGTGAATAATCTTCTTAATGTACTGTTGGATCCTATTGGCTAGTATCTTGTTGAGAATTTTTGCATCTGTGTTCATCAGAGATATTGGTCTCTAATTCTCCTTTTTGGTGGGGTCTTTGGTGGGAATTAAGGTGATGCTGGCCTCGTAAAACGAGTCTGGAAGTATTCCATCCCTTTCTATCTTTTGGAACAGCTTTCATAGAATAGGTTTTGTTTCTTCTTTAAACATTTGATAGAATTCCCCTGGGAAGCCATCTGGCCCTGGACTCTTGTGTCTTGGGAGGTTTTTTGATGACTGCTTCAATTTCCTCCCTGGTTATCAGCCTGTTTAGGTTTTCTATTTCTTCCTGTTCCAGTTTTGGTAGCTTGTGATTTTCCCGAAATGCATCTATTTCTTCTAGATTGCCTAACTTATTGACATACAGCTGCTCATAGTATGTTTTTAAAGAATTTTTTGAAGATTTTATTTATTTATTCATGAGACACACAGAGACAGAGAGATACACACACACACACAGAGAGAGAGAGAGAGAGAGAGAGAGAGGCAGAGACACAGGCAGAGGGAGAAGCAGGCTCCATGCAGGGAGCCCGACATGGGACTCGATCCTGGGTCTCTATGATCAGACCCTGGGCTGAAGGTGGTGCTAAACTGCTGAGCAACCCAGGCTGCCCCTCATAGTATGTTTTTAAAATTGTTTGTATTTTCTTGGTATTGGTGGTGATATCTCCCTTTTCATTCATGATTTTATTAATTTGAGTCTTTTTTGTTTTTAAGAGAGAGAGGCAGAGACACGCACAGAGGGAGAAGTAGTCTTCTGATGTAGGACTCAATCCCAGATCCTGGGATCACAAACTGAGCAAAGACAGGCACCGAACCGCTGAGCCACCTAGGCATCCTATCTTTTAGTGTTTATAATCATAAGACTTTGGAATATGAAAGATATGGAAAAGGAGACTCATAGGGTCTAATTCATCTAAAGTTACACACTAAGCAAGTATCACAAATAGAACTAGGGCTCACGTGTCCAACTGCCAACATTACTGTCATACACAGTAAGTCCAGGACGTCACCCATAGTTTGGTGAAACCTCCATAGGTAGACTTCCATATCAAATGTCCTACTCCTTTTGACTTTTTAGAAGTATTATATTTTGACTATCATGGATTCTCTTCTCTCCTTTCCAAGTCAACCCAAATGACAACTATTCAAGGCAATGGTGGATTGCATGCTTTAGAAGGAAAACAATGGATAATGATGGAATGCCACTAAATAATGGGGTTATGAAATGATATGAATCAGAAAAAAACCACTTAAAAGTAGGTAATTATTTATTAAAAAGCATTTGTCTCAAGTTTTCCAGTTACTTCCATCACCAACAATTTCTCACTGGTCAGTTTCCCATGTGTGATGGTTAATTTTGTGTGTCAACTTGACTGGATCATAAGGTGCTTAGATACTTGGATAAATATTATTTTTGGGTTTATCTATTAGGGTGTTTCCAGGTTGAAATTAGCACAGGCATTGGTGGACTCAGAAAAAGATTTGCCCTCCCGATGTGGGCAGGCATCATCCAATCCAATGAGGGCCTGAATAGAACAAACTGACAATATGAAAGAAGTGAGATTTTCCTGCCTGACTGCTTGGGTTGGGACATCAATCTTCTCTTGCCCTCAGTACTCCTGGTTCTTGGATCTTCAGACCCAGACTGGAATCTACATCATTGGCTCCCCTGCTCCCCAGGCCCTTGGACTTGGACTAAATTATACTACCAACTTCCCCAGCTCTCCAGTTTGCAGAGAGCAGATTATGGAGATTCTCAGCCTCCTTATACTAAATATCTTCCTGTATACATTCTTTTGGTTCTGTTTCTCTAGAGAATCCTAGCAAACTCCCTCCTACACTTTACCCAGGATTTCCTCTCTGCTGCGATTGTGTTATTCACCAGATTATTGTGATAGACTCTTCTTACTAGTCTTTCTCATACATTTGCTTTTTCATTTCATCACTGGCCAACTGTACTCTGTATTTCTGCTATGTGCCCTAACATAGAAGCATGTCAAAATGGTTCAGTAGCCTCTTCTGTTTCTAGGACGACATCCACATGTTTTGAATAACACATGAAACACTCCTGCTATCTGATTTTAACTGCTATCAGTTGAGTCACTCTTCTCTCAAGCTCTAATACATATTTTATCTGAAAATAACATAAGCCCATGAAGCAGCTTATATACTGAATACACACACAATTTTAAGTAATACTATCTTGCTTCTCTTCAGTTGACTGGGATATGGGCTACAGAACTGATTCAGCCCAAAGGGAGGCTGGTTCCCAAGGACTAATCCATTAAAGTAGCGCATACATTTGATTCCTAGTCACAACTAATTTACTTTTGTCACTAAAGTTTAAGTTAGATATGAGATGTCAATGAAAATTTGACCCAACCTACAGAATAGTGAAGAGATATAGCAATTCTAAATGCATTAAATTGATTATAAACTACAGAAAATGGGAATATAAATATATATTTTATAGACACACATATAAAACTGAAATACAAATAAACTAAAACGTAACAGGTTGTGGCTTGGCTGTAATCAACAATAATAACTAGGTCCAGGCTATGAATAGATAAACTGTATGCCATATTTTATGTACTAAAAACTTCCATCAAAGGGGAATTTTAATAAAAATTTCATCAAAGCAAAGCATCCCTGAGATATAAAAATCCAAAGGACATTTGGCTTGCTGTGGGGTAGGAAGAGCTCACATAGCTCTTCTGGAATCCAGGTGAACTGGAACAAAACATTGAATCTCTTTGTGTTATATTTATAAAATGATACTCTAATTGCTACTGGCTTTTCAAGTATCTAAATAATGGTAAAAGAAAACCTTTTAAAATAATGCAAACACTTCAGTTACTGAGAAGGAAAAATCTTGACTTTTTCTCTCATTTTCATGTGCCCTTGATTCAAAATATTTTGGCACCATTAACAAGAACAGCAACAAAAAAAAAGAACCCTTAATCCTAAAAGCTAAGAAATAGATTTGGATTGTAAGGAAGCAATTAGTGTTTTGACCCAAGAAAGTTCTGCATGAATGTACAGCAACCAAAGTGACCTCTTTTATTTCTCTCATCTTCCTCAACGGCAGAGACTTATTTCATTTGCTCTTCCAATATGTTGGAATAGCCCTTAGAAAGTCTTTGGAAACAATGGAACATTGTTCAGGCTATGCATACGGATAAAGTGAATGATGTTACTGTGTAGTAGTAAACTAATGATCTTTTATTGCGTTGAGCATCAAGCAATTAGTTTTCCTAAGAAAATGGTGACGCCAGTCTGAAACCTTCCTGGCCAGCTGACAGCTTTTCCAAATAGTTCATGAGTGTCAACTGACATCAGTGTTTTCATCTTTTATCTTCAGAAACAGTAAACACTCAAAATTCATTTTTGTACTTCTTGGAAATTACTGATATTAAACTTCTCCTCCCAGGTAGTTAACAAATGTTTTCTTCACACACCTATTCTTTCACACATTTAATTTAATCTATCAAGCCACACTTGTCCTCAGCGAACAAGCTGAAGTCTAAAGATCTGGTGTGAAGGATTAAAAGTGGTGCCCAGCAGCAAAAGAAACAGTCAACAAAACTAAAAGACAACCTACAGATGGGAGAAGATATTTGCAAATGACGTATCAGATAAAGGGCTAGTTTCCAAGATCTATAAAGAACTTATTAAACTCAACAGCAAAGAAACAAACAATCCAATCATGAAATGGGCAGAAGACATGAAGAGAAATCTCACAGAGGAAGACATAGACATGGCCAACAAGCACATGAGAAAATGCTCCGCATCACTTGCCATCAGGGAAATACAAATCAAAACCACAATGAGATCCCACCTCACCTCAGTGAGAATAGGGA
The DNA here is from genome assembly GCF_018345385.1 of Vulpes lagopus. Lineage (NCBI taxonomy): Eukaryota > Metazoa > Chordata > Mammalia > Carnivora > Canidae > Vulpes > Vulpes lagopus. The sequence goes on along the minus strand of NC_054838.1, from coordinate 3,111,556 downwards.
AAATGAACAAGACAGGAAACCACAAATGTTGGAGAGGATGCGGAGAAAGGGGAGCCCTCCTGCCCTGTTGGTGGGAATGTGACCTGGTGCAGCCACTCTGGAAAACTGTGTGGAGGTTCCTCAAAGAGTTACAAATAGACCTGCCCTACGACCCAGCAATTGCACTGTTGGGGATTTACGCCAAAGATTCAGATGCAATGAAATGCCAGGACTCCTGCACTGGGATATTTCTAGCAGCAATGGCCACAATAGCCAAACTGTGGAAGGAGCCTCGGTGTCCATCGAAAGATGATGGATAAAGAAGCTGTGGTCTATGTATACAATGGAATATTACTCAGCCATTAGAAACGACAAATACCCACCATTGGCTTCAACGTGGATGGAACTGGAGGGTATTATGCTGAGTGAAATAAGTCAATCGGAGAAGGACAAACATTACATGTTCTCATTCATTTGGGGAATATAAAAAATAGTGACAGGGAATAAAGGGAAAAGGAGAAAAAATGAGTGGGAAATATCAGAAAGGAAGACAGATCATGAAAGACTCCTAACTCTGGGAAATGAACTAGGGGTGGTGGAAGGGGAGGTGGGGGGTGGTGGGTGACTGGGTGACGGGCACCGAGGGGGGCACTTGACAGGATGAGCACCGGGTGTTATTCTATATGTTGGCAAAATGAACACCAATAAAAAATAAATTTATAAAAAAACCTCAGTGGACCCCCCCCCCAAAAAAAAGTAGTGCCACAGAGTTTCTGATAATAACTAGTATTGAATGGTATTATACAGAGTGAGTCATCACAACAAATGATTGGAGCCAAATTTGACTTCTAGACTGAACGGCCATCCAGGTGCAGCTCTTGCAAATACAGCAATATTGGCTCACTTTCCTGGTAAAGATTCTCAGAGATTAGAACAAGGACAGCAGAGGAGACCAGAAACTTCAGAACAGCTAGATCATGAAGATTAAGAAGTCACTTCTGGGATCCCTGGGTGGCGCAGCGGTTTGGTGCCTGCCTTTGGCCTAGGGTGTGATCCTGGAGACCCGGGATCGAATCCTATGTTGGGCTCCCGGTGCATGGAGCCTGCTTCTCCCTCTGCCTGTGTCTCTGCCTCTCTCTCTCTCTCTCTCTCTCTCTCTCTGTGTCACTATCATAAATCAATAAAAATTAAAAAAAAATAAGAAGTCACTCCTAGGTGAATAGAAAAGTTAGCATTTTCTCAATAGCATTACAGAGAAACAAAGAATTTACAGAAACTAACTGATCAAGGCAGATCTGAAAATAAATTTTGAGTATTTGCAAATATCAGAGTTTGTGCAATTTGCAAACAGAAATCTAAATATCACAATATCTTCACAGTTGGTGTGGGCCAAGAATTGTAAGTGACACAGAAGAGCATCAGCACACATTGAAAAGAGAGGACTTTATACCAGGCCAAAATATTGGCTAAAAAATGTATTCACTTCTAGCAAAAGAAGATACAAGCTTCTGTACAGATGGTCCGCATGCTCCCCCTTTATTAATGTATAAAATAGATATTTTTAAACTAACATATTTTTAACTAACTTGAATACAATTCAATGGATTTGATTAATAGGACAGATATCTCAGATCATCCTAAAAGACAGTTAGTTTGGAACAAATTCATAGTCATGAGAGGCAGATTGATTGTGATACGGTCAGTTCCCTAGACCTGATTACGCTTATAATCAAGCCTAACTGTAACTGAATCTCTTATATGCACGTGGTGGTGTTGGCAGGTGTACTGTCTGACTATCTGACTATGGTTTATGCTCCATAAATGGTAGATTTAGAAAACGTATTCGAGGCTCAGTATATAACTATATGGAATTATATCGCCTATTGATCAGTGTTCAATCAAGTCTTTATCATTTAATGTACATTTTGAAGCTTCTTCTTTTTTTTAAGATTTTATTTATTTATTCATGAGACACACACACAGAGAGAGAGAGAGAGAGAGAGAGAGGGAGAGAGGCAGAGAGGCAGAGGGAGAAGCAGGCTCCATGCAGGGAACCCGACGTGGGACTTGATCCCGGGTCTCCAAGATCACATCCTGGGCCGAAGGCAGCGCTAAACCGCTGAGCCTCCCGGGCTGCCCCATTTTGAAACTTCTAATAGGACACTGATTTTTTTTTAAATTATTTTAGCCTATTTTACCAGTTCAATGTTGCTTCCAGTTTTTTATTCTATGACAAAAGTTTACACACACAAACACAAAAACTGGTGAGAGGAGAGAATAACTAAGATAATTCCTCAAATTTGCCTGCAAAGTTTGTATTGACTTATTAAAAAATATATTAGACTATTTTTTGAGCATTTTAGGCTTACAGCAAAATTGAGTGGAAGGTATAGAGATTTCCCAGATACCACCCCCACCCCCACCACCACCACATGCACAGCCTCACTGAATTATCTGCATCTTTCACTAGAATGGTATGTTTTCACCAAGGATGGTCTTACATTGATGATATCATAATCACCCAAAGTCTGTAGCTTACCTCTTGGTGTTATAAATTCTATGGGTTTGGACAAATGTATGACATATATTCATCATTACATTATAAAGAGTATTTTCACTGCCCTAAATTCCTCTGTGGTTGCCTATTCATCCCTCCACCCTTCCCACCCCTGGAAACTACTGATCTTTTTATTGTCTACATAGTTTATCTTTTCCAAAATGTCATATTAGTTGGAATCAAACAGTATGTAGTCTTTTACGATTGGCTTCTCTTACCTAGTAATGTGCATGTAGAGCCCCTCCATGTCTTTTCATGTTTTCATACCTCATTTTCTTTTTAGTGCTGATGAATATTTTTTAAAGTGGAAAAAAAAAGAAGAAAAAATAATCTCAGATACCCATAAAAGTAACTAAATAGATTGTCTTTAATAGAGGGTAATAGGAGTAAAAAATCTTGACAGGCTTGCTGAAAATTATAGAAAACTGACTCAGCAGCCCAGGTGGCTCAGCAGTTTAGGGCCGCCTTCAGCCCAGGGCATGATCCTGGAGATCTGGGATCGAGTCCCACATCGGGGGTCCCCGCAGGGAGCCTGCTTCTCCCTCTGCCTGTGTCTCTGCTTCTCTCTCTCTCTCTCTCTCTCTCTGTGTCTCTCATGAATAAATAAATAAAATATTTAAGAAGAAAAGAAAACTGACTCAAAGTAAGATTTTTAACAAATTATCAGAGCCCATTTAAGCTCAAAGAAAAATCACAGATCTACACGCATGCATGATGGAATGACCTCTGATGTCACACAATCCATTCTTTAACTACTGAATATTGTGCTCTACTTTGTTTCACAATTTTGCCCAGCTGGTTTATCGTGTCAGATAATATGAAAAGGCATGGGACAAAATGGCCTTCAGAGAGTATAATCAGCAATATGCCATTGATTAGCTACACCAAGGTTGGCTCAGGGACAAGTTCATACAAATTATTAGCATATCATTCACTGGCTGCAGAGAGGTCACAGAGAGATAGTGTCCACCGAGATGCCCAGCTGTCTTCACAGATAGAAGCTAATTTTTCTCTCCTGATTTTCAAAACGCTTAGATACGAATATGCACTAATTTATAGTTTTCTGGATAATAGTGGACCTCAGTAATTATCATTATTAATATTAGAAATGTGATTTTCCTCTAGGATAATATTGCTAATCTATGTCTGTGAAATGCTCCTTGATCTCTTGGATGAATTGTTACCGTATCCTCTTGTATCCAGGATATACTGATGGGATGAGTATGGATTTTAGAGGCAGCTCAAGCCCCAGCTCCCTCACTGATTTTGGTGCCACTTTGAGTCATTTAGTGTCTCTAGACTTCATTTCTTCCTTTATCCTCCTACAAAAATATGAAATACTCATATATTAATTAGCAACATGTTTAGACATATGTAAGAACAGGATATTACAGACATAAGCAAACAGGGGTCAGTTTCCTCACAGGGAATCCAGGTCTAAGGCCCTGCAGTTGTAGACTCTGATTCTTTTTGAGTCAGAAATTCAAATTGTTTTTGTGCTCCTATCATCCTTAGTGTGCTGAATTTAATGAATTTAGTGTGAGAGTATTAATTACTCTCAAGGACAGAAACCATGTTGAATGAATCCGTAGGCAACACACATTACCTAAAACAGTCAACCTGGAAGCCGTATGTTGGAAACTAGTGCATATACACTTAAGCTTTTAACTTCTGTGGTCATCATCATATATTACTATATGTTGACATTTGTTTGAAAACACTCAAATTACAATTCATCATTATGAGGCCTGGGACTCATAAGGAGTTGTTCTCAAAGCTTTGCAGGTTATGCATTTTTATGTATTCCTTGAAAAAAAAGCTAAGTATTTGCTCAGTCATATCTTTTTTTTTATTTTATTTATTTAAGAGAGAAGAAAGAGAGAGAGAGTGTGTGTGTGAGAGAGCAGCGGGGAGACACAGAGGGAGAGGGGGAAGCAGACTCCTCACTGAGCAGGGATCCCAATGTGGAAGCTCCATCCCCGGGATATGGGGACTCGATTCCAGAATCCAGGAATCATAACCTGAGTTAAAGGCAGACATTTAACCTACTACTGAGCCATGCAGGTACCCCTGCTCAGTCATATAATCAATTCTAAATGATACTTGTTATGACTAGATTTTTCTTAAAAAATCTTTAAAAATACTAATTTTTTGTTTCTTGTTGGACTAGTAATGCACTGGAGTTTATGTTCCCTCTTTCCAATATCATTCCATATTTATGAGATATTTAAGGAAAAGTCACTAATCCTCCATGATACAGTTTTTAATGTAATGAATTAAAATGGACTTTTATATCTTCAGGATGATAAATATTATCACTATTTTTAAGTATTTTTATCCTAGAATAAACTCCAAGCAAGAAATAAGCAAAACCATAAATTCCCTGAAATCAAAATAAAACTATGAAGGTATTTAAATTGAAAAAAAAAATGACAAACAGCAAAATTTATCAAATGAGTTTGTAATACACAAAATATTAGTCATTATGAGCATTACCCATTCCACAGAAAATGTTTGAGATGTCCTTCACACTTAAAAAAATGTATTCTGGTCAGTTAATTCTAGGAAAAATTTATCAGGATAATATTATATAGATTTGTTTTCTGTTGTCATTTTGTTTTGCTTTTGCGTGGCTCCTAGGATATTTAATACATTTTATGCTGTGCATCTCAAGAGGAAGGTATGGCATGTAGTGTTTCTCAAAACTACTACATCAAATAACTCTTGAACAAACAAATGCACAGGACTAGGCTTAGAGAAACACATTTTGAAGATGGACTGAATAACTGTAGAAACACTACTGCCTGGAAGACTGTTCACACTACTGAACAGAAAGGTCTCCGTTTCCAATTATAGCTCTAGGCAAAAGGGTTGCTTCTAAACCAAAGGAGACCTTAAATCCCATTATGTGGACCAACAGAATGGCATCGAGTAGGACCAGAGCAGAACGTCTGATCTTGTAGAGAAAATGCAGACCCTGGAGTTTAAAGAAATTGTTTTTTTCTAGTAGAGGGCAGAGGCTGCAGCACATGATGCTATACCCAGGGGTAATAGAAGCACCTGCAGTAAGATCCCCAAGTGAGGAGTGGGCCTTCACAGATAGAGCAGAACATAAGAGGCAACACTACACATTTTCTGTGTTCCAAATATACAGACACAGATTTAGCCAGAACTAAAATTAATTCTTTATCCATAACAATTAAGACATGCTAGAGACACAAGCCAGGGTCCACTGTTGCATGCTGTTGTGCTTTTAGTTCTATACATTATTTGAATAGCATGGTTTATATATTTCTTAACACAAAATGTGGATTCAAATATTCTTATAAATTCTTTGACCAGTTTCATACAATATATTGGGTTTGTTTTTTTTTTTAAGATTTTATTTATTTATTCATGAGAGACACACACACAGAGGCAGAGACACAGGCAGAGGGAGAAGCAGGCTCCACGCAGGGAGCCTGATGCAGGACTCGATCCCGGGACCCCAGGATCACACCCTTAGCTGAAGGCAGATGCTCAACCACTAAGCCACCCAGTCATTCCCATACAATATATTGTTAAATATCCTCCAGAAATTGCCGTAGTATATAGATGCTGGACAGTGTTGCTCTTATTTGGTTACCGGATGAGAGAATCCTGAAATCTATACGTGAAAACCCTAATAGAGGCCCCCACAGAATTCTGTGTGTTTTAAACATTACATCTATTCCTATTTAGATTGCAATTTCTCATTAGAAAAAATACGTATGAATGTTTAGGTGCTAACTTTGATTATTTCTTTCCCTCTATAATCCATGAAAATCACTAGGATAGAAACTTCATGGGGCCGTGGATCTTTGATGTACTTACTCCTTTCCGAGTAACTAGAACAAAGGTGTTAAGTTCTTGTTGAGTGGTTAAATTAATAAAATTTCGATCTTGTGCTTACTAACAAGTACGCACATAGACACGCACACCCACACTCAGTCAACTGAGAAATTCCTGCTTTTTAGGTTCCTTATCTTCTAGGTCTCCCAATAGGCACATGCAGTTCATAAGCCTGCATTAAGCCGTGTCACATGCAAATGTTTAGCAATTTGGGAGAAGTGCCAAACACAGTTCACGAGAAAAGAAAAAAATACATTTGCTTCCGGAGAAAAGACCTTTTATATTTGCTCAGTTTAAATTTTGGTAATCTGAAGTAAACATTATAGATTTTGGTAAATTTCCTGTAAACACAAAAGGCAATTAACAAATGTTAATTAGTGAATTGATGACAAACATCACACAAAGCACAAATTCGTGATGTAAAGAAATTCAGTACTCCTTTTAAAGTGAGCTTTAAAGAGGTGATCTCCAGAGCTATCAATTCAAAACGAATTGTGAGAGAAAAACATGATATTTCAGATGATATGAATCGGAGATTCTCATTCTTGGAACTGCTTTAGATGTTCTTTGACCAGTTTCATACAATATATTGAGTTTGGTTAGAACATCAATCCCCATGATATGCTCAAGATCTATTTGTGACATCCTTGATAAATAAGCACTAGATTTCTGTCCAAACACTGTTTGGAAGGTTACTGAGTCAAATAATACTTAAAAGTCTCTACCTCAGTTACTTGGACTGGGCTTCACTCTTTTTTTTTTAAGATTTAATTTTTTAAGTTTACTTTTGAGAGGGAGAGAGAGCACACTCAATGAGGAGGCACAGAGGGAGAGGGAGAGAATCTCAAATAGACTCCACTGGATCCCACAATCCCTACATGATGACCCAGAAAGAAACCAAGAGTTGGATGCTCAACCAACTGAGCTACTCAGGAGCCCCCTAAACTTCATTCTTACAGTCAGTCCCAAAGGTGGAAAAATGCTTTAAGAATATGACCTGACAAAATTATTTCTGCTTGTGCCACAAATAATGTAATCACATATATAGTCATGTTTTTCCTCTCAAAATGCTTCAATTAATTAGATGATTTGTTAAACTTCAATTTTTAAATTAGTTGTGAATTATTCTAATAAGTATAGAAGCAAATGATGAATAAAGAAAAAAAAACTGAGAGAATCATTTACTTTTAAGGGATCCCTGGCCTTCAAAAGAGCCCAGACAGACTACAAATCCAAGGCTTTAACCCTACCTATATAAACCTTTATGTCACTGGAATAAGTGCTAAAGATGATTCATATTTACTTCAGTGCAAACATCCTTTATATTTTCACATTTTAAGCTTAAGTAGTCACTAGTAAAAACCATCATTCTTCAAAGGAAACCCCCCAAAATGGAGATAATAAATACTAGTTGTAAATATAAGTAAGTTTTTAAAAAATAAATTAATACTAGTTTATGAAATAATGTAATCATCAAATAAGCCAGGAATCTGTTAATGGGCTTCATATCCTTAGTTACCAGTATGAAGAAAATCATGAAAGTATGGAATTTCATGATTGAAAGGGCCTTTGGATACAGGTGATCCAGTCTACCTTCAATGAAATGCTTATACCCTGCCTCAGTTGTACCTAATCACCTAGCATTTGTTTACAAACACTCATCATCTGTCTACAGTGATAAGATGATCCCAAAAACACATGCAAGAAGGAGGCAAAGTGCAAATTAAAACACATCAGAGGTCCAAGGTAGTGAATCTAGAAGAGGTGGAGCAAAGGGAAACTTTAGTACATATCTTTTCAGAGGCCTCTAGCTAAGAAACTGACCTAACAATATTTTTTTAAATTCTCAATGATTATTTGAACATATAAAAAGAGCGAACTTGTTTCAGAAAATACTTTATAGACTTGAGTACTACTGTTGTTTTTATTCTTACTAGTTTAACCTTCTCAAGAAATTATTTTCAAGTAAAAATGAATCTTTGGAAGTGTTGAGGATGTTGCATAAAATGACAAGTCTACCAGAGACTATTTTGCAAATTTAAAAGACACTTGTCAAATGTACTTCCTAAGCCATGAGATCATCGGGCCATACACGCAGACATGTATGTACACGCACATGCAAACAACACTAATGCATCTTAACAATTAGGATGTAAGACTGTAACATTAAGAGGGACATTTAAAACACCCTATAAACTAAAGCAGTTGTAAAGAGTACTAGAAACATCAAAGTACAATTATTGTGGCCTTTTTTCCAGTGGAATGCACCCCCACACACCCTCTTTTCAGACTTTCTTGCTCTTCAGTCATTTTAAAGCAATAATAGATATTAACAAGTAAAGAGAATTTTAAAAACAAAACAAAACAAAACAAAAGCTAGTTAATTTAAAAGTATATAAAACAACAAAAAATGCAGTACCAGCCTGGGAGACCAGAAAATGACCAAATTATCGTGTATATATATTTCTTTCTTTCTTTCTTTCTTTCTTTCTTTCTTTCTTTCTTTCTTTCTATCTATCTATCTACCTATCTATATCTATCTATCTATCGTGTTTTCTTCTTCTAATGTTTTCAGTGCTTTTCACAACTGCTTTAAGTGACAGTTTTTATACAACATGCAGTACCTATTTATTTAGCTATATATCTTGAGTGAGTCTCCAAAAGAAGTAACAGGATAGTGAATAATTACTTTAAGAAAGATAAAGAGGATTGACATACAGAAAGAGGTTCTAGACATTTGTTCTGGGTATTTGCCAATCTGAAAGAGGTAGCTCAGAAGACTGAGCTCTGCCTCTGACAGCTTCAAGGACACAGAGCAAGAAAAGTTTGAACTCAATACAGAAACCTGAATTATATTCCTTTCCCACAGTTTAAATTGGAATAGAAGACTCTGCATTCCAGATTTAAGAAAAAAATGGTAAAACAGACAAACAAAAATCACAAACAAAAGAAATTGTTCCTTACAAGTAAGGAATGCAGTCCAATTTAGACACATGATTGACTCAGAAAAGCTCAGGGTTTGTGGTTTTTTTTTAAGATTTATTTGAGGGGAGGAGAGACCGAGGGAGAGGGTCCCCAAGCCAACTCTGCGCTGAGTACAGACCCCGCCCCCCCACCTCCAGGGCTCAATTTGACAATCCCTAGATCATGACTTCGAGATCACGACCTGAGCCGACGCCAGGAGTGTGGCCCTGACTGTGCCGTCCAGGCACCCCAGAAAAGCTCATTTCTTGGAACTGGAATAAAGTTACCTTGTATTGCTAGTTTGCTAGTGCCTGAAGTCACACCAGGGAGAAGTAAACAAAAAGGCTTTTCTGGGGCAAGGTATAAATAGCCTCGGTCTTGAGTTATTTCTATCTGGGAATGTCATTGTGCGACATATAATCAAAGATAACCTGGTAAACAAGGAAACAGGACAAATCAGAAACTTCTCATTAAGTAATTTCCCTGGTCAAGTGACTCCTATTAGGCAATCCTGTTTGTTTCCCACAAGTCCATGTTTCCATTTTCCTGAAACAATGGACCTCACCTGATACCAGGTATTAAAATGTTAATAAAGAAATTGCTGCTTGTTTGAGGGATGAAAGTGCATTGATGTTATAAGAGGAAAAGCTCAGCATCCAGGTAAACCCCTGGCTGGGGTTAGAGATGGGTGGGCACTGGCTGGTAATTATATACGGTTCATTTAGGAAGCTATTCCTCATGCCAATAGAGGTTTAAAATAAGCCTTCTTCTTGCCACAATTTACAGAAATTGTGGAACCCAATTCAGAAGAGAATAGAACATGGAATTTGAGAATAAATCTTATGCATTGAGTAAATGGCTAAAGAGAGAGACTGACAAGAATTTTTCAGTACATACTGGAAGGAAATACAATTCTTAAAGGTACCCTATGCACATGTTCTACTTATAGAGGATGGAGAAGGAGCTATTTATATTTTGCTAAGAGGATAAAGATCCTGATATAAGAAAACCACACTCTAGCAAAATGTGAAAGAACAAACACACTATGAAAGTAGAAAAGAAATATCAAAGCCCATAGTACAGAAGGAGGATTCTAGACTAGACCAAAAAGAGAAAATTCCATAGCCACAGTGGATATTTCTTATAAAATGTTATTAGTAAAAGTATTATAAGCCTTATCTTTAATTCTCATAGTGTTTTTAGAGTTAATCACAAAATTAAATTACTTCAAGGAAAATATAATAAACTTGTACCAATGTATTTCTATTACCACTCATCCTCTATGTCTTTGCTCTCTCATACATTATCACACAGATACACGGATGAGACATAAGCTAATCACGGAAGGACAAATACTGTCTGATTTCGCTCAACATGAATTACCTAGAGTAGTCAAATGCCTAGAGACAGGAAATAGAACAGTGCTGCAGCTTTAGTTTTGCAGGATGAAAAGAGTGCGGATACGCTGGATTCAGTTCAGCTACATAAAGCAACCCAATGTCCCGTGGGAAATATCCATTCCTATTTCCATGGGAAATATCCACTGTGGCTAGGGTATTTTCTCTTTTTTGGTCTAGTCTAGAATCCTCCTTGCGGGCACATAGGGCCAAAGTGAGGCATGAGGCAGAGGCAGAAGATCAAATCATAATGTGTCATCACAAAAGGTTTGCTGCTTGAGGATCTGAACTAGGTAATAATAAAAGAATGGGCCTGTTGGCAGTGGGCTCCAAGGTTAAAACTGCCCCTATCAACACATGGAGGGAGGACGCTGAGCGGCAAAGGAAAGTGGATTGGACACTAGTGAGAATTAAAGATCCCGCGAAATCTACGCTGTGCTATGAAGTTCTGAAGAAAGTGGCGAGAGTAGCAGGTTTCTAGATCTACCCTGAGTCCTCCCCAAGTTCCTTTTCAGATTCTAAGTCTCATGGGTTCCAAAGCCAACACTTGCTTCCCTGATTTAAAATAAAGAAACATGTAAGGAAGGAGAGAGGGCGCACAACAGAAACAGGAAGGAACATTCCAACATGGAGAGGATGGGCAACCCTCTCAATGAGAGAATGAAAAAGGAGCAGAGGCTGAGGACAAATTGTGCCCTGACACCTGGGACAAGGTTTACCTGGCAGCCAGGGGAAAACATATGGTACGGGAATACATTAAAGACCTAAGTTATTCATTACACACTTCATGCTCTGATCAGGACAACCAAAAACCTGGAGGTTGAGTATTTAGATGATGAAATAAAAATAAATAACCCGGGAGAGGGGATCCCTGGGTGGTGCAGCGGTTTAGCGCCTGCCTTTGGCCCAGGGCGCGATCCTGGAGACCCGGGATCGAATCCCACGTCGGGCTCCCAGTGCATGGAGCCTGCTTCTCCCTCTGTCTGTGTCTCTGCCTCTCTCTCTCCCTCTCTCTGTGACTATCATAAATAAATAATAATAATAAAAAAAAAAGTTTAAAAAAAAATAACCCGGGAGAAAATACTAAAGGAGAGAGATTTATTGCACAGACTGAAACGAACAGCTTCAACCCTGACCAGGCCACAGTGCCCTGTAGGCTTCCAGCAGACGGTGACAGATTTCGTAAGCGCCCTGGTGTATGAGCTGAGAAGAGCAGGAAGAGAGAACCTGGTATTCATGGATCACACCCTTTGGACCAGATATTTTGCACTGTGGCCTGGTTCAGAACACGGGTCCGGAGCCTGATTTACCAGCTGTGTGACCTTGGGCAAGTCTTCTGACTCCGTGCTTCTGCTTCCCCACAGTGGTGTGGGGTATCGCTTCCTATCTTGTAGGGTTTTGGTGAAGTTTAACTACATTGAACATAGTACTTGGCATGCATAGTCCTCTGTGACTGTTAGCCATTCTTACTATTATTCTCTTAATCTTCATAATAACTGTGTGAGGTAAGTAACCAAGGTAGTACCTTGGTTTTTTGTAGATGAGGAAAAGGAAGTTCAGGGAATCTGGGCTGACTCGGACATTACACTGGGGCACAGCGGCTCAAAGATTAATATCTAGGCCTTCCACATTAGTAGGCCACTCAGGGGAAACTAGTTTTCTAGTTTCATAGTGAAAACATATGTTTTCATAGTTTCACTCAGGGAGAACAGAGTTTTCTCCACTCAGTTTGCACCCAGGAGAAAGCTATCCCATCTCCTCAGTTGGTATGTGCACACAGTTCCAAGATCTGATGAAATTTGTCACTCACAGAAAAAATGTCAAGAATTGCTTCAGATGGCATCCCCACATGTTACCAAGTAAGGCTACTAAGTGCACAACTCTGTTTCAGAACCTGGGTTGCAGAACACAAAGAAATCACCAAAATGTGAACCCTGTAGATGAAATTTCAGAGCTAAAGTTGGAGAGCAGAAGAGAACCGTTCTCTTCCAAGTGGCATCACCGTTGTGACCTCACTGCACTTGGGAATCTGTCTGAATCTTTCAAATTCTGTCAATATCTCGAGATTTACCTCTCAGGGCATTGACTAGACTCCAAAAACATGTTAATATCTATCCAACCCTCAAAGGACACTACTGTGAAACACTAAATGCATTTACACAAAATTCCCCTTAGCCCTTTATGTCAGAGTGAGACAAGTGCGATTGTCGCGAATCTTACATCATAATTCATTAAGCCCCGCTCTTTAACAAAAGGAAGATATTTTTAAGCTTAATTAAAACATTTGGATAGCTGTGCTGGGCCGGACAGTTTCATTTCGCACTTATACTTTATATATCAGGAGATTTTGAAAAAAGAAAAAAAAATCTCTGCATGACTCTTGGGAAGTCATTTGATATAATAATTTCCTTTAAAAGAGAGCAAAACCCCAACATGGCTAAACTCAAAAACTATTACTAAATGACTGTGGAGAGATAACCACACTCGTTAAAAATTTAGGCACATAATCACAACATAACTTCTGAAATGAAGAAGTCAGAAATCATATGCCGCTGCTAACATTTGGTTGGGGATTTAGCACAGAAGGAAGCCAAAGAACAAAACCTTCAACATGGCAATTCATTTTGTACAAAATGTTAATGACCCAATCCGTTCCATTTTGGAAATTCTGTCATGATTTGAAAATCAAGGAGTTAATCATCAAACCCTTGCTGGGTGATGGGCTGTCCTGGAAAAAGAGCAAAAAGCTGCAAACAGCATTATATCACCAATCATCAATTATCATTAAAGTTCACAAACACGTACAAATCTTTTTACGGCTACAAGAATTGAAGAGAGATATTGCAGCCCAATTTTTTTAATAATAAATTTATTTTTTATTGGTATTCAATTTGCCAAAATACAGAATAACACCCAGTGCTCATCCCATCAAGTGCCCCCCTCAGTGCCCGTCACCCATTCACCCCCACCCCCCGCCCTCCTCCCTTCCACCACCCCTAGTTCCTTTCCCAGAGTTAGGAGTCTTTATGTTCTGTCTTTCCCTTCTAGGGACAGGTGATGGGACAGAAAGGGATAGTAATCATTTTAAAACATCGACTTTGAACAAAGTAACATATTTGACTCTTTAAATATCTTATTTTTTATACCTTGGCTATTTAAAAGTCAAAATAGATTAACGTACATCAAACAGACTTCTTCTAAGACATGGCATGTAATTGAACATATATTTATTTAGTAGAACTTATGTGGATAATTTACAGTCTTAGCTATAAAGGGTTACACTTTTATCCTGAAATGTTGGTTGATAACTTTGGGTATCAGCTAAAATACTAATTTTCTAGAGACTGCATGGCTGGCAGCTGATTAGAAAGAAGAGAAAAAGTATAAGAAGGAACACAAATATTGAAAGGCCCTAAAACTTTGCTCTAAGGTGTTAATACAAATAATCATTCACAGAAATTTAACTTTTAATAGGCTATGTAGAATAAATCTACTTTCTCCTCTCATCTATCTTACTAGAACTTCTTAGTTGAAAATCCAGTAGAAGAGCAAGGCGATCTTTAAGCTCCATTCTCAAATATTGTATTTATACAGTTTTAACATGCACGGATCTGTCATCTTTTTCTTCTTCATTGAAATACAAATTGCTATCTCGGAGTTCTTTGGCAATAAAACATTTCTAATGTTTTGTGTATGGCAAAACACAGTCCATAAAATTCAAATAATTCTGTAATGCCTCCTTTTAGCAGATTAAAATTACAAAACAAATACAAAAATAAAAAGAGAAAAAAACACCTTTTTTTCCATCCCCCCCAAAAAATATTGTTAAGAAATTGTCTGATTTCCCACTATCCAACTCTAAACGCGTTCCTGGTTTGGACTTCAGATGCATAATCAAGGTTTTAAAAGTCTCACTTTTCTGTTCAATAACTAATTTGGCAAGCACAGATTAAGACAAAAAGTGAGATGTTAGAGACACAGTCTAGCACTGTCACGGGCAAAATGAACTAGGTTTCTATATGCTTGAAGCCAATATAATTCCTGTAAGATGATTTTATTTACCTGCGTCTTGTCACATCCTTCTTTCTAGATAGATAGATGATAGATAGATAGATAGATAGATAGATAGATAGATAGATAGATGATAGATTATATATTATATATATTATATATTTACATATATTATATATATTTAATTCCAGTATAATCAGTACGCAGTGCTATATTAGTTTTAAGTATACAATATAATGATTCAACAACTCTACACAATATATATATTACTTTGTGCTCATTACAATAAGTGTGATCTTAATCTCCACCTATTTTACCCATCCTCCCTCTGGCTCTCTGCCCACCCCCACACCCCCTGGTAACCATTTGTTCTCTATATTTAACAGTCTGTTTTTTGTCTCTTTCTTTTGTTCATTTGTTTTGTTTCCTAAATTTCATATATGAGTGAAATCACATAGTGTTTGTCTTTCGCTGACTTATTTCACTTAGCATTATACCCTCTAGATCCATCTATGTTGTTGCAAATGGCAAGATCTTATTCTTTTTCCTTTGCCACATACTGCTTTACATCTTGTAATAGAGCTCATTATTCTTTGGCTGCTAAGCCTAATTCAGCCTTTGATACTTATTTCAAAGTAATATTCTCACTTGTGTAGACTTCTTTGTGCTTGTTTATTCTTCCCACTATGATTCTACATCACTTCATGTAGATTTCTGTCATAATAACTATCATTTTTTTTATTTTTATTTTTTTAATAACCTTCATTTTAATAACAATTCTTTATAACAAAAGTCATTTTCTCCTCAACTATGTTATGTGGGGATGAAGATTATCTTCAATGACTAGAAAAAATATTGACATATCTTGTGACCAAGAACTATTTGTTTTAGCCACAAGTGAGCATTATATTCTGAATTTATTTTTGAGCCTCGTGTAAGGTCATGTTCCCTTGCAGAGAAAGAAAATGCCTTTTTTTTTTAAAATATTGTATTCATCTGTTCATGAGAGACACAGAGAGGCAGACACAGAGAGTAGAGACATAGGCAGAGGGAGAAGCAGACTCCCTGAGGGGGAGCCCCATGTGGAATTGATCCCGGGACCCCAATATCATGCCCTGGGCTGAAGGCAGGCGCTAAACCACTGAAGCTGTCCAGGCTGCCCAGAAAATGCCTTTTAATTCACTTTTAATTAGTTATTTCTTTTCATTCTCTGAACCACTGCACATGGCTTTCAGTCATCTTCAATTATGAGGCCATCAAAACCCAGATGATGATGAGAAGTACTGTAGCAATTCTCATGAGCCCATTTCCAAAACATAAATATGTAAATTCCCTAAACTTGAAAGAACAGCAACCACAATGGCTCATCGAATGTGACAAAACATGAGACATAGCCTTAAATTACAAAAGCCACGGTTATTATGAAATGAATAATTGTTTTATTTGTCTCATGAAATTCTAACTTTCTCAAGTCTTCAAGATGGAGAACTTAAAAGCAGCGGTGAGCAATGTGTACCGCCTTTATCTCTAAGGATAAATCAACCTCATCAGCTCAGATTATGCTTTATTTCTTCTAAATCCAAAAGATGGCTCAGAATTTCTCTCTTGAGAAAGAACCTGTATCCTGGGCTTTATTCCCATTTGCCTCTCATCCAAACCTATGCTTCCATGTGCCATGTCCAGTTTTTTAGAGCTTGGCTCTCCCACTGTAAATAAAACCAACAGGGTGTATCTCCCTAAGACATAATTAAAAAAAAAAAAATCTGCAGTGTTTCATTTGGAGCCAGGACGGTAGGGTTAACCAGATTTTGTGATACAGTTCAGTCATCAAGCAAAACTAGACTTGAGGTTGGGTCTCGCTACCAGTTAGAGTCAGACCCGCCAAGACCAGAGTCTGGAGTTAAGAGGGTCAGAGAAGAGGAAACGAAGTCAGGGTCACTGGGGATCAATGCCACATGTCTAAGTAGGCCCGAGGACACAGGAAACGGAAGCAAGCAGTAAGGAAATAAAATAATATGTCCGTCTCAAGCTCCAGTGACACATGGACACCTGGGAATATTAGCTCCTAATGTTTTCTTCTCATAACATTAACTCACTTTATGTATCTACTGGTTGGTGTCACTGCCATGTTTATTGCAAGCAAATATGAGGAAATGTACCCTCCAGAAATTGGTGACTTTGCCTTTGTTACTGATAATACTTACACTAAACACCAAATCAGACAGATGGAAATGAAGATTCTAAGATCTTTAAATTTTGGTCTGGGCCGCCCTCTACCCCTGCATTTCCTTCGGAGAGCGTCTAAGATTGGAGAGGTTGATGTTGAGCAACATACTTTGGCCAAATACCTGATGGAGCTATCTATGTTGGACTACGATATGGTACACTTTCCTCCTTCTCAGATTGCAGCAGGAGCTTTTTGCTTAGCGCTGAAAATTCTCGATAATGGTGAATGGACACCAACTCTACAGCATTATCTGTCCTACACTGAAGAATCCCTTCTAAATGTCATGCAACACCTGGCTAAGAATATAGTCATGGTGAATCGTGGGCTTACAAAGCACATGACTATCAAGAACAAGTATGCCGCCTCTAAGCATGCTAAGATCAGCACTCTGGCACAGCTAAATTCTGCACTAGTTCAAGATTTAGCCAAGGCTGTGGCAAAGGTGTAACTTGTAAACATGCATTGGAGTATTGTAATATCTGCAAATAAAATTGGCACCATGTGCCATCTGTATATATTATATGTTACCTTTACTTACTTTTAATAAAGCTTGTGGTCCTTTTTAACTTCTTAAAAAAAAAAAAACTCGACTAATTATATCATGATTATAAAATTCATATCCCCTTGTACAGATGAGGAAAATGAGACACAAAGAATGTAAGTAACTTATGCAAAAATAATAGCTAATAAGCGCTATTCAAGCATGGGCAGAATGTTTCCAGAACCTGCGTAATCTAACACCAAGCTCTGTCACAACTGGTCAAAATGGTACAAATCTATTCTTATGTGCTTCTCCTCTAACTGACAGTGTAAGGTTGGAATCAAGTCTCTGGGAGAAAAGTTAAAAAAAATATATATATATATACATATATATATATATATGTATATATATATATATATTGCTTGATAGCAAAAAGAGGGGAAAAAATTTGGAAGTGGGGAGAGAATGAGATGTAATAGAGAGGACTGCAAAACCTGCCTGATGGACTCAGAAAGACTGCACAATTGACTCTTTCTTGATAGATTAAGTATAGTTGATCCTCGCACAACACAGGTATGAATTGTGCAGGTCCACCAGCAGGCGATTTTTTTCTAATAAATACAGTACAATACTGTGTGTTCTCTTCCTTGTGATTTTATTAATAATGTTTCTTTCCTCTGGCTTATTTTATGGTAAGAATGCAGTACATAATGCCCATAACATACAAAATACACGTTCATTGTTTATGGTATCTGCAAGGCTTTTGGTCAAGAGTAGGCTGTTTGCAGTTTAATTTTTGATCAGTCAACAGTTACTGTGCAGGAGTCAGCACCCCAACTCTCCCATCATTCAAGAGTCAACTGGAGGATGAAATGCTCAGTTTTGCCACTATACAGACCTGGGTTCAAAATATGTATCTTGCAGTTCCCTGAGATTTAGGGAAAACAATCGTCTTTAAAATTCACTTTCTTAAATTTTAAGAGGTTAATATCACCTACCTTTTAGAGTGGAGAAGATCTATATAGAACTTATTTTAAACTACCTTACAAATTCAGATTTAAAAAAATAATTACGTTTCTCCCTTTAAAAGTACTGTCATCCTCATAGTTCCATAAAGTGAAATAATAACCTGTCTTAACAGGAACTCAAATTTTCATTACCATTCAAAGATGCTAACATGGATGTCAAGAGGGGAGTACAGAAAGTTAAACTCCACTGCTTTAAATTTCAAGAACAGATAAATAACAAGCAATCACTTGAGTGCCTGTTTATTCAAAACAGAAAACAGAGGTAATTATCACTTGTATCAATGCAGCTCTGCAATAGAATGAAGACCTGAAACAAACCTTAAGGGTCAATGCCCTACTTACACAGATGAGAATCCTAAAGTCCAGAGAGGTGAACAGACCTTATGAAAGTCTTACAGCTGATTAGTGATAGAGCCTGGATTTGACTGTTGGTTTCAGGAGTATACCCCAGAAGATTCACATTTTTGGAGTAAAACTAATAGCAGCAGAGGGATAATGATACACACAGAAAGGGATAAAGTAGGTATAAGAAAAAAAAACCCCAAAAACCCTTCTTTACAAATATGGAGATTATTAAAGTTTAGTAAGCGTATTCATTTTTCCAAGGTGGAAAGTCTTAAATAAAAGTGACTTGATCCACAAATGTCCTGTAGTTCTGACTCAATCACTTTACATATACAAACAGTAATATGTATGTTAATTTGAAGAAATAAATCAAGTCAACCACTAAGCAAAACAGAGTCTTAATTCCAGGGATCTACTCACAGTTGCACTTAAAGAGAAGGGAGATGGAGGGAGAGAGAGAGAGACAGAGGGAGGAGGAACAGAGAGGGGATATTTCCATGGGTGTGAATAATTTATTAATCTGAACCCAGTTTCAGAAATGTAACGTGTTTAGACGTGAGTGACATGGTATACGGCATTCCATTGCCAGGATGCAGGATGTCAAACCCTTTCAGGGAGGGTGGTCCCGGGTTGTCCTTCCACATCCAGCTAAAAATCACCTCCTCTATGTGATGTTACTTACCCTTAACTCTCAGATGAACACTCAAAGGCCAAGAGACTTTTGTAATTAATCTTAAAGCTTCTTATACCTATGGCCTGGTTTGTCTAAGTATATGAAACTTCCAAAACTTTTCTAGTTAATGAGCAATTAGCAGCATATTTTATTTAGGGTGAAATTGAATAATATTAAGCATGAAGATCATTGATAGCCTATAAGGTTGTCATGGCCTGAAAGGTCAGGGTAGACGCATAGATTCTATAACATACAGAACACCTGCAAGACGGAAAAAATATAAAAAATAAAAAATAAAAATAAAAATAAAAATAAAAAGCTCCATATGGGAGATGGATAGAAGGCTAACATGCGTATTCTTCTGAATACATTTATTTTACAGGACATGTTCAGTCCATGAAAATTTAAAGTCTTGAGTTCCTGCTCTACATTCATTTCTAAGCTCTCACTTCTAAGAAGTACGTTCACCCAGTATTCTCTCTAAACATTTCATATTCCACTCCTAGAAGAAAATATTTTGCTTGCTTCAATCTTAGCAGATGCCTCTGCTAAAGAACCTGGGTATTTGCTTATTTTTAAAACACAATTCTTCATGATATGCACTTTCCTATAAGAGGGGAATTATCACTATAGAACTTAAAAAAAAAAAACAGGGCTAAGGGAGGAAAATATGCAGATTAATTCTACCTTAAAAATCAAGAAATTTTACAGCTGTGCATTATTCTTTTATCACTTAAAAAAGAGTTGTTACATTAATTCAGTAAAAATTTTTAAGCAGTAGAAGAATACGAACAACCTCTGGGACTCTACAGCTTAAATAAAACATGCATAGCTTGCCGGTTGAAAAAGCAGTGATCATGAATGTATTTATCAGGCATGAAAATGTTATTATCTAAAACACGAGATGCCGTTTCACAGCAGTTTGCTAGAAAATACGCAATCTGCAAATCAGTAATAATCCCTAATTAGTGCCGGAGTTGCCTTCCACCAAAGATTTTCTTGACTCTTTTTTAATTGTTAGTAGTTTATGATATATAAGCTACTGGATAAAGACACTTTTAGAAGATTTCAAACCTTGCTGAAGAATAAACTGATGGAACTATTATTTAAAATAAACTACTTGACATTAACAGGGTGTCCTGAAGAATAATTAAGTTAAAAAAAATCAACGATCCCAATTAGACCTTTTTTTTTTCTTCTGTTTTAAAGGAGGCCTGAATATTCTCTTTATGAGGAAAATTATTTGGGCCCAAAAGAAATGTAATGTTAGGATCTTTATTTTTAATAACCAATAATAATTTTTGCTAGAGAGAAGCCTACTCATTACTAACATTAAATTAGACTGTCTAGAGAGTCACAACTTCTCAGGGCTAGGAGGTACCTTATGTGTCACATCATACAACTGATGAGTTTTATGGACAAGGAAACTGAGAACCAGAGAGTTAAGAAATTTGCTGAGAAAAAAAAAAAGGAATTTGCTGAGTTGGGTTAGAGCAACATTAATATCTCATATCACACAGAATAAAAATACTCGTGGTAATACTTTTCTGCCATTTTCCATATGTGTTTGGTCATACTTCTTTAGCCAGGGGTATACTTAACCTGCAGAGATTAGACTGGCTTCTCTGTTTTTTAAATTTGGAAGAATAAAAATGAGACAAATTAAAAGTACAAAATTTTACCTATATTTTTTCTGATTTATGCAAATAGGCAATCCTTTAATTGTCTATCCAATGCAGGCTGAGTTATTTTGAAAAAGAATTCTCTCTTCATGACTTTTCTTCTAAATAACATTCATTTTTATAACTTCCAGTTAAAAATGGATAGAGTAATGTCACACACATACCATTTTCTCAGCTATAATTTTCAAATGAATCGGTTCCATAAAAGTCATTCCCAAAATGAATCACTGTATTTCTTCCAAATCAGCCTACATATAGTTTTAAAAATACACTATTGAATCATTACCTGTCTCTTCATTGGCTCACATCTGGAGTGACATTTATAGCATTTCCCACTTATTAAATGTTCACTCTCTAGCAATTTCAGACTCCTCTGTGAGGAATTATAGTGATTAATGGGTTCATTTTGACATGACCCTCAATCACAATGGAACAAAGTTCATTAGCTGTAAGATTGTGCTCTAAATTTTCAGATTGGTACAGAAATAGAATTAAAGTATCTTTCAAACAAACTTTACTCAAATATATAGTTTTATTGCATGCAATATCTAGTGGAACATCAGTCAGGACTATGGCAGCTTTACAATACTTTGTGTTGCATTAAAAGAAACATGGTAGTTGGAATAGTAAATTCAGCTTTCAAGTAACAGTTTTGCTATTTGCAATGCTTTGACCACATACAATTTCTTTGTTGTCTATACATTTCAAATATATTCATAAAAAGTAGAGATATCAACAGTATAAGATACATGATCAAATGATATAATTAATGCAATATAAAGGCTTTTGAACTATCTAAAACCTGCCTAGCAAATAAAAGTCGCACAATAAGTAAAATCTCATTAGCCAGCAAGGATCATAGAATATATATGAAATTACCCCTTCATCCATAAATGCCTAAAATGCTATCTTTGTCCTCATGGAATTAACTTACAAACAAGTTATTAATAGTTGTTATAAAGTAATGAAACTCTTTGTCATTTCTTATGGTGGTGATATTCCAAGACACACAGTTAAGAATAATTATGAAAAGAAATAGAGGTAAATGTGGAAAAAAAAAAAGAGGGAAATGCATAGCACATTAGCAGTAGATATTTCCACTGCAGTAAGAGAGGACAAAGGGACATGAGGCAAAATTCCATAACCCTCTGAAATAAATCTGGGATTACTAGGCATTGACAGTTGGCACGTATGTGCAAAAACCATAATGTCAGGTTAGAGCAATTTGGTAGATACTGATTAGCACAAGCATGACAGTACCATGAAGGGTCCTAGGGAGATAGACACACACACACACACACACACACACACACACACACACAGGTAACACATAGAAAGGGATGAGAATTTGGGTTGTAATTGTCAGACAGGAGAGTCTACTTATCTAGACTTGGCCAATACAATAGAGTAGATTGCTGAAGGAAATTGTTGACTCGGGGGCACTTGGGTGGCTCAGTGGTTGAACATCTGCCTTTGGCTTAGGGTGTGATCCTGGGGTCCTGGGATCAAGTCCCATGTCAGGCTCCCTGCAGGGAGCCTGCTTCTCCCTCAGCCTGTCTCTGTGTCTCTCTGTATCTCTCATGAATAAATAAATAAAATCTTTAAAAAAATTGACTCCATACTCCCCAAAGTACGTACTCTATTGAAAGTATGTACCTCCTTCCTGTTAGTGGGCTTCGTCATGTGGCTTGTTTGGCTTCATAGTAGAGGGAATGTGCATACCGTACTTAACTTTGGACATGCTCCTTTGACCTGTGGCTTGGGAGATATTAGCAGACATGGGAAAGCAGTGTCTTGATGCGTTTGAGGGGCTGGGCATGTTCAGTATACCTCCCTGGACATCATGAGCAGAGCTTCCCCTGTGCATCTATAAGCCCAGAAGAGACTCCTTACTAGAAACAGAATCCACCAGAACCTTAGCCTTGGACTTTTATCCTCCAAAACTGTGAGAAAATAAATTTCTGTTGTTTAAGCCACCTAGTCTATGGTATGTTGTTATGGGAGCCTCAGCAAACTACTATATACAAAAATAAGACCATCTAAAGAAAATTTGGGTTTCCTAGCAGGGAAAACAAACAAATAAATAAAAAATATGCTGAGCTGTTGGGAGAGGGTAAGCATGATATAAAGTGGGTGGTGGAAGACAGCAGCTTTGATTAATTATGTGTCCTCAAAGCCATAAATGAAGTAGCCATGTTTTTTTATGTTAATTTTTAACTCCGTTTTACCTGCTCATCCCCTAAGAAGATCACTGACAGTAACTCACTTTCAAATTTAAATTGAGCTAGCAGTGTAAGGGAAGAGATACCATTTCTCCAACAGTTTCCCCATTATCAAATATTCCCTGGTAAAGAAAGAAGGAATGCACATAATTCTAATCTCCATTTCAAAGTATCAGACTTCCTGATAAATAGAACAATGATATTTTTCTAGGAGGAGAGTTCACATCTATGGGATTATTTTAGCAGGATGTCCATAATTATAATTGGTTATGGGAACTAAACCTAGGATATGGATTTATGGGCCATAATTTCCTCAAAAATGCCATATAAATAGGCAAGGTATAAAATGGAGACGTTTCATGAACTAAAAGCTACCCATGTATTTCATTAGTAAAGAAGGACATGTAGAATGATCCTGAATGTGCCAGACATTTTCCTGTTTAAAATGTGTCTCTTGGGATCCCTGGGTGGCGCAGCGGTTTAGTGCCTGCCTTTGGCCCAGGGCGTGATCCTGGATACCCGGGATCGAGTCCCACGTCGGGCTCCCGGTGCAGGGAGCCTGCTTCTCCCTCTGCCTATGTCTCTGCCTCTCTCTCTCTCTCTGTGACTATTTAAAAAAAAATAATAATAAATAAATAAAAAATAAAAAAATAAAATGTGTCTCTTGATTCTTTGTATACTTGAAGCCGCCCAGAAATTCTAATACTAGACACCATCTCTGATTTGTGTGAATAGGATTTGACAATCTGATCTTGTGTGTTACCTCGCCCCACACTTTTGTCCCACTCTGCAATTCAGGAGGCAAATCTCTATAGACCACACCCATGTCTATTGGTTGGCCAATGGATGCCACTGACCGGATTCCAGAGGGTAGGCCTAGAAAATAATTGACATATGGAGACTCACACCTGCCTCCATCATTGTCTCCCTGCCTTGCAGTGGGTCTGACAGTGGCAATGATCCGAGGTACCAGCTCTGTGAGCCAGCACCTCTTCCATGGTTTAATCCAAGGCTTCGTTTCCCCTATTTCCTCCTCTTGCTCTTTTAGGCCTTGATAGAGTAATGGCTTTCTGATGTGGTTAATATGTGGTTGCCTCATATTTTTTGTTGGATACTTTATACTGTTTATACCTCTGTAAGTCGCCTGGGATCAAATATTTGAGTGTGGGGACCTATAACTATTAGGACCCCCAACTCCTACAACCATCAACAAAGATTTCTATGAACTTAGGATTTCGTCCGAGTAATATTATCTTCTTTAGTATCTGCCTAATTTTCAACTAGACTAAAATTTCATTTTGAATGAGAATTTCACTCTGTGTTTAACAAAGATTTCAAGCTTTTTGTTTTCAAATAACTGTATCCAGAGAAGATAAGCATGGCCCCTGCGCAAGGATGACACGCAAATTCATGAAGTGTTCCATATTTTTCGAGGAGCCTGCTTCTCCATCTACCTGTTTCTCCCTTTGCTATGTCTCTGCCTCTCTCTCTTATGAATAAATAAAAATAAAATCTTAAAAAAAAAACAAATAACTTTATCCAAACATGAGATATTAAACTGTGGTCTTAAAAAATGCCAGGGAACTCAGGATTCCTGGAAGTGGAGACAATGGAGCTAGTTGAGCATGCATGATGTTTGGATTCCTCAGAGGAACTTTTCTTCTAAAAATTCTACTTTTTCTATTTTTCTATGTTTGTAGAGTAGCCTTGAATTGTTTCGGTTTTCCAACTCACATTCATCGGTTACCAGAACTGGAAGGTGCCTTAGAGATAATTCTGCGAAGTCTTCAACTGGCAAACAAAGAAACTCTGACCAAGGTTGAGGAGTAATTTGCTTCAAATCCCATAACTCATGAGCAGTAAAGCCAGGCTTGGTTCTCTTTCTCCCAACATACCATTTATATCAATAGGAGAAAATTCCTACAAATACCTGCCTACAAATTTCTCTATACACAAAATTGTTATACTTTTCTTACAGGATACCTGTTCTGATCAGAGTAAATAGAAAATGTAGATAACTGTATCTGGTATAATAAATAAAAATGTTTCTTGTTGGTATGAAAGCATAGACAAACCACTTTAAAAATGGGGCATCAGGCTTGTTGAAGTCATGAATAACTTGGCATTGAAGCATGTTCATTACAACATAAGATTCTTGGAATGTGTGAACAAATCAAAGGCACGTTCATTGCCCCCAGCAATCATGCAAGGTTTTTGTGGTATTTGCGTCTCTTAAATATATGCAGAATCCTAAATAATGTGGTTAGACCCCAAATCAATTATGATTTCAGGAAGGAGGCACAGGAAATTGTGTGAAGAACCCATAGGGATGCCTGATGGGAGCTGAATGTTGAAGAGTGTTGAGAAATTGAGAAGATGTAGAGGAGGAAAACAGCCCTTAAAGATAAGAAGAAATCCACAAAGTCATTTAATTCCATCTATCCATCCATCCATCCATCCATCCATCCATCCATTTATTCAGTCCACAGAGAGTAGGCAGTCATAATGTGGCAGACACAGTTTTAAGTAGGAAAATATACTAGTGAATAAAACAGAAACTCCTTCATTTTAGAACCATATTCTATTTGGGGGGGGAGGCAGTCAGTAAAGAATATACAATCAAATATATGCCAGATGAGAATTACTATAGAAAAATAAGAATATAAGAGCATATGGAGTATGTCACAGCTCCTTCCAGCCCAAGAGACCTAACAGGATCCAATTCTAAAACAACCTAGGGGCTACCTCCACCTCAGCAAGCCTGGCCACTCTCCCACCTTGAGAGTGTACGTTCATTTCAATAAACTGCTCTGTGCTTGCTACTTTCCTTCTGTCCACCTAGATCTTCTGGGAATCCAAGGACTGAGACCTCCATTCACACATGCAGACCCTCTCTTACCATAACAACCAGAGGTTGTTATATGGTGTGGTCAGAGACGGCCTCACTGGGAGGTACATTTGAGCAGATGCCAGATGAAGCAATGAGAGATGCTCAGATTTTCTGGATGAAAAACTGTAGCAAGAGCAAAAGGTCCATGCCTTGGGTGTTAGTTCTGTGTGGTCCTTGATACTATTTCAAGGAGTTCGGGATAGAACCAATTCTCTCTAATCTTTCAATGGTTTTGACAGGATATAATTCTCTTCATTTTAAAATCTTTACTGCTCAAATATTTGAGTGTTTTTAAAATACCTTGCGTTCTGTCTGTTTTATTCCTTCAATCCTGACTGGCACACCATTTGGAAGCAAAACTGCAGACCCACAAAGATGAAAATAAGAGATTATCTTACTAATTATACCTGTTAGTGGTATAACAGGTATAATCCAACAGGTATACCTGTTACATTATTGAGAAGACATCAGTATTGGTAGAAAACAGAATTCACTTGGTCATTTTCATAAGATGGCAAAAGACTAGCAAAAGGTTACTCAAATGATCAGCCTGTGATCATTTGGGATAAAATACATAATGAAGGCAAGGCTTTGAAAGACTCATTACCACCTATGAGAATCTATTATGAAGCCAAACAGGATATAGAATTGGAGTAGGAGTGGTGAGTGAATTACTAATTCTGATATCACCGGGATCTTAAAGAAAATTTTAAAAAGGTTAGAATTTAATACCCTGCTTAGAAGGCATGGTTAGAGGATCAGAACTATTATGATCCTGCTTAAAAAAACAAACAAACAAACAAAACAAAACAAAACAAAACAAAAAAACAAAAACAGGGCAGCCCAGGTGGCTCAGCAGTTTAGCACCACCTTTGGCCCAGGGCGTGATCCTGGAGTCCTGGGATCGAGTCCCACGTCAGGCTCCCTGAATGGAGCCTGCTTCTCCCTCTGCCTGTGTCTCTGCCTCTCTCTGTCTGTCCCTCATGAATAAATAAATAAAATCTTAAAAAAAAATAACGTTGATCTCTTATAGCTACTGAGGCGATATATTTGAAAATGAGTTAAAAATGTTTCTATATGTGGTTGTATTACAATTTAGGTTAAATTAATAACATCACCTGGGTTCTATTTGAAAGTTAGGGACCTACTTTTAGGTCTTGAAAGAATCAGATCTTAGGGCACCTGGGTGGCTCAGTGGTTGAGCATCTCGCTCAGGGTGTGATCCT
Organism: Vulpes lagopus; assembly: GCF_018345385.1. NCBI lineage: Eukaryota > Metazoa > Chordata > Mammalia > Carnivora > Canidae > Vulpes > Vulpes lagopus. The sequence continues at coordinate 3,084,004 of NC_054838.1, read as the reverse complement.
GGAGTCCTGGGATCAAGTCCCACATCGGGCTACCTGCAGGGAGCCTGTTTCTCCCTCTTCTGGTGTCTTTGCTTTCCTCTGTGTGTCTCTCATGAGTAAATAAATTAAAATCTTTGAAGAAAAAAAAAGTCAACTCTTGAAATCAGAAATGGAAAATGAATTTGAATATCATGAATAAAGCTCTCTGAATATCTTACCAACAACAGTAATCATACTTATCTGGGTGATTTGTCAGGCCTTGTTTAACAATGATCTGGAGCGGGTGCCCCACTGAAAAACAGCAATTCTCTTCATTCTCCAAGACCATCACCCTCACTGCCTTCAGCTTGTTTATTTTTTTTAAGATTTTATTTATTTATTCATGAGACACACAGAGAGAGGCAGAAAGATAGGCAGAGGGAAAAGCAGGCTGCATGTGAGGAGCCCAGTGTGGGGACTCAATCTCTGGGACCACGACCTGAGCCAAACGCAGATCCTCAACCACTGAGCCACCCAGGTGCTCCCTCCAGGCTTATAATGGGCCTTTCATCCTAGTCTTCTTCAGTTAGGAGAAAAATTCAAAGTCTGACTCAGAAGTAGATAGATTATATATGAAAAATAAATGACGAAAGCTTGCTAATTTCTATCAGCATAACTTGTGAAGTAATGTTGGGATGTATTCTGGTGCTATTAAATAAGAAAGAAAAGAACATAATATCAGATAAGAAAACACTTACTTAATATGAGTGAACTCCCTAAGATTTTGGATCCATTGTGTTAGCTTAAGTAACTGGAAATGACTAAGTTTTCTGGTAGTTGGCTAAAACCTATACTGGGCAGTGACCTAAAATAAACTAAAGAATTAAGTAGATATGATTTTATTTAACAAAAACCAAAATCCAAAAGTAAGTTATCTATAACATACCACCCTTAAATATAATGACATCCAAACTAAAAGTAAATGTATGAAAAATATGTATCATGCCTACAAATAATCAAAAGAAACTTGGAGTAGCTAAACTAATATCAGATATATTAGTATTAGACAAAGAATATTACCAAAAACAGATTCGATTTCTAATGATAAATCATCAAGAGATAATGTATTTATATATTGGAAAACAAAACATCAGTATTCATAAAATCAAAACCAATAGAACTTAGAGGAGAAACAGAAAAATCCACAATTGCAGTTGGAGATTTAAACATTATCCTCTCAGTAATAAATAGAACAAGTAGAGAAAAACCAGTGAGGACACAGAAGATATGAACAGCACAGAAGATTTGAACGGTACAACTGATCAACTCAATTTAACTGGCATTTATAGAATGTTCCACCCAACAATAGCACAATATAAATGTTTTTCTACTACATACAGAACATTTACCAAGATAAAACCACAACCTATTCTGTGCCATAAAATAGTTACAATAAATTCTAAGCAACTGAAACACACAAATATGTTCTTTAACCACAATGGAATCAAATTAAAACTCAATAATGGAACAGTATCGGGAAAGGGCCACACAATTGGAAACTGAACAATACTCTTTTAAATAACCCATGAGCCAAATAATAAATCACAAGGGGAATTAGAAAATTCTTTGAAATAAATAAAGCTTAAAAAATGACATATCAAAAATAATGTCAGTGTTCTACGGGAAGTACTTAGCATTAACTTGGAATCAGGGGAGCCTAGAGATAAAAAAAACAAGTACTATATTTGTAAAATTAAAAAAAAAAGTATGATTAAAGACCATCTGCTTGAGAGGTGTCTGGCTTGTTCAGTTGGTAGAACACGTAATGGTTGATTTGGGGGTTGTGAGTTCAAGCCCCTCATTGTGCATGGAGTCTACATTAAAAAAAAAAACATTTTCTTGGAAAGACATATTTTGAGTTCATGTTTCTGAAATACCACCACTGTGCATCAAATGGGTGTCTCATTTAATTTAAAAAAATGATTTAGTACTGCCTTATTATTTTTCTAAAAATGAGAAATTCAGTGATAACAGAAGATAAAAAAGAAGTTATAACGTGGAACACAGGATGCCTAATCAAGGCAATCCCTTTCATTCCACTTGATGTAGCTGATGGTAAGTGTTTAGATGAGTTAGTACTTCCAACGTTAACGCTCTCCAACTGACCACACCTCTAGGTAAGCCACACTCCTTCTCCAAAACTTAGTTTCATCAACTATAAAGTGAATGAGTGTATTTATTAAAATATATAGTCCCATCTATCTTGAAAACTCTATATTTTTATTTGACAAATATCATTAAGCTCTTGATAACATGTATTCCATGTGATGAAGGAATTGCAAAAATTTTTGTCATCTTTTTTCTCAAATTGCTTACAATCCATTGCATAAGATAAACCTTAAACATGTAATAGAAATGCAGATTAGTCTGTGATACGGTTTAAAATGTAAATTTAATCCAAATGCTGAGGATCACGGAAAAACTAACATTTTTCTTAGGGTAGGTCACAGAATTATGGATATCTGTATTGGTGTATCATTGATTTGGTAACCTTACTGAGCATAGCTTTTCTTCGCATCCCCCATATTAACAAGTGATGTCCAGTCTTTAGAGGTCCATGGATTTATGGCAAGAAAATAAAATCAGTGTCACAGTATGACATGCCCCAAAGTCACATCTTACATAGCAGAGTTGCCCAGTAGTCAGTGCAGCCAACTGGTCTAAAAAATGTGAAAACTATTCAGCAGGTCTGCAATACCTAGAAACACAACTTATTCTTTTAAAAAAGAGAGAGAGAGATAGATGATAGATGATAGATAGATGATAAATAGATAATAGATGATAGATAGATGATAGATGATAGGTAGATAGATAATAAATAGATGATAGATAGATAGATAGATAGATAGATAGATAGATAAATGATAGATGGATGATAGGTAGATGATAGATGATAGATAGGTAGGTAGGTAGATAGATAATAAATAAATAGATAATAGATGATAGATAAATAGATAGATGATAGATGATAGATAGATGGATGATAAATAGAAATAACTCACAGTAACGAGGTTTGTCTGAAGCAGCCTCTTCAGATTGTTTGATGTAGTACAACCAAAGTGACGTTTCTAGACTTGTGTTCTCTGGGTCAAGTTACAGCAGGGGACATTTGGCCTAGGGGGAAAAAAACGTCAAGCTTATGTCCAAAACTCATCAAAGCCTGCAGCTGGGGCACATATAGTAACCACTGGAAATAGAGCAAATGAAGGCTTCACAAATCCCTGAAAAGAATCAGTTTTAACTTGTAAAGCCTGGCATAATTTCCTCTCCTTTGCTCCAGGCCTTACATTTTACACATTTTTTTCTTTTCTTACTGTCCCCGGGCAATGCCTTGCTGTGGAATAAGTCCTCCTGGTAAGGCGTGTGCGTGAGAATGTAACAACAGGACACCAAGCAAGGCTTCCTAGTGCTTTACCGTCTTTCCTTTCCCACAGTTCATTAAGAAAAAATGAATATTTGCTCCATTTAGGAATCAGAAACATTGGAAAATACATTTGCTTGGAGCATGAAGTCTTAATTCTTAAGTGAAAATTAAAATAAAATGCCCAATTTCTTCAATTCATGCTATACTATTAAACAATATGAAGCACAATTTCAAGCTGCAGGAAAATGGGATGGAGCAGGTATATCTTTTATTTTCTCCATATGACTCCAATATTATCTTTAAAAAAATAACTGCTGAGAATAACCAGTCATTTTAAAGTAATTTAAACATATCCTAAACTGAAAATTCAATATGCCCCTGAGCTCCCCATGATCCATTTCAAGTTTTCTAACTCTGTTTAAAAAAATACCAAAGACTCCAAAGGCCATTTCCTAGATGGCCCCACCAGACTCACAGAGGATGCATGCGGCATGTAGAATGAACCCAAGATCTCTTAGCATAAGCATGGCCTCTGAGGCAAACCTGGACTATCAGAGACCCAGAAATCTAGAATATAAAAACTGTAGAGCAGGTTACTAAATAAGGACATAAATGATCTTAGTATTTATTAAAACACTGTATAGCTCACTTCCATTATGAGTTACCATCTCAAAACTTTTTCAAGATATTAATATCAACGTCTCTCAAAGCGTGGAGCAAAGAACACTGACAACAGACATGCGCCACTGTTTACGAGTCCACCGTGTATTTATGACTCACATCACAATCTGAGAACGTGTCTACACCGTATGCATGAGGAAAGCCACCTCTCAGAATAAGGGCCACTTATCCAAAGGACAAGCAAAGTCAGGATTCCACGCCTCTGTGATTCCAAGGCTTTCTCCCCCATGTGACTCAGTCTCGTGATGACCAAAAGAAATCCAAATGCTTTTCCTTTGCTATTTCTTCACTAAAATGCCAAGGTGCTCCTATCAGCTTTCACTGAAGTCTCTCAGGGCCACTGAGACTTGAAATTGAAAGGGATCCCACCACTATATAATCCCATACTACCTACCCCTCCCAGGCCCAATGCTTCGAATATGAGTGAAGATTTTTCATTCTTCAACGGTCCAGTTTACTATCTCTACGCGTGACTCCTTTTATTTCCAGACACTGTACTTCTCAGTTCATTTTGTATTCAATTGAAACTCTCTTTGTATTGTACTGGCCACGTTCAATTCTGCTGTGAAGGTGTAGCGCGTATGAGTTCTGTAGCACCACCATGTATTTTAACTGGTCTTCACTCTAACTTCTCCACCAGCGTACCCAATCTCTCACACCCAGCGTTGGTGCTGGCACGTGCCACTTAAATAATTGTATTGAATTAATGCACGGGTGTCCACTACTAAGTGGAAATTCATATGATATTTCTATCCACAAAATAATAATAAGAACTTTGTGAGGTTTTCATCATTCTGGAGTCTGGGAATTGGGGAGATGTTTCATTTTGAGAATCTACTGTACCCAGCCCAAATAAGTGTATGATATGTTAGCTCTTTCACTCATCATTTCATCTCTCTGACACACGTGTCAAAAATGCTGAGCTTGGGCACATACTACGTACTACAGAGACCCAATTATAATATGTAAGTATGTAAGACAGACAGAAGCCAAAGATTCACCAGCTCATGGGAGACCTCACCATAGGTCCAAATGTCTACTAACAAATGCAGCTTTGGTTTTGTAATCATTCCAGATGAATGATTACACCCCTGGGACCTAGAACATGTTTACAACTTCCTAAAAGTCCTTTTTCCAAGGACTCAGGTCATTTTCTCAATATCTAGATTTATGTCAACATTTGATATTTCAGTAAATGAGCAGATGGTGAGATCGTGCCTTCAATGAGGGGAATACATTGATCCAGGAACTAACATGCAGGTTCTAGTCTGGAAGTCAACTCATACGGAAAGACTTGGTTTCTTCTGATTCTTACTACTGCCCTTCCCTGAATCCTGTCTGCACTTACAGAAGAGTAAGGGGAATTAAAAAATAATAATAATAAAGTAGGCAAAATTATCTAGTCATCTAAAGTAGTGTTATAAAATAATGATTATTTAAAGACACTATAATATTCATTGAGAATTTTCTCTCTCTTTTAGAAATTTTAATTATGTATTTATTTATGAGAAAGAGAGAGAATAGGACAAGAGAAGGTGCGAGAGAGAGACAGAGAAGGAGAGAGACAGAGAGCACAAGCAGGGAGAGGGGCAGAGGGAGAAGCAGGCTCCGCACTGAGCGGGGAGCCCGATGCGGAGCCTCAACCCCAGAACTCTGGGGTCATGACCTGATGCTTAACTGACTGAGCCACCCAGGAACTTTCTAGGTGGCAAGTGCTATGAATGTCAATCTGAATGGCCTCCTGGTAAGGCATTATCCACTTTAAAAAAAATGATAAAAATTAGGTTTAGTCTCCTAGCAAAGAAAAAAAAGCATTTAAACCCAGATCTCAAATGAGAATTAGCTATACCATCTTTATTCTGTTATGCGCTGGGTAAGAATGAAAAGCGATTACTAATTTCTATTGGGTAATCAAAAACTTCTCATTTTTGTCTGCAATTTCCATTATTAATTCTCCCGTGCTGTTGACAGTGGCAGCACTGGAACTTCTACAGAACCAACATTTATTGGTACTTTATAAATAACTGGGTGATGATGCAGCCTCGTTCAGAATTAGTTAAAATTTTGAGCTAATGTTTGAGGAGATTCCCTAGGTTTTCTCTTAAAAATAAAAACATTTCTAGAAAGAAAAGAAAACTCCAGAATGGTGGAAATAGGTATCAAGAAACTGCCAGATTAAACTGCCACAATGACATTAGTACGCATTTTTGAATGCGTACATTCAAAATGTTTGAATACACATTTTTGAATACACATTTGAATACACATTTTTGTGTATGTTTGAATGCACATTTTTGTCTTTGGAACAGTCTATTCAGCAAGACTTTCCCTGTACTGCACAGAAGTCAGCATCACTGCGAATGGCATGATGGCAGGAAACAAACAAACAAACTAAAGATTTCTTGCTTTAGAGGGAAATTAAAAAAAAAAAAAAAAAGCTGTGCTTTGTGACTATTGCAGCAAGACACTGAAGCAACTTGGAAAACAGAACACCTGTAGTCACGTCCTGACTCCACCCTTTCTAACGAGAGTCATTAGCCACCTCACATACTCTAAATATCTGTTTCCTCACCTATAAAATGAGGGTAAGGTTAAAATTTATATCCTGGGTTTTGTGAGGCTCAAAAGGGATCATGTGGTACACTTGTTTCCCACCTTGCATCCTGGAATCACTTGGAGAGCTTCCAGAACTACTTTATGCCTGCATCCCCCCCCGCCCCCCCATGGCTTAATTGGCTAGTGGGTGACCTGAGATTGAGAGATTTAACAACATCCCCAGGATAAATATTGCAACTACTGTTCTCCCAACACACTGCTGAGCGCTGTGTCTCAACATGTACTGGTTCTGTTATTACTGGAGGTAACACCGAACGTGTGACCTTGAGCAATGACCGGCCTGTCTGAAATGCAGTTTCAACCTACATAAGGTAAAAACGAAAACATGATCATGTTTACCAGATGCCCAGTAAAATGCCCGGGTGGGAGCACAGAGAATACATGTTATTTTCCCTCAGGGCACCTGGGTGACTCAGTCAGTCAACTGTCTGACTCTTGACTGTGGCTCAGATCATAGTTTTGGGGTCATGATGTCAGGGTCCTGAGATCCACCCCCGTGTTGGTCTCCAACCCGGGTGTCAATCCCGCTTAAGATTCTCTCTCCTTCTCTTTCTGCCCCTCCCTGCCCCACTTGGGCTCTCTCTCTAAAATTAAAACAAAAAAAGAAAACTCTAAATGTTATTTCAATGTTCTTTGTTCCCAAATTACCTTATGGATCTTCTTTATATATCATTATGAATATTGATAAGTTAAGAACCAATCTGAACACAGGGCTCTGGATTTAATGCAAAGCATGTGACACTATACCTGTCCTTACACAATTTATTCTTGCTTTACTGAAATCATTACTCCTTCCTGCCCTAAAATTTCCTGCCTCTATACATTTGCTTACATGGTCAAAAACCTCTCCTTTTTTTTAAAAAAAATATAGCTCAAATGCTCTGTGACAAAAGCCTTCCTTACCTCCTGTTATTTGGTTTATGGAAGTAAATCACTTCTTCCTCTGAACCTATACATCAGTTTCTACCCCTCCTTGACATTCACATGTTTTATTTTGTATTATATTTGTACGTGTCTGCAATGTCTAAGATTTAAAAGCAAGATTGTTGATCAATTCATTGTATTTTTTTTATCCTTTTTGGCAGCCAGTACAGAAAGGGAGCTAAACTGGTAACATACTCCTCACAGACCCCAGCCTAATTGTATTTAAGCACCAACAGTTTCTAACAACAGACATTTCCAATCCTGTCAACCATACTGAAGACTGAGTTTGAGTGTATCCAATAGGATCTACTGATGAGCTTGATTCCCTCAAAGTCCTAGCCCTCCATCATGTTTCTGGGAAGGGCGAAACACTGGGCACAGCTTCACATGTTATGAAACCATCTGCTATTATCACTAGAAAGTACAAATCTCTTTTCCTTCAACATGATGCCTCTGTAGTCCAGGTTTTATTTATTTGCTAGAGAGTACACTGCTTCACTTCTTTTTCCAACCAATATTCATGTAATGATTATGGGAACGATAGATTGCTAAACCTACTATTCATCAATCAGAAAGGTGATCATCATAAAAGCCCTAAATCTCATTTCCAAATCCTTAATGGGAATCCCATATACTTCTAATAGAGTCGGTTTGCTCTCACACTTGCTAAGAAAATTTGAGATGTTGTATGTCATAAAAATAACACAGTTTCACAGTGGCATGAACTAGCATTTTTAAATGATTAAATTTCTGCTTTCGTGCTAAGGGCCATTAAGCCCTTGTTCAACTAACGTTACGCCTTGAAAATGCCATTGCATGGAATATGGGTTTTCTTCCTTTGTTGACTAAACTTGGAGGGTTTTTTGTTTTGGGGGAGGGTTTCATTGTGGTAGCCAGAATAATGATCCTACAAAGATATTCACACCTTAAACTGTGGGACCTGTGAATATGTTACTTAAAATGGTAAAAGGGATTTTTCAGATACGATTAAGGTAACTGGACCTTGAGATAAGGTGATTATCTTGGATTATCCAGGTGGACCCAGTCTGTTCTCAGGCGTCTTTAAAATTGGAAGATTCTTTAAGGCAGGAGTAAGAGAGGTAGGAAAAAACGTAGCAGAGATTTCGAACGTGAGAGAGACCCTATCTTCCTTTATTGGCTTTGAAGATGGAAGAGTGAAAAGAGCCGAGGAACACAGGTGACCCTAAGAAGCTAGGAATGACCCTCAGCAGACAGTCTGCAAGGCTACAGGCCTTCTGTCCTATATCAGCCTGGAACTGAATTGTGCCAACAAATTTAATGAAGGGCACAGATTTGCCACTAAGAACCTCCAGAAAGGAACACAGCCTTACTGATTTTGATTAGCCCATGAAAGCCATGTCAGACTTCTGGTCTACAAACTATAAGATAATAAATCTCAGTTTTAAACTGCTTATGGGCATTTATTTTTGCAGTATTTGAAAATTCATACACTTTGTGGGGGCTTGAGAAGGAATGAAGTAGACAAAAATTTTTAAAAGACAAAAGAAAGAGTTACAACAAATAGAGTGTTTAAGGTAAAATATGATTTGACTGCCACATTGCACACAAAGATTAACATAGAAAAAATTATATATATATATATAGTGTGTGTGTGTGCATGTATCAGGGTCCTCACATACTAAATTGCATAGAATTCTTAACTTTAACTAAGTTAAGTTACTATTTCATAGTCAAGCATATTTTAGCCATCCTTTTAACAAAATTTTTGGAATGACTCTTTAATAGAAAAATTATAAAAAATAGTAGAGTTCTAAATATTCTTTACCCAGAATCCCCTGTTACGAGTATCCTATATCACCATGGTACATTTGTCAAAACTAAGAAATCAATATTGTTATGAATTAAACTCCTGACTTTATTTTTTACTAGTTTTACTATTAATGTCCTTTTCCTGTTCTGGGTTTCAAGCCAGGATACTACATTGTTTAATCATCAGGTCTCTCTAGTTGTTGTTTTTGATGACTTTCACACTTTCCTTATTTTTTAAGGAAATTTCGATGAGTAAGAGTGAGGTATTTTGTAGACGGTCCCTCAAGTGGGATATGTCTGATGTATTGTTCTCACAATTAAACCAAGATTGTGAGGTTTTGCCAGGAAGACCACAGAGGTGAAGTGCTGGTCTCATCACATCTTGTCAAGGGCATGTGCTATCAACACCATATGCAGGAGACTTACATGAGTCTTGTCTGATTGTTGCTGATATTACTTATCACTGATGATATTAACCTTGATTACCTAGCAGAGATGGGCTTCTTAGGCTTTTCCACTGTAAAGCTACAGGTTTTTCCTCCTACCTTACTATATTAGGTGGAAATAGGTCATTAAATTCAGTCCCGTTCACAACATGCCTATAATTTTAATCTTTTTGAGCACTCCCTTCTTTTTTGACCTTACAAGATTTTTTCTAGGTTAAAATAAGCTTCTATTATTTTTTTTTAATTAAATGTTAGAGAAGATTTATATACAACTCAAAGAAAATCTTCACAAAATAATTGTCATTCCTTATTCAATCATAATTATTCCAATAGAGACTTGGCAATTTTACAGTGAAATAGATTTGCAAAATATTCCTTTTAGAAATTATCACAATGCAAAGTTTAGGCAAAATAATGCTTAAAACTGAAGTCTTTATATGCAGGTGAGTGAGCTCTCAAATACCCATATTCTTTATTCCACTGTCAAAATAATGGGAAAATTAATATTAAAGTGATTTACTGAGGAAGTAATAAATATTCTGTCTCTTTCTTAAATTTACTCAAATTTTTAAATTTCTTTCAGACACAATGCCATTATAAGGTATCAGCTATCACACTATGTACTCGAATGAAATAAATATTAAATTAATTAAATTAACATTAAAAGAATGAAAATACTGTTGCCAAGAGATACCTCTTGTTGTAAAATATGTGAAGGAAGTCTTTACTACATGGAAGGCATATGGTATAGGTTATAAACCCTACATGAGACAGTCTTTTCATATAGAATAATGATAATTCATCCCTTTTAAAAAATGAATATTCTCTTTAGTAATGTTGCTGGTATAAAAACAGATACAAAATGTGATGGCCATGTACAAGTGGTTGAAAAATATCTTACATTTTACCTTCCCTGTCCCTAGAATCAACCATTTCTTCAAGGAACATTGGTTCATTTTATTGAAAAATGATATTTAGAAATCAATATCTGGATGCCAGTTATGCTTATTGCTACTGTGTTTGCCCCTTTAGCCTTCCTTTTTTAAGGACCTTATAATAATATTAGTCCCTATCATACATGTAGTTAGGTATATGCACTCAAATATGTTAAACTGCATTTAAAATTCAATACACTCAATTTTATTTTTAATACTTAAATTATATAACTAAAAATAAATCCCAGTAGGTGTAATTTTTTTCCCTCAGAAAACAAAAGGAGCCTGTAAACTCCAGAAATTGATTCTTAATAAAAATCCACAGGCCTTGTGCATCTGTTCTTGCTATAGAAAAAGGCCTGACAGGAGAAAGATATGAACTACAAGCCTCTGATCAGTACGAAGACAAGACAGAGACAAATTGGTAATGGTTCAGAATTTCGTGTTTTTACAACCAACCCCAGAAAGATAGATTCACCAAGACCTTTCAGAGGTAGGTCCTCTAAGACATCGGCGATCTTTTGGCCCTATCCCGGAAATAGACCAAGTCTTACATATCCTTTAATGGATGTACTGACCTGGATACCTTTCACTTCTGATAAATGGAAAGGGGCCTAAAATTAATTCCCACTGGCCCTGTGGCATCATCTAATGTGACCACTACAAAATATACTTCAAAACGGAGCCCTGAGACAGCCTGACTAATGAATGAAAGCAGTCTCATCTCTTTTGTGTGACGAATGCACTAACTATGCCTTGTGTCAAAGACACACAGACTTCCAAACAAATGCCCAGCCTGGTCCCCTATTAGAAGGATGTCACGGTAAACTGATACATTTGGACCAACTCCTCTACTGAGAGGATGGCACCTGTCACTTCTTAAGCTTTTATTATTTTTTTTAAGTAATTGGTACATTCAACATGGAGCTTGAGCTTGTGACCCTGAGATCAAGAGTTGCGTGCTCTACTGACAGCCAGGCAGGTGCCCCTACTTCTTTAGCTTTGATATAAATTTTTTGTACCTTATTCTTAAGAGACTTTACCTGCATTTTACCTGGAAAACAAAGCATGTCATCGATGAGGTTATGCTTAGGCATGTTCACTTTTCTACTTTAGTTCGGAGATGTTTGTATTTAGATACAATATTTATCATAAATGAAGATCACCTCAAAGTGTAGCCTATCAAGGAATTGCTTGCTTAGCTTTGTATTATTTCTAGTAGCTACATATGTAATATGAATACTATTATAAATGCAGGCTTTTAAATAATACTTTTTCTATTGTATTTTTAAAAGCTCCCTAAAATTCTAAGGAATCATCAAGATTATGAGGCTAACCTCCCAAGGGATCCGGTATCTACTTAAACTTCCTGAGTTCTTGATACAGGAAAGGTAGAGGCTAAGAAGAATTGCCTTACTCAGGATCACAGGAGCCAGGAAGCAATAGAATTTATAGCTAAATTTGGTGTGTTCTTTTCCGGGGGCTAGTCTGAGCATTTTACATGAATCATCTCATTTAATCCACTCAATAAGCATATGATCTGGGCATTAGTATAAACTCTGCTAGGACAGGGGAAGCCAAATCATATTCAAGGTTACACACAAGCCTGTACATGGCCAGGCCAGTACTAGAAATCAGGCAACTAGTTCCAAATTCTACCTATTAGCCAGACAAGTCCAACATAACACAGGCCCTGCTTTCCTCATTAATGAGCTCACTCACCAGCGCCTCCTCTGTGTCACTTCCTCACAGAGAGCAGTGGGAAGGCAAGGAGAATGTGCATGAAGAACATGGCCTATCGCTGAATCTTGGTGGCCTGAGGTGGTGGCCACCCTGCTTAATATTCATGAGCCAGAAGTGATGGTTTATGACCAATGGAAATTCTGATTGTTCAGTGTCTGCACTGTATTTCTAGATAAATAAATACACTTTGGGGACTCAGATGAAGGTGCTTTTGAAAGTTTTCTTCTGGTTGGTTGATTTCTCATCTGATGAGACTCTGGATGAGAAGGAACTTTTGAAGTTTGAGGTCAGAATAAAGAAAGTATGAAATAGTCACCTCATAGGTAAGAAAAGGGAATGTACCAAATTAAGAAAGCAGGATTTATGGATCGCACCAATGGCATATTTGAGGCTAAACATCATGGATTTACGAGTATGATGAAGTTTCCTCTAGCCATGTCCAACCATATCAGTGAGGTCACAGTAAGCGGAAAGTTTATTTTTGCTAATTTTTTTTTTCTGAACAAGCAAAAGGAATGCAGCTGAAGGTGTATGCAAGATTGAGTGTAATGGAGGACCACTAGATTTAATCTGAGATAGCAGAAAATATAAAATATAAACTCATAAATTGTGACCAGGCCCTACTACATACTAGCTATGTAACCTTAGAAAAATCATATAGTTTCTGTTTCCTTGCTCAAAACCAAACAACAACAACGACAAAAACAACAAAAACTGACAAAAGGGAGTCTTGTTTCACTAGGATTTCTGTGAGTTTTAAATGAGTTACTTCCAGTGCAAATACTTTTAAATTGTATGAAACTCAGGAAAAGAGTGGGTTTAACTTATGGATGTGGAAGGTGAATTAAAGTTGGTTGCTTACATGTCCAAGAATATTTACAGGGACCTTCCTCAGGTATTACCAGACCTTCTCAGATCTAGAGAAGGGCTTTAATACCTGCAATTTCTACATTTTCCTTCCCTCTGTCCACCTGTAAAGTCGCCTGGAACTGCCTCTTCCCTTGCCCACAGCAGGAGCTGCCTCACAGGTACCTGAAACAAATCCTCTTTCATGGAGCACTGTACCACCACAGGCCTCCTGCAGGTACTCTGCTGCTTTTACAGTTCACAGATCTGGCTTTTTTTCATTTTCCCTCAGGAGATATTGTCAACAGAGACTCTCTAGTCTCCTACCAACAGGGAGAATTATCTGAACACATTAGTTTAGAAAGATGCATACACTAGTTTAGAGATATGGACCGTGTGATAGGATACATAACGGCCCCTCAAAGAAGTCCATGTCCTAATCTCTGGAATATTTGAATATGTTATTTTACATGGTGAAAGGAATTGGGCAGATGTGATTAAGAGTTTGAGGTTGGAGAACATGCTGGATTATCTGGGGGGGGGGGGCCCAATGTAATCACAAGTGCTCTTATAGATGGAGGCAGGGGGATCAGAGGCCGGAGATAAAGACAAGGCCATATGATGACAGAAGCAGAGATTAGAGTAATTCAGAACCAAAGGATGCCAGGTTCCTCTGGAAGCAAAAAAGGAAAGAAACGGATTCTCCCCTAGCTTCCAGAGGGACGAGCCCCGCCAGCACTCAGATTTAGTCCAGTGATACTGTCCCACCTTCCTTCCGGGAAGTATGAAATGTAGGTTAGGAGCATGTGCTCTAGAGTTGTACCGGCCTGGACTAGAATTCCAGCTCCACACTTAATATTTACAGCCTCCATCTCCTCATCTAGAAATGGATGCTTATTGTTTCATCTCACACGGAGTAGCTGTGAGAATCACCTCTGAAACCAAATTAAGTACTCGAAGTGATTTTTATCATCTGACTTCATTCTCTTTAAAACGCTCTCCTGCACAGGGTTCACTGACATTCTGCAAAATTTTTGCTTCTAGTTGGTTAAAAGGAATTTTACTCTCCTAATATCTCTGGTATTCTCTACCATCATGGCCTGAGCACTTTCTGTAAACTAAGAATTTCCCTAAGCATTTTACATGCATGGATTTATGTGACCTCACCACAACTCTACGAAGTGGATATTATTTCACAACTACAGAGATATTATCCATATGCTGGGTTACTGAACAAAGGCACCCGGTTAGCAAATGCCAGAACTAGTTAGTCCAGGCAATCTGCATCAAGACCCTTCACCTTTAACATGACTCCATTTCTCTATGATTTTGCATATTCCCAGAGCACCTTCTTTTACCTTTCTTCTACAGGTTATCTTCTCTATTTTTCTGAACTCATCTACTCATGAATATTTGCTGTCCAGCAGACATATCCCAAATTTCAGTCTCCAGCCATAGTGTTCTCACTGGACTCAATTCTCCTAGAATTCCATCCCATGAAGGGTCTCATGCATGTTGGAAGCCTCTTTGATGTCTTGTCAGCTTGTCTATTGCCTCAATCTCATTAAAGACAGATTTCTTTCTTAACCTCTGTTAATAATGCCCTAGTAATTTCTTTTTTTTTCCCACATAGCATGAGTTTATCCTGTCTTGTTGCAGTTTTCCCCTTGCTTTTTTACCTCTGGCTTTGGTGCCTCTTATCCCACCACTACT
Organism: Vulpes lagopus; assembly: GCF_018345385.1. Taxonomy (NCBI): domain Eukaryota; kingdom Metazoa; phylum Chordata; class Mammalia; order Carnivora; family Canidae; genus Vulpes; species Vulpes lagopus. Next base: position 3,068,927 of record NC_054838.1, on the reverse strand, counting down.
GCTCAGGACTTCCTTCTGACTGTTCCTCAGCTTCTTCACAAGCCAACTGTCCTGATTCTACAGGTCAACTCCCACCCTGTCCACAGCCTTATTTGCCTAACCTACCATCATAACTGCCTCCCCGTCAATTTTCTTTATTTTCAAGGTTGGCAGCTACTATCAGAACTAGTGCAGTGTCTAAAATAAATATATCTGTTTCTGCATACAATTACAGGTTATGAGTTTGTAAACTTTATACTGGAAACCTGTAACTAGAGCTGAAAGAAGGTCTTGAGAAAAGAGGAAGAATCCTAGTAACGATAGAAATGGGATCTATTCGATTATTTCCTTATTTAACAAATATGTGTTGAGTGCCCCCTATGAGCCAGATACTAGGTATTGGGATGGAACAGTGAAAAGAATTATACAAAAATCCACGTTCTCATGTAACTTTTACTCTAGGGTAACAAAAACAACAAAATCACAGTTTTATCAGATAGTTAAACTTCTATGAGGATAATATGGGATGACTACCTGAACATGTACTGCTATTTTATATAAGCTGGTCAAAGAGGGCATCTCTGAGAAAGTGATACCTGAACAAACACTTGAAGGACATGGGCAAGCAAATGTATAAGCGCTAAAGGCAGAAGAGCAGCAAACAAAAAGGTCGATGGTGCCTTAGAGCAGTACTGTGAAATAAGGGAATCACTAGCTATTTATACTGAAAATAACTAAAGTTAAATAAAATTAAACTTTGTTCCTTGATGGCACTGCACACATTTGAAGTACACAGTAGCCACAGGTGGCTAGCAGACACCGCACAGGGCAGTGCCTTCCCATCACTGTAGAAAGTGCCATAAGACAATCGGTGGTTTAGAGGAACAGCAAGTGTTCCACTGTTGCTGAAACAGAAGGAGTTAGGTAATGGTGATGGAAGAGGACCCCAGAGAACTAGGAAGGGGGTAAATCATAGCTGTGAGCACCTACACTTATTGTTCCTTATGTGCTAAGACCTCTACATCCATAATCTTATTTGAATATCCCTACAAACCCACGAGGTGTACATACCTATTTTAAAGATAAGCTAATTTGGACTTAAACATTGGAAGCGATTTGTCCTCAATCAAACCGCACATAGTGAACAGAGTAGAGGCTTTAATTCAGATGCTCAGTCTTAACTATTAAATGTGACTTACGATTTTAACTTATGTGTTAAAGACAAATGTTTAACCTAGGAAAGCTCTAGGATGAAAGCATGTTTGAACATTAATCAAGAGTCACAGGAATTTTTTTCACATAAGATTTTTCTTATAGAATTTGAATACAAAATATAGCAAGTTATTTTTAAAACACAGATGTGACTAAAAATCTTTCAGAAGCTCACAGTGCTAGGCTAGATAACTGGAAATATTTGGAGTTGAAGTCAAGAACATGAACTAAAAAGAAGTATTGACCGGTAATAGTTGATTTCCTCTCTGGGAATATAAAACAGGCATTTTATCTTAATGAAATCTTAAATTCTTTTTTTTTTAAAGAAGGAAGGTCTTTTAAAAAATATTTGATTTGTTTGTTTGTTTGTTTGTTTGTTTGTTTGTTTTAAGGGAGAGGTGCAAGAGGGGAAGGGAGAGGGAAAGTGAATCTCAATCTCCATCTCTGCACTGAGGCTCTATCTCATCACCCTGAGATTGAGCTGAAACCAAGAATATCAGCTTAACTGACTGAACCACCCAGGGACCCTTTTTTTTTAAGTAGGTTCCTCACCTACTGCGGAGCCCAGTGTGGGGGTCTTGAACTTACAACCCTTAGACCAAGGCCTGAGTTGAGATCAAGAGCCAGATGCCTAACTGACAGAGCCACTCAGGTGCCCCTGAAACCTTAAATATTTTGATCTTATATATGGAGAGTCTATTAGGAAGATAATACACTTTGTCAGTTAAGAGTTTCAATATTCTCAAAATAAAAGAGAAAAAGGGTAGTATTTTCTTTCATGATCATTTGTGTATTTCTAGTCTCTTGGAAAATATAAAGATATCTTGATCCTTTTGCACACATATTTTAAAGGAAATATAATCTGATAAAATCTAATTAATACTTCCATGCTTTTGTGAAGCCCATGGATAGAAACTGCGACCAATTCCAAAGTACTATCATGATTATTCTGATGAATGCAGATTTTAATTTTCTACACAATAGATGTCCCAGATTAAGGATGTGATACCACACAGAATAAGATATACCTATTATCAGGCACACAGAGACAGCTCAGAGCCAATGAGTCACTTATATTCTGAATTCAGTTGCTATCAGTATACATATGAAATGTCAGAAATAGCTTTTTAAAAAAAAATTCTGAGGGCCAAAAAATGCCATTTAATTCAAGTGCAACTTAAAGGGCTCCTTTAAGTCATAATTAAGTATCAGTAGGTGGATGAAGAACAGTAATTCTAATCATTTAGAATCATAGTACTTTCATCTCCCTGAAATACACACACACACACACACACACACACACAGATAGAGTTTAGAATACACACATCTTTGAAAATTGTAATTTACCTCAACCATTCTGAATATTTACATAAGGACAAAGTTTTATATAAGTATTCACTTTTGTTTATTCATCTTTATGTTTCAATAAATATTTATTAAATGCCTATCAGATACAAGGCCTAAATTAGATATACAAAGGCACTGAATATTTGACAGAAACAGTTCCTGTTCACAGATGAGTAAGGTGAGGCAATATTACACAACAAACTAAAGTAATTTCTGGCCAATTATCGTTCTACAAACTTACAGCATATTTTTTGCATTTGTATGTCATCATTTTAACATTTACCGTATTTTATGCATCAAAGATTTAGTTCAGACATTTTAAGTAAAAGAACTTAACAATGGTCATTTCTGTCCCTCCTAACTGACACAAAGTGGCCACATTAGCTCATCACAGTTGTGGTGCATAGTGTGGGTTCTAACCCTGGTTTCAGCATTTACCAGTCTTGCTGGGCAACTTTTGGGGTCTCTGAGTTTCGGTTCTCTCACTTATAAAATAAAATAAGAGAAAGGAATCAAACATAGCTTATAATGTTATTGTTTCAAATGAGTTTTTCACAAAAAATCCGGAGAACAGTATCTAGCACTTTGCAAGTATAAAATAAATGTTAGCTCTAAGAATTATTAGCAGTACTAATGACAGAGATCTTATCGTATCTTCTTCTTTCCAAGAGAAAAGGAAGAAAATATACACCATAGTGCTGCTTGTGAAACATTTAATTATACAGAATATATAAGGTATTTGTAAACAAAATCCAAATAAATAAATAAATAAATAAATAAATAGGAGAGCAATGCAGAACTCACCCTATCTTTAACTCACAAATGGTATTTCACAGATGCTAAGGAAAATGCGCCTTGTAAACCTGAATTTTGCAGATAATCTGCCTCAGCCAATTAAGAAATTACAGTAACATATGGAAAATTATAGTTGGTGATTGAGAAGGAGCATCCCTTATGGAGGAAAGAAAATTTTAACTAGTTTCTTTGCAAGTGGACATCTTCTAGAAATTTAATTTACTATTTTGAGCATCTAAGCTGAGAGGACAAAATGAATCAAGGGCTGAGACATGAGAGTTATAGGTTTCATTAATAATCTAATGTTAATAAGTTACAGAATATGTGGAGCTGAAAGTTAAAAGGGCCATACATAGACTTGCTCCAGAGGTTCCTGGCTAATTAAGGAGGCTTTCCAACTGTAAATTGTGATTTGCTATCCCATTCTATGCATACCTGAAGCCCAGTGTGAAATTTGGCCTGTACTTCTGAAGAGTGTACAAGTAGAAAAATAATTTGTGTCTTCTGTTGTTATTGTTGAAACTTAAAGAAAAGATTTATTGAAGATTTGAAAAACAATTCCTAAAAGACTGACTTTCCAAAAAACTGTAGCTACACAATACATTGCATCTATCACGTTAAATAATAATTTGTGTTTTGACATAGATAAAGAATGTCAGGGGCCAGGGAGAAGAAGGGATGGGGAATAATCATTTCTTTTCAATATCTCTTGTCTACTCATGGTTTACTATGAAGCGAGGTAACATTAAAAGCTAAAGTATTCTCAAAACACTATTGAAGAACCACAGAAAATTGGAGAAGGAATATAAATGTTTATCATCAAGAATAGAAGGCATTCAATATTTTTATAATAATCATTTTAAATGTGTTGAGGGGGGCCTCTGGGTAGTTCAGTCAGTTGGGCATCCAACTCTTGATCTCATCCCAGGTCTTGATCTCAGGGTCGTGAGTTCAAGCCCCATGTTGGGCTCCACTCTGGGCATGAAGCCTACTTTAATTAAATAAATAAATAAATAAATAAATAAAATGTGTTCGGCGACTAACATCGGCATGTCATTAATTGCAATTACCAGCAATGCATATCTTGAATTTGACAAAATAAATAGCATTTTTAATACTAAGCTAAGAATATTTAAAATTATTTCTTGAGATGAAAATGGTCCAGAGAAAACAATGGCAATGATAAGGAACAAACTATTTTCAACCTTCTCAGATTTGTGAGTGTGTGTGTAAAAGAGAAAACATTAATGATGTTATTACTAGGGGGCCTTCTGCTTTGGAACATGTGGCATAACGGGCAGATTATCCTCGTGCTGTGAACAACTGGAAGCAGAACAGAAATCTATAAAACAACTGTTGTGACACTGACTGAGATTTATGCCTAGAAGCATTTTTCTCAGCACGGTGGTTTCTCTGAGTTGAGAAGAGTACAGTTGATCAGAGTACAGGAAGGATGAAGTGGTGAGAATTTGCAAGCCAGAACTCTCGAGAGGTGTTTCTGAGTCACCAGTAAGTATGAGGCTGTGAAAGCACACGGTGCATCTCCATAAAGCCAGGCTGAACCACTTTAAGAGCTCGCACATACTGGGGAGTTGTTCTTGCTCTGTGCGGTCAGCATTCCCTTAGCATTCCGGAGAGCCTCCAGGTATACCACATTCTATAGTAGGGATGGCCTATCCCAAGAACGAAGCCTTCCCTGAGACTTTTTAGTAAAATACAAAAAGAGGACTTGGAGAGGTGAAACTGAGTCCCCAAAACCTCAGTGTTCAGACAAATACACATTATTTAAAGGAACATAACAAATTCCAGACATTAGAAGGTTAAACATCCAATGCGAATTTACCAGACATGCCAAGAAACAGGAACAAAGGATCCTTAACCAAAACAAGAATAAGTTAAAGGGGTGAGGGTAAGGTAAGGGGTGGGGAATGACAAAAATTCAGGAGCCAGAGATTAAGATATCCCAATAATTATCATAAATATATGGTAGGGCTTAAAAGACATCATAGACATATTGATAGAAATAGAAGATATTTTTTAAAAATTCAGAGATGAAAAATACAGTATCTGAAATAAAAATTCAACCGGATAAAATTAACCGGAGACTAGAGACTACAGAAAGAAAGATCAGTGGACTTAAAGATACATCAATAGAAACTATAAAAATTGAAACATTCATACAAAGGTAACTGAAAAAACTAATAATGATGTAACTGATGTATAATTAGAGTCCTAAAGAAGAGGTGAGTAGTAGGGGAAGAAGTTGAAGGAATTATAGATGTTTTTTTCCAAATCTCATGAAAACTATAAAAACAACAGATCCAAGAAGCTAGGAAGAAAAAAAAAAAAAAAGCACACACGCACACAAATGTGCACACACACACACTGCATGCAACAAGTCACATTAAAATAAAATTGCTGAAAAACATCCATAAAGACACCATTCAAAAAGCAGCCAAATGTGTGGGAGGCCTGCAGGGAAGACCTATTACACAGAAGTTAAGATCAGATTGATTATAATTTTCTTGTTAGAAAATATGCAAGAGAGAATATAATATAATATAAATGTCTTGAAATCTGGAAACCACCTTGCTGTCAAGAAGCCGAGTTTAGCTAACTGAGAGGAAGAGAGGTCACAGGGAGGAACACCTGAGGCAGCATGGCCTGCAGCCTGTGTAAACAAATGCATATGAAGCAACTCATAATGGGTCCTCCAGCCCCAAACTATCAAATATTTGAAGCTTCAGAAGTAATTCCTGGAGAAAACCAAACAATTGATAGGTTGGCAATCAACAAAATTGTGAAAAATAATAAATCCTTGCTGTTCTAGGGTCACTGAGTTTTGGACAGCTTTATTTTTTTCTTTTTTTCTTCAAGGCAATAAATAACTGAATCAAAAGTCAATACTAGATGTGAGGCGGTACCAAAACTAAAACCTACAACATGTGGCAATGACTTTAGGATGGAGTGGGTGGGTGGTGGCAGGGGGGCTGGAAGGTGAGACTTCGTGGTGGAATGAACAGTGAGATTTGCCATTAGAGGTTGGTGTAACTTAGAAGATAGAAAAACTTCCTAGCGAACACGCACAGTTAGCCAAAGCAATTTTCAGCCAGTGTTGCAAAATCCAACTGGCTTCTTTTGGCTGCATTGACAGATTGTTAGGAGAAAGACAAATTAAAGGGGGGAAAAAAAAGTTCTGTTTCTAGAAGAGCCTAGAGTAAATGAAAAAGAGCCAACGTGATTTTCTGAAGCCAACAAAAATTTTCAAAATGAGAAATAGCCTTAGAGCAAATACAGAATTAAGGGTGAGTTTGTAAGAACCTTTGTTAAAACCTTTGACATAATTAAAACATTTCTTTGTAGAACTCCTCTAAAATGGAAATGGGCTTCTTTTTTTTTTTTTTTTTTTTTTTTTAATTTTTTTTTTTTTTTTTTATTTATGATAGTCACAGAGAGAGAGAGAGAGGCAGAGACACAGGCAGAGGGAGAAGCAGGCTCCATGCACCGGGAGCCCGACGTGGGATTCGATCCCGGGTCTCCAGGATCGCGCCCTGGGCCAAAGGCAGGCGCCAAACCGCTGCGCCACCCAGGGATCCCTGGAAATGGGCTTCTTAAGAGCATTAAGGGCAACGTTTCACCATTTCCTCACAAGTGGCCCACAGGAGAGAGCCACACCCCGGTTCATTGTAACTGCTCTTATGAGAACATGTAAATGACTTCAAATAAGAAATCTTAAAAAAAAAAAAAAAAGGCTGAGTTCTCCAAATTATTTCAGAGACACATGAGACCTGAATTGCTTGTCTTGGAACAAACATTTTATCAAATGTAGTCCTCCCTATTCCCTTTTGCACAAACTTCCAAATCAATTGATTTGCATTTTGATGGAACTGCATCCCCCAAGATAGATATTTAATTTATCCTAATTCTCACACATAACTCACTGAGAAAAAGAAAGAAAGAAAGAAAAAGAAAGAAAGAAAGAAAGAAAGAAAGAAAGAAAGAAAGAGAAGAAAGAAGGAAAGAAAGAAAGAAGGAAAGAAAGAAAGAAAGAAAGAAAGAAAGAAAGAAAGAAAGAAAGAAAGAAAGAAAGAAAGAAAGAAAGATAGTTTTCTAGCAGATTGAACTTGCAAAATTCCTCAAAGTGTAGGCCAGTTATACTCAGAGAGCTGGAAAGTTTTTATAATAACGTACACTGTGGCATAATTTGGAAGTATTATGCATTTAGTGATGAAATTACTAATGACTGTCAAAAAAAGGTCACAAAAATATAAAGAAAAAATACTAAGTCACAAATGAAGCCGTCCAAACATTGCAGCAGTGAGTATCAAGGTTTAAGGTGGCTCTGATCCCTTGGGCTCTCTATCCAACAGATGGTATTTAATAAAAGAATGTAGAAACCCAAGGAGACATTGAACCCACTTGGGCCTTAGCAGAAACTGGAAGCAGGGAGGAGGCTTCAGGGAACTCCAGATGATTTAATTCTGAAGACCTCTGCTGCTTGTTTCCTTTGAAATGCCAGGTGCTCTCCTAAGGCACACCATCCTGAAGACCATGGGAAATTACTGAGAAGGGAGCATTTTCTCCTTTCTCTTCTAAAACTTATTTCACAAACCCCTCGGAGCCTGCTCAAAACCAATAAATAAAATACTTCACACTAGATAGAAAGCCCAGAAAACAAACCCACAATTATATGATCAAGTGATCTTCAACCAAGAAAGCAGGAAAGAATACCCAATGGGAAAAAAGTATTTTCAACGAATGGTTTTGGGAAATATTAGACAGCTACATCCAAAAAAAATAATGAAACTCATCCACTTTTTTACACCATACATAAAAATAAATTCCAAATGGATGAAAGACCTAAATGTGTGACCCAAAACCATATAAATTCTAGAAGATACCACAAGCGGGAATTTCTCTAACATTGGCCAGGGCACCGTTTCTCCAGGTACGTCTTCTGAGGCAAGGAAAATAAAAGCAAAAATAAACTATTGGGACTATATCAAAATAAAAAAGTTTCTGCATAGCAAAGAAAACAGCCAACAAAACTAAAAGGCAGCCTATGGGATGTGAGAAGATATTTGCAAATGACATAACTGATAAAGATTTAGTATCCAAAATACAAAAAGAACTTATACAACTCAACACCCCAAAAAATAATAATCCAATCACATAATGGGCAGAAGACACGAACAGACATTTCTCCAAAGAAGACAGATGGCGAACAGACACACAAAAAGATGCTCAACATCACACATCATCAGGGAAATCCAAAATAACACCCCAATGAGATACCACCTCACACGTGTCAGAATGGCTCAAATGAAAAACAGAAGAATCAACAAACGTCGGTGAGTATATGTAGTTAATGAACCCTCTAGACTGTGGGTGGGAATGCAGACTGGTACAGCCAAGGTGGAAAATGGTACGGAAGTGATTCAAACCAGTTAAAAAATAGAACTACCCTATGATCTAGAATCACACTATGGGTATTTACCAAAAAAAATACAAATACCCTAATATAAAAGGAATATAGGGCCCTTATGTTTAGCATAGCTAAACGTGTCTAATGATAGAGGAGTGGATAAAGAAGAGGTGATATATGTAGATGATAGACAGATAGATCTTCAACAATATTATTAAGCCTCTCCAAAGAATGTAATCTTGCCATTTTCAACAACATGGATGGAGCTAGAGAGCATAACACTAAGCAAAATACGTCAGAGAAAGACAAATAGCACATGGTCTCACTCATGTAGAATTTAAGAAACAAAACAAGCAGAACGAAGGAAAAAAAAGAGAGAGCAAGGGAGACAAACCAAGAAACAGAGTCTTAACTACAGAGAACAAGCTGATGGTTATCAGAGGGAAGGTGGGTGGGGAGATGGGGAAAATAGGCGACACGGATGAAAAAGTACATTTATCATGATGAACAGTGCGTAATGTACGGAATTGTATATTGTACATCCGAAACTAATATAACACTGTATGTTAACTATCTGGAAATTAAAACAGAACAAAAAACTTAACACAAAGAAAAAAACTGCAATTTTGATGTCCAGTGCCCCCACATCAGCAATATGAGTTCCTGTATCCATACCCTGTGTGTGAGGGGGTCAGTTAATTAACCTTTTAAGGGACGCATATAAAAGTTTCAGAGCTTTCTAAAGCCAACCCTCAACAGTGCTAGACATACAATAGATAGTGAATGAATTATGTTGGATTATTTTTTTAAAGATTTATTTATTTATTCAAGAGAGACACACACAGAGAGACAGAGAGAGGCAGAGACACAGGCAGAGGGAGAAGCAGGCTCCATGCACCGGGAGCCCGACGTGGGACTCGATCCTGGGTCTCCAGGATCAGGCCCTGGGCCTAAGGTGGCACTAAACCGCTGAGCCACCAGGGCTGCCTGGATTATTTTTTAACCACCTTACTAAATTATAGACACTTCCTTGGGAATGCCTGTGAGAAACATATTTAATTTTCCAACCAGGTAATAATGATAGGATAGGTAGAAATGTATTTCCTAAAGTGAATTATACCCAAATCCTGTTCTTTTTATTTCTATTCTATTACAGAGAGCATGAAAAGAGACGGGCAGGATAAGGGATTCTCTGGAGCACTGTCGTGACCTTCGATTTTAAATTACAGTCTATATAGGAGCTACCAAAGCCACCGCTATTTCAGTCAATGGATGTAATTTTAATGTCCATCTTGCCTGATTTTTTTTTTTTTAACAAAATCAATAACAAAACACTGTCCCTGAAAAATGACTCTAAAGCTTACTGATCCTACTGCGGAACAGCTCCCACAGGATGTATGTGAATCTGTGGCTTAGCTTCAGAGTTCCTAGACTGGGACACCTAAAATTGCAAAGTCTGAGATTGAATGAGAATTATTTAGCAATTTGTCCTTTTTGTGAACATTGCTAGAACGCCACGCAGAGAAGGGAAGGGAGGCTGTGCTAGGCTTATTTTGTAAGTTCTAGATCCATTTTGCATACTCTCCACCTTCTTCTACCAAGAGTGTCCGGGAAGTGTTATTTTTACGGTTGTTTTGTTCTCTGATTCCTATTTGGTTTTGACCAATGATAAGTACAAGCTAAAGATTGGAGAGTGGGATAAAAAGGTTCCTTCCTTTCTGGGTTCTGGGCTGGTAGGGAATCATTTCATCTATTCAAAAACATGTCCCTCGTGGCACCTGGGTGGCTCAGTCGGTTAAGCTGCTGATTCTTGGTTTCGGCTCAGGTCGTGATCTCAGGGCCATAAGGTTGAGCCCCAAGTGGGGCCCCACGGTGAGCAGAGAGTCTGCTTTTCTCCCTGACTCCCCCTGCCCCTCCCTCCTTTAAAATAAATAAATGTCTTTTAAAAAATATCTTATCTCTTGATTGGTGATTCTTCTGTATAACCAGATTGCTCTCTGGTTCCGCTAACAGCTCTCACCTCTTGTCCCTCTAAAATTAAATGTAGTTAATGGCATTAACCAAGAGCGGTTGCTTAATTCTGCGGGTAGCCCCAGGGGGCTTCATCAACCTTTGTTGGTTTTCTTTAACTCTGTCCACATCCTCTTAATAGTCCTTCTATTAAGCTGTATTTATTATCCTTTTGAATCTACACTTATTTTCCTGATGGGAACTTATACATTGATGCCAGGAATGGACCCCCCCCCAAAAAAAAAACCCAGATTATCAAAATGGGAATATGGGACTCTGGTAATGTCTTTGTGATGGCATTGTGATTAGGAAATTTATGGTGATAGAGGTATGGAAAGTAGCACAAACAGAGGACAAGATATGGGAGTTAGGGCATCTCAGGAAATTTAGTGTGGCATTGAAGAATAAAGACAAACTGGCTTAGGGTGCTCCTTCTAGCAAAAATAGGGGCTTCATAGAGGAATGGACAAAGTAAATGCTTTTAAGGCCTAATTCAGTACAGGAGAAGAAAGACTATTTACCAGTTTCAACGACTGTGGGACATTCTCTGAGTCTGAATATAATAAAGGGTGTAAAGTTGCCAAATCAATTAAGTGCTCAATCTGTCCAATTTTCTGAGAGTGGAGCGGAAAGACGGGGACTCTGAGATACAGGATGGGAATGTTTGATCTAACACAGTCAAGGAAAGGGCCTTCGGACATCTAAATCCCACTACACTTCTTTGCTAAACAGAACATACTCCCACCTTCCCTCCTGACCTCGTCGAAGTCCACAGCCAGAGCCAGATGCCAGCAGAGCTGGCACAGAAAACCAAGGGCTGGTCCCAGAGGAGTCAGCCTACAGAACAGAAGAACTACAAGACCTGGCCAATTTAAGTCAGAAGAATCACAAACACATGTATGGATTTTTTTTTTTTCATTTATCCACATAGATGCATGCACTGTGGATTCAAAACATTATGGCCTGCATTAGCTTTGCTACCTCAACCCACCTGGAGAAAGCTGTTTTCACAGACCCGAGGAACGGCCTGTTGAAAGCTTAAGAATAACAAGCAGGAGGAAACACCCTATAACATGTGGCTCTGATCTGAAGGCTGTAAGGTATGCCCTAGATAAGTGAGCAATATGAGGTCAAGTCCACCTTAGCTACGTGACTTTGCATCCAGGAATTAAAAGGTAGACGTGAAAGTGGCTCTTGGCACTATTTTACCTAATGATTCCACTGAGAAATTTCTGCTTTCTGTTATCCTTTGGTTCAGTAGGTGTAGAAGCCTTGGTCCCAAATGGAAGAATGCCCCGATGTAGAAATATAGCCGTGGAACATTCTCATCTTCGTGTGGGATTTCTCGTGCCATTAAACCAAGAGGCAGGGGAGAGGGTCGCTGTATCGGCCCAGGTGCTTGACTCTGTTTACAAATGAGAGATTGGTTTATAGGGGCAAAGACTATACCTGAAACCCACCAGATACATTAGGAAGCTTCTTCATACTTTCTGGCCAAAACTATTAGTTCATGGAAATCTGTATCATGCAAATAAAGACAAAGTCACCAAGGACTCATAGTAAGAACAGATAAAGGTTTACTCTGCCTTATTTTTTTTTCTCTTAACCCTCTTCAAACCTCTGCAAATCTATTTATTAACAGCCTGTTGGGGTAGGGGCGTCATCTCTTTTTTTAGGGACCAGAAATTCTAGAATGATCAATGTAAGAATTACAGAAAACCAAGAGATATCAAGGAACTGTGATATCCAATAATGCACCCGTCTTTTCAAAACAAAAATCATTTCACTTCTTGGCTCAAATTATTCAAAGTTACTGCATGGAATTTGGCGGCTCCCTCTTTCACTGACATCAGTTCCTGTCATTTCTCCCCCTGCTCACCCTGGTCCCACTACACCGGTCTTGAAATTCTTGGAACATGCCAAGTTTTTTTCTACCAAAGTCTCAACTTAAGAACACCTGCACTTAGGGCTTCTCATAACTTAACACTTCACATTCTTTAGAATAATGCTCAGATTTCACATTTCAGAAAAGCATTTTATAGCTCAACTGTAAGATGATTAAAATATAAGCCCTTTCCTCAACGTGATCTAGCCCCTCTTCCAGCTTTATTTATATTACAGCACGAATCATTCGAAAGGTCATGCTAGTTATTTATCCGCTGACTACTTTATTGCTCATCTTCACTCAGAAAACAAAACAGAAACAAAACAAAGCAAAACTGTGAAACCAAGAACTCTGCTTACTTTTATACCTGGAACCTCTAGGACGGTGTCTGGACGTCACAGACACTAAGTGTTATCATTATAAATACTGTCTCTAACGCTTCGTAACACTGGGGCGCCTGGATGCCTCGGTCGGTCGGTTAAGAGCTGCCTTGGGCTCAGGGCACGATCTTGGGGTCCTGGGATCGAGCCCCACATCTGCTTTTCCGTCTCCCCCTATGCCCCTCTCGCTTGTGCTCTCTCTCTCTCAACTAAATAAATATATTTTTTTAACAACATAGCACTTTATCTGTGTGGGTTTGCCTAGAGCATTAATTATTCTACGAACATAGGTCTTCATCTATAAAAATAGGAAAAATTAATATATTATATACCCTGTCTGTAGTGATGCATGTGAAAGCGACTATTAAAAATCCTGATTTATAATTTTCAACTTCCTCTCTCTCCACTCCTAGTCCCTAAACCTCGATTAAGCCGTAATATATGTAACCTCAGGTGTGCTATCTAATCCACACTTTATTTTTTATTTTTTATTTATTTACTTATGATAGTCATAGAGAGAGAGATAGAGAGGCAGAGACATAGGCAGAGGGAGAAGCAGGCTCCATGCACCGGGAGCCTGACGTGGGATTTGATCCTGGGTCTCCAGGATCGCGCCCTGGGCCAAAGGCAGGCGCTAAACCACTGCGCCACCCAGGGATCCCCTAATCCACACTTTTTCAAGAGGAACCAGAACGGCTATTGATATAAGTGTTGGATTATGCTTAGGTCTAATGTTTATGCCATATAAAAATTTAAATACCCTACTCAAATTGAAATGAACGTTACTGTAAAATAATCCCTGTTCTCCTTAGTTTATTTATTATTATGCTTTATCTGATTTGCAGTCATAGAATTTCTTAACATAGAATTTCTAACAGCGAATGGTTAATATCTTTTGTTCTTGGGCATTGTTGTGGAATTTCTAAGGAATTAAGGTGAAACCACTGTAGAGTTAATACACTTACTGAGAGCAATTAAAACTTTAACTTAGATAACTGTCAAAATTGATTGCATTTAGTGTATCTGTATAAATAGGATTAGTTAAGGACAGTTTTAAAGGAAACTCCGATTTAAATCAAGTCTATAGTTATAATCATGTAAAGCCAAAACCTTAAAACGATATGCCCCACTAATTAGCGTAGGTCACTGCACACAGGGGGAAAACAAGGGTGTGTAGAGTTAGGTAGACTTGAAATTCATTAAAAGCCTATCACAAACGTGCTGATGTGCAACTTAACACGCACGATCCCCTTGGAATCTCCACAAGAGTCCAATGAGAGGTAGACGTTGCTAATGCACACTTGGGGGGGGGGAGCTAGAAACTGTCCTACCATCTTGTCAAGGGGGCAAATCTACAGTGACCAGATGGTCTCTCTGCTTCTGGACACCAAGCATTTCCTCTTCTCTAAGCTGACTGTCAGACGCTATTTGGGTTACCACTTTAGACAGAGACGTCAGTGGTAGGAGAGCCTTGGGCGTGGAAGGAGAGCCTGGCCCATCCCACCTGCCTTCTCACCGAGCAAGCCCCCAGGAAAAGGTCCCCAACCTCACCACATGGAGGAGGGCACCCACCTAGCGAGCCTCCTCTCACCCTATTCAGCTACTGGCTGAGCATTCGAGGGATGCGGGCCACACGGACATCCCTTAGCAGCATCTGCTGAACTGCATCATGACATTCGCCAACAGAAAACCTCCTCCTCTCGTATCTGCCCTTCAGTAAAGTCTTCTATCTTATCAGAGGCATAAATGGGTAGTGCCTGCCCTGTTCAACCACTTTCCTTTTATGGTTTTCCTAATTTCTTTTCAACACAGAGAACGCTTTTCTGGGTGCCTGGTTAATGAGTGATCGCTCTATTAACATTGGCAGGAGTCCTTTATCCTTCATAAAGCAGTTTTTCCAAATTGTCTCATGTTATCTCTGCGTATTCCCATTCACAGACAGGGAAAATTTATTGAGGGATTAGAGTGTCTTTGTCCCTAAGGTTTTCAGAATTGCAGGAAAGACAGAAGTAGGAAAAAGTTGAATCATAGTGCGATTCAAGCTGTTGACACCGATTCCCATGGTGGCACCGAGAAGTCTAGAGTGGGAGAATCGGGCTGAAATATTTCTGAAAGAGATTATGAAGCCCCTTAAAAGCGTCAAGTTGAACAAAAATCAAAATGGTTGGACCAGTGCTTCAGGAAAGCTTGATTTTCAAGTAACCTTTTTCTTCTCTTCCACAAATCTCCCCTTCTTCCTTCTTAGCCTTTGTTTCAGGAGCCCAGTGCCCCCCTGAAAATGACTAAGGAGGTTGGCAGCACACACAGAATTCCTGTCAAGACTGGCTAGATCCTTTGTTTCCCTATAAAACCTCCAGCCTCTTCCTCCATGATGGTGATGGTGGTGGTCGTTGTTGGGGGTGGGGGGGAGATTGTGGTTTTTAAGGCCATAGCCTGCTGCAGCCTCCTTTGCCCAGCAAAGCAATAAAGCTATTATTCCTCTTTTTTTTTTATTTTTAAGATTTTATTTATTCTTTCATGAGATACACAGGGAGAGAGGCAGAGAGATAGAGGGAGAAGCAGGCTCCTCGCAGGGAGCCCGATGTGGGACTCGATCCCCAGACCAGGATCATGCCCTGGGCCCAAGGCAGATGCTCAACTGCTGAGCCACCCAGGCGTCCCTCTGTTATTCTTCTTTATCCCAAAATCTATCTTTGCATTATAGAGAAGCATGGAGGTCAGTTTTTGACAATTATAACGTGGAAATGTTGGGGTTTGGAGCAAATGGTCAAGAAAGAATTCTTGAGACCTCTTTGGTGCAAGAAGGTGATTTTATTAAAGCACAAGGACAGGACCCCTGGGCAGAAAGAGCTGTGCTGTGGTCTTGAGGAGTGAGTGGCCCATCACATACTTTCAAGCTTGAAGGGAGTCAGGGATAGTGTAAGTGTCTCAGGAATTTTGGAAGCAAGTTCTCCAGGACCTCCAGCGGGCTGGCTGTTGTTGGGAAAAGGTCATTCATTATTGTTGAATGAAACCTTACTCCTGAGACCCTTTGGGTGTGTATCAGTGGGTCATATTGGGGGGAGGGGATGATAGGTCATATTGGGAGTCATATTGGGGTTGATGGCCAACATGTATCCTGTGTGTGTGGTGGGGGGAGGGGGTTTGAGATCAACAAAGTTTCCAAAGGAATTTTTACATGGTAAAGAGGATTTACAGGACTCTGGTGGGGGGCAGGAGTCACGATATTGTTCAGCTCGGATTGTTTTTGTCCCCAGCAGCTGTGTTCCTAGGTTACTGCACCTGTTTCAAGGGCTTGTCAGTGGGCTGTAGGCAGTAAGGAAATGGAATTTTTTTCTTTTACCTTTGTATCCCACATCAAATTATACTTGTAGAGAAACCTGAAATGCGACTAGAGAGTACTTTAGGGAAGGATGCAAGAAAACCACTTTTTAGCAGACCTAGATCCAAGCACAAAGTCTTAAAGATTTGAATGAGGGTAACATGGGATGTAAGAGCACACAAATCTGGAACCAGACGGTCGGGGTTTACGGCACAGCTTCTGCTCCTTACCAATTTGATGCTTAAATTTGGAGAAGTCACCTATCTCTCTGTGCCTTGGTCTTTTAATCTGCAAAATGTGGATTATTACAGTATGAATCTCACGGGATCATTACAAATATTAGAGAGTTAACACATAGACCATAAAAGACTTCCTGACACGTAGTAAGGACTAAAGATCGGCTATTATTGTCACGACTGATTTATGGGGAGATGCTAAGATAGGAGAGAGACAGAGAGACAGAGAGAGACAGAGAGAATAAGAGGCCTAGCAGGGCAGACATTGTCCCCATTTTACACACGCAGAACCTGAAATTCATGAAGCCCAAGGTAGAAGGTTGACGATTCATTCTCTTTTTGGTGCCCTTTATTGCTATCTATACTATTTCAGGTTCCTTTTTATTTTTCTCAAACGTAACACAAAAAAGGCATCTTCTTAACATGATTTCTGAAATAGAAACTGCCTGCTCAACAGCATTTCATAACATTTCATAACAGCATTTCATAAACATAATACTTGTCATCCGCCCAGACTCTGCTTGACAATGAATACAAACGCAGTTCAGCCTCAACCCTGATCCTTTGCGCCAGCAGTCGTAGGCTTCTCTACACAGGCTACAAACATTATTAAAATGATGCAAACATCCCCATATTCCGTTCTCTTATAATGGGTCCTGAAATGAAGCTTTCCAAAGGCGAGGCTCAGCCTCCCTGGACACGCAATTCCCTTTAAACGTAGAAATCGCTGTCTATTCAGAGCCCCAACATAAAAAGGAATGAGGTTTTATTTCTCAATACTTTCATTGACTATAATTTTAAAGCAGGAAAACCTTTGTTTTAGGCTTTCCACCTGGTCCAATTCTCATCTTGTCCCTTTATCTAATTTCCTCAGAGATAAACCCTTTCAATAATTTGGAGTTCTAAAGCGCATACAACTACTCAAAACGTACCTGTGATACTACCCCAGTCAATAAGAGGCTGTGGAGCAATCTCTCGATGCTAAAATTTTCAGACTGCCTAGAAAATAGCCGGGAGCAGGGGCGCCGGGGTGGCTCAGCCCATGAGGGCCTGCCTTGGGCTCAGGTCGTGATCCCGGGGTCCTGGATCGAGTCCCACATCCAGCTCCCTGCAGGGAGCCTGCTTCTCCCTCTGCCTGTGTCTCTACCTCTCTCTGTGTCTCTCATGAATAAATAAATAAATTAAATATTTAAAAAGAAAATAGCCAGGAGTATACTTGGCAAAACAGAGAATATGACACATGATCCAGTACAGCTCCTGTTTTGAAATATCTTACATACTGTTTTAAACATAACTTCCTTTTTCTCTCCTATAACTTAGGAGAAGCAAGGAAATGAGAGGATTTACAAAATAATAGTGCATGGTGTGACTCATTTTAGAGAACAGCTTCTCTTTTTCTTTACAAAAGACATAAAGAAACAAAAAATGAAAAAAAGATGCAGGGACACAGCATTTGATTTTGCCAAATTTTCTTCTTTCTTTCTTTTCTTTCTTTCTTTCTTTCTTTCTTTCTTTCTTTCTTTCTTTCTTTTTCTTTTTCTTTTTCTTTTTCTTCTTCTTTCTTTCTTTCTTTTTTCTTTTTGCTTTTTTCTTTCTTTCTTTCTTTCTTTTCTTTCTTTCTTTCTTTCTTTCTTTCTTTCTTTCTTTCTTTCTTTCTTTCTTTCTTCTTTTTTTCTTTTTCTTTCTCCTCCTCCTCCTCCTCCTCCTCCTCCTCCTCCTCCTCCTCCTCCTCCTTCTTCTTGTTCTTGTTCTTCTTCTTGTTCTTGTTCTTCTTCTTCTTCCTCTTCTTCTTCTTTCTAGTAATCTCCGAAGCCACCTTAAAAATAGGTTGATTATCTGAAATATCAGCAGAAGTGATATATTCCCTGCTACTAAAAAGGCCTGAGGTGGATGCCGATTGCTGTAGGATTTCTTCCTGTTGGGTGCATCTGGGGAACCTCCTCCATTTTATTACTAATGGAAACAAATGATTGACACGTTGAACGTCAGGGTTTGGATTCCACAGCTTCTGATTTCTATTCTTTTACAAGCTGTTTTACTCCTATGTCTTGACACCTACTGCAATAGTGTTTTGTGGACAAGTCACAACGCTGTTCAGTAATCTGAGTTGTTTACGGTTTGGTGCAAACATTTCTATCTGCATTGGGTGGGGTTATACACAAAGTCTCCTGACAGAATGATGGATCGTTCAGTCCTAAGCATTATGCTGTCTGCACTTCACCAGACTGGAAAACAGTTATTTTTTTTATTTGATTTTATTCAGTAAATGACAGAAAAAGGAATGTTTCAAATTCTTTCAATTCTCATGAGGTTTTTCTAGATGGTGTGTTCAGGATTAACTCGAGGAGCCTGAGATCTTTTAAATCCATTCTGTCCTCATTCCACATCATGACCAGCAACCGTGCATATTCAAGCAAAGATTTATAGTAAAATAGTTGTCTTGTATCCTTCATCAATTTCTGAAAATATTGGCCAAGGGAAGATTGATCACTGCTGAGATACAGAGGTAAGGCATTTACTTGCCTAATGTTATACTAGATTTATGTCTTCTTTCTCTCCATCAATATAAATTTTAAACGACTTTCAGGATCGTCTCAGGTTCCACCTCCTCCAGGGTAGCTTCAAGAAGAAATGATGTAATTTAAAATTTTTCTCTGTTCTAACTCATCCAATCACCCTCAGGAGTCAAATAGACCTGTGTTGAAATATTGACTTCATTTGTCACTAGTTCTGTGACTTGAACAAGTTACTTCTTTGACTCACCTGAAATACTGACACTCAGAGAATTTCAGGCAAAGTTATCATGAGATTTTTAAGCAAAACGTGTAGGATGGCATGTGCATATCTTGTTTATGAAATGCTCAATAAATCTTAGCTATCATCATCCTAATCATTATCACCATTCTTAAATTCTATATCTTTTATTATTTTTACCATTCCTTGGTTCTTTCTTGCATTATTTCATTCTCTGAACATGACCATCTTTCTCTTCAACGAATTTATAACATCTGTGATGGCACAATCTGGATTTTTACATTATGGCATGTCATAAATATAGGGAAAAACATTTTAGACAAGTAATAGTCTGAGACATCACTAGGAGGATGCTTCAAATAAACATAGAAGATGCTCTTTATTTACAAGAAATTCGTAAGTGAATATGTGTACATACGTACATGAAAATGAGAGAGGGAGAGACAGGCAATGGGATAGATAGACCGCTGAATCATCCTCCCTTGCAAAACAGATTTTATGAATGAGAAAATAATTAGGATGGTAGGCATAGTTTAAGAAAACAGGGATAAACCTAGTCTTAATATTAAGTTTAATGGTGAATCCTATGATATAAATTCGACTGAGGCCATATTATGTGATTATTGTGGTGTGTGTTGTGGGATGAGGCTGAGTGGTCCTCAAATGCTTCTGTGTTAGGGACAAATGGGGCTAGGCAGGGCTGGGTAGGGGACCATGGAGGCAGGCTCATAAAAATCCCCAAAATGCTGAGGTGTAAGGAAACCAGAGATAAGGGAACAGGCCAGATCAGCGTGCCCTTGGTGTGGGTGGGGTGGGGGTGTCTTTTTTATGACAGTCATCTGTGACCAACAAAGAATAACCAGACCCCAAAGAAGAAATGAGCCATGAAAGATGTTATCACTAGTCCTTACTCAACGGTGAGATCAATAGATGACGTTAAAAGGATTTAGGTCCCCTGGTTGGCTTTCAATAAAAGACCAACCCTACAAGCCCTCAGTGGCAACCCTGTCAGGACTCCTCTTACTCCTGAGAGCTTTCTCTGTAGCCTCACTTAATAAAACTTCTATGGCTTGACTCACTCTCCTTTGTCCGTGAGATTCGTTCTTCGACTCCGTGAGACAAGAACCAAGCTCTCCTGTATCATTTTGGCACTGAAACCCAGGATGATTCCCATCAAAAGGTGAGTAAATGTGGACCCTTTCCTTTCTTTCCTGGGAGAAGTCTCTTCCTTGGATAACCTCTTCTCCTAATAAACAACAAAATTGGGCACTTGTCAGCCAGTTAAATGCAAATAGCACAGCTGCCTAGACTCAGGTGACAGGCTTCTGAAGAAAGGTTTGGTCAGTCCCCCTTCCCCCAAACAAGGGAATGTTGGCCTAACCCTGCCCAGTTCTTCTTTCTGTTCATGGCTTCTCTCAAATGGCTTTCTCCCGCCTCAGGGACTTTGCCTGTGGTAGGGCCCTTCCAATTTCCGATGGTCAGTATGTCCTTTTAATCAAGGATTCATTTCAGGAAGAGTGTTGCCTATATACGTACAAGGTGATTGATTGATTGATTGACTGATTGATTGATTTTTCATTTAAAGACGTCCTGTGAGACAAGTTGGAGGCAGCCTGATGTTCCCTGACCTTTACTCTCCTTGTAATACTTTGGGCCTTATGGAGGGAATTGCAACTCCCACAGCCAATTCTTCAACTGGTTGCATTATCAGCTGGGACTTTAAGGTGTTATAAAGTTTAGGCTTTCTTGTTCCAACAACAAAAATATGGAATTATGATGCTAAATGTTGGGGTCTGCACCCCTCAAGAGGGCCATGTTTGCAAGTAGGACCTCAGGTATAGGAAGAGAAAAGCGCCAAGGGTGAGGCGAGCAAACGTCTGAAATTGGCTAATAACCGACCTGACTGACCGGGCACATGGAGCTGGGAATGCAAGTGAACTCACATGACCAAACAATGAGGGCTCCTGCAAGAGAGCTCCGAAGAATAAGGTCATGTATAGGATTCCCTGCTTTGTTTAAGGGTCATCCGAGGCCACACGTAAGGACTGGCAATCCAGCACTCTGAACCTGCCCTTCAGTTGCCACTGGGGGCCTTGGGGTCTCCAGGACACATAAAAGGATGGAGACCAGCCCTGGGGGTCACACACTGAGAAGCCTCATCCATAAGCGGCACATGCCTCCCACTGAGACACCCTAGGTGTTTCACTTGCTTCCTTGGCCTTCTAAAAAAGAATATCACAATTGAAACTGTTAACCTCACCAAGCTCTATGAATAGGCCAGACTTTTTTTCGGGGAAATCTAGAGGAGTTCAAGAGGATTAGGTGGCAAATGGGTAATAAGAGTGGCTAACTCCCACCGGCCTGATCCTTCCTCATCCCAAGATGTTAGGCCACTCTTCACTTGGGAGGGCGAACCAAGGGACACCTCACTTTAGACAAGAGCTGACATGAAGAGCTGACTTCATAGTCAACCAACCTGTCTATCACAGGCACGGGGTAAGAGACTCCTACTAGGATTTCAAGATGGGAAACAACCCATCCTCAGCAGAGACGCCTCTGGATTGCACCCTGAAAAATTGGGAAAATTTTGACCCACTGATCCTTAAAACGACAGGTACGGGGTAAGAGACTCCTACCAGGTTCTTGAGATGGGAAAAAAACCATCCTCCGCGGGGACTTCTCTAGATTGGGTCCTACAAAATTGTGTATTTTCCCCTTGTAAAACTTTTCTAGTGTTTTCCATAGGTTAAAAACCGTAGGTTATTCGAGGCAAGGTAAAACCAGGAGTGACCTTCGTGGCAAGGCATGGTCTCCAGTGTCCAAGGACTCTCTCTTGGGGTGTCTTTTAACTCACTGGAAACAATTTGGATTGTAAAACTTAGGGAAGAATTGATCACCTGTAACACTGTACGGCCTCAGTGGGATCCATCAGTTAGATCTTCTGCAGAGAACAGGGCTCCACATCAGGCCCCCCACACAAGGGGCTGTAACAGAATGTGTTTGCCTGAACATGTTGGCTGCTAACCTCCCTCCTGACATCTCGGATAATTATCTGAATAGGCTTCTGAATACACCCAGGCTGCTGGAGGAAACATGGGCCCTCCCTAGCAAAGGGGGTGCTGACTCTCTCTCACTGTTCTCTCAATAGATCCAGGCTACTCTGCTGTGCGTGGGGAGCTTCTCCATCGTTTCCCAGGTGAATGGTTATAATTGTAACTATGGTTAGTCCACTTCAGGACGGGGACTTTAAGGAACAAGCAGGGGCCGAAACTCTGTTTGGGGTAAGTTCCCTGACTTCTTCTGCCTGACCTGGACGGCCTCATTCCACTTGCTGATGGAAAAAATTGGTGTTTGCTCATCTGTCCAAGTGGATGAGCTTTAAAACTGGGAACACTTGGGGATCCCTGGGTGGCTCAGCGGTTTAGTGCCTGACTTTGGCCCAGCATGTGATCCTGGGGTCCTGGGATCGAGCCCAGCATCAGGCTCCTGCATGGAGCCTACTTCTCCCTCTGCCTGTGTATCTGTTACTGTGTGTGTGTCATGAATAAACGAAATCTTAAAAAACAAACTGGGAACCCCTTTTCTCAGCCTTCTAGCTGCACTTTGCTTCTCTGTCTCCCTCCCACCCCCCCACCCCCCCCACCCCCGTTCCTGTTTCTGCACCACCTTGGATGCGGCCTGCATACACTGCTCACTTCAGATTTCCCCACCAATGTCCCAGGTAAAAATCAACAAATGCTCTTTCTCTACTCAACAAATATGTATTGAACACTTGGTCTAGCTACTCTCTGCCAAGGAATGATAGGTTCTGCAGTAAAATATGCAATAAATGTCACTATTTTTGACTCCATGAAACCTGAGTGCATTGGAAGATACATATCCGGGACACCCGGGTGGCTCAGTGATTGAGCGGCTGCCTTCAGCCCAGGGCGTGATCCTGGAGTCCTGAGAATGGGGCCTGCATCAGGCTCCCCGCATGGAGCCTGCTTCTCCCTCTGCCTGTGTCTCTGCCTCTCTCTGTGTCTCTCATGAATAAATAAATAAATTTTTTTTTTAAAAAAAGGAAGATACATATCATTTTTGGTGTTTTTTGTTTGTTTGCTTGTTTTTTGTTTTTGTTTTTGTTTTGTAAAAAGGGTGGTTTTATTGAAGCACAGGGACAGGACCCATGGGCAGAAAGAGCTGCCTCCCTAGGGTTGTGAGGGGTGGATGATTACACACTTGAGAGTTGGGGGAGGTGAAGAAAAGGGAGGTTTCCAAAGGATATGCATATGTTAAAGAGGACCTATAGGATACTGGAGGCCTTCCTATTGTCAAGTTAAGGCTGTTTATCCCTCTAGGAAGGCATTAATTAAGACAGTTGGGAGCTTCCTGTCACACAATCCCACCCAGGAGTAGGGGGAGGTGTGGGGAGTCTGCTTCTGCTTTGTCCTCAGCTTCCCTTCTGCCCCCTCATTTCCCTTCTGAACAATTGTGACCCTTAAGTCTTTGAGGATGTTGAAGGTGAAAGGTCTCATCTTCTGTAACTCCTTCCTGCTGAATTGAGGTGTGGAGACGTCCCTACCTATGGGTCAATATGAAAGCCTTTTATTCAGGCTTCTCTTACTCAGAATATTAACTGTTGTTGTCACTTGTGGTGTCTCCGTGCCTACTGTCAAGGCTCTTTCACCGCCGTTGCTTCTGGCTGACAGATGATCCTTTCTATTCAACAGGTTCATGTATGTGGTCCATGTTGGATTCAGCTGCCTCCCCCCTTTTGTATGATACACGTACTTTAAATAAATGGCTGTGAAAATACGTAATTTAAAACTGTTTTCAGTGACCTAAAAAATAAAGTGTTTAAGAGAGTTAGGAAGGGAGGTTGACTGCGATATAAAGGATAAATAGAAGATGACATGGTGAAGAGGGCAGAGAGAACTGCCTGTTGAGTCACAGGAGGAAAAAAAGTTTATTCAAGGGATTTAAAGAAGGTCAGTGATAGAAAGTAGAGAGTGATGCAGGATGTTTCTGGGGAACACTGAAGGGAGTCCCCAAGCTTCATGTTTTTATGAAAGGGAACATCATAGGGCACCTGGGTGGCTCAGTGAGTTATTAAGCATCCGGCTCTTGATTTGGGCTCAGGCCATGAACTCAAGGTTGTGAGATGAAGCCCCGGGTCAACACCAAGATTCTCTCCTTTGCCCTCTGCCGCTCTGCCTGCCCCCACCCCCTGCCCCCACACTCCCTCTCTCTCTAAAAAGGTGGGGAGACTTCAATTACAGTATCATGAACTAATTACACTCTTACCTATTATTTCATTTTCCTGTCTTATTGCACTGGTTAAGACCTCTAATGCAATGTTAAAAGAAAGTAGAAGGTAGAAATTATTGGGCACACTCTCGCAGAAAAACAAAGGAACAGACAGGACTCAGTTTCTTTCCTTTTCTTTTTCTTTGAAGATGACTTTTAAAAAGTGCACAATTTCCTATGATTCTCCGTGAGAAAAGTTTCACAAGTGGGCCTTCTAGGAGTTTGGCCTGTCCCTGAATAGCTGAGCATATATATCACCAAGTGGTTAAGTCGAATTTGGGAATAAAATATCTCTAAGCTCATTTGGATAATGGATATAAGCCTTATAAAGCAATGCAGGCATTATCAATAGCAAAGGTCACATTCTAATTTACTTCATACTTACTCTGTCCCTCTCATAATTGTTAAATGATTAAAGGATTAAATGAAACAAAATGATACAACTTAAACAATTATTAATATTTGCTGTGTCCAGTCTGTGAAGAATAGTTTCAGGACAAAATAAATTTGGCAATGTTAGGGAGTGATTAAAATAGTTTTAGTAAGATATGTTTGTTGTGTACAATAAGAAGAGCAATAGTCTAAGATTTTAAATTATATAAATATATTTAAGGGCTGCCCATAATTATCATGTTTACACATAAGGCATTTTAAATCCATTTTATTCCTGATCAATGTGTGACACCTGGAAGGGTCTCAGTAGACACCGGTGAATAAAGAAATGACAGTTGGCTATTTGCTGGGAAAACAGCATATACATGTCATAGAATGATCAATTAAAAAATGCTTTTGAAAACATATTAATATCTTTCTCACTTTTCATTCTTCACACTGTAAGATCATCCTCTTTTCAGTCAAAACAATTCAGCCTTTGGTTCCAAATTATTAATGCAATGTTCTATGGGTAAATAAATAATTAAAGTTTAGGAATCAACTTCCAAACTGAAAAAAAGAAATTCAATATATATAGTTCTGACATTACAGTATTATTGAATGAGTCAGATACTTCCTCAATTTCAAAAGCTCTGTTTCAAGTGCTATTTAAATGATAGAATTTTACTATAAAGAATGGTGTAGAAAGGGATCCCTGGGTGGCCCAGCAGTTCGACACCTGCCTTTGGCCCAGGGTGTGATCCTGGAGTCCCGAGATCGAGTCCCACATCGGGCTCCCTGCATGGAGCCTGCTTCTCCCTCTGCCTGTGTCTCTGCCTCTCTCTCTCTCTCTGTCTCTCTGTTCTATTGATTAGGGAAAGGATGTAGAGGAAGTAGAAACTACTGTGAGAAGGAAAGGAAAAATCTGACTGTGAGAATAGACCTAATATCTTTGTCACCTCAATCTCTGTTAAAAGAGAATTAAGATTCTTGATATCCTTAATACACTGCTAGATGTGTTGAAAGAACCAGGGAACGTTCAGATACTGCATTTTCCTGCTATGCTCAACCCTGATAAGTGCTTCAAATTTAAAAACTGTGTCATGAAAAGATGAAGATATGATCTGTTCATGATATGCACGAAAATAAAACATTTTTTAAAAATTAAAAAAAAAAGAAAGAAAACATCTTCTGATGACTTTGGTAAAACATGAAGAGATAGGGAAGTGCTGAAAGGCCTTGGCTCGGTCTGGCTGTACAAGGTGAAGGGGCCAAAGACTTCAAGCATCTCAGGATGGAGGTTAATGACAGGAAGCATAATCTCCACCCTACTGAGCCAGCAGGATGCTCCAAATGATAGGTGGGAGGAAACACAGGATGGCAGTCTCTAACGCAGGGACATGGAATCAGGCCACAGCAATCTCTTTGCCGTGAGGACATCAAGACCCGGGGGACAGTAATCAGAATCAAGGTCTATACCTCTGTCCCTTACAGGCACAAAACCTCTGTGCTGACAGGATCATTTTGGCAAGGAGACAGGAGCAAGGGAACACTTCGGAGAATAGAAAAGAACCCTGTTAAGGAGTTTGGATTTTGGACTTACTGAGAATTTACTTCAAAGTGACTGAACTAGCCAGTAGCTGTCTCTCTTACACCTCAAGAACCCCAGTTTACATTCTCCTTGTGAGTTCATTTATTGTTTTTTTCCTTACTATTGACAACCACAATTTACACAGGGCGATGGCTCCTGGGAGGTCATACATGAGTTAGGAGTGATGGATTATTCAGATTTAAACCACCACAATGAGAGAGTATGCAAGAAAAAAAATTCAGTAAAACCAATAAATGTTAAAAAAAAAAAAAACTCTGTGGCAATAGTGAAATAAATATACTTTAAAACTGAGTATAATTAAATCAACCCTTCAATGTGGTTCACATGATCCCAGGCCTCAAAAGATTTCAAGCTTATTTTCAAATTTAATAGAAAAAGAATGTATTTGACCACATTTTTCCATGTCCTTCAAGCCAATAGGTTTTTTAAATTTAACTCTAATTATCATCTTTGCCAAAAAATAGTTTTTTGAAACTATTTAGAAAACTAAATATACATTATTAAAATAGATAACTTTTTACTTGAACACCCATTTTGGTGATTCAAACAGCATTTCCATCTTCTGATGGATGGTTTTAATTGCTTTATATTGGCTTGTTGACACACTAATCTTATGGGTCATGCCTTTTAATTAGGTCTAAGATTTCCATATGAACTATATACAGAAACTGGAAGATTCTGAAAGTACTATAGACAAATGAAAGGACATCAGCTGGAGGACATTTAGGGCTGTTGAAGAAGGCATTACTGGCCACTAATTTGTCTTATGGGGCCCTCAATGAGATACAATATTTGAAAGGTCATTTTAAAATAGACAGCTTATCTAAACTAGTTATTTAACACCAAACTTCTTTTTTCTCTCTCTTTTTTACCCACAAGCATTCACTGCCATCTTTCTTTGAAGAAATTACTGTCCTCATGCTGTGTTGCCTTATGGAAAGCAGTGAAGGAGAGGTAGGGAGCCAGAGAGCGCTTCTCACTGCATATGCCAAGATCTAATTTCTTTGTCTCTCTACCAAGGAAAGGGACTGAGTCGTGATCGAAGCCTGATTAATCATATATTCCCTTCCTGCAATTAAATCTTGAAAGAGAAGCATGCAAGTGCCAATAAAGATGAGAAAAAAAAAAGATTTGGAATCCCTTATATTTAACTATATCACCATAGCCGGACAATTTCCCTTATGGAAGAAATTTCTGCAATTTCTGGTTTCTAGCTTTCTGGAGCTGATTTTGGTATGATAATTTCTCCAGCCTTTATGTTGATTCTTTGTGAAATCTCAATATCCTTTACATAAAGTTGTTTTGGCAGAAGCTTTTTTTTTTTTTTTCTTTTTCCTCCCATAAGCTTGGTTTCTGTAGCTAGTATATTGAGACAATGAGAGAGAATTTTTGTTACCCCAGATTTGGCAACCAATACAAACAATTGAGAGTGAAGAGTCCAGGGGTGCCTGGGTGGTTCTTACCATTGATTTTGGCTCAGGTCATGATCTCACAGGTCATGGGCTAGAGCCCCACATTGGGCTCTCTGCTCAGTGGGGAGTCTGCTTGAGATTCTCTCCCTCTGCCCTTCCCCCCATTAGTATGCATGCATGTTCTCTCTCAAATAAATAAATCTTTAAAAAAAGGAAAGAAAAGGGGAAAGGAAAGGAAAGGAAAGGAAAGGAAAGGAAAGGAAAGGAAAGAAAAAAGAAGAAAAAAGTAGAGAAAAGAAAAAAGAAAAGAAAAGAAAAGAAAAGATAAAAGAAAAGAAAAAAGAAAAGAAAAAAGAAAAGAAGAGAAAAGAAAAAAGAATAAAAGAAAAGAAAAGGATCCATAAGAAAAGACCTGCCAACATTTGGCTTTACACATTTTCCTCTGGTTTTACTAACAAACAATCTTTCTATGGCCAACTAAACTCCAGTGGTTATGCCTTATGTAAGGTGTTTTTAAGAAAACTGGAGAGGAAAGGACAACAACAAAAGTTGACTGCGTCTTAGACCTGTGCCCAGATCAATGTTCATGGTAAAGAGATTTTTATTCCTGGTTGTCCTCTCAACTTTACAAAGTGACACAAGAGAGAACTAAAAAAAAAAAAAAAAAAAAAAAAATCATTCACAGAGATCAGGGATCTATTTTCATGGTTCCACATGAGGGAGCAAAAAAAAAAAAAAGGTTAGGATGAAAGGAAAGTAGGGTATAACATCAGCATCTCACTTGGAATTGATAAGAAGTGTGCAGTTCTGGTAAGACTAGCTGTAGATGTAGCAACTCTCCCTGGAATGAGTCATAAATGATGTCAGGATCCAGGGAAGGCCCAAATGCTACTTCCCAAGAGGTAAAGCAAACTCATCCTCTATGCTGAGACCATCACGTTAGAACAGATCACAGAAGCACCAGAGCAACTGTTCTGCAGCCCCGTCACCAGCCTGCGATAGGCTGCATTACCACGATGTAATAAGTTGCATAACTTACCATGTGCTGGGATAAGTTTGGGAAACAAAATCTGTTTTCCCTATTCTTTCTTTCCTCAAAGAAAATCTTCTCCAAAGGAAGTGAGATATCTCCTCAGATTCAGGCTCTACACACCCCTACAAACCAGGGTGATAGGATGAAGTGAAGAATAAAAAAGTACTGACTCTTGGGATCCCTGGGTGGCTCCGTGGTTAAGCACCTGCCTTCCACCCAGGGTGTGATCCTGGAGTCCTGGGATCAAGTCCCGAGTCGGGCTCCCTGCATGGAGCCTGCTTCTCCCTCTGCCTGTGTCTCTGCCTCTCTCTCTCTCTCTCTCTCTGCATCTCTCATGAATAAATAAAAAAATCTTAAAAACAAACAAACAAAAAAAGTGCTCTTTAAAATCCCCATAGCCTGGGGCATCTCAGTCAGAGCATGTGATTCTTGATCTGTGAGTGGTGACTTTGAGCCTCATGTTGGGGGTAGAGTTTACTTAGAAAAAAAAAAAAAATAAAAAATAAAATTCCCAAAGCCTAATAGAAACAGAGAAGAGTTAGAGAGATAACATTTAATTTTTTAAAAAAAATATTTAAATTCAATTTAATTAACATATAAAGTGTTTCAGAGGTAGAATTTAGTGATTCATCAGTTACATACAACACTCAGTGCTCATTACTTCAAGTACTCTCCTTAATGCCGATCACCCAGTTACCCCTCCCCTCCAGCAACCCTCAGTTTGTTTCCTACAGTTAAGAGTCTCTTATGCTTTGCCTCCTTCTCTGTTTTAGTCTTATTTTCTCTTCCCCAGGTTCATTCATCTGTTTTGTTTAAATTAAATTAAGTTCCCACATATGAATGAAATGATATGGTATTTATCTTTCTTTGACTGACTTATTTCACTTAATACCTTCAAGTTCTATCCATATCATTGCAAATGGCAGCATTTCATTCTTTTTGATGGCTGAGTAGTATGCCATTGTATATAGACACCACATCTTTATCCATCCATCTGCCGATGGCCATCTGGGCTCTTTCCATATTCTAGCTATTGTGCACATTGCTGCTATAGCTATGGAGTGCATGTGCTCCTCCAAAACACTGTTTGTGTCCTTTGGAGAAATACCCAGTTGTGCAATTTCTGGGTGTAGCTCTATTTTTAACTTTGTGAGGAACTTCCATACTATTTTCTGGAGTGCTTGCACCACCAGTTTGCATTCCCACCTACAAGAGGGGCTGCCCTTTCTCCTCATCCTCACCAGCATTTGTTGTTTCCTGAGTTAATTTGAGCCATTCTGACCAGTGTGAGGTTTATCTCATTGTGGTTTTGATCTGTATTTCCCTGATGTCGAGTAATGGTGAGCTTTTTTTCAAGCCTCTGTTGGACTTGGTATGTCTTTTTTGAAGAAATGTCTGCTCATGTCTTCTGCCCATCTCTTGGCTGCGTTTTTTGGGGTTTTTTGGGGTGTTGAGTTTGATAAGTTCTTTATAGATTTTGATACTATCCCTTTATCTGATAAGACATTTACAAATATCTTTTCCTATTCTACAGGTTGCCTTTTAGTTTTGCTGTTTCCTTTGCTGTGCCAAAGCTTTTTATGAAATCTTGATAGTTCACTTTTGCTTTTGTTTCCCTTTCCTCTGGAGATGTGTCTAGCATGTTTATTTTTATGTATGGTGTAAGAAAATGGTCCAACTTCATTCTTCAGCATGTGGTTGTCCAATTTTCCCAACACCATTTGTTTAAGAGACTGTCTTTTTTCCACTGGATTTTCTTTCCTGCTTTGTCAAAGATTGGTTGACCATAGAGTTGAGGGTCCATTTCCGGGTTCTTTATTCTGTTCCATTGATCTATGTGCCCGTTTTTGTTTTAATACTATATTGTCTTGATGGTTACAGCTTTTTTTTTTTAAGATTTTATTTATTTATTCATGAGAGATAAGGTGAGAGTGAGAAGCAAAGACACAGTCAGAGGGAGAAGCAGGGTCCATGCAGGGAGCCTGATATGGGACTCAATCCCGAGACTCCAGGATCATGCCCTGGGCTGAAGGCAGGTACTAACCTGCTGAGTGGCCCAGGGATCTCCCTGGTTACAGCCTTTTAACACAGTATGAAATCCAGAATTGTGATGCCTCAAGCTTTTGTTTTCTTCTTCAAAGTTATGTTTGGGTCTTCGTGGTTCCATACAAATTTTAGGATAAGACAACCTTAAATTTGCTATGAGATTAGAATTTTGGATTTTTTAAGAGTTTATTTATTTATTTGAGAGAGAGGACAACAGAGAGAGGGAAGGAGAGAGCACTGAGTGAGAGTGACAGGGAGAAACAGACTCCCCACTGAGCAAGGAGCTCAACCTGGGGCTGGATCCTGGGACCCAGAGATCATGACCTGAGATGAAGGCAGACACTTAACAAGCTGAGCCACCCAGGAACCCCTAGAGTTTTGGTTTTTAACACAACCAAGTAAAAATAAAACTATAGGCTCTGCCTGGGATATTTTTAATGAACAGTAAAAATGATCCAACAAAACACAGTTGAGCAATACTAATTGTGTAGAAAGTTATGCACCGTTTTGGTAGAATCCCAATGATATAGTATTTTGACAGTCATTCCGTCCACAGAATGATCTTTCTTTAAAAAAAAAAAAAAAAAAAAGCTATTTTTTTCTGTTACCTGCAGGATAGAGCACAATGTTTGTTAAAATCTTTCTTAACTTGACCTGTCTATACTTATAATACATATCTTTACAATACATGTCTTAAGATCCATTGTACAACTTTTTGCTACCCAGGCATACTGACTTTAATGATGCTTTGCCTTACGTATACCTTTTTTAGAGATAATAGATATAAATCTAAAAAAAAAATCCACCTGAGTTAAAGTTGAAATATTCTGTTGGTCATATTGGTATTTGAAGCCTTGAAAAGAAGGAATCTTGCTGATATAAGTACTTTGAATCCTTAATGTACTGAGTTGATAAGACAAAAAAAAGACATTGTTAAAGTTGTGAGAAGACAAAAAAAAAAAAAGCATATTTAATTCACATCTAAAAGGCTTGGTCTTTTTTATAGTTTACCAAGAAAGATACAGAATCTTCATGATATTTGAAATACTTCCCTGGAATATAATCTCCAGCATCAACTCATATGATGATCGCAAGTACTTAGTAAAGCTAATCTCTAGAATACACATTACATAATGGACCTATAAAGTAATTATATTGTAGGGAACTAAAAAATTGTAAATGAAACTCATATTTATTTTGGTCATCCCACAATTATATGTAATTTTCAAGTTCTTCTATGGATTACAAAGTTCAGAATTTCTATGTACTTGATTATTCACTTCAGATTTACTTTTTTTTTTTAAAGATTTCATTTACTTATTCATGAGAGATACAGAGAGAGAGAGAGAGAGAGAGAGAGAGGCAGAGACACAGGCAGAGGGAGAAGCAGGCCCCATGCAGGGAGCCCGATGTGGGACTCGATCCTGGGACTCCAGGATCACGTCCTGGGCCAAAGGCAGGCGCCAAACCGCTGAGCTACCCAGGTGTCCTTCACTTCAGATTTATTGATAATAAAATGTTCCTACCAGAGAACCATCACTAAAATATATAAATCGTGATTTAATTAATACATGGTATAAATTCTCTACCCAACTCTCATTTCTAGCTCTTCCATTCAAATTACAAACTCCTAGCAACCCTACAATACTGTATTGTTCAGAGCAGTTGTAGTACCTCCACATATGTTCATCTTTTATGGAAAAAATAGAATAAATAAAATAAAACAAAATAAAGTAAAATACATGTAGAATCATGCCTTTTAGATAGTGAAAGCCTAAATGTATATATATTTATGTATCTGTCCTACTTTCTACATGTCAATGAACACACAGCTGTATGCATGTATAACACATCCAAGCATATAAACACACAATTTCCAATTTTTCTTGTTTTGTGAAAATATCAAGAGATATTTTGTGAATCTGCCAAAATAATTTAATTTGGGTCTTTATATAGTTGGTTGTAATTTTTAAGAGTTTATTTATATTCTTATATAAGCATAGATCATTAACTAAAAAGAAAAAAAACCTACATCACTAAATTTATTCACAAGAGTCTCAAAATTGTAACCTTATGTTTCTTTCCAGTCTTTCCTGATATTGACTAAGCCATCATCTGATTAAATCACAAAAAATGTTTACTTCAAAGTGTATCAACTACTGGTTTCTGGTTTCAAATCATTTCCTAGTACAATGGACTATGGTGACCTTTAAAAAACATATTTAATATATTTAATATCATGTTAACCCACAGAGACTGTGCTCTTGTCTTTTTATTGTTAAATCTTGTTAAACCTTGCAGCATCATTCAAAACTAGAGATTTAATAAATGTTAGATAGAAATTCGTGAATGTTTTGGTTCTGTTTGCTGGATTGTAAGCAGTAAATAGCCTTTATTGATTGACAAGTATTGAGCAGGGAAATATTGCTATTTCTAACCTTTTAAAAGATGTAAATGGAAAGACAAAAATGTCAAAGTAAAATGAAGATTTTTATTAAATTTAGCAGGAGAAAAGGAAGACTTGATTTTTATTTAATGCTACCTAGTAAGGAAATTACCTTCCAGGTTTGAGCTTTGTTTCTATTATGTTTAGCTATAGTCAAATTCTAGCTAACTAGTATATTATTAGAGTTAATTATCCACCAATTATTTAAGAGGATTAACAAGCTGGCAAAATATAAATGTATTCCCATAATCAAGGTAAACTGAGGGTAAGTGATAAAGTAAAATAAAATATCTAGTAAACTAACACGTGGATTAGGAATGATTGGAATATTAGCAATATTAGCACATGCACACACACAGAAGATTCTCAAAAGGACGTATTCCTATACACCTTGGCCTCAAGAGAACTGGAACTTAGGCTTTGCTCTTAACATGTCCCTTTCCTTTCTCTAACTCACTGCTCTTTCCCCTGTATAGGAACATGCCAGATGCACGTGTCCCCTTCCTGTCTAACATATTATGTGTGGTATCATAGAAAGCTACTTGGCCTTTATCCCGGTTTCTGGGACAAACTCCTAAAACCCTTGGAATGTTATGAGTGATTGGATGATAGGAGACAATTCTAATGAGGCTGCCCTCAAGCGGAGGGGCCATTGGGGGCAGCCCGGGTGGCTTAGCAGGTTAGCACCAGCTTCAGCCCAGGGCCTGATCCTGGGGACCTGGGATCGAGTCCCACGTTGGGCTCCGTGCATGGAGCTTGCTTCTCCCTCTGCCTGTGTCTCTGCTTCTCTTTTCCTGTGTCTCTCATGAATAAATAATAAATAAATCTTAAAAAAAAAAAAAAAAAAAAGGAGGAGCCATTGGGCAGCTTCAGGATGGGAGCCACCCACAAGATAGATGAAGGTCTGATTAAAGAGTTGGAACCTTTGGCCTTGCCCCCTGAC
Source organism: Vulpes lagopus (assembly GCF_018345385.1). Taxonomy (NCBI): domain Eukaryota; kingdom Metazoa; phylum Chordata; class Mammalia; order Carnivora; family Canidae; genus Vulpes; species Vulpes lagopus. The sequence goes on along the minus strand of NC_054838.1, from coordinate 3,034,429 downwards.
CTTCAGAGAGAGAGGAGACAGTTAGGGACTGGAAGTTGCATTAATCACCAGTCACCAATGATTCCATCAATGATGCCTATGGAATGAATCTCCTTTAAAAAATAATAATGATAACAGGGTTCAGAGATCTCCCATGTGGTGAACACATGGACAGAGTGGCCTACCTTGACAGGGCAAATAAGCTCCCTATCTCCCCTGCATACCTTATCCTGTGCATCTCTTCCTGACTTGTATCCTTCATCATAAACCAGTAAATGTGTGTTTCTTTGTGTTCTGTGAGCCTTTCTAGGAAATCATGGAACCCAGAGAAGGCAGTGTAGGAACCCTCAATTTGTAGTTAGCAGAAAAGAAGTGTGGGTGGCCTGGGAACCCCATTTTGTAAACAGTATCTAAAGTGAGAGAATTCTTATGGGACTGAGCCTTTTAACTTATGGGGTCTGACTAACTCTGGGCACTTAGCATTAGAACTGAACAAACTAAATTGTTAGATACTCAGTGTCAGAGAATCAGAGAATGGGAGCACTGAAGAATAGGTGGTTGGTGTCAAAAGACACTCCAAACTATGAGTTTTATACTAAGGAAAATATTTTACAGGCTTTTGGACTCTTCAGTCACAGACAGCAACTGCCTTTGGAATACACAGGGGTCCCACTTCACTAGCACCACCTACTTAGGTATTTTAGAATATACATGAAGAGGAAGGAGACACTGCATTTTAGGGGTTCTTCTTCCTCTTCGGACCAGGCATTTTATTGGAAGATTTCCAGGAGGGAATCAATTTTAATACTTTCAATAATATCAAGTTGTGTTTTATTATATTTTATTATGTGGGGAATTAAATATGAGACCCAGAAAAAATGAGGAAATACGTAATCAAGAATAATGAAGTTGTGGTTGGGACTTTGGTATGTCTAATAACAGTGCAGTAAAAGATTGTGTGTGATAAGATAATGTGTCCGTCCCACCATTCTCTCTTCTGCCTCAGAAACTGTCCTAAGTCATGGAATAGCAAAAAGCATTCCTTTATCCACAAATTCATTTGCTCATAGTCATAAATGTCCTTACCTGCTATACATCAATCGAAAAAGGGGTTCTGATTTGATTAACCCAGCGATAGAAAAAAAGGCCATTATCCATGTTAGATAAATGACAAATATAGTATAGGCAGATGCTGTACCATAGTCCCAAGGAAAGTGTGTCAGTTTTAGCTTCAATGGAGAAGTCTAAAGGTCGACTATAGGATGTGTGTTGTATCAGCCAGACAGGAGACTAATCTCAATGGATTTACAGTCCTTCCTAACATGCCTTCATTACGTAAGCATTTCAACAGAGGCATCTTAATTATGGCCAAATTAAATTATGCTATAGGGTAGTCAAATGGGTAGGGAGACCCTGGCTTAAATATACTATTTACCAAATCTGGTGTGAATGTCCAATGACTATCGTGATTATGTGCCTTGGAAAAGAACTGGAACTCTCAAAAGAATGAACAATTCAAGACTTATCTTTAGTTTTCTTGTGCCAGCATCCCTTTCTCTATTTCTTTCCATGTAACTCACTGTTTTTTACCTGGTCCCTTGATGGATATTTTCCTGTAAGTAGTACAACAGATGAAGCCTTAAGGTCAACATCTATGTTATTTGTTTTATGTATTTCAAGAGAATGATAGCCTGTTTTTAACGATGCAATTTTGATAGAAGGAGAACTTATTTTGTTTCTTGATTTTTTTTTTTTCTTTTCAATTGCTAGTTTCCCATACCTCTGTCTTTTCTCCCTTGTTAGTCATTTTGAGCATAGTTAATAATGCAGCTCTGGATAAAGGGAATCAGCAACCCTAAGCAAGCTCTGGAGAGTTTTTTTCTGTGTTTCCCAGTCACCTATTAATATGGAGCCATCTTGCAATGATGTGCCACCTCACCTTAACAGATGCATGGGAGGTGTAAATAAAAATGCCTAAAACTGCCTTTTTTTTTTTTTTTTACTCTTGTAACCAATTAGTAAGTAAGCACTAAATATACACTTTTATATTTAGTACTAAATTTTTAAAAGTGTAATGAATATATAGAGGGCAACTAAAATAATAAATACTAAGAATATATTCACTGTTTATACTATCAAAGAAATGTTTATTGAAACAACTTTGAATTAACAATATTAAAATAAAAAAAAAATACTAGGGGCATCTGGATGGTACAGTCAGTTAAGTGTCCAAATCTTGGTTTCAGCTCAGGTCATGATCTCAGGGTCTTGAGATGGAGCCCGCATTGTGGTCTGTCCAGCCAGGAGTGGCTCGAGATTGCCTCTCCCTCTGCCCCTCCTCCTGGAAATCTCTCCTCTCTCTCCCTCTGCTCTTCTTCCCCACTCTCATCTCTTCTTGTCCCTCTGCCCCTCTCCCTACTCCCTCTCCCTCTGCCTTTCCTGCTCCTGCTTGCTGTCTCTAGAATAAATAAATAAATATTTGAAAATAATATTAATAATAATAAAATACTATCAATAATTATAATACTCATTGCAAAAAGTTGTAATAAAATTGAAGAATAGATATAGTACTACTGATATTATAAAGTCGTGTAAACTTTTTAAAAGACAAACTGCTACATGGCAATAGTCATAAAACATCCCCCCATGCATTTTACTATACACTTGTAATTCAACAGAACTCAAAATAGTTAATGCATAGAGATGCTCATCCAGGTATTATCTATTGTCAAAAGGGAAGACAAATGACTGGAAGCGACTAGAGTGCAGAGTATTAGTAATTAGTATTAGTGAAACTACAAACTTATCACCCTGTCGTCATTAAGTGTGTAAGTAACATGAAGACTAATGGGACTCAAGGTACCATTCTGGAAAAATCATGTGCAAGTCTTGTGCATCCCAGGTGCCAGCATTGCCCGCTCCTCCTGGCCTCTCTTATCCAGGCCAAAGCCTGGGGACCAGAGCGGGGACCATGTTCTGACACAGGCTGGTGGCCCTCAATTACCACAAGCCTAATGGCTTCAACTGCAAAGATGAAACAGAATTTAGAAACCTTAATGTTCGGCTTGAAGACTAGAAAATCACATACTATGAGACTGAAGACAGAAGTGATTTAAGAAACATTCACAGCACGGACTGGCCCAAGTTCCTGAAAAGTATCTCAGAGATGTGAACTGTCTTTCCAAGATTCAAGATCTGACAAGAAGCAAATGACTGGCTTTTTGGTTTAGATGTTAGACTTGAATATGGAGACAATGCTGAAGAATACAAGGAGTTGGTACCTGATAATACAAAAGATGCTGAAATGCAGCTAAAAATGCAGAGCCACTGATCAATTTGGATGTAAATAATCTCGATTTTAAGGCTGGCGTAATGGCTTTGTCCAACCTTCTTCAGATTCAGCATCATGATTACCCAGGAATGCTTAAGGCAATGCTTAAGGCAATTCGCATTTTGGTCTGGAAGCTCCTGACAAAGGAGGCAGTTGCTAAAGCAAATCAAATAGAAGAGGGCTTGCCTGTTGTTTAAGACAAACGTTTCCCTGGTTTTGACAGAGGAGATGCAGTTCTTAAGGAAGCTGCTCAAATTCTGTGGTTGCTGCATATGGAAGAGCTGAGAGCTACAGACAAAAATTCATGAAGCTATAGTAGCTGTTCAGGCAATTACGGTTGATCCAAAGACAGACCGCAGACTGGGGAAAGTTGGACGATGAACATTTTATGATTTTAGCTCCTCACCTCCTTGGCACAGTTGGGAACCCTGCATGTGTTTGGAAATCAAATGTCACATTTTTGAGGGAGGGATCCTAGAATGTTGACTTTCTAGAGATTTACCATCGTTGCTTTTTTTAAAATAAAGTTCAGGGAAGTGGAAAATTAAAATGTTACAAAATAATAAAATATATACATAAAATAATATAGCATATGTACATAAAATGTTGTAGTTGTATAATGGCTGCATCTATAGAGGCTTACCAGGAACCAGACACTGTGCTGAGCCCTTTATGCAAATTATCACAATTAATCCTTACAACATGTTACGGACGTCAACAATATTTTGTCCCTATTATCAGACGCTAGCGATTATAGCTGTTACTGTCATGATGTGAACTAAGCCAATCTGACTTTCACAGGTGTGGGTTCTTTTTGGGTGAGATTGGTAACTTATTATGACTATATTTCTCTGTCCTAACAGATTCACTACCATCTGGTATGTTTTAATGAGATTTAAATTTAGCTTGAATTTTGTTTCACCTGGAGATATTTATCAGTGAGAAGGTGTACACACCTATACAAACATATACACACAGAAGTTCCACATCCTCTTCTTGTAAAACAAGTCTCTGTTCTCTTTCTTACAGAACACGGAAATGTCCTTTGAATAATAAGCAGATGCAACAATACTATAATGGTAGGTTTAGCAAATTTTCTGGTCTTTTCGGGGAAGAATTACCTCTAAGGTAATCCAATCAGATCCAGTCTGATTCCAAAGCAAAGAGCTCCACTCTAAGGATCTAGGAAGTTATTTGGATTTTTTTTGGCAGAAGTCTCTATAAAACCTTTATTAACCATCCACATATCTTGACTACCAGAAATCTCTCCACAGAAAATTATTTCTCATGTCATTTAGTAATTAAGGAACAGTCAAGTTAAGACTGTATTGTCCAAATTGAAGACTTTTAGTATGCCATCCTGGAGAATGCATAACTGATTAAATAGCTTCAAATATTAAGTAATTGCCCTGAAGAACAGATTGGAACTGACATAGACATATATATCGCACAACTTATACTAAAGTGTTTCTAAAGCAATAGTTTGCAATTTGACTTACCAATTATTTTGATTTACAATTATTACTGTGCATATGAACGTATAAAACGTAATTATAAACCAAGTCCTAGGCTGGTGCGGCAGGGAAGAGGGAGTGTACCTATAACACCTAAAGTAATAGAATAAATCATTGCTGCACAGTTTATGGGACTTATAAATCTCTGCTAAAAGTCCTCTTTTATTACAACTCTAACTCTGGGGAACTGTGGATGAGATACTTCAGGCAGCAACTACAGGTATTTTTGGAGAAAACTCTCCTAAGTTTCAGTCTCATACAAAGTTGTACAATATCTCATATGAACCAGAATAAGCAAAAAACAATACATATCCCTGATGAGCTATGACAGATGAAGAGATTGGGGCATCTTCACAATGAGTTGGGGCTCCAAAAAAGTTAGCCACTTCAAAGCAAAGTGATGTAAGAGCCAGGCGATTAATGGATAATTTAGAATTAAGACATATTTTAGATGAAAGAATCTGGATGTTTCACCTCTTAGCTATTTGCCATTGCTATATTCTATATGGGTTTCACCAATTCCCTTTTGAGGCTACATCTCATTTATACCAACTCTCTCATGAGGAACACATATAAAATACATGTTTGCATTAATGGTAATCCTAAAACGGGGATCAGTTATTCTCACAGTCCTTTGTAGTGATTTTATTTTTTAAATAATTCTTCTGTTGTTGTTAGCAACAAATATGTTGCTACATATTTATGTAGCTTCAGTTCTTTATTTTTTAAAGCTTTAGTTATTTATCTGAGAGAGAGAGAGAGAGGATATGCCCTCTTAGCACGGGAGAGGCGGAGGGGGAGAGGGAGACAGAGAATCTCCAGCAGACTCTACGCTGAGTGCAGAGCCTGTCTCAAGGCTGGATCTCAAGACCCTGAGATCATGACCTGAAGTAAAATCAACCGTCAGTCGCTCAAACAAATGAGCCACCCGGGCACCCACATAGTGGTTTTAAATAGCCTCATGCTAAACAATCTCTTCTGTATTTGAAAGATACATATTTAAATTGCCACTTATTAAAGGCATCAACATTCTAGGATCTCCAAAGAGGGACAGACGGGCAGTGTACTCCTTGTACAGTCCTCTTTTATCAACCTTTTCCCACTTTGGCTCTTCCTTTTACTACGTGACTGAGCGAATGATAAGGGAAGTGGCACTCAGCTGGCCGGTCTAAGAGCAGCATTTCAGTCATGTGGGTGGGTGCGTGGGCGGGGGGTTGTCTCAAAGCTGCACATGTCCTCTCTTCTCGCTTCCCCTTTCCAGAGCATCAGGCTCCTGGCCTCATTCCCACTGCATGGAGGCATGGAGGAGGTATTATAACAATCTGAGTTATCTGTGTTAAGTACTACAGATTAAATAAGCCTCTAAACCCTACGTGTCCCCACTCTCATCCAGCTGAGCGAGGCAATGCCATGGTCCTGGATTACTGCAGGACCTCAGTGTCAGCGCTGTCAGGGGCCACGGCTGGCATCCTTGGACTTGCCGGTCTCTACAGCTTCATCTCCTACCTGCTGGCCTCCGTCCTGCTCTCTCTGCTCTTAATTCTCAAAGTGGGAAGGAGATAGAGCAAGTATCTGAAATCATGAAGACCTTTCCTTACAGCAGGTCTCAGGGGAGGGCTCTTTACTTTTATCCTGTTCTGAAGATCCTCTATGGCATGGTGCACATCTGCATGGGGGCAGGGGATGACTTTAAAAAAAAAAAAAAAAACCTGATCGGGAGGACTGTCGCCAGAAATCAACATTATGTAAATTTAGTTTTTCTCTCTTTTTTTTTTTTAATTAATTTTTATTGGTGTTCAATTTACCAACATACAGAAAAACACCCAGTGCTCATCCCGTCAAGTGTCCACCTCAGTGCCCGTCACCCATTCCCCTCCAACACCCGCCCTCCTCCCCTTCCACCACCCCTAGTTCGTTTCCCCGAGTTAGGAGTCTTTATGTTCGGTCTCCCTTTCTGATATTTCCCACACATTTCTTCTCCCTTCCTTTATATTCCCTTTCACTATTATTTATATTCCCCAAATGAATGAGAACATACACTGCTTGTCCTTCCCCGATTGACTTATTTCACTCAGCATAATACCCTCCAGTTCCATCCACGTTGAAGCAAATGGTGGGTATTTGTCATTTCTAATTGCTGAGTAATATTCCATTGTATACATAAACCACATCTTCTTTATCCATTCATCTTTCGATGGACACCGAGGCTCCTTCCACAGTTTGGCTATTGTGGCCATTGCTGCTAGAAACATCGGGGTGCAGGTGTCCCGACGTTTCATTGCATCTGAATCTTTGGGGTAAATCCCCAACAGTGCAATTGCTGGGTCTTAGGGCAGGTCTATTTTTAACTCTTTGAGGAACCTCCACACAGTTTTCCAGAGTGGCTGCACCAGTTCACATTCCCACCAACAGTGCAGGAGGGTTCCCTTTTCTCCGCATCCTCTTCAACATTTGTTGTTTCCTGCCTTGTTAATTTTCCCCATTCTCACTTGTGTGAGGTGGGATCTCATTGTGGTTTTGATTTGTATTTCCCTGATGGCAAGTGATGCAGAGCATTTTCTCATGTGCATGTTGGCCATGTCCATGTCTTCCTCTGTGAGATTTCTCTTCATGTCTTTTGCCCATTTCATGATTGGATTGTTTGTTTCTTTGGTGTTGAGTTTAATAAGTTCTTTATAGATTTTGGAAACTAGCCCTTTATCTGATACGTCGTTTGCAAATATCTTCTCCCATTCTGTAGGTTGTCTTTTAGTTTTGTTGACTGTATCCTTTGCTGTGCAGAAGCTTCTTATCTTGATGAAGTCCCAATAGTTCATTTTTGCTTTTGTTTCTTTTGCCTTTGTGGATGTATCTTGCAAGAAGTTACTGTGGCCGAGTCAAAAAGGGTGTTGCCTGTGTTCTCCTCTAGGATTTTGATGGACTCTTGTCTCACATTTAGATCTCTCATCCATTTTGAGTTTATCTTTGTGTATGGTGAAAGAGAGTGGTCCAGTTTCATTCTTCTGCATGTGGATGTCCAATTTTCCCAACACCATTTATTGAAGAGACTGTCTTTCTTCCAATGGATAGTCTTCCCTCCTTTATCGAATATTAGATGACCGTACATTTCAGGGTCCACTTCTGGGTTCTCTATTCTGTTCCATTGATCTATGTGTCTGTTTTTGTGCCAGTACCACACTGTCTTGATGACTACAGCTTTGTAGTACAACCTGAAATCTGGCATTGTGATGCCCCCAGCTATGGTTTTCTTTTTTAAAATTCCCCTGGCTATTCGGGGTCTTTTCTGATTCCACACAAATCTTAGAATAATTTGTTCTAACTCTCTGAAGAAAGTCCATGGTATTTTGATAGGGATTGCATTAAACGTGTAAATTGCCCTGGGTAACATTGACATTTTCACAATATTAATTCTTCCAATCCATGAGCATGGAATATTTTTCCATCTCTTTGTGTCTTCCTCAATTTCTTTCAGAAGTGTTCTATAGTTTTTAGGGTATAGATCCTTCACCTCTTTGGTTAGGTTTATTCCTAGGTATCTTATGCTTTTGGGTGCAATTGTAAATGGGATTGACTCCTTAATTTCTCTTTCTTCAGTCTCATTGTTAGTGTATAGAAATGCCATTGATTTCTGGGCATTGATTTTGTATCCTGCCATGCTACCAAATTGCTGTATGAGTTCTAGCAATCTTGGGGTGGAGGCTTTTGGGTTTTCTATGTAGAGTATCATGTCATCGGCGAAGAGGGAGAGTTTGACTTCTTCTTGCCAATTTGAATGCCTTTAATGTCTTTTTGTTGTCTGATTGCTGAGGCGAGGACTTCCAGAACTATGTTGAACAGCAGTGGTGAGAGTGGACATCCCTGTCTTGTTCCTGATCTTAGGGGAAAGGCTCCCAGTGCTTCCCCATTGAGAATGATATTTGCTGTGGGCTTTTCGTAGATGGCTTTTAAGATGTCGAGGAAAGTTCCCTCTATCCCAACACTCTGAAGGGTTTTGATCAGGAATGGATGCTGTATTTTGTCAAATGCTTTCTCTGCATCCAATGAGAGGATCATATGGTTCTTGGTTTTTCTCTTGCTGATATGATGAATCACATTGATTGTTTTACGAGTCCTGGGGGATAAATCCTACTTGGTCATGGTGAATAATTTTCTTAATGTGTTGTTGGATCCTATTGGCTAGTATCTTGTTGAGAATTTTTGCATCCATGTTCATCAGGGATATTGGTCTGTAATTCTCCTTTTTGGTGGGGTCTTTGTCTGGTTTCAGAATTAAGGTGATGTTGGCCTCATAGAATGAATTTGGAAGTACTCCATCTCTTTCTATCTTTCCAAACAGCTTTAGTAGAATAGGTATGATTTCTTCTTTAAATGTTTGATAGAATTCCCCTGGGAAGCCATCTGGCCCTGGACTCTTGTGTCTCGGGAGGTTTTTGATGACTGCTTCAATTTCCTCCCTGGTTATTGGCCTGTTCAAGTTTTCTATTTCTTCCTGCTCCAGTTTTGGTAGTTTGTGGCTTTCTAGGAATGCATCCATTTCTTCTAGATTTCCTAATTTATTGGCATACAGCTGTTCATAATATGTTTTTAGAATCGTTTGTATTTCCTTGGTGTTGGTAGTGATCTCTCCTTTCTCATTCATGATTTTATTAATTTGAGTCTTCTCTCTCTTCTTTTTAATAAGGTTGGCTAATGGTTTATCTATCTTATTAATTCTTTCAAAGAACCAACTCCTGGTTCTGTTGATCTGTTCCACAGTTCTTTTGGTCTCGATATCATTGAGTTCTGCTCGAATTTTAATTAACTGTCTTCTTCTGCTGGGGGTGGGGTCTATTTGTTGCTTTTTCTCTAGTTCCTTTATGTGTAAGGTGAGCTTTTGAATTTGAGATCTTTCCAGTTTTTGAATGGATGCTTGTATTGGGATGTATTTCCCCCTCAGGACTGCTTTTGCTGCGTCCCAAAGATTTTGAACGGTTGTATCTTCATTCTCATTAGTTTCCATGAATCTTCTCAATTCTTCCTTAATTTCCTGGTTGACCTTTTCATCTTTTAGCAGGATGGTCCTTAACCTCCATGTGTTTGTGGTCCTTCCAAACTTCTTGTTGTGATTAAGTTCTAATTTCAAGGCATTATGGTCTGAGAATATACAGGGGACTATCCCGATCTTTTGGTATAGGTTCAGACCCGATTTGTGACCCAGTATGTGGTCTATTCTGGAGAAAGTTCCATGTGCACTTGAGAAGAATGTGTATTCAGTTGAGTTTGGATGTAAAGTTCTGTAGATATCTGTGAAATTCATCTGGTCCAGTGTATCATTTAAAGCTCTCGTTTCTTTGGAGATGTTGTGCTTAGAAGACCTATCCAGGGTAGAAAGAGCTAGATTGAAGTCACCAAGTATAAGTGTATTATTATCAAGGTATTTCTTGAGTTTGGTTATTAATTGGTTTAAATATTTGGCAGCTCCCACATTCGGGGCATATATATTGAGGATTGTTAAGTCCTCTTGTTGGATAGATCCTTTGAGTATGAGATAGTGTCCCTCTTCATCTCTCACCATAGTCTTTGGGGTAAATTTTAATTTATCTGATATAAGGATGGCAACCCCTGCTTTCTTTTGAGGACCATTTGAATGGTAAATGGTTCTCCAACCTTTTATTTTCAGGTTGTAGGTGTCCTTCTGTCTAAAATGAGTCTCTTGTAGACAGCAAATAGATGGGTCCTGCTTTTTTATCCAGTCTGAAACCCTGCGCCTTTTGATGGGGTCATTAAGCCCGCTCACGTTCAGAGTTACTATTGATAGATATGAGTTTAGTGTCATCATATCTATTCAGTCCTTGTTTTTGTGGATTGTTCCACTGAACTTCTTCTTAAAGGGGAATTTTAAGAGTCCCCCTTAAAATTTCTTGCAGAGCTGGTTTGGAGGTTACATATTCTTTCAGTTCCTGCCTGTCTTGGAAGCTCTTTATCTCTCCTTCCATTTTGAATGAGAGCCTTGCTGGATAGAGTATTCTTGGTTGCATGTTCTTCTCATTTAGGACCCTGAATATATCCTGCCAGCCCTTTCTGGCCTGCCAGGTCTCTGTGGAGAGGTCTGCTGTTACCCTAATATTCCTCCCCATAAAAGTCAGGGACTTTTTTTCTCTTGCTGCTTTAAGGATCTTCTCCTTATCTTTGGAATTTGCAAGCTTCACTATTAAATGTCGAGGTGTTGATTGGGTTTTGTTGATTTTAGGGGGGGATCTCTCTATTTCCTGGATCTGAATGCCTGTTTCCCTTCCCAGATTCGGAAAGTTTTCAGCTAGGATTTGTTCAAATACATATTCTGGCCCTCTGTCCCTTTCGGCGCCCTCGGGAACCCCAATTAAACGTAGGTTTTTCTTCCTCAGGCTGTCATTTATTTCCCTTAATCTATCCTCATGGTCTTTTAATTGCTCTCTTTTTTCCTCGGTTTCCCTCTTTGCCATCAACTTGTCTTCTATGTCACTCACTCGTTCTTCCACCTCGTCAAGCCTCGTCGTTAGGACTTCTAGCTTGGATTGTATCTCATTTAATTGATTTTTAATTTCTGCCTGATTGGATCTAAATTCTGCAGTCATGAAGTCTCTTGAGTCCTTTATGGTTTTTTCTAGAGCCACCAGTAGCTGTATAATAGTGCTTCTGAATTGGCTTTCTGACATTGAATTGTAATCCATATTTTGTAACTCTGTGGGAGAGAGGGCTGTTTCTGATTCTTTTTTTTGAGGTGAGGTTTTCCTTCTAGTCATTTTGCTCAGTGCAGAGTGGCCAAAAACAAGTTGTATTGGGAAAAGGAGAAAAAGAGAGAGAAGGAAAGAAAGAGAAAAAGAAAAAAGAGAAAGAAGAAAAAAAAGGGGAAACAGAGAAGAAAAAGAAAGAAAGGAGAAAAAAAAAGGGTGGGGTGGGGTGGGGGAAGCAATCCGAAATCAAGAAGAAAGAAAGAAAAGCACAAAACAAAACAAAACAAAAACAAAAAAACAAAAACAAAAAAAAAAACAGAAAAAACACAGGGGAGTATCTTCCGATTCTGTATACTGTAAGTCCCTTGACTTCCCCTGGAACTGGTCCGTCTCGCTGGTCTTCTGGGGGAGGGGCCTGCTGTGCTGATTCTCAGGTGTTGGCACTTGGGGGAGCTGCTCTGCCCCTGCCTGGTGCAGGGCTCAGTGGGGGTTGTTCACCCCGTGAGGCCCCGGGAGGAAGCCACAGTGGCGGGGGCAGCTCTGGGACCCTGGAGTCAGCCCCCGCAGTAGCTCCGGGGCTCTCCGTCTGCAGGGCCTGGGGGCTCCGGGGCGGGGCCGCTGATCTGCTCAGTTCCAGGCAGGAGCGTCCTTGCTGTCCTGGGCCCTCCCGGCCTCTGCCTGTCCCGGGGGAGGCCGGATCCTGGGCTGTGTCCCGGCGCCCTGTGCTCCGGGGCCTGCGCTGTTGGATTCGCGCTCCCGGCGGTGCAGCCCCCTCCGCGGAGCCGCCGCCCGAGCCCCTCCGAGCTGTTCCCGGAGCCGCGCAGCCCCCTCCGCGGAGCCGCCGCCCGAGCCCCTCCGAGCTGTTCCCGGAGCCGCGCCGCCCCCTCCGCGCGGAGCTTCTTCCTCCGCCCGAGCCGCCGCCGCCGCCGAGCTGCTCCCGGAGCCGCGCAGCCCCCTCCGCGGAGCCGCCGCCCGAGCCCCTCCGAGCTGTTCCCGGAGCCGCGCAGCCCCCTCCGCGGAGCTTCTTCCTCCGCCCGAGCCCCTCCGAGCTGTTCCCGGAGCCGCGCAGCCCCCTCCGCGGAGCCGCCGCCCGAGCCCCTCCGAGCTGTTCCCGGAGCCGCGCAGCCCCCTCCGCGGAGCTTCTTCCTCCGCCCGAGCCCCTCCGAGCTGTTCCCGGAGCCGCGCAGCCCCCTCCGCGGAGCCGCCGCCCGAGCCCCTCCGAGCTGCTCCGGGCCCCGCCGAGCGCTGCAGCCCTTAGGGAGCTCGGCGCACTCTCCGGGGCGCGGTTCCTCTGCTACTGTCCCAGGGAGCCCGAGGGCGTCCCCGCCTTTCTGGGGATCCTGCTCCAATTCCCGGGGAGCCCCTTTCCGCGGGGAAGGTCGGTGCAGCTCCTGCTCCTCCGGGACGGGGCTCTCCTGTCCTGGGGACACTCGCCCCGGCCTCAGCCCGGCTCCTCGGGGCCCCTCCCCCTCGGAGGCCTTTTGTGTCTTTATTCCTTTTTCCCCGTCTTCCTACCTTGATAGAAGCGCGAACTCTTCTCTCTGTAGCTTTCCAGCTGGTCTCTCTTTAAATCTCAGGCCGAATTCGTAGATTTTCAGGATGATTGGATGGTTTTCTAGGTAATTTGTTGAGGACAGGTGACCTGGGGACCCTGCTCCTCCGCCATCCTGCCCCTACTCCGTAAATTTAGTTTTTAAATTGTTGAATTTGCTGCTTGTTCTCTAACATTATCATTTATATCAGAAGACAAAGAACCTATAATATTATTCAGATTAAATGAAGCATGAGACCAAAAAAAAAAAAAAAAAAGAATGATTTAACTAATTTGGTTAAGGAGAAAGTATTTGAGGTTATTTTTTTGAGGTTATTTTTTTATTTTTCCTTAAAATATTTTTTCTCATATATGGAAACGCAATAATAAAGTTGTTAAAGTTATATTGCCCTATTCTATTCCATAGAAAAGCTGTGATTTTCCAAAGATTCTTGAACCATATTATAAAGCTGATGGGTGGTTTCCCACTTTATGTCAACTGCACGTTACCTACTGGCAACACAATGTGGTGTCGTAGGCAGAGGATTTCATGCTAAAGGCTAGGTTTGGAGTCCTGGCTTTGCCACTTATTAGGATGGAGGAGCCACTTGTTCATTTTTTTTCCTGCCTTAAATATCTCATTTGTAAACTGAGGATAGTAATGATCTCTATCTCATGGGGATGTTGTTAGAATTGAATGAGAAAAATGTATGTAAATTTCTTAGCCACAAGCAATCCCTCAGTGTATCTAAAAATAATAAAAAGTAAAAACTTCAGAAAACAACCTATGCTCTTGGCTCTGTAGTTGGTAGTTATTAAAGTCATTCCTCTGGTTATTGTGGTTGCAAAGCACATATATAACCATATCAAGTAGAATGTCCTTCATTAATAACATTTAGTAGAGAACATCTCTGCTGTCCTTGAATTCTAAGTGCAGAAGTAACATGAACTAAAGCTTGTAGAGTCTTCACATCTCATTAGCATTCCTTTTCTCAACACGGTTCTGCAATTCATAAAGTACTCTACTCAGCAAGTCCAGAAAATGTGAAGCTTTGCCATTTCCCATTTCAAATATAATTTGTATTTATGAATGCATTTATTTTGAATTTACACTTCATTTTCTCTAAACCAAATTATTTGAAGCCTGCAACAAAGCAGACATTATGCAAAATAGAACTAGAAGGGATAAAAGCCTAATAAAAAGCATGAAAAGTGAGCTAGGACATCAGAGATGCTCCCAGACCCCTTCCCTGGGGTAGGTGGTGATTACAATGTTCATCACTGAGAAGCCACTTTATAGGTTGTTGGCAGTTAAAGAACGTAATGGGGACATTTAATGTATTGTTCTAATTTCCTAAAAAAATGAACACGATTTAACCAGGATCTTAATAGACAGGAAAATAGAAAATTGATCAGATTAGGGTAGAAGTGAGAGTGATTGTCCCTCAGTGAGGTTCAGTCTTCTTTCCCATACATTGGCTCATCTGAAATTCAGTTTCATAACTTACCATTGTTCAATGGCTTTGATAATGGGGAATTATAGTATTAGCTATTAAGCATTTAGTATGTGTCAGAGACTTAGTGCTACTGCTAGGGCACTATTCATCTTATAGTCCCTATAAATTGTTACATGCAACTTTTTTGGTCCTGACAGGTAGCAGGAAGATGTCTCACGGAAGGGAAACTTTTCTAATTCACACATATAACCACACATGCACGAAGCATCATGTAGGAAAATGGTGGCTCCACATTACACTTAGATTGTAAAAGATGTTATCCATTATGTCCTCATAACAACCCTCTCTGAAAGGATAGAATCCTCATTCCACAGATAAAGAAACTTAGGATCAGAAAGACTGAAATATGTGCAAGGTTATAGACTAATCACTAACAAACCCAGAAGTAGAACCTAGGTCTATCTGATTCCAGTCATAGTTTCTTTTCACTTTTTCTTACCAGAAATTCCAAATCCACATAGAATCAACAAAATATTCATCACTTCCACAGCTATCAACATTCTTTCATTCTTGTTTTATTTTTATCTTCACGTATGTCTTATCTCATAATCAACTGTTTTATAATCATAGTTCTCCACTAACTAGAGGAACATGGAGTTGTTATCAGTCACTGATACAGTAGTGTGAATAAGGCTCATGATTATTTAGTTTACCTCCAACACATACTGAAGGACTGAAGACTTGAGAAATAAACAGCAATGTTCATAGTTCTTTGTTATACACGTAGCGCAGCACATAGCAGCCCCTATAGAGGGGGGCTGTCTCAGCAAAGATAATATTATGAAGAGATTATAGTCTCAGTAGAGGTCAATGTGAAAACGCATGTTTCATTTACTTATACAACGTGGTTACATGTTCCTAATTCACATAGTAGGATTACTTTTACAGGACAGCTGATCAATACAATACCCACCACATTTTTAAAGGCCAATTTTCTTAATACAATGACATGTGGCTGGGTAAAATCACTTTGTCAGTAGCATGCAATGCCCAATATTTATTTTTGACGCATCTGCATTTTTATAACTTCATCTATAATTGTCTATTTTCATTTTAAATCAGCTTAGTGTTGAACAATTTAGGACTTGATTTGTCAATGTTTTGTAAGCACAAAACATGTATATTTAAATACTAAGAACTATGCTTAGTAGGTGTAATCTGAACTTGAAGATCTGAATCCCATTCACTTGTGATTTGGCTGCAAAATGTACAATGCATAGAATTTCATGATCCATTGTCTTATGATTGCTTTTACATTGTGAAGAAACTCAGAATTCTAGAAATAATAACATTTCCCTAAAAATATGATCAATGATCTCATTGAAATAGCCATAGCTATATTATGTAGCACATCACACACTAGCATTCACTAATCCTCCTTATGATGCATTTAAACTTCACAAGAAATCTAGCACTTCTTTGTTATTTATAAGCATCCCTTTTCATTGATGAGGAAACTAAGATGAAAAAAAAAGCATAAGACTTATTAATGGTCATGTATCTAGTAAATGTTAGAAAACTTTAGCAGGAAACCAACTGAAGTCTTTCTAAAATTAGATCTCTTACTGTGTTGCCTCTCTTTATTTTCATTTTTGGACCAATTATCAAACCATATACACGAAATTGTGAAATACACATTATACCTGTACACACTACGATCCATTTCCATTGCAACCACTCTACTTCAGGTCACCCTTATCTTTATCTGAATTATGCATATGGAATTCTAAATGCTCTGTTTCCTGTTTTTTCCTTTTGGGCTGTTCCAAAAATGGCCAAGTCCTAAAGCATAAATCTAATGATGCCATTCTCCTTTTCAAAATATGTCAGTTTGTTGCCTTTTCTTTTAATGTATTTAAAAGATTTTATTTATGTCTTTGAGAGAAAGAACACAGTAGGCAAAGGGGCAGAGGGAGAGGGAAAAGCAGGCTCCTAAGGTGGGCTCAATTCCAGGACGCTGGGATCATGATCCGAACTGAAGGCAGACACTTAACCGACAGCATCCCTATTCATTGCCTTTTCAATTGTCAGTGTCAGGGGTGGATGCTAGAGTTGAAGAGTGTCGAAAAATTCTTAATAAAAAAATTGGAATATTTACTAACATCCTTGAAAAAAACACTTTCATACCATGACATCAAAAACTTTTAAAATTTTTCTATAGAAAGTCCTAGGAGAAAGGATCATTGTACTTGAGGTATGTGATATTCTTCTTTTCAAAGACAGAGAATGAAAAGTACACATCCTTGCCAAAAACTTATGTATGCCTTTTTCAAGCTTGAATACAGGCAATTATAAAGGCTTTACCTGGAAAGCATCCTTCAGAAAGCTGCCCTCCCCACACCAGATTTGGTGCATAGCCAATGCTAGTAGGGAGTCTCGAAGAGGAGTTGTAGTCAAGGACTCAAGCCCTTCTGGCTGGCTATTCGCTTTCTCACATTTGCACTCCCAGCCCAAAGACCTTCTATATAGAACTCGGGCCTTATCACTCCTTTTTGTCTTTATCCCTCCACCAAAGTGCTCTCCCTATAGCGATTATCCACTCTGATTCTTTCCAGGTTTATACTACCCCATAAAAAGTAGTGTAATTTAGACTATGTCATCATCTCCCAGAAGCATGCACACATGCATACACATAGCATATGTAGCACTGAACACAATTTAAGTGTGTGAAGTAGATTAGGAGACATTTCATTAGATCACTACCATCCCATAAAAATCATGACATTTCATTTGTTCTGTGAAAACATAAACTTCTCAAATAATTTTTAACCTCAAGAACCTATAAAAAAATAAGTAGTTGCAATCCTATTACCATCAATTTTCTACAGAGTTTAAAATCTCTGAATATATCACCTATATTGGACAATATACCAAACTACTGGAGGAAAAAAACAGCACTGGGTGACATGCGTAATCGATAAGACTGTGTCAGACCATTGAACCAAAAGATTCCTCAAAGATTTAGTATTTAGAATGACAATCTACCAACCCACTGAGCCATTTCTACAGTGACATAGGTGGTATATCAAAAATTTAAACCCACTCATCCTTACTGGCAATGTAATAGAAGCTAGAATCGGATGAGAGATCTCTTCTATCTTGCTTGCAGCTATTTATGCTCTGCTTTATTACTTGTTAAGAGCCAGAAGCATCGCTGAGAACAATCAGATGTTCATCTCCTCTACAAGAAACCTAATGGCTGTTGTGTCAGTCTGTTCAGATTTCTCCCCTCTGACATGCTGAGAAATGATAGCTGGAAGACTGAGAAATGCAAACTCTATACATACATGGAAAAGAAACAAAATAAAGAAGAAAAGTACTGTGCTGAGAGAAGATTGAACAATAACATGAACACTCTTCCAAATGCACGTATTTTGCCTGACAGGTCTAGCCCCCGTGAAAATCTGAAGTCTACACTGTCTGTCCCATATTTGTTCCCAAGCTTATAACTCGTCTTTTCTCTCAGTGGAAGACATTGACCCATTATTCTCTATGAACATTTGATATTCTTTTTACTGACAGAAGATATTTTATTTGTTTCATTCTCAACCAATGTTTTCTCTAAACAGTAAGCCCTTCAAAACAGTTGCTGTATTGATTAAAACCACGTATTAATTTTGATAGCTCACCTGACTTTCTGTTTTGTGGGTGCTGTGTTATAGGGTTGTTCCTACAGAACGTTTAGCAAAGAGGGATTAGGGAGAAAAGAACCAGGCGAGTTCCATCTTAAATATCCACTAACACACAGCACCTAATCACGGTGCTCCCATTACCTGAAAATGACTTGTGTTAGTTATTTTTTAGAATACTTACTACTTGCTAGATGCTGTTTTACCCTGCGGGAGAGCAGTGAACAAAAGAGACGTGATCTGTTTCCTTATGAACATTATGGTACATGTGTGACTATAGAAATTAGACATTTAAAAAGTTACAAGTTGAAAAAGTTATCTGCCGACATTGAAGAAGCATCAAGATTCTTCATGGAATACATCCCCATTCCAGTGTTTAGGGTCAAGGGGTCTTCTGGGAGGAATTGAGATTTCAGTAATATATGGGATGTGTATTAGCTAGTGAAGAATGATCCGGATAGAAAATCAACATATGTTAAGATTCTGTGGTGGAAAGAACTTGATATAACTGAGAAACAGAAAAACAAAACAAAACAAAATGTGTGTGCATGCCCGTGCGTGCGTATGTGTGATTAGATCATGGAGTGGGAGGTCAGGGCAGGCAGAGGCATAAAGCAATGTGAAAGATTTTGACCTTTAGACAAAAAGCAATGGGGAACTACTAAGAACCTCTAAATAAAGAATCTGTGGTGTGGAAATTGGATTGAAGGAGGATAGTAAGGAGGACAGGAGATACCAGAAGTGGCTATTGTAAGAAACAGAAGAGATGATAGGGGCTTAACCTGAGGTGGTAGCAGTGGGAATGCAGAGAAATAAACACATTCAAGACATATTTAGAACTAAAATTTATGGGATATTATAATTGATTAGATACAGGGATGAGAAAGAAGATATCAAAGAAAACTTGAAGATTTCTTAGCTTGAATAATCACTGCTGCTAAAAACAACTAATTTTTACCTAGGTTAAAAAAATTGATTGTGAAATCATATTCAAAAAATAAAAACCTTATTCTGTGTCGAGTTTTACTGTAATTGAAGGGTAAAAGCCACAATTAAAAGAGGGAAAAGTCGGGTTTTCTAATGCTATCCAGCCTTTTCTTCTGTGTTTGGATACAGACTGAACGTAATTGAATATAAGCAGTCTTCAATAAACATATTTTCAACAAAAGTAAGCAAGTCCTCATAAATTCACAGATTCCAGATTTATTCACCAAAAGCAAAGCTAGACAGATGAAGTTAATCATGTTGGAAGCATTCCCTAAAAAAGGACTCTCATGCTAGTAAATACCATGAGTGTTCTATCAGATCCATTATTAGCTTGTTTACAAGAAGATCTGACCAGGTCACTTTTCTTTCCTGGGCCTCCCACAGGAACAGTAGAGGATGGATTGCAGCCTTTTTGCTCTCTCTTTCCTCCCCACTGTGCATCGAAATTTATACGAAGTATCTATTTTACTTCACAACCAATATATACTAGAAAAAAATAACCACATTTCCTTTCCAAATTCTAGAGTATTTTATACTTTAAAAAAATGCATTAGAAATATTGTCTTTAATGCTAACAACAA
Organism: Vulpes lagopus; assembly: GCF_018345385.1. Lineage (NCBI taxonomy): Eukaryota > Metazoa > Chordata > Mammalia > Carnivora > Canidae > Vulpes > Vulpes lagopus. The sequence continues at coordinate 3,014,668 of NC_054838.1, read as the reverse complement.
CCATACGCAGTAGGTAATAGTATTTTAAGGACAAAAGCACTGATATCTAGAAAAGTTGCATAACTTACCAAGGACCGTTCTGACTCTAATTTCTATATTCTTTTCTCTCTACCACAGTGCCCCTTCAATATTTTTTAGACAGTAACTTTAAACCAGAGAGAAATGCAAATACTAAATTGTATACTTTTGTCAAGTTTGCAATGGATATATGTGAAAGTAAAAGAAACGCTTGAATGAAGGATTTAATTTTATTTTAATGGCCATTTCAAGAATTAAGAATCTGCCTTTTACTTGTGTGGCAAAAGGAATATTTTTCAACTGGGAATAGAAACACTTATGAATTAGGAATACCTGGATTATTGGAAAAGACATATAAATAGCCAAAAGCAGAGTGGTCATCTTATTCTAATGTATCAAGAACTGCATTAAATAGCAAGCAGGAGTACCTGGCTGGCTCAGTTGATAGAGAATGGGACTCTTGATCTCAGGGTTTGAGCCCCATTGGGCGAGGAGTAGAGTTTATTTAAAAAAAAGAAAAAAAAAACCTACATTAGAGTGTTTTATGTGAAGAGTGTACATTGTAAAACTACAGGCAAAAAATCGATGTTTCATGGATCATTTGAAATTCTCTTCTGAGAGGGAACTTTTATGAATAAATAATCTCTATATACAAGTGAATATGTCCCCAAACCATATGGTTTTACAAACCTTCTGGACTAATATATTCAATTTCAAATTTATCAGGACAAAAGTGATTTATGGATTATTAACAAGCTTCTCTAAATCATAGACTCTGTGTAGTGTTGAGATCTGACCCAAGACTTTGGAAAATCCATATGATGCTTGACCCAGACTTGCAAATACCTCCCAGAAACAGCGTCAGACTACATGAGATCTCATCCATCCCCAGTATCCTTAGTAATGGAAGCCTCCAGGGATCCAAATGGAAAACTCCTAAGGGAAAGATTCCATCTTCACGGATGGAAGCAAAACCATGTTTGTTTGCTTGTTTACCTTACACGTCTATAGACTGACCCTCTACGACTGACCTCCCCCCATCATACTAACAGACACACGTGATTCCTCCCAATCATCCCTGTGGCCTACTTTCACGCTACATGTGAGGCCATTTGCAAAGCCTGTACTTCTGCCTGTTTAGTTTATTTGAGGTTGTTCACTGTAAGCAGGTGATATTTTTGGCAGCCATCACTCTCATTTTCTTATCACCCAGGATTTTAGATTTTCCATAAGCTGAAGCATAGAAAACAGGAAGAAAATACAATTTTCCATTGATATTTTTATTCCACCTAAGTACAATTCATGGAACAAACTTAAATGTTGAAACTATGAACAACATTCACAATATTTAAGTAAGAAACAAAAACAAGCTTAAGTTAGAACACAGCACTAGAACTCACAACTTCTCACTGGACCTTGAGATGATTTTTCTTTCAAGGTGAAGAATCCCCTAAGGGTGAGAGAAATATAGTTTGTGATTCATTGAATAGTATTATTAATCTCTATTTATTCTAGTACCAAGATCTCTCCTCTCTTTCTCCCTGTCTCAGAATTTTGGAAAACACTTTAAAAAATTTACTAAAGGAAAAGCTAGCGTCTACCTAGGGGTACAGAAAGCTGGAAGGAGAGTCATATCCACGCATAAAAAAAAAGGGAGCACCAATTTCAAATGTAAGACTTTTTTTTTTTTTTTTTTTATTATTTTTGTTTAATTTTTTTTATTTATTTATGATAGTCACAGAAAGAGAGAGAGAGGCAGAGACACAGGCGGAGGGAGAAGCAGGCTCCATGCACCGTGAGCCTGATATGGGATTCGATCCCGGGTCTCCAGGATCGCGCCCTGGGCCAAAGGGAGGCGCCAAACCGCTGCGCCACCCAGGGATCCCCAAATGTAAGACTTTTATAAGATGACTAAAGTCTGAGAATCTTATGTATAACACAATGACTACAGTTTAAAATGCTGTGTTATATAATTGAAATCTGCTAAGAGAACAAAACTTAAATGATCACACATACACAAAGGCAAATATGTGAGGTGGTGGTTGTGTTAATTTAATGAGAGAGAATCCTTTCACGATGCATATCAAATTATCACATATATTTTAAATATCTTACAATTTTATTTGTCGATTATACTTTAACACAGCTGGGAAAAAAGCAAGACTTTTAAGTAGCTGAGGTTACAAAACAGCTGGGACAAAATACGAGAAGAATTACTGTGTCCAAGGAGAGAGAAAACAGAAGCAAGTATGACCTAGGGTAGACGCAACTAGGCAGCTAGAACCAGAATTCAAATAGAGTAACTGACAAATTGGCGAACGTCAAGTATGGACTGGCAGGATCACTGAAAGCCTGGGTTGTTGTAGACAGTGGGGAGATTTATACCCTCTTTAGGAAGAACCTCACTTCTGGAGAAATGATAAAATTCAATACTAAGGAAATAACTAGAACCAAGGTAAAGGCAAAAGGTACTAGAAGGCCACAACTGCAAGGCCAAGAACAGGGTTCGTAAGACCTAACCTAAATCAGAATAGCAGAGACCTCACTCCCCTCCACCACTACCTTAAACCAACCTAAGGACTTTAACAAGCCATAGCAGATTCCTGAAGTGAGAGGGAGAGGAAAGGAACAAGAACATCTAAAAAGAACATTTGTCTGAGCCATCAGACAAAGGTAAGATCTCAAATTTAGAAGCAAAGAAACACTCATCTGGTAAACCACAGCGGTTTAGTTTAATGACATTCTCACTTAATCTAACGTCACCAAAATAAAATACTCAATCGTCACTAAAACAAATAAATGCATTTTTCCTATTAAGCAAACAAACAAAATTAATATGCTTGCTCTTGGCTAGAACACCATAAAAATTTTCTCTCTCTTACAATGCTAGTGTGAAAATAATTTTTTTTTGGTGGTGGTGGTATTTGTTTTATTTTAAAAAAAATATTTTTTATTGGTGTTCAATTTGCCAACATACAGAATAACACCCAGTGCTCATCCCGTCAAGTGTCCCCCGCAGTGCCTGTCACCCAGTCACCCCCACCCCCCACCCTCCTCCCCTTCCACCACCCCTAGTTCGTTTCCCAGAGTTAGGAGTCTTCATGTTCTGTCTCCCTTTCTGATATTTCCCACTCATTTTGTGAAAATAAATTCATATACAAACTTTGGAAACTCTTTAAAGAGATAAAAGTTTTTAAATATGTTTATCTAGTAATTTTACTTCAAGGTATTTTCTCTTTGAAGTAAATAATCTTCAATAAAAAAAAACTTGCACTCAAAGGTATATATTACAGTGATTTGTGTAATAGGAAAATAAGTAGAAAATAAGTCAATGGTAGAACAAAAATAATATGGTTAATTAATAATAATATAATAGTATGATGATATATTTTATAATCATAAATATAATGTCCAGAAACATTCCGGGGGTTAGCGGACATAATCATGATTATCAGTTCATAACTGTAGAACCTTTAAGTACTGGTTCTCAGGTTCCTGCACACCTGGTGAGAATGAACAGGGCTGCGGATTCTATCATTTTCCCACAGGTGATCTATCACTTTATGGCCAGGTATAAAGCCACTATTTATCTCTACAGAGTTGGCCTACAGGGTGATGTACAAGGTTCTTTCATTTCCTAACTATAAGTTTTCAAATGCAACAATGCCCAGAAATAGGATCCTTCTATAACCTTTGTCAAAATTGAATCCCAAGTTTTCTTAAAGAAAAGGAAACATCAAGATATCACTTTTCTCCTCTCATGTGAGATGAACAATATAAATTTAATTTTGGTAAGTATGGGTATAAACGTAATGCGGTGTAGCAGCCGACTGGTTATCCAAAGGACTTACTTTCTGTATTCAAAAAAAAAAAAAAATCCTTAAACCTGAGAATTGTGCAAAAAAGAAAAATCAGAAAGTAGGCAGAGTTCTTCAAACGATTTCTATCATCTTATTTTTTTTAAAGATTGTATGTATTTATTTGAGAGAGAGAGAGAGAGCAAGAGCAGGGAGAGGGGTGGAGGGAGAAGCACACCCCCCCGCACCCCGGCTGAGCAGAGAGCCTGATGTGGCGAGGCTCCATCCCAGGACCCTGAGATCATGACCTGAACTGAAGGCAGACGCTTAATCCACTGAGCCCCTCAGGAGTCCCTATCATCTTAATTATTTAAAAATTCAACTTCTATAGCAAACTACCTGTATCTGGAAATTCAAGTGACGCAATATGCAAGTTGATCAGAAAATCAAGCACAAATTCAGCTACTTCAACATGCAGTTCATTCATTCAATGATCCAGGAAACCTTTGACCTGCTGGGTCTATGAGTTATGAAATGGGATGAGCCAAGAATGTATCCTTATTATGGCAATTACACACCAGCTCTCCTCCAAACATACCTCTACCAACACCACCCAAAGAATCAGCTTATTTCTGTTTTGTTTTTTGTTTTTTGTTTTTTTTTTGTTTCTTTTTTTTTTTTTTTTTTGGACAATGAATACCTGCTACCTGCCAATTGTGATAATATATCACAACACTGACAAGGAAGGTACAAAATTATATGTTACAAACCCTATTAATTTTTTACCTCTTTACATGAAAACATTACAAAACAGCCTGTGGTGAGGAAATGGAGGCATCTCTCTTTCTTGTCTCCAGTAATCAGCAGAACTCCTTGGCAGAAGGAACAAATAGGCTTTGGAGCCACGTAATTGAATGTGAATCACAATGTCACTGGTTGTGATAATGCAGTGGGTTAATGCCCGTGGAGTTTCCTGGACTGCAATATTTTGTGAAAGAGTGAAATTAAGCAGTAATAACAAACGTCTGAATTCCCAACAAAGAATTTTGACATGAAAACCAACCAACAAACAGAACAAAGAGTATTTCATCACTATTTCACAGAAGGAAGGGCATTTATCATCCAAAATATTGAAAGAGTGATCATTTTTTTCAAAATAGGTGATCATTCTTTGAATTTGGAGGTGGGGAGAGGAAAAAAAAAGGAAATGGCACTTGGGAATGTCACTAACACACAATTATTTCATTTTTCCATGTCCTTTTTTTTTTTTTTTCTCTGCATCTCTGGATTACTGAAAACTTCATCACATTTTTCTGTAGGTGAGTGCTTACAAAGCACAGACAAAACTCCTTTGTCTTTTACTCCCCATTTGTAAAGTAAGAATACTGCCAATCATTCTCTAAATGCTGACTCAAATGTAGCATGAGATAATGACTGTAACAACCACTGGAAAATATATAGTAAGTACTAAGCAAATCTGAATTAATTTCTTGGCCCCTTTCTTGATTTAACACAGTTGAGGAAAAGAGTAAAGTGCCCATTCCAGGATAGGACTCATTTATCACTTATTAGAATAAACTGGGAAAATGATGTGTGAGTCCATAACAGGATAAATTGGGAAAATAAATGTATGAGTCTATAATAGGCTAAATGATGACCCTGAAAGATATCAGGCACTAATCCTTGGAACTTATAATTTTTTTTTTAACAGAAAAGTGCTATTTGCAGATGTGATTAAGTTAAGGACTTTGAGATGTAGAGAGTAGACTGGATTCTCCAGGTGGGTCCTGAACACAATCACAGGTGTTACAAGAGGGAGGCAAATGGAGATTTATAAAACACAGAGAAGGCAGTGAGAAGATTAACAGATCTAAAGATGATGGCCTTGATGAACAGAGCGATGAGAGCCCAAGCCAAGAGATGGAGAAAGCCACGAGAAGCTGACAAAAGGAAGAGATTTGCCTCTAGAGTCTCTAGAAAGAGGACAGCCCTGCCACACCTTGATTTCAGTCCCATTTGGCTGTTTTGGGACGTCTATGTCTCCAGTATCATGAGAGAGTAATTTCTGTTGTTTTAGGCCACCAAGTTTGCAGTTATCTATTATAGCAACCACAGGAAAGAAACCTGTAGGTTTCTTAAGACTATTGGGTAGGCTGCTCTGATATTTGTATCTTAATGGAGAGCAGACAGGGGAGGGAAGAATAATAAATCTTCCTCAAGGTAAACCACCCAAGAAGGAGGGACACTTTTCATTATGATTCATGTACATCTTTGTCTTCAACACAAACATCCCATTAATAAAGGACAAGGCTAAACACAGACCTTTCTTTCCTCTTTTGTCTGAACCTGCTGATAAGGCCAGACACAGACCCTTCCTCTTACCCCCAGCTCATTTTTTATTCTTTGTCCTCATAAGCAATTAACTAAGGTGAGAACTCCGTCCATCCCCCTGAAACTAGCTGAGGCAGAAATAAATGTTTCCTTCTTAGTAAACTGAATGAGACCTCCTCTGAGGGTCAAATAACCACGTGACTCGCTCCATCTGCAACTTGTTTACCTGTCCCCATAGAGTGTGAGGAATGGAATATTACTCAGCTATCCAAAAGGATGGAATCTTACCATTTATACAGCTGTAGATGGAACTGGAAGGTGTTATGCTGAAAGAAATAAGTCAATCAGAGAAGGACAATTATATGGTTTCACTCATATATGGAATTTAAGAAACAAAGCAATCATATGGGAAGGAAGGGAAAAATAAGAAAAATCAGAGAGGGAGACAAACTATGAGAGACTCTTAACTATAGGAAATAATCTGAGGGTTGCTGGAGGGGAGGAGGGTGGAGAGATGGGGTACCTGGGTGATGGGTATTAAGGAGGGCACGTGATGTGAGTGAGGGGCATTGAGGTGTTACATGTAACTGATGAATTACTGAACTCTACATCTGAAACTAATGATACACTATATGTTAACTAAATGAATTTAAATAGAATAAATAAAAGAAATAAAAAATAAAAAAATAATTGAAAAAAAGTGTAAGTGAAACACCCTGCTGAGATGCTCCCACCTTGGTTTGGCACAATCACCCTACTGCAATAGCCTGAGTAAAATCAACTCAATAACCTGGTGCATTCTGACTTTAACAGAAATTATTTATCAGAATAAAATCTGTAATTGCAAGGCCCTGAATCCAAGGGCCCTGTGATTGAATTAACAGCTTTTAACAGTAAAGTGGACAGAGTAGCTTAACAGTTATTCTCGGTACCTCTTGAAGTTTGATTGTAACCCTGCCTATTGCCTTAACCCCATTATTGGTATTAACCACTTCATTCTACTTTGCAAGAGAGGCCAATTAGAACCTCTATGACCTTTTCCTAGTACATTCTAAAAACTCAGTGTAAATAAGTCCAACGCATAATTGGAGAACTAGAAATTCTAACAGCAGGGATTCTCTGTAACATGTTAAAAAAATACAAAACAAAATAAAATAAAACTTCTCAGTCCTCTCTGCTTATTTACTTGAGAAATGGAAGGAGTCAGCAGGTAAAAACAACTACAATTCATTTCAAAGGGAAGAACTGGAATTAAGTGCCATATTGCTTAGAGTACTCTTGCATATTCAGACAGTTTTTTAACACCACCTTTTATGCATGTATCAGAAATCACTGCCTTGATATTGTAGAGCTATTAAGAAAACATCAGAAACTGGAAGAAGTTGTAAGATAGAAAATAGGATGCTAAATCATAGCAACGACTTTGAGCCAGTTGAGAGCCAGAGTATTAAGAGTGTCAGCTTGGAGAGCGGTAGTTCTAATCAAGACACTCCACTCACTGTTCAGGGGACTCCAGGAAGGTCACACTTCTCTGAAATTTACTCATTTGTACAGTGAAAGAGTTCTATTTGTTAAAATCTCTGATCTCTAGTTTGAAATGATGCAATTTTATTCAATAAATTTTGAATGTTTGTTAGGGCCAGGAAATTTATTGGTAGGCACTGAAAAGAATAAACACATTCTCATAGGCAACATTCCCAAATGTCTTTAATCTACTGCATGTAGAGAAACCTCATGTGGATAAATAAGCCCTTATGCAAGTAAATAAGGTAGGTGATAATCCAGCTCTACAACCTGAATAAACCAAGTACCGTGGAGGCAGAAAGGAAGAAGCCATTATGCATCTTGTTTGAATGTGGCAAAGAATAATGGGTCAATTTGTTTGTACATTTGCACTTTTCATAATGACTTTAAATGTTGCCTACTTTTGCTTTGATCTTATTCTTCCAAATGACTATGGCTATTATTTTTAAGAGATTCACAAGGTTTCTTAATTACAGAGATGCAAGCTCATCTCTGTATGCTCTAAGTCCACATATATTATAGGAGGGCAGATGTGCGGATTGGCACTTGATGGGAAAAGCAGTCACTTGGTCCAGAGACCTCAGAAAATATCCAACATGTCTGTAATATCTGGAGGCTAGGCCACTCTTCTTGAAAAACTACCATAGAAGTGAGGATGCTGTTTATATGGAGCCAGTCTTTCCAGATGGCTTCATGCATTGATGCATCTTAGCCAGAGCGGCAATGGCGTGCGGTCGCTACAACCGATACAGCAGAAAATGAGGGGCTTAGGGCTTTTATTTTTAAATCAAATATTCACCAACAATTCTGAGCCTAAAATACCACACAATAAACATGAAGTAATATCAAATGAGGGTTTCACAAATTATTGCCAAATTCAGGTTTAATTTGAAAAAGCTGGCAAAAGTTTCTCTTCTCCACTCTAGTACTTATTTTCTACTCATTCTCTCCATTCATTGTCCCTATACAATGCCAGGCTATTAAATAAACTTCCCCTGTTAAATAAATGTAAAAAAAATGTGTAAGCAAGTATATAACATAGGAAACCAAGCATGAAATCCCAGTGCCAATTAAAAGTCACTAACTTTTCATTTCCTCAGTATGTATGAAGCATGTGAGTGTGTCTGTATTTATATAAAGAAATGCTTTTTGCCTCTGAGAATTGGAAACATTGCAAATCCTACTTAAATCAAATGTTAAAGCTCAATCTCTACATAATTTCTTTAATTCTAAGCACACCATTAAATAATATGAGGCACATTTATGAGATAGAGAAAAATGAGTTGGAGCCGGTACATACTTTTCTTTTCCTATGTCACTTCAATGTCATCATTTGAACAATATTGCTGAGACTCCATCCATTTTAGAGTAACCTGGGCATATCCCAAACTGAAAATTTTACATTCCTTGAAGCTCTTGTTGATCTATTTCAAGATTTCTCTAACTATTAAAGAAAAGCAACGTGTAAGATCATTTTCTAAAAGGCCCTGCCAGGCGTCCAGAAGTTACACACAGTATGAGAAACCTGTAAATATATATAAGAATGAGTGTGTCTCTAATATCAACCTGGGAATCTTCACCATGGCTCAGGTAACTTAAATATTAAGATTACTAAGTAAGCTTTTTCTGAGATGAAGCTAATAACTAACAACCATGATGTTTTGAAAGAAGGCAACCCACTTGCCAGTATTTACCACTAATCAGGGTATTCTGGGTAAATTTAGGCAAAAAAGTTTCCAAAACTCCAAGTAATTTTTCTACCTTCTTCCTCTGGGCTAGGATGATAGCACTATTAGCTTCCTTCTGTTGGGAATTCATAAAATGCAACAAGGTTCCCCCACTCAAGATTACTCACACTCTGTGCTGCTTAGTTGGGGCTATCATGATCCTCAGGCAGTAGACAAGGGTTTTTGTTTATTTTTTCTTTTTTTTTTAAGTGGGACTCTGCCTCAAGAAAATGCTGATTTTATTCATGGGCCACCACAGCTCAAGGCACATGGAATTGGAAAGTGTGTCCTGTGTGTCCCTCTGCTATTGACTCTCCATACAGTTCTCAGGGTGATCGCCATGAAACATAAATCTTATCATATTGTTCATCTGCTTAAAATCCCTCAAAGCCCCTTCTCTATCCTACCTAACTGTCCAAACAGGTTGTATATTTAACGTGTATCTTAATAAATACATTTAGTATATCCAACTCAAGATGTTCTGTGTTAAGCTAAATATATTCAGGTAAAATCAGACTATAGTTTTTAAACATTGCATAAATAATAGTGTGGACAGTATAAAGACTTGGCAAAAATTTTGATCGTGAGATATACCTTATTAAAGTTGAAAAACATAGGTCTAGAATAAAATCCAAGTTCCCTAGTGGCAAGAAAGCAAGGCATTCCATTCATTACTCTATATTTCTGGCCTTACTTTTTTAGGTCTCCATTCTCTGTCCTCTGAATCTACAACTTTAACATATCTCTAGGAGTTTCCTGGACCTCCAAACCATTTCATTTGTTTCTGATTATTCTAGGGCTTCTGCCCAAGATGTGCCCTTCCTCTGGAATGTCATCTCCTTGTTTGGAGGCTTCTTTCTCTCTTTCTCTCTCTCAGGAGTGCACTTGCACTAAAATATATTCTTCAAACAATTTCTTATAATACCTAGTTTAAGAATTAATTCCACTAGGATGAGTTTACTAGTCCCTCTTCAATTCTCTCCATCCTGTAACTCTGGCCAATTCTCCTGTGTCCCCACATGTACTTGGGTCATTCCTGTCATAGCATTGCTATTCCCTACTTTGCCTAACTCTTCTTATATTCATCTCCTCTATTGCACTGTATCCAAAGAACTCAGCACATTAATGATACAAAACTCCAACCAACTATGTTGAAGAAATGAACTGTGCCCATTGCTAATTTGTGACTCATGAAATGCTTCTATTCCCAAAATACTAAGAACATTTTTAGGCTTTTATCATTCTGATACCATCTTACAAGAAACAATGGGACTTGTTTTTGACAATTCGTTTCCAATGCATAAACTGATATTAAGTTATGTCAGCTGTTTCTGTTAATAATTTAACACTTTTGAAATGTCCACACGTTCTTTGATATTCCCGTCTTTAAAAGATGGACCTTTAAGTTTTCCTACTGTTGAGTGTGTACTGGACTCTCTTCTAATAGACAGAATGGCAGAAAAGAAGGCGTATTCCTCCCAATATTAGGTTATAAAAAACCATGAATTCTATCTTGGGTGTATTCTTCTTCCTTGGACCTCACACTCTAGGAAAAACCATGCCATCAGAACCACGTGCCAAGGAAATTAAATCTGTTGCCAACAGCCATAATGTGAGTCTGGAAGTGTATTCTCCAAACCCAGTCAAGCTTAAAATGATTGCATACTAGTTGACACCTTGATTACAGCTTCGGGAAAAACTCAGGGCCCATCCATGCAAATTAGCTACAGCTGTTCCCAGATTCTTGTCCCCTCTCCCCAAGGGCTAGAGATTATACTTATATATATAGTTTTAAGCTTCCATTTATAAAGGAAAGTGCTATATATAAATAGATAACATCAAGCAGATGATCTTGGGCACACTGATCAATCTCTTTAAGGATAAGTTTTCTTGCATCTAAAATTAAACCAATTTTAAGGTTCTCATGACATAAACCTATGTGACTTGAGCAGCAAAATGCCCAGGAATATGAAGACAGGCTAGATATTTTCCCCATGACCTAAATGCTTTCTGGCTTTTCTTTCTAAACATGGTTATTCTGGAATTAAAGACCAATATGCACAATATACAATGCCTAGTAGACTGTGCTAGGCACTGTACAAAACAAAGAACACACCTGTGACTCCTGCATTGAAAGGACTCACTCCAAACTGGATTTTGTTTCTCACATCACCAGCCTATTGGTAAATGATTATTCTTATGATAAAGTCATAAATGAATGGTCACATCAGGGTTTTGGTAAATTTCACAACCTACGTGGGCTTGTTGTATTCAGTGGTTACATACCGGACAAAAGTTTCAGAGATTACTCCTACACATAATCAAAACCCTTGGCTAAGTTTATAATTTTCACCAGAAAACCAACAGATAGAGCGCCTAATTAAGTGTGTAAAATATCTTGGGAGAAGAAGCAGAACACTTATTGATGATTATTACATTAAAATAAGATTTATCTGTTCATCTATATGTCTCAACTTATGGTCCACAAGCCATTTGTCTCTTAATCATCAGATGTGTGTATTGGGGATATTTTTTGTTAAAAACAAAGGTCCCTGAGATCCACACAGCTCTTATTTTCATTTATAATTTCTTGTCGATGTCAATGATTGGGAATATCCCTTAACAACGACAAATAAGACAAAAAAGATCTCTCTAGTGACTCTTTTACTCACATACATTTGGGGCTATTGATTGATAGTGGCTCTTAATCTTATCTGTACATTAAAATCTCTGGAACTTTAAAAGCATCTCAGGTGATATAATTATGCAGCTAGAGATAAGAACTGCTGATCTGGACTCTGCAATCTGATTCATTTTGCTCATTTGCATTATCCATTTGGCTCAAACATATTTGACTCTGCAACCTCTGAATTCAAAACACTGTCTGCAGTAAAAACTATAGTTTCTCGAATAAATGGCACAGATGTTACAAAAGCCTTTATCTGGAAGAAGTGACTGGAGAGAGATCTTCCAATTAGTGCAGGCTACTGAAATGATCTGAGTGGCTTGTGGGAATTGGTGATGAGTAAAACATTATGAGACACAGGAAAGTACTGCAGACAGAAGAGACTGAGTGACTTGGAAATTAAAACAAAGATACATAGTTTTAGTAAGTCTTATTTCCTACAAGAAAATCAAATCCTTTAAGTCACTTAAAATCTCCATGTATTTCGGCATTTCCCAGCTACTTTTCTGTCATCAATTTTTAGTTAAATTCCATCAAAGTATGAGAGCAGATACTATGATTTCCATTGTTTAAAAAAACCAAACCAATAATTAATAACTTTCTTAAAAAAATATGCTCCAGGTCCAGACAGATTCACTGGTGAATTCAGCAAAACATTTAAAATAGAAATTATATCAATTCTTTAAGGTCTCTTTCAGAGGATAGAAGCAGAAAGAATACTTCCGAATCCATTCTATGAGGTCAGCATTATTCTAACAACAAAACCAAACAAAAAGAGTACAAGAAAAGAAACTACAGACCAGTATCTTTCATGTATACAGATGCAAAAATTCTCAACAAAATATTAGTAAATTGAATCAAATAACGTATAAAAAATGTACATATGACAAAGAAGTGGGGTTATCCCAGTTATGGAAGGCTGGTTCAACATCCAAAGATCAATTAATATAATCCATCACATAAACAGACTAAAAAGGAAAAGAAAACTTACGTGATCATCTTAATAGATGCAGAGAAGTCATGTGACAAAATCCAGTCTTCATGATAAAATTTCTCATTAAACTATGAAAAGAGGAACACTTTCTCAGCTCTATAAAGAACATCTACTAAAAGACCCTATAGCTAATATCATAGTTTATGATGAGAAGCTTGACATTTTCCTACAAAGATTGGGAGCAAGACCATGGTGTTGGAAAAAACACCATGCATTTTCCATACTATATTGGAAGTCCTATATCTTACAGTAAGACAAAGGAAATAAGATTCTAAGGAAATACTGATTATAAAGCAAGAACTGTGTTAATTTGCAGATTACGGAATCATTGATGTAGAAAATCTGAAAGCACAGACAAAAACATGCCTGGAACTCAAAAGCAATGATTGCAAGTTTGCAGGATACAAGATCAATATACAAAAGTCAGCAGATTTCCTATATATCAGCAATGAACAAATGGGATTTGAAACTAAAAGCACAATATCATTTGCATTACCCTCTCCTCTAAATGAAATCCTCAGGTATAAATCCAACAAAATATGTGCAAGATCCACCTGAGTAAAACTATGAAACTCTGATGAATGAAAAAAGAACTAAATACATGGGGAGATATTTCATGTTCATTGATAGCAAGACTCAGTATCGTCAGCTATCGGTTTTTCATAACCTGATCTATAGATTCAAAGCGATCCTGGTCAAAATCTGTACAGTTACTTTGCAGATACTGACAAACACATTCCATAGTTTACATGGAGAGGCAAAAGGCCGAGAATAACAGACACGGTACCGAGTAATAAAACTGGATATAACCTGACTTCAAGATTTACTATAAATGTAAAGTAATCAAGATAATGTGGTATTGGTAAAAGAATAAATAGATCGATAAAACAGGTAACAGGAGTCCAGAAACAAACCCACACAAATACAGTCAACTAATTTTTGACAAGGAGCCTTGGTTATACAATGGAGCTAAGATAGTCTTTTCAGCAAATGGTGTTGGAATGACCGTATATAAACATGCAGAAAACAGAAAATCTAGGCACAGGCCTTACACTTTCCACATACACACAAAATTAACTCAACATGGATCACAGGCATAAATGTAAAATATAAACAGAAAACAAAACTATAAAACTTCTTAGCAGATAACTTAGGAGAAAAACCAAATGACCTTAGGTGATGGTCAACTAGATGACTAAAACATGATGACTTTTTAGATACAACCCCAGAGACATGATCTATGACAGAAATGACTGATAAGTTAGAATTTACTAAAATTTAAAAACTTCTACCTCTGTAAAAGACCATGTAAAGAGAAAATATATGGGAAACCTCTGTATCTTTGTCTCAATTCTAAAACTGTTATATAAAATAAAGTCTTTTAAAAAAAGAATGCACTGGTCTCACTGACATTATGCATGTAGTTATATTTCCATGTTCAGTTTAATGAGATAATATCCTCCTTCAATTATTGTTTATATTTTTGTTTTTACTTTGGGAGGTTGTGAGCCATTCTGTAAACTGGATACAATCAGCAGTGGACCAGATGCCCAGAAAAATGCATACACAAGCAAATGTATAAATAATTAGAGGGAACTCATAATACTCCAGAAAGCCATCCAAGAATACTGATTTAATATAACTCTGACACCTTAGATGTATTCCAAAAGAAAATCCCATAATTGTGTCCCATAATACTTTCGTAACAAAATGCTTTTATTTTCTTACTTATTGTAAAGAACACTGAAAATTCCCTGAGAATCTCTTAGCCATGATTAACCTCAAAATTTGACTTTAAAAAGTGAGGGAGTGGAAAAGAGGAGACAGAAAAAGATACTGTTCTAGAAGGGTGTATTGTAGGGGTTCATCTTCTCCACACAGAGAGTAGGGGTTGCTATTGATTTAATCACAGATTCATTTTTCAGTCACTCCTGGTGAGCAGTGGACACTCAGAAAATCCAGCTGCGTTCGTGATGTGCTGGTACTACTGTTAGACGTTCTTCCGTGGGCTCTTCCTATTGTCTCAGATTGGTGAGGCTCAGGAGAATCAGGGCAGAGTGGCATGAGGTCCACGGGAAAAAACAGTCACCTTTCAAGTGCTTAAGAAGAGGTGTTCCTACAGAAAGGATTTTCTTCATGAGAATAAACAGAAAAGAAGACAGTTAGGCTCATTCAACTAACTGTCTCCAAATTTCCTTTTAGCCTACACATCGCTGGAGCTCTGTTCAGGAGCAACTCCTGACACAGTCCAGCAGGAAATGGGCTGGGACTCACAGCCCCTGGGCTTTAAAATTGGCTCTGCCAATAATTCATTGTGTTCCCCCAGTCAAGCTATTGGCCCTACCAGTTCTCTGGATTTTAATTTATAAAACTGTTTATGATTCTCTTAAGCATTACAGAGGTTAAGTCAGCTTATCATAGATTTTCTCCTGAACTGAAGCTCTATTCACTAAACAATGTACTGATGTGGCTTTTTTTTTTTTTTTTCCTATAGGATCTCTTCTTTCCCTAACCAGAGTGAAATCTCAAAGGCAGCATCAAGGATGAGAATGTGAGACTGAGGAGCCTAGAAAAAAATAATAAAATAAATGTACATGATTCTTATTTATGTTTGGCACTTGTGAAAATTTTGCTCATGTCCCTAGTTTTTCTATGTGTTCCAGCAAGCAGCAAGCTGAGCATGGACTTGAGACCACACACTTGGAATACCAAGTATTGCCATCTGTAAAATTTCAAAAGAGTTCCCCTTGGGTGAGATCATTTAATCTTAAGAGAACACAGTGGGGGAGAAATGTCACAACTGCCCTTTCACAGATGAGAACAACGAATCTCAGAGATGCAAGCTGACATGCCCCAAAATACGAAGCAAAGAAATGATGTCATAGAATCCAATCAAAAATCTCTCAGGGACCCCTCGTATCCTAATTGTTAAGGGACCTCACATCTTTGCCAATCATACCCCACTCATTCCAAGTGACCCAGAATTCCCTAATAAATAGAAAGAAAAAAAAAAAAACTGTTGATTAAGTTCAGGCTTTGCAGCAAAATGCTGGCATGTGAATCTTGACTTTGGAATCTGCTTGGTCAGACAAATTCTTAAACTTTCTCAATTCCTTCTCTTTTAAAGTTAGATAGCACCTACCTTCTAGGTTACTTATGAAGAAGACAAGTTGTAAGAATGTAAAACACAGCACAGAATCTTGCATGCATTAGATACTTAATCTTGGGTTTTAATATTATCAATAATACATTTTAACCACTATGCAGAACAGTCATCTGATCGCTTTTTTGGGGGGAGGCAAGGTGCACAGCAATCAGTAGGAGGAACTTGTCCAAGAATCAGGGCAGTATAATTAGCATTGGGCTGTAAAATGGTAAAAAGAAAATTGCAGGAAAAAGAGATGTCAGAGTGAACAGAAGGGGGCCTGGAATTAGCTCTGCAGAAACACTAGGTATAGGAGAGCCTAGATTTAAAATAAAATATTGCAGTCTCCAGCCTGAGTGGATACCCTGTTGGAGTGGATGAGAAGAAATACCTGTTGACCCTGGGGAGAGAAACAAAAAAGTCTAGGACTCTATGAGAAAGAATGACTACTCCGTGTAGTGCTTTTGTTCCTTGAGAAAAGCTGGTTTAATTGTGACTTCATGCTCACCAGTCAATGAAATTACTGAAGGCTGACGGAAAATCACTTCAGTGAATGGCTAACGTGCTTGTGTCCAAAATTTTGTCTGGAGTGAATATTAGGGGCTAGAGCAAGAATGGAAACCAGGCCCACTGGTCTGAAAATCTACCTAGAGTTGTTCAACTATGCCACTTTCCATGGAGTACTGACATTTTCTTACCAGCAACTACAGATCCTAGCAGGGGAGCCAGCTATGAGATTGATGCTTCTAATAAAATAATAAAAAAAATAAGATCGCTTAAGAAAATCATTAAAAATGAATTGATCAAAACATTCAGAAACAGAAGATAAAATAAAACACGGTATTTTATAATACGTTTCTTCAACTGGCACAGCCAAACTGCTTGGTTTGGAGCACACACTCAGACACACACAGACACACACAGACACATGAAAAGCTCTTACTTTCTCTAAACTTATTAAAGATTAAATTACTGGGTGGCTCGGGTGGCTCAGCGGTTTAGTGACACCTTCAGCCCAGGGCGTGATCCTGGAGACCCGGGATCAAGTCCCACGTTGGGCTCCCTGCATGGAGCCTGCTTCTCCCTCTGCCTGTGTCTCTGCCTCTCTGTGCGTCTCTCATGAATAAATAAATAAATAATCTTAAAAAAAAAGATCAATTTCCTGATCAGATTATAGAAGGCACTTATTATACCCTCTCTCACTCATCTTTCTCTCTTTTTCTCCTATCTGTAGGATTTTCTGATTTTCCCATTTGTATGTTTTCTTTGGATCAAAAACACAATTAAGCTGAAAGGAAAAATATATACGCTCTAATCCTATACCTTACCTTCAACAATTTTGGAGTCTACCTTTAATTCAAGACAAAAACCAAGCCCGGATCTGTGTTGGATGCTGCAGGTAGATACCAGGATGAGAAAGGTCTTGTCCCTGTGCTCAGACTGTGCACAGTCCAATCACCATTGAAATTGCAATAAAGCAGATTCAATAATGTAAAGTGGGACGTGTGCAGACTTCTCTTTGGCTGGAAAGAAAGGGAATCTATTTGGAATAATAACCATTATTACCTATTCCAAATCAAATCTATTTGGAATAATAAAAAAAAAAGCATTATAAAATGGGTAATTGTTTAAACATTGCTAGAGTGATTGGTAGAAATTAGAATGAGTAGGCTCAGAATAAGACAGGGCATTCCAAGAAAAGGGGGAAAAAATGAACAAATATAGGGAGATGGTAGTGTCAGTTATGGGATCCAAGAACAGGACGTCCGTCCGTTTGGTTAGTTTATATGGTTGGAATAGGACAGTCATGGAAGATAATGCGACAAAACTGAGTAGGAATTTGAGCTACAGGATTTGTACTTTATTTAAGGAACGCATGAGCAGCCTTTTAGGAGTTGTAAAGCTGAAGTGTAATATTATTTGGTCCCTGTCAGAGGGATGTAGTAGCAGTCCACAGGCAGTATTAGATTAGAAGAAAAATTGGCTGAGTAAAACAGCAAGATGCTGTTAAAAAGTGGAGGTAGGTGACAACAAAGAGCTGATATGTACATAATATGCCCACAGTGGTGACGTCAAAATCCACAGAAACTGGTCACTAATCTTATGTTTGCAGAAAAGGTTACAACCTGCACGCTTTGGAGAATTCCACAGAGTTATAGGGGAGAAATAGCAAAGTTTTGAGGAAAGATGAGGTTTTCAGGTTGGATTAGAAAGTGCAAAGTGGTTGAGACTCCTACACAGAGATGTGCTATTAAGAGGAACAAAAATATAACAATAAAACACACATTAGCAAGGGTCAAAAGCAGCCATTTAGTCTAACTAAAATCTATTGAGCCACCTACACGTTTCCTTCTATAGCCCACAAAGTACAGGTGCTCCCGGGGAGCAAAGCCAACAAGAATTAATGAGGAATAAATAAAGACTAACACAGAATGACAGTCTCCCCAGGCGTTCAGAGAGGAAATCACAGCTGTAAGGTAAAGAATAGAATTAAGTCCCATTAACAGGTAAGAAACAATTTTGGAGTATTTTGCTGTTGTTGAATAATGGGAAAACTGAATAAATAGTTCCAGCTTTTCCCTATAAATTTAATTATTATAGAACCATATTATAACAGCCTACAAATTGAAAAAAATAAAAGCATCACTTTTCTAGCAATAACTGCTTTTATTTCTGGGTATTGCCTCCAATTCTTTTATGGTCATAGAGATTTATATGTTCATAGTCACACTTATATATAACCCATACCATTTTGTATTTTGTTTTTAATGTTTCCAGGTTGCCATATGGGCTGCATATTTACACTCGGTGTCTGAACCATACTCCATTGAATGTACCTGAGAAAATTTATAAAATCATTCCCCTGTGAGATGGAAGCTTTGGGCTCTTTTCAGATTGGGTTCATTTTAGCTAATGTGGTGATGTGCATCAGTCTTCTTGGTATCAGCCTCTCTGATAACCAGTACCAGAAATCAGTGGTCTCCATGAATCTCTCTCCTGATAAGCTGGGAGCCCCTACCATGAAGATATTTTACTGTTCTCACCATCGTATCTGCTATATCTAGTGTGTATTTTGAGCTCAATCATTTTTTGATTAATTGCTTTTCTTCCTTTGATCACTTTTTAGAATACACTTCTCAAGATAAAGAGAATGAAAGTAGTTGCTGAGGAAAATAGATGTTTTAGGTTTATAACCACGGTATTAAAATGTGTCAGCCTTATTTGCTGCAGCACTGTGAGTCAACATACATTTATTAAGCTTCTACACTGTGTCAGCATTACGCTAGGTACCTAGAATCAAAGTCAACAACAAAGAAGCATAATTATTGAACTCAGGGTGCTCAAAAACAGTAGACATCTTTTCTCATCATTTCTTCTCTATTCCTACCAGTAACTGATCTCCCTCTGGGAAGAGTAGTCTCTTCTTTACAGGATATGGAATGGAGTGTCCCCCATAGAGTTTGGTGCATCCCATGCCCATCTGTGTGCTACGTAAGGACTCAAGGTATAGGAATCTCCCTCCATAGAATTTAAATCTTCAAGGAAATATAAAGTGACTTAAAACAGCTGGGTGCACCCATTTCAGTAGGGTTCTACCCTTCTATACTATAAAACCACTCTTACCCACATGCCCCCTGACTTATGAGCTTGATTTTTCTATGTTGTTCCAGGGATTTTTTTTTTTTTTCGATGTCTCTTTGATACTGTGAGCTTCCAATGTTCTGCCGGTAGTAGTAATGTGTTTAAGTTCACCAAAGTCATTGTTTTTTTTTGTTTCTAACCAGTAATTAAAAGCTAAGAAGTAAGCACAAGTGGTGGGATAAAGATTTGCAACAGAAACCCGACAGGAAAGGTAACTGTCCCACTCAGGAAGCTCGGAGAGTGACAGAACCTCACAAGGATGGATGGATGGTTTCCTCATTTAAAAACATTTGCTATTCATAACAGTAGATTCAGATAGATAAAGCCAAGTGTGAAAGAGGAGAAGTAACAACTGACACCACAGAAATATGAAGGATTGTAAGAGACCCCTATGAAAATTGTATGCCAACAATTAGACAACTTATAAGAAACTATAAACATAAAATCTCCCAAGACTGAATCAGGAAGAAGCAGAAAATCTAAACAGAGTAATTACTAGTAATGACATTGAATTGGTAATCAAAAGAATCCCAAACAAACAGAAGTCCAGGACCAGACGGCATCACAGGTGAATTCCACCAAACATTTAAGAAGAGTTAGTACCTATCCTCCTCAAACTATTTCAAAAATTAAGAGAAAGAGAAACCTACAAATACATTCTATGAGGCCAGCATTACTCTGATACCAAAATCAGGCAAAGACTCTGAAAAAAAAAAAAAAAGAAAATTGAGATGGGATGAAAAGTACAACATAGGGAATATAGCCAATAATACTGTAATAATTTTAGATGATGATAGATGGTAACTATGCTTATCATGCTGATCACTGTATCATATATAGAATTGGTGAATCACTATGTTGTACATTTAAAACTAATAAAACATTATATTCAATAAATAAATAAAATGTCCTAATTGTGTGTATATTCATATACATATATACACATACATATTTACATTTAAAGATTTGTTTATTAATTTTGGGGAGAAAGGGGGGCAGGGAGGAGCAGAGGGAGGAGAGAGAAACTTCAGCAGACTCCATGCTCAACACAGAGCCCAACACAGGGTTTGATCTCACGACCCTGTGATCACCACCTGAGCTGAACCAAGAGTTAGATGCTTAACCAACTGCACCACTCAGGCGCCCCCAAACCTTTAAAACTATGTTTTATGTAAATGTCTATATGAATATACATACTTATATTTAAATATGTATGTGCATATATTTCAATTAGTATGTCTCTGATTATTATGTATTTCTCTACTTAAAAAATGTTTATTCTGTTTTCTCCTTAAGTGTGCATTTTGGAAAGGGTCCCCATTTTTAATGGGAAGTTAGAGGCAAGGGATATTCCCAGAATATAAGGAACTTTCTTTAGAGACTTTTGGATGTGGGATGCTGAAATGAGTCCTAGCTACTTAGGAGTCAGGACAATAAAAGACCTGAATTAATTATTTAGATGCATAAAGAATAGGAGGAAAGAAATAACAATGCAAATTTCCCTCTTCAAACAATTGGTTGAAAACTTTTCTAGCTCTTATCTATTGAATATCTGTGGTCCTTAACCTTCCAGCTTATATGTTATCTTTAAAGTTATCTTAGCCCTCTTTGGTTAGGAAAAGGTCCCATGCATGTATTAATTTTAATAATAAAAAAGAAATTATACATTACTATACCAGTCTTAGAAATGATGCATGAAAAATGGTAGTTTGAACTTTAAAACTTGTCATTTGACAGAAAAGCTGATTATATTTAAACATAAATGCAACCTTCAATCCTTTTCTGTAAGTGGTTTGGCACTGACTGGAAAATTTTTTTTTAATCTGATGAATTAATTCCGGAATGAGACTGAACCCAAACAAAAAAAAAAAATGTGTGGACTTTGGAATCAGAAAAATCTGAGCTTAGCACTGATCATAGCTTAACATTCTTCCCTGTGGAAGAATCAGTGTCCTTCGGCTTTTACAAAGTGTTTCTGTACCTTTAAGCAGGATGTTAGGAGAACCATGTAGGCCGATTATGTTTAACTAATTCTGACCTTTTGTTAACTGGAGAATGGTACTCACCCCCCAAAAAAGGACAATCAAAACCACATCTCCCACTTACACTGTATGTTAACTAACTGGAACCGTAAAAAGGAAAAAAAGTCACACTATTCCATATATCTTGATTATATTCTTATATTCTTAATTATATTCTTACATTCTCTCTCACACTCTTACAATCTCCCTGGTTATGGATGAAACTTGAATCTTAATCAACACAATGGTGTCATATATCCAAGGTTTTAGGTGATAAACCATTTCCACAACCACCCATGTGTAGCAAAATGCTGGTCAAATTAGGTTTCCTCTCTACACACAAAAACGTTTTCATGTATAGAACAACAGGTATTCTTTGAATACATGCTTTCTTCATGTTATTTATAGGCATTTTATAAAGAGGAGTTTTAGTGAAATTAGAATAATTTATTTTCCTGTTATAGCTAAGAAAAAATATGCAAATGATTGTTTTCACTAGTGTTTTATGACATCCACCAGTTTGTTAAATTTATTTTCACCTTTAACATAATTAACTTCAAGCTTAAAAATGCTAACTGTACTCTTATCATACATCAGACATAAATACTGTACTATGAATAGCTTGGTTAGACATAAACTCAAGCTTTTCCAAATTATTCAAAAGTTAGGGGAGAGAATTAAATGTAGAAAAACAAGCAGCATAAAATAAGTGCTGTGTCAGAGATCTAACTATACCATTTTTTACACTTTAAGTATGAATGGTAAACTTCCAAGTTCCCCTACTGAAGTAGAAGCACACAAATTAAAGGAGAAAGTGGAATAAGAAACACAAAAACAACAAAAGAGTCAACTAATTAACAAAAGGGGAAAAGGAGGTAATGCTAGAATAGTTACAAACAGGTGATAGAACATATGCTGGTGGATAAAATTCCAAATAGCCATGTATAAATGAACTAAATGTGCTAGTTTTACATCAATATTTGGTTGAGTAGACAAGTTGAATTTCAACAATATATATTTGAGATACACAACGAGGAAAGATTGGAATTGAGTAGGAAAATATAGGAAAAATATTAAGCAGAGAATATTGGTGTAGCTGTAACAAAATCAGATAAAATAAAACACCTTACTGTATTGTTGAGATGATATAAAACATATTTTAGCAGAATCACAACACAAGAACTAAAAGTTAATTACCAGAGAGAAATACAGATTCTAAACCTGTGTGTGCTTAAAATAATGGTTTCAAAATACATCAAGCAAAATTTAACAGAAATGCAGGGGAAAAAATGTCATTATGTGGAATGACTTCAGGGTATCCTCTTCAATATCAAGAGTACAATGTAGAAAATATTGAAAATATGTGAAAAGAACAATTTACTATGAAAAAGCTAAATTTATTTGGCATATACAAAATTTTGTATGCAAATTTAACAATACACATTCTTTTCAAGTACTTATGGAAGAGTAGCATATATTAGGCCATAAGAGAAATCTCAAATATTTCTGTGAATTTATATTCTACAACTCACATCCTATGATCAGAATAAGATTAAAGAGGAAAGAACAGGACTACTCCAAACTCCATCTATGGTGACCTGCAGAGTAGGATGCATAATCCCTAAATGTTTATATAGAAAAGAGAAAAATACTAGAATAATAACATGTAAGCACTGCACTTACATAATGGGAAAGTAAAACCAAAGAGAGTTGAAAGCTGGTGATTTTATAAAGCTAAGAGGAGAAATATTTGAAGTAGATAAAAAATCTAGAATAAAAAAGAAAATACAACAACAAGCTAATTAAAATATTAATAAAACAAAAAAAAATAAGTAAGGCTAATAAAGATTGATAAACAAGTTAGCACATTTAAATAACTAATCAGAATAACATTGTTGCTATATTTAGAGCATTTAAAAAAATAAAGAGAATACTCTGAAAATCTTTAGACCAATACATCTGAAATCCTAGATGAAAAGATCCAACTTCACAGTAAATACTGTAGAATAAAGGAAACTTATACGGTAAAGCTAAAATTGCAATTCCTTGAGGAAAAGTGTAAAATTTAACAAATGTAAAAAAAAATGAGTTATGCTGTAATAAATTGCCATAGCCCTAAATAACAATTATCCTATAAGAATTTCAAATTGATTCAATATTTAATGTGAGTTTTATAAAATTTGGAAGAAAGAGTAAATATATTAATGGCATCAAGGTTACAGAAAGGTTTTTAAAAAACAGGAAAGAAGTGCTAATTATAAAATAAGTTGAAAGATTAAATCTACTACATTAAAATTCAGAACTACTGTTCATCAACAGAAATCTTAAAGAAACTGAAAAGAGATTGTCCAAGAAAATAATTACAAGTTCAAAAAGGAGTACTAGAAGTATAAAATCAACTTCTGCAAATGAATAGGAAAAAAATACAAACTTAATAAGGAGCATATTACATAACTAGATATGTTAAAAAAAAAAAGAAGGAGAAAGAAAAACAAACACAACAACAAATTAACCTAAGGAAAGATGGAAAGATGTTCAATTTCATTAGTCTTCAGGAAAATATTGTTAAGAACATTATAAGCTACCTCTGGTACTAACAAGACTGGGGAAATTAATACAACAATAATAGCTGTAGGTGAAGATGTTAAAAAAAAAAAAAAGGAAAAGAAAAAGAGTTATACTGCCCCACTGTTTAAAGGGAAAATTTAAGACTATTGTGGAAAACATATGGGTAATAAACTATAAAGTTCAATACGTATATAGCCTTTCATCCAATCATTTGGCTTTTATGCTAGAATATACTGGAGTGCTGTGCTGTCAAAAACGATAGCTACTAGCTTCAAAAGAGCACTTGAAATATGGCAAGCTTTGATGAGATGTGCTTGCTGTAAAGGTAAAATACATAACAGATTTCAAAGACTTAGTGCAAACAAAATAATGAAAAATATATCATTGACGCTTTTATAGCTTTATATTGTCAAAGAAAGACTACACCAGAAGCAAGGAAGAGTTTATTCAACACTATTGCACTGAGGGAGAGAGATTGGCCGTAACTATCCTGAAACAAAAGGCAGGAGAGATTTTAAGTACTAGGGTGAGCTAGTAGGAAAGTACTGGAGGATATAAGCTGGGAGGCTGTTTAGTGTGATTTGATTGTTTTGGCTAATTGACAATTAGTTAAATTTGGCTCCTCCCCTCACAGGAGGCTAGGAGGAGGGGGCCTCTATCTTTCATGATGATTATATCTCAAAGGGATAACTCTTGGTCCTTGAGAAAGACAACCCTTGATTGTAAAACGTCAAGAGGCTGGAAGACAATTTACATCTCAAAGGGGCAGAGGAAGAATTTGTAAACAGAAGCTTTTTAAAATAAATGGTCTAAGAAAATGGAAGTTAGGAACCTATAATTAGGAAGAAACATGTCTAAAGTTTAGTCAAGCCAAGAGGAACATTAGGCTGCGTTAGTATGTCAAAAGAAAACATTTTGGACATAGTGTATCCAAAATAAAATTTATTGTTAAAATTACTGCCATCTTTTTTAAGTATTTTAATGTGGAAACTAAGAAATCTAAAAATTAAATAACTTGCCCATGTTCTTATCTAGTTTAAGATATGCATAAGAATTATCATAGCATCATTGTAAGAGCAGAAAAACACAAAAATTAGTCCAGATGTCCATCAATGGATAAAGAAATAAATTTATGGTACATTTATGTATTTTACAAACAGTAGTAAAAATTAATAAGCTGTATTTAGTAGTGTAAATTAATACAGCTATAACTACATGGAACAACAGGGACACAGAAATAGAACACTGAATAAATGAAGGCACTTGCATACAAATCATAGAAAATAATTTCCATTAAAAAACTCTCAAAACATATCTAAAAATAATGTTTAGAGATACACAAGTATGTGATAATCCATAAAAATTGAGAATAAGTAGATAATTTAGGACAGTGATCATTCTGTGTTCCGTGAATGAAAATGAATTGACAGTAACTTTAGTAAGTCTAATAATATTCTTGTTTTTAAGTAATTCACAGGGATGCCTGGGTGGCTCAGTGGTTGAGCATCTGCCTTCGGCTTAGGGCATGATCCTGGAGTCCTGGGATCGAGTCCCACATCGGGCTCCCTGCATGGAGTCTGCTTCTCCCTCTGCCTGTGTCTCTGCCTCTCTCTCTCTCTATGTCTATGTCTTTCATGAATAAATAAATAAAATCTTTTTAAAAAAATTAAGTAATTCACAAAATTTTTTAAGTGTTTTATTCTTAGGTTTCAAAGTTGCACCTATCTTTAAATTAGAAAATACTACATAAATTTTACATAATTGAGCTTTAACAGAGATGCAAAAAATATAGCAACCGACATAAAATTCTTCATACGTTAAACAAAATAAGCTATCATTCAGTATGATAATTGTTTCTATAAAAAGTATTTAAATATGTTAATATACGTATATAAAGATACATATGGAATGACTTATTTCTAGGTAGGTAGGATTATAGAAATTTTTATGTTTTTTTTCAGACATTTTTGCTGTTTCCCTTTATTTGTGTAATGGTATTGAAAGCTTTTTGGTGATTAAAAAATGTGCACAATTAACCCTTTCAAAAATTGGTGTTTAAGTGAGAAACTTATTCTTTGGGGAAGTGTATGAAATGTCGTAGAGGTCGAGATGAATCAAGAAACCAGGTCTTAGTTTAAGAGATCCATGGGACCTGAAAAAAAGAGGATTTGAGAAAAAGGAGACAATCCTGGATAACATAAAATGGAAGGAGAGAACAAACAAAGGTTGAGAGGAGTGAAAAGTAGGATATGTACTATGCTAAGGAGAAAGCCTCAACTGTGGAAGGCTATGGCATACCAGGATGTTGATGGGTTGGTCTGTAGGCAGAGGAGTTTAGACTGTTAAGCAATGGAGAAGAGAAGTTGGTTTCTAAGTTGTACTTTTTAAGTTATCACCATAGTCTCAGAAGTAATTATTCATAAAGTTGCTATTTGCAACTACAGTCATTACCAAACAACTTGGTTAAAATTTAAATAGCTGAAAAGATCTGGAAAATAAGTCCTCATAGATGTTTCTAAATTCCATTGCTAATGTGCCCGAAAGTGGTAATAAATTATGAGGTAAAGTAATGTAAATAATATAATATATTATGTATTCAAGAAGAAAGAGAATGACCCTACATTAATCATGAGAAATGGAATATTAATGCTTCCAAAGAATTTTAAAGATGAATATTGCTGTAGTAAACTGAATACTAATTGCTACATAATTAATAGACAGGTTAATATTTCAATATGAAATAAATCTTTGTTTACATCAGAATGAGTATGAGTAATTATTCCTAAATGCATAGCTTATAACTAAATTGTTTCTAATATAAGATTCTTTAAATAATTCACAGATTTTTAAAACATGCATATGAATATGTGTTTGGCCAATATGCAGAAAGAGACTCAACTGCAAATGGTCAGCAGTGGAAGGGGGGATAAATAAGCATGTTTAAAAGCTGGGAAAAAACAGGATTTTACCAATTTAAATAGGTGTAGACTAATACAAGCTGAGTTTCTTTGGGGTCAGTGGGTGGGATAAAGGCCAAGCAATGTGAATTATTGCTTATGAGTTCTTACTATGTGCTAGAAAAATCCAGCTGCATTATATGCACTGCATCATAATAATTCCTAATGTTATCACAAATTTAAGATAAAGTGATTGCATGAGAGAAGTTAAGTAAACTGCCTAAGTTACACAGCAAGTAAGTGAGGGTGGTCAGCATAATGTCCACTTTCTATACCACTGGCCATACTGAGCCTGTGTCAAAAATGAAAGTTTTAAAAAATTAGAATGAAAAAGAATCCATTTGTACATGAAAAGTCATCTTCTCCTCTTCCGTCTCCGCCTTCTTCTCCCTCTCCCCCTTTTCCTTCTTCTGTTTAATTACTCCAAATAAAAATTCCAGGAAGTACTGTACCAATTCATCTTCACGGGAAAATGGCTTGTAATCACCTGAGCTTTAGTCGATCAATCCGAATGCCTAATCTGAAACTATCCTGCCAAAATTTTAACTCAATTTCACTTTTGTGTTATTTGAAGAGAAATACAGAGAAGCTGGAGCTCATTGTCAGTCATGTTTCTCCAGAAACAGTATCCTGGTCACCTTCAGATTCTTAGGCCACGTGCATTCTGTGAATGTTTTCATACATATACACGACATTCATAAAAGTTTCATAAATATACCATGGATATTAATATAATGTATACACACACTCACACACGTACACATTTTCTCTCATCAATCCATAGCTCCGAGAGAATAGAGCAGGATGGACTCGATCCATCTGGAGGTTGTTTGGAGAGGTTTCTCTAAAGAAATGACATTGCAACTCAACCTAAAAGAAACGTGAGTGGCAATCCAAGGTGAATAGGGCCGGGGAGAGACTTCCAGGAAGAGAAATTAGAATCTACAGGGCTGAGGAAGGAGGCATCTGGAAGTCTTTAAGAAAGAAGGCCAGCCAGTCTTCAGAAAGAGGAGGAGTACAGGGTTTTGCTTGAGAGGAATCCAGAAAGATCTATCAATTGTCTACCTTTTGGTCGATCTCAGTTCTCATACTAGCTTCTGCCTCTACAGTCTCCCAATTAAGCTGCAATGGCCTAGGTCTGGTCTCCACACTACGAGCTCCACCAACCAGTCTTCCTCTTACTTGCACCGCTCTTGACACCTAAAGAAACAACAGTCTTAGCTTCTTTCTGGCAAAGTGGCATTTAACAGTTTTCTGAATAACTTTAATGAAGCAGGTTACATTTAATGTAGGTGATTATAATAAGTATTTATTAGCTGCATATAATATGCTACTCACCAGGCATGGTTCTTGCTTCCAAAGTGTTCTGTAGAAGACATTTTATTTTCAAAATGTTCTTACTATTGAAAGAGATTATTATTATAAGACTTTTACAAATAATAATAAGGCCTCAAAGATATGAAGTGAGTTGCAAAGGAACATCTAGCTGGGAAGAAGAATGGAGTTAAGAGCCAGGAATATGAGTTTAAATCTAAATTGGGTGTTGTTTTGTTTTTTTTTTTTTTTCTTTTCTCCAAGAAAACACTTTGTTGCTAATTTGCAAAAGTTTCATAAATATATCATCAAGACCAACAAGCAATATTTCAGAATAAAATAGTTTAAAAGTCCTCATATAAATGGCATTAAAGTTTTTGAAAATACTTAGATAATATATTCAGTTTTTATTTCAAAAGCAGGAAGCCAGGCATAGATTTTTCATTTCAGGAATAATAAATGTTTCCTATTTTATGTTGTATAGACAGTGAAGTCTGGGACAAAAAATTAAGTAGATATTTTAAAAAGATAGAAGAAAATACTCAAGGGATTCTAATATATCATGATGATGTACAAGGCTTCAAAAATAAATCCACATCTTCATATTTTTCCTAGAAGTTAATATACATGGGAGAAAAACTGAGGAGTTGGAACATAATGTTTTGGGTGATTAACTGTTGAATAAAAGCTGAGCTGTCTGATAACAGAATCCGCATGTCGCCATATCTGTAACATCTTGAACACAATCCTTGAGGTGAGAACATGAAAAAAAATTTAGCAAGGGATAATGTAACAAAGATGCATATTTCTACAATAAAACTGATCATTTAGGTGAGTAAAACTATAGCTTTGTTGTAAAACATCATATCTGATTATATGAATAGCTAGAAATTCTCACAGAAAATTTGGTTAAGTATAAATGAAGTAACATACTTTATTACACAGTGGCAAGTGGAAGAATGAGCTTTTCTTAAAAAGTCTTCACGTTTAAAGAAAGCTCAGAAAATTGATTAGACATTATTAAATAGAGGGGAGGAGGGGTTTGCTAATTTCCCTCCAAAATAAAGTTCTTTCTTTATATCACTCTTTTTGTGTACATCTTTTTAAGGCTACTGTGCTCTTATTACTTATTTGTTTTTATACATAAAAATACACAAGTGATGAGAAAATATACTAGATTCTTGAAAAGGCCTGGAACCTTGCTCTTGCCATTGCTGCAGTGTACAGATGGTAGTTAGTCAGCGCTGCTGGAATCTTTAGATAATCAAAAAATGCAATGAGGCTTTACATAATATTGTAGAAAAACAAACTGCGGGATGAAAACTCCTGAAGACTTGTTAAGTGTAAGCTTGTCAACATGTAAAATGTATCACACTGAGTCAAATGAAGGTGCCATTCTGCTTCTATTTCTGCCTCTCATAGTGGTCACAGGAAAGCTGAGAAATTAGCTTAGGAAAACTCATAATGTCAACTCTAAATGTGTGCCTGACACAATCCTAAACTCAGTAATGTAGTGGTGAATCAATCATTCTGCAAACAATTACGGATTACCCACTATGTGGTTTTAAGCCACTGTATTCAATGCTATTGATTAAAGAGGATAAATTAGAAAGGAGAAAGAACAGAGGAACTAAACAGAGGGTTCCCCCCCTTTAAGAAACTAATTGTAGGAGTGGATGTCAGAATTGTAGCTGCAATGCTCCTTGGAATTAAAAAAAATAGAAAAAAATGGAAAAACTAGAAATAGGGACAGTTCTGGGGCACCTGGATGGCTCAGTCAGTTAAGCATCTGGCTCTTAATGTCAGCTCAAGTCATGATCTCGGGGTCATGGGATCAAGCCCTGAGTCAGGCTCCATGCTCAGTGGGAATCTGCTTGAGATTCTCTCTCTCTCTCTCTCTCTCCTTCTGCCCCTCCCTTCTACTCTCTTTCTCTCTCTCTAAAATAAATTAAAAAATAAAAAAGGAAATAAGGATATTCCTAAATTAATTATAGTATAGCTTTGTGAAAATATATGGAATTTTTAAAAGTATGTCTAAAATAAATTCTAATAAACTATGATTTATTTCCCAGCAAATGCTAACTAGTTGTATGATTTCTGCAAATTACTTAATTTCTCTGTGTTCCACTTTACAAAACATGTGAAAAACGAAGATAACAATAACTTCTACTCCACATAAATTTTGAGAGGATTAAATAAGTTCCTGTGGGTAGTATTTTGTATAACACATACTAAGCAATGAGTAAGTATCATCTCTTTTTATATTACTCATAGTCCTATAAAAATTTCTATGACAAACAAGATTGTTTTTATAATATGAAGAAAAATGTTTAAATTTGATGTTTTTGAGTAGTCTTACACTTTATGAGCAGAGACATGAAACAAATATTGTCACTGTAAAGTAGATGTTAAAAATGTTGAACATATCTTAACGCAATGGGAAAATAAACCTAGAAGTTTAAGAAGTCGTAACGGTGTATGCATTTTTACCCATTTTAAGGTTGAAATTTAAAATGTATTCCCTATTTGAACCAACAAAAGATGTGAAGAAGCTGGGTAAGGTCTGATTTACATGGTTCACAATAATGAAAACAAGGTCATCTATAGGACTTTCTTCGTGCTGCTGAGTTGGGATTTTAATGGGCCTTCGCTAGGACTAGGCAACTTGGACAAGAGGGATGAGGAGGAGATGAAAACAGATGTAGCAGTGGTCAGGTATGTTGTCCCTGTTGTAAAGAATGACTTTAACTGCTAGTGTAGAGTTTACAGTGTGTAGTGGGTGTTGGGTGTGGCAAGATTAGAAATATTTGGGTGGCAACTGTGTGAGAAAATTGAGAGAAAGGAAATTACACTGGGCAGGTAGGACACAGCATCACAGGCAGTAGGAATTAGCATAAGTCAGTGAATATCACATTCTAACACTGTTTATTGAGGTTAAGGCAAGATAGAACATATGAGAGAAAGATATTGTATTTTCCTAGGGTCTTGTGGGTGTTCAGGAAAGCCAATGGACATTAAATAGTAAACTCAAATTCTAATAAGAATGGCAAATACTCCTCTACAAAAATGAGGGAACATTTGGTAGTACAGATGGTCAAAACTGTGGGAAGAAATCTGGTAAGAATCTTACTTATAGTGGCTGCATATAGGCATCCAGTGAAATGCCCAGTTATGTAGGTCTTTTGACAGCAAGGCCAATAGTAGGTGAAATGAGAAGGAAGATCATGATACGCAATCTGAATTCATCAGATATCATTCAGGAGGAGAAATGAATCAGCACCCAAAAGTGATACCCAATGGTAAACTTGTTGGCCATGGGAGCTGGAGGAGACTACGTGAGAGAAAGCCAGACATTCAATGACTTCATTGACTTCATTCTGTATTTTCGTCAAGGTCTTGACCATAAGTAAAGAATAATAAATTGGCTGAAAATTTATAGATAATTTGAATACAGTAGTGTTATCACTTTTCATGAGAAGCACTTCATTTTTATCTTTTGTTTATACATTTTGTCTTGAATTAAAAACTATGATATAGTCTTGCCCTGTTGGTGGGAATGCAAGCTGGTGCAGCCACTCAGTAAAAAAAAAAAAAAAAAAGAAAGAAAGAAAACAGTGAGGAGGCTCCTCAAGAAGTTAAATATAATGCTACCCTATGACCCAGCAATTGCACTACTGGGTATTTATCCCAAAGATACAGATGTAGTGAAACAGCAGGACACCTGCACCACAATGGTCATAGAAGCAAGGTCCACAATAGTCAAAATGGAAGGAGCCACAATGTCCTTTGACAGATGAGTGGATAAAGAAGCTGTGGTCTATGTATACAATGGAATATTACTCAGCCATCAGAAAAGACAAATACCCATAATTTGCTTTGACGTGGATGGAACTGGAGAATACTATGCTGAGAAAGACAACTGGAGAAAGACAATCATCATATGGTTTCACTCATAGGTGGAATATAAGAAAGAGTGAAAGGGACCATACAGGAAGGGGGGAAACTGAGTGGGGAAAATTAGATATGAAGACAAACCATGAGAAACTTCTGACTCTAGGAAACAAAGGGTTGCAGAAGGGGAGGTGGGTGGGGGGATGGGGGTAGCTGAGTGATGGGCATTAAGGAGGGCACATAATGAGATGAGCACTAGGTGGCAAATAGAATTTAAATAAAATTTTAAAAATTAAAAAAAAAAACTGGAATATTTATATATTTCAATGTAGAACAAATGATTAGCATTCCAAACTCACATTTCTCATGTATAACTGTCAGGTTTTAAAAGGTATCTAAACTCTTACCATAATGGGGATTGAAATTTAGAGCAAAACATACCTAAGGATCAAATGTGAGAGCATGTGATTCACATGAAAGGTCATGGATATCATTAAAATGAAGATGATTCTCTTCTAGAATGCTTTTATGGATGGGATAAACCCACTGAGAAAGAAGCAGCCTTTCCTGTCATAAGCTGATGACCATTGAAGGACCATTTCCTCTTTCTTTCTTTCAATTTTAACCACTTTTTTTAATCCATCAAACATTCATTGATCATCTTTTGTACTATGTTTCTTGATTTAAAAAATATATTTTTTGAAATAACTAAAATACGGTTTTAGCCTCAGTGGGTTTGCTTTTCAGAATGAACCTATCAGCGATACTGTATTTACATACAATAGCATCATTGCTAAATCTCAGAAGAGTCAATCACTCCAAACACTGGTGTGGAATAGGGAGATAGTTTCAATTGATACTGTATTAGTACCAATGGTGAGCAGCTAATATTGTTTATTGTTAAGAGTATGCTCTCTATACAGTGTCCACTCCATCTTCCCTATACACGGTAGGATCTGTTATCTCACCCACTTTAGAGATGAAACTGAAACTTAAAGATGTTATAGAGTCATCTCAAAGGCCAAACTAGAAGGAAAGTACAGTGAAGAAACTTAAAGTTAAATTATCTCCAAATGCTTGGTCTCATCTATCTGGATTTTTTTTTTTTAAATGCAATCTGTTAGCAAACTCAAAGAAAGGTAGCATGTAGACATTTTCAAAGTTGAACACTGCTAAATAATGATCTTGGAAAAAGTTTCTCATACACTTACTATACTTCCAATAACATCTGAGTAAGAAATATTGACAAAGTATTGTAACACAGGATAGAATGAAATACCCTTGAAATACCCTGAAAAGGCTGATAGTGGGAATGACTATGGAGATGAAAAAGGTAGGTGGAGCTGGGAGTTGCTGTTTTCACTGTGTGAACTACAACTGAGGGAATGTTCCCTCAGTTGAATTCTTAAATCTTTAAATCATAAGTATAAAAAATTTGCTAGAAAGGTAAAACACTTGGTTAGTGATGGATCCCTCAAATGTTTTCTAAATTAAGTTAAAAGCAAATAGCATTTTTTTAAGACTCATTTGGTCATTTCTAATATCTCGTGAGATACAGCAGTATCAAGAACCCCTCTACACATGTTTAAAAGAAAATTAAACCCCAAATATATTTAATTAATATCTTGAAGTTTTATTAAAGTCCTTATATGAAAGGTTCTATCAAATTATAAAGTACAACTATTAATATTCTGAAAAGTCCATATTTTAGATTTATTACCCAAAAGTTAGAGGTCATAGATTGAAGAAAGTTCAACACCTTATAACATGTGGGCTGCTGATGAGTAGGCTAGAGGGTCACACTTATGATAAATGTAATTAATTGGTAGTGGCATTTATGAAAAATTAAAAAAACAATCACGGCATGTCCTTTTCTGCAGGGGATCAAAGGAAATCAAGTGATTTGTAGGTCTCATGCCTCTTTTTGGTTTAAATCTTAGCACAAACAAGTGAATGAGCAGGGCCATCTTGTTCGTTTGGAATCATGGCATTCCTTGACAGCCCCCAACCTCCAAAGAAATTTGATCTAAAATTCCAGATGTTGATACAAAGACAAAGCTTTACATAAAGACAAAATATATACATGCATACACACACACACTCACTTAAATTTCAAAAAAAAGTTTCTTGAAAACTATCATAGTGTTCCATGTCACTTGTTAGATACTGAAAAGCATATGGATATGATTTTGAAAGAAACTGCCTTTGTTCATAACTGACCGAGGAGCCAGGATGTGCACAATAAAGTTCAGTATTCCTGACCTTACCTAAAGTAGCTGGGCCTCATCCAGCAGTTAGAAAGGCCATCACTGAACAGAAGGCTGATCCTCACTTAAGCAAAAGATAATTCTCCCGTGTGATGGGCCTCAAAACCAGGACATCAGCTCTTCCTAGCTCTATAGCAGCCTTCTTCTGGCCTTTGTACAAGAACCGCAATATCGCCACCACAGCTTTTGCATTTACCAGCCTCTGTAAATGCATGAGCCAATTCCTTACAATGAAGAGATTGCATATTATGTACAATGAATATATATTTATAAAGATATGATATATAAAGAGATTTCATATTATATAAAATAAATGCATGTATTATATATACTATACACGCACACACACACATACACACACACCTTGTTGGTCCCATTTGTCTGGAGAATTCCAACTAACACACATGATTAACTTTAAAAGAAGACCAACAGCAGTATGAAGAGAGAGACTGGAGTAAGACAAGCCATCAGAAGCAAAGAGAACAGGAGGAGGTGAGGGCACTAAGCCGTTCAGCTGATGACCTGAACATGAGAATCTGAGATGATTGCAATGGAAAGCAAGAATAAATACAAAAAGAAAAGGCATCATGACCATGGACCATCAAATCATTTTTCCTTTAATATAAAAAGAAAGTCCCTTAAATTTGTTCATGATGATGAAAAAAAAAAGACAATCAATGCTCTAATTCTAGGATTAAAAGTGGTTGTTCTTTTTCATCTCAGTGGTGTCTTACTCTTCTAGGAATTTCTGAATTCAGTAGAAAAAGAATTAAGTTAAGGTTCTTTATGATTTCTACAGTTGCCAAGTGAAGAGTGTTGATGAAATTTTTTTTCTTAAAGATTTTATTTATTTATTCATGAGAGACACACAGAGAGAGAGAGAGGCAGAGACACAGGCAGAGGGAGAAGCAGGCTCCACACAGGGGGACTCAATCCTGGGACCCCAGGATCACAACGTGAGCTAAAGGCAGACACTCAACTGCTGAGCTACCCAGGTGCCCCTATAAAGCTGGTTTTAATCAAACCTGGGCAGGCATCTTTCTCTGAAGTATGGCCAGATAGACCCAGCTAGATTTAAAAATGTTTATTATTTCTCCTTCCTTCACTATTCTAAAGTTGTTTTGGTAGCCTGGGACTAGTGACTCCGGGTTTGAGTATCACTTTTCACAAGGGAAAAAAACCCTATTATAGATACATATATTTTTTGAAGATACTGGCCCTTTAACCCAAGGTCTCTCTCTTTATTATGTGAATGATAATTATGAATAAATAGCAGGGGCTGATTTCTCAGCACACTTTCCACATATTGCCACCTAGGACGAATTTGATTTTGCATTTCTGAAAGTTCACAAGGATGTCACTTCTGTTTTCTTGAACAGGAAAGAATAGTTCTTTCACCTGCTCTTATCGCACAGTTTACATCTCTTCCTGTGGTCTACTGTGGAGCTAACGGACAGCACCCTTCCGCCTTCTCAGGAGCCTACTTGAAGGTCTACAGATAAATGGAGGAGAGGGAAGAAGACGTGGTAAATGAAACTGTAAGGAGAAAGGTGAATTTTCTACTACCTCAGTGGCCTGGAGAGTCATTAATTGTACTAGAGAAGGGACATGTAGATTTTCTAAAAACATCTTTCGGGAGATAAATGATATTTTCAAAGTCAGGCTAGAAATGGCAAAAATCTTCTTGGCCTCGAAATAACCTGGGGAAAACGATGGCAATAACTACAAACATAATGCAATTTCATTTCCCTTAGAAGAAGAATGAATATTAAAAATATTATGGCTGGATATTTTTATAATGAATCTTTTCCAGAACAGTGGATATAAAGAACTGAAAAGAGATGAAAAGATGCAATGGAGGCATTGAGTGCATACCTCTCTATTTCTAGAGAGCGCTGCACAGCAATCATTTAAGCCGATTGCTGATAGACATACTTATAAAACTGAGGGGAAGAGAAGGGGAAGTGATGAATAAAAATTATAGTCATTGGACCCACTGATTTCTTTTAATAGGTTTTGCCTGACTAAGAAGATTTGACTCGGGATGTGTTGAAGCCTGTTGGGTTATAACAACCCCGTAGGATACAGGAGGATTAGTGGACAATTAAGAGAATCTCAAAAGAATTTAAACAGAGATATCTCCCTAGTCAGATTTTCCTCAGCCCCTACCTCTACAGAGTCACCCCTTCTTCGTACAAATACAAAAAAAATCTATCTGTAAATGCTTTTTCTTTCACAAATCACACAAAACCAAAATATTTTATGCTTTTTTTTTTTCTAGATTTGACTGAGAGCTTTTCAAAGGCACAGAATCCCACCTTTCCTCAATATTTTATGAGAACTAATACTTACTGATGGGGGGAAACAAAGGCAAAAGAAAAAATTAAACTTCTTTACTGCCTACAGCCCATTGACAAGTCCTTCAAACAGGCAGAGTGACCTTCCTCTGGGAGCTCGGCTCTGACTTGATGTTGACACTTTGCTAAGGGCAAAAAAGCAATCTGAGCTCAACCCTCCCAGGATCCTAGAAATCTATTCTAACATATAAAAATTCCTTTGAAAACTTCATTTATCTCTATCCCCCAAGATATATGCCAGCAATCGTCTTCCAAGCATATGGACACACTGATACACATCCAAAAGGCTTCATGACTGAGTCTGTGCTAAACAGTAATAAATGACATTTTTCCTAACAACAGTCAACTCCCTCAAGGTCCTGGAGACCTTGCTTCCAAAATTCCTTAGAGACTTTGCTATCCCTGACCCCCCTCTCAACTTGAAAGTATGTAATCAGGCACCGGTTACAACCCCAGTGTAGCTCTTTCTCCCTATGGATCCTGCCCTGTGCTTTAATAAAACCACCTTCTTGCCCTGAAGACATCTCAAGAATTCTTTCTTGGTCATTGGCTCTGAATCCAAGCATTTTCTGCATCATATATCAGGTACAAAATAAAGTTTTTTGGAGATAAATAAATTATGATAGGGGTTTTATCTATTCAGAATGAGGAAGTATTAGGTACAAAGGGTGAGAATCAGATGGCGTGTTATTTGTTGTTTAATTATTTCCCAAGGATGCTTATGCATTTTAATGGGATTCTATGACATCTTGAGGAAGTAAGATTCTACAGCTCTTCAAAATTTTATTTCCCATAAAAATATTTTATCTTTTTTTAACCTAAACCATTCTTTCTGCAACTTATGCCTATTCTTTCTGTTTTAGTCTTCTAGAGCATAAAATATTTAACAGCAAGAATGAACAGGAGGAGGAAGAGGGGAAGGTGAAAAAGTTAGAGGAGAGAGGTGAGTGAGGTAGTGGGATGGTTGATTTTATGTGTCAACTTGACTTGGCTAAAGGATTCCCTGATAGCTAGACAAACATCATTTCTGGGTGTGTGTGTGTGGGGAGTTGGGGTAGGAGGGGCTGTGTTCCCAGAAGAAATTAGCATTGAGTTGGTAGATTCAGTAAAGATTTGGCCTCCAACAATGTGAGTGAGCATCATCTAATCTGTTTAGAGTTTAAAGGGAGCAAAAAGGTAAAGGAAGAGCAAATTTCCTCTCTTTGCTTCACCTGCAATTTCCGCCTTCTTCTGCCCTCAGACATCTGGGCTCCTGGTTCTTGAACCTTCACCCTTGGATTTGAACTTGCACCATCAGCTCCCCTGGTTCTCAGGTCTGCTTACTTGGCCTGGACTGAATTACACTACCAGGTTTCCTTATTCTCCAGCTTGCAGATAGCAGATTGTGAGACTTCTCAGCCTCCCTAATCATGTGAGTCAATTCTATCTATTATCTATCTATCTATCTATCTATCTATCTATCTATCATCTATCTATCATCTCTATCATCATTTCTTTTTTCTTGAGAACCCTGAGGGAGACAGAAGGAGAAAAAGGAACAGGGGAAGAAAAAGAAAGAAACAGGAAACCTGGTTACTTGATTTATAGAGAAGATGATTTCCTTGATGTTTTCCAGGGAATGGCCCTAGAAGTACAAATAAGAATCATTTCACATTGATAGAGTTTGGATATTGCATGTTCAACATCTCACTTTGCAGTTCTATTCTCTAACAGCTGTTTCTTTTGCAATTGGATGTTGAAGTGAAACAGGTGGGTTTGTAGCCACTGACTTTTCTCTCAGTCCATAATGCTTAAATGTTGGTACAGGTGATTCAACATAAGAAAACCATTGGGGTTTGGAGAAAAGAAATTGAATTTTGTAGACAGAAAAAACCAAAATCCAATTCCAATTATTCCATTCACTATTTGTATCATTTCTGTCAAGTAACGTAGTATCTCTGATTCTCACCTTCTTTGTTGATACAATGGAAAATTTAGCCCGTAAGATTGTTTAAAAATTAAATATTTATGCTTGAAATCTAGTCTGAAGAAAGGGAATATGAGCCCAAACAGGCATAATTGTGCAAAAATATGTTGAAAGTATAATTTATAGATATATATTTTTACTTCAGGAAAATGAAATTGAAAAAAAGGTAGACATTTTAATGAAGGGGTCATAGTATAAATTGTACTAGTTAGATGCCTTAAAACTATAAATCGATAACGTAGTTTAAATCAAATATAGTGAAAGTGTATTCAGAAAAGGAAATGCACAGTAACAGAAAATGTTTCAGGTACTATAAATGAGATGTAGAAGCATTCCCCAGTTTCCTTTATAATTTATCCTTCAATGGATATCTACTGAGTGCCTTCTGTACACCTCATGGATCTTGTTACGGATGCTTGGGAATCATCGATGAACAAAGAAGACACTAATTCTGACCTCATGGAATTTCAGTTCAGTTAATTAAATTAATACAATTTATCAGTTCAGTTAATTAAATTAATACAATATATGACCAATTTGACTTTTGACATCATGTTTAATTTTCAGGAAAGCAGGTTGGATAGTCATTCACTCCTTATAAACATAAAGAGATAAACATTCCAGAATTAATGACCAAATTATTTTTTTCTTTCTGTGTACTTGGCAAGATCAACACCTTCAGCAGTAAGCTAGTCAAAAATCATCTCTGTGAATTAGCTGTAAGCCAGCTATAATTTGGAGTAGATGAAACAAAGGCAAATATACTACTGCTCCCACCCTTGAGATGCTCGCCGTCGGGTCAAAAGGTCATACGTAGGAAGAATTACAGTGCCACTTCAACTGCTTCTAGCTGGTCTCTAACTCCAGCCTTATCTTCAGCTTCCAAGCCAACACTGACAAGCCTGTCCTGTGATCTCTAAGACACAATTCTTGAATGTCTTATATGCCATAATAGGTCTTCACAATAAACATGAATAAAGCACAGAGGGGGATCCCGGGTTAATTCGCAGACTCTTGATGTTGCCTCAGGTCAAGATCTCAGGGTCATGAGGTGGAGCCCTGCATCTGGCTCTGTGCTGGGATTAGAGTCTGTCAGATTCTCTTTTCCCCTTCTTCTGCCCCTCCCTGCAAGGCTTGCACACTCTCCCTCTAAATAATAATAATAATAATAATAATAATAATAATAATATAGTAAAAAATAAGGCACTGAGAACCCAGTGTTTCCATAGTTTTTTTGTTTGTTTCCATAGTTTTAAATGATCTCTTTCTATGATTTAGTATATGATCCCTTTATTATATTTCTACTTCATTGTATTTCTGTTCTACTGTAACAAATTTCTACAAACATAGTGACATAAAATGACACAAACTTATTATCTTCAAGTTCTAGCAATGAGAAGTCCAAAACTAGTCACACCGAGCTCAAGTGCTGGCCAGGCTAGTTCCTTCTGGAGGCTCTGAATGGAGAAACCATTTCAGAGACTTCTTCAAAGCGTGAGGGCTACCTGTATTTTTTGGCTCTAGTGTCTTCTTTGTATCACTCCCACTTTCTTGTTACATCTCCTAACAGTGACTCTGGTTCATCTGTCTCCCTCTTATAAGGACCCTGTGATTCCATTGGTTACACCTAAGTAATCCACAGCAATATCCCCACTTCAAAATCCTTAATCAAATTTGAAAAGTCCCTCTACTATGTAAGATAACATATTTACAAGTTCTGGGTTTAGAATTTGGGCAGTTGGGGGGCGGGCATTATTCAGCCTAACATAGCTATGGTGCAAGAGTATTAATATAAAATAAAATGTACTTTTAATCATAATTTAAAAAATATATAAAATTTCTGTAATATATAACAGAAATAAAAGGAAACTGATTTATAATAAAATAATACACATTTGAGTATATAGACGCCTGGGCACAACTGCACAAGAAATATAATTATGCAGTCAGACATCTTCATTGACATGTGTAAGTACCATGAACATAACAGAAATAATGCTGTGACATATTGATATATTGATATTGTCACATTGATACAGGTGTATTATGCTGGCAATTCAAAATAAGATTTTTCAAAATGAAGAATAACACTTTATAAAGTTCCAAATAAACATGGTATATTTACAAGGCAGTCTTATTCCTAGAAAAATTTACATACATTAAAATATGCAAAAGTGTTTTGTGTTTACATATAAAACAGTTTTGGATCAGGTTAAGGTAATTAAAAATGTTTTTCACCTACATGTATATCTATACACCATAAACATTCAACCCCTGCTGCTAGTAATATAAAATGGTGCAACCACTTTAGAAAACATTTTGGCAATTTCTTAAAAAAAAAAAAATAAATCCACACCTTGCAAATGATTGTGCCTTGCATGCCTAATTTACCCAAGAGAAATGGAATGCATGAATCCTGAAAGCAGCTCAACTTATAATAGATAAAAACCAGAGTTGACACAAATGTACATTAGCAGTCGAATAGATACACAAATTTATGGTATGTTCATGCAGCAGAATATTCCACAATACAAAAATAGCAATATTGATGTATCTACGAAAATGAATGAGTCTCAAAAGAATAACGCTGAGTAAGAAAAGACAAACGGGGTGGGAGGGAGAGAAAATGCATTGATCTATGATTCCATTTATACATAGTTCTAGTAAATTATAAACTAATCCATAGTGACATGAAAGAGATGAGCTCTGTGGGAGAGCACAAAAGGATGGGACGGAGGGTCTACAAAGAGCATGAAAAAGACTGGAAATGACTAGTATATTTTTATCCTCTTATAATGATAATTTCATGGGTGTATATGCTAAAAGTTTATGGTTGTACGATAGATAGATGATAGATATGCAGCTTATAATTCATTAATTTTACAGTATTAAGCTGAAACAATGAACTTTAAATCATTTATGGCTAGAATAGTTGGTATAATCTGTACAAATATTTTTTATTAAATTTTAAGAAGATCTCTGCATGTTCCCTTCTTCCATTTCTAAGCCCCTCTCCAGAGTTGAATGGAGGATTTACATCATGATCTGACCCACTTCTCTCCTGTTACTTTAATAGCACATCCAAGGTGATGAGTCAGTCCTTCTACGCCTATAAATTTCAGATCATCTTCTGTGGGATTCTTTGATCCTACATGTACATTTGGGCAGGAACTCTCCAAATCCCTCTTCGGAAAAATCTCCTGAATATGTCAACTGGGGCATCTCAATTACCACCCAGATTCCACATCCTGAGGTCGTCATGTTTTCAGCATGAGTCAGATTCACTCCAGATTCTTTCTTCAGGAGCCCAGAGGAGGAAGGTTGTCTGATAAATACAGGGCGCCTCGTTGAATTTAAATTTCAGATAAAGAACAAATAATAGTTTAAGTATGATCCCAAATTACTTATTGTTTATCTGAAATTCAAACTTAACTGAGTACTCTGTACTTTTGTTAAATCTAACAACTCTTCCTGAAGTTACTAAGTTTCTTTCGGCAGAAAATAACAGAGAAACACTAGGCATATGATTAAGGTGTGGGATAGTTAGCCATTAAAATACATTATTTTGGGGATCCCTGGGTGGCTCAGTGGTTTAGTGCCTGCCTTCGCCCAGGGCGTGATCCTGGCATCCTGGGATTGAGTCCCACATCAGGGTCCCTGCATGGAGCCTGCCGCTCCCCCTGCCTGTGTCTCTGCTTCTCTCTCTCTCTCTCTCTCTCTCAATCTGTATCTCATGAATAAATAAATAATAAAATCTTTTAAAATATATAAATAAAAATAAAATACATTATCTTAATGTATCTATTACTATAGGTTCTTGATGAGGCAAGTTGTAAAAATAAAATTGAATTTGTATGATAGATTTGTTTCCAGGAAAAAATATACATGTGACTTTGTATAAATTTTAGGGCACGCTGGCCTTAAATGTTTACTATAAAATGTTTACCTATATGCTTTCGATTATTTAGTAGATCACTTACTTCCCTCAATTTGAATGAGCAGAAAATGAAACTAAGTATGTCTAAGAAAATGAATCAGGGCACGTTCAAGGTCAAGGTAATGCAGTTGAAAATGTAAGTCGGGCACATCATCTCAATGTAAAAAAAACCCTACTTTCTCACTGTAGGGTAGGGTTAGCCAAGTAGTTCGTTTTCAACTTAACTTGAATGTGTAAGAAAGTAAGGACATGGCTGTAATTTTATTTCATTTTTTTTTTAATTGTGGCTGTAATTTTAGACTGTGGTTACAATCTGGAGAGTTTTGAATCCTGAAAGAGATCATCTCACTGCTCCTCTGATGGAGAGGGAAGCCAGTCTTCTGAATGAGAACATGAGCCAGGTCTCCCTACCTCACATATTCATACACCTCCCTGTCGACCCCAGAGAAGAAATAAACTACAGGTGAATGCACATTCTCAGCCTCAGCCGCAAACACTCCCAGTTGATCTTATGGTGGGGTTTGGTTCCTGAGACTGCATCTTCCCGTTTCTACTTTTACTTTTATTATTATTTTTATTTACTGTTCTTAACAATCCTATAGGAACAGCGCTAAGAAAACTGAAGAACAAGCGAGAGAGAATAAGAGTTTTGTTATATCCCTCAATCAGTTTAGCACATTAAATCAC
Source organism: Vulpes lagopus (assembly GCF_018345385.1). Taxonomy (NCBI): domain Eukaryota; kingdom Metazoa; phylum Chordata; class Mammalia; order Carnivora; family Canidae; genus Vulpes; species Vulpes lagopus. The sequence continues at coordinate 2,970,839 of NC_054838.1, read as the reverse complement.
TGTCTTAATTACCCAACTCTGAAGACTTCCCAGAGAAATGTTCTTATTTAAAAGTTACTTTTTACATGTAGTGAAACTTCATTCTGTTTGGTTCTCCTATGCTCATCCATGCATACGACTCAGGGTTTTTCTAACATTATAGGTAAGATGACTGCACAGAGATTAAGACCCAAATTTATAAATGTTTTTGCTTCTACTGAAAGATTAAAAATATGTATACAACACAAATCCAAGTAAACTTCGATTGCAAATATATAAAGAAGATGTTCCAGAGCATATTCACTGACATTGATTGAAATTTTATCTGAAACAATAAATTTTTCTGATATCACTTCTGAGAAATGTGTAATCCCATAAAAAAGCCATCTGAATACTTCCTTCATTTTGTCTGTGATGTGCCAAGAGAAATATTAATTTTTATTTCAACCTATAGTATACTTATAGTAAATCATTCCAGCCTAGAAGTCAGGAAATTCCCCCACATTTAGGTTCATAAAAAACAGTTAATGTAATGATAGATTTAACCAAATACGCTGGGGTTTTTTTGTATTTTTTTAATTAATTTTTATTGGTGTTCAATTTACCAACATACAGAAAAACACCCAGTGCTCATCCCGTCAAGTGTCCGCCTCAGTGCCCGTCACCCATTCCCCTCCAACACCCGCCCCCCTCCCCTTCCACCACCCCTAATTCTTTTCCTAATTCTCCTAATCTCGAGTTAGGAGTCTTTATGTTCTGTCTCCCTTCCTGATATTTCCCAACATTTCTTTTCCCTTCCTTTATATTCCCTTTCACTATTATTTATATTCCCCAAATGAATGAGAACATACACTGTTTGTCCTTCTCCGATTGACTTATTTCACTCAGCATAATACCCTCCAGTTCCATCCACGTTGAAGCAAATGGTGGGTATTTGTCGTTTCTAATTGCTGAGGAATATTCCATTGTATACATAAACCACATCTTCTTTATCCATTCATCTTTCGATGGACACCGAGGCTCCTTCCACAGTTTGGCTATTGTGGCCATTGCTGATAGAAACATCGGGGTGCAGGTGTCCCGACGTTTCATTGCATCTGAATCTTCGGGGTAAATCCCCAACAGTGCAATTGCTGGGTCGTAGGGCAGGTCTATTTTTAACTCTTTGAGGAACCTCCACACAGTTTCCCAGAGTGGCTGCACCAGGTCACATTCCCACCAACAGTGTAAGAGGGTTCCCCTTTCTCCGCATCCTCTTCAACATTTGCTGTTTCCTGCCTTGTTAATTTTCCCCATTCTCACTGGTGTGAGGTGGGATCTCATTGTGATTTTGATTTGTATTTCCCTGATGGCCAGTGATGCAGAGCATTTTCTCATGTGCGTGTTGGCCATGTCCATGTCTTCCTCTGTGAGATTTCTCTTCATGTCTTTTGCCCATTTCATGATTGGATTGTTTGTTTCTTTGGTGTTGAGTTTAATAAGTTCTTTATAGATTTTGGAAACTAGCCCTTTATCTGATATGTCATTTGCAAATATCTTCTCCCATCTGTAGGTTGTCTTTTAGTTTTGTTGACTGTATCCTTTGCTGTGCAAAAGCTTCTTATCTTGATGAAGTCCCAATAGTTCATTTTTGCTTTTGTTTCTTTTGCCTTTGTGAATGTATCTTGCAAGAAGTTACTGTGGCCGAGTTCAATGAGGGTGTTGCCTGTGTTCTCTTCTATGATTTTGATGGACTCTTGTCTCATATTTAGATCTCTCATCCATTTTGAGTTTATCTTTGTGTATGGTGAAAGAGAGTGGTCCAGTTTCATTCTTCTGCATGTGGATGTCCAATTTTCCCAGCACCATTTATTGAAGAGACTGTCTTTCTTCCAATGGATAGTCTTTCCTCCTTTATCAAATATTAGATGACCATACATTTTAGGGTCCACTTCTGGGTTCTCTATTCTGTTCCATTGATCTATGTGTCTGTTTCTGTGCCAGTACCACACTGTCTTGATGACCACAGCTTTGTAGTACAACCTGAAATCTGGCATTGTGATGCCCCCAGCTATGGTTTTCTTTTTTAAAATTCCCCTGGCTATTCGGGGTCTTTTCTGATTCCACACAAATCTTAAAATAATTTGTTCTAACTCTCTGAAGAAAGTCCATGGTATTTTGATAGGGATTGCATTAAACGTGTAAATTGCCCTGGGTAACATTGACATTTTTACAATATTAATTCTGCCAATCCATGAGCATGGAATATTTTTCCATCTCTTTGTGTCTTCCTCAATTTCTTTCAGAAGTGTCCTATAGTTTTTAGGGTATAGATCTTTTACCTCTTTGGTTAGGTTTATTCCTAGGTATCTTATGCTTTTGGGTGCAATTGTAAATGGGATTGACTCCTTAATTTCTCTTTCTTCAGTCTCATTGTTAGTGTATAGAAATGCCATTGATTTCTGGGCATTGATTTTGTATCCTGCCACGCTACCAAATTGCTGTATGAGTTCTAGCAATCTTGGGGTGGAGGCTTTTGGGTTTTCTATGTAGAGGCATTCAAATTGGCAAAGAAGAAGTCAAACTCTCCCTCTTCGCCGATGTTTTTTTTTTGTATTTTTAAAAATATTTTATTTATTAATTCATGAGAGAGGCAGAGACACAGGCAGAGGGAGAAGTAGGCTCTCGGGAAGGAGCCCGATGCAGGACTCGATCCCAGGACCCCAGGATCACACCCTGGGCTGAAGGCAGGTGCTAAACCACTGAGCCACCCAGGGATCCCATAACCAAACACACTTTGAATTGGAGATAAATGTAACACACATCCATAGAATTATATAACTGCTTCACTCAAAATTATCAGACTAAATTAAATCAAAACTTTGTTCTTGCTTTGCAGTCAAGCCACCTACTCAGAACTGGGTAGGTGGCTTTTCATTTTACCAAAGACCAATTCCATGGCATTAATCCCTTATTTTTCATGAACTGAAAAGTATGCTGTACTTCTTTTTGAATTTCATTAGGTCAAACATTATAACTGCACTGTTTTCAAAGAAGAGGCATATTTTAAAATAAGAAAAAAATGGAGAAACATTAAAAGGAGAGATACTTCCTTTTTCCATCTTTCTGCCATTTTCAAAAGTAAAATATAACAACACTCAAAGTTTGGAATACACTTTTTACATTAGACTCTTTCCCTACTGAGTGTACAGTGTTTTTCTTGTTTGTTTGTTTGTTTGTTTTGTCTTGTTTTTGTTTGTTTGTTTTGAGATTACGACTTGAGATCATGACCTGAGCCAAAATCAAGAGTTGAACGCTTAACTGAGTCACCCAGGCACCCCTAAAGTGTTGTTTTTATGATAACCCCTGTGATGTAGACAAAACAGATTTTCTTATGAAAATAAAAAAAAATCTGCAAATTCTGAATTATTTAGCAATTTGGAAGTGTTCCCCATTTTAGTACTTCAGAGACAAATATCTTAAGTCTTGGGTGTGTACATTGATCAAATTCAATCCAGATATACCCTTTCATATGCTCATGAAAATGGAATTTTCAACTCATTTGAGACTCGCCTTGTTCAACATTATTTAAGTATTCCAAAATAATTTCAAAACTGAAGGGCAGTTATTATTCCATGTCAGAAGATTTAACCTGGATTGAACAACATAAAATAAAATTTAAAAAAGACAAAGAAAAAAACAAACAAAAATGCCGAATGGAACTATCAAATTCAAGTTTCTTTAAGAAAAATTTTGGGACCCTTGGGTGACTCAGCAGTTGAGCGTCTGCCTTCTGCTCAGGGTGTGATCCTAGGGTCTGGGATCAAGTCCTGTATCAGCCTCCCTGCGAGGAGTCTGCTTCTCCTTTTGCCTGTGTATCTGCCTCCCTCCCCATGTCTCTCATTAATAAATAAATCAAATATTTTTTAAAGAGGAAAAGAAAAAATTTGATTTCTTTTATTGTATTTTCAACCATTTATTTATCACTAAATTATTAATGAATAATCTGTAGTAGACCCTGTTCTAAGCACTACAAATATAAATAAACTTAAGACTTGGTTCCAGAATTGATGGAATCAGAGTTTATTTGAAGAGACAAGAAATGAATGTGATGTGGGTCATAATAATGGCTCCGATCAAGAAATATGAGAACACAGAAATAATGAACTCTGCCTCAGGTTATTAAGAACATGAACATTTGAGTTGAGAGTTCAAGGTTGATGATACTTTTAAAAAAAAAGATTTAAGACAGTGTGTGAATAGGAGAAGGGACAGAGGGAGAGAATCCTCAGGCAGACTCGTCAGAGTGAGGAGCCCCACACGGGGCTTGGTCCCCATGACCCATGAGATCATGACCTGAGCCAAAACCAAGAGTCAGATGTTTAACTGGCTGAACCCCCCAGGGACCCCCAAGTTGATGATACTTTTTATAGACAGGACATTAAAAGGGAAATAAATAATATATTAATGAACAGATTTGTCAGATGGTAGCATATTCTGGAAATGGCACACATTTACTGAGACTCTAGTCTAGGAGTCCATCAAAGTGAAGGGAAGAGACAGAAAAGGCAAACTGGAAAAAAAAAAAAGGCCATTTAAAGATATATATTTTATACTATATTAAGGTCCCTGAGATTTTTCCCAGTGGTACTAACAAATCCCCCCAAATTAAGGGGAGTATAATGATTAGTTCTGAATTTCAAAAAATCACCTTGGCAAAAGATATCCAAGGTCTACTTCCCAAAGCCTCTCACATTGCAGTGGTCCTTCTCTCGAAGCTGCACGTTTGAAAATATGTTAGAAACCACTTTAATAAATCATTCTTTACTCTATCATTTTTAAGACAAATTTAATATTCTTTAGCTATCTTATGCTAAAGTTCCATAGCATAAATGAAAGATATAAAGTAAAAACATGTCCATGAAGTTCTTCACACTCTTGTTTTTGTCTACTTCCCTTTTGTTTTGTAAATTTATTTTGTGTATTTTCTATAGTAAGTCTTTAATAATCAATAGAACTATTTAATGAGTACAGTTTAAATTTAATTGTTCTTGATTAAACAATTAAATATAAATGCCCAATGTGCCACATCCTTCTAATCTGCCTTTTTGTTTTTCCTGATAAGTGGGCTCGTGAAAACCAAAAAAGATCAATAAAGAGGAAGCTATTTAGAAAAATAATGTTTCCTTTTTCCCTAAAATTCAAGTGCCTATGGGTGATTTACTGAAAGCCAACTCTTTGCTTTGTGCCTAGTTCTTATTGTGTTTCCTGAACTCAACACTCTATAAATAACAGAAGCTGATCCTATTTTACCTCTCTTGCCATCTCAAGTTCAGCCCATACAGTTGACTTTGCCTCTTCTCCTTTCCAGCAATTGACAGAGTAATTTTATCACAAGTTCTTTCGGGTGGCAGCTACGGATAGTTTAGAAATGATAAAATTCACACCATGGTACTAGTGTGGGTAAGACTGGTCTAGCAATACTGGTCACTTGAGTTATTTTCTTCTGTAGATGTCAGATCCCAGGTGTAAAATGTCCCTTAAGATACAGAGCTAGGAGTGCTTGGTTGGGTCCAGAAAAAATGTCTTAGCAACTGGGATCAAACCCATGACAAGATTATATGCCACTGCTTGTTTTGTTTTGTTTTTGTTTTTTTAAGATTTTATTGATTTATTCATGGGAGACACACAGAGAGAAAGAGAGAGGCAGAGACACAGGCAGAGGGAGAAGCAGGCTCCATGCAGGGAGCCCGACGTGGGACTCGATTCTGGGTCTCCCGGATCACACTCTAGGCCAAAGGCAGGTGCTAAACCGCTGGGCCACCTGGGTGGCCCGCCACTGCTTGTTTTAAATAAGGTTTTAAAATTTTAACTTTTAATGTTAACAATCTAGACAAAAAAAGAAAGTGGACCATATAGTTTGGAAGAAATGAAATGGGTAAACTCCAGATCTTGGCTATAATCATGGTTAAACAACATGGTTCTCTTTAGGATACAAGTAGTAATCTGGGGTCCTTATCAAAGCTGTGAGTTCTCAGTCCCCACCATGAGAGAGTCTGATCCAGTAGAAGGGGCTCTGGTCCATGAATCTGAATTTTTAATAAAAATCTAAGTTTATTTTTACATCATGCTCCAAGAAATTTTGCCAGACCAGCTGGGGTAAGAGGTAGATGAAAAGACCCAGTCCTTTGGCCATAAATCAGAAGCTTCGATCTAAATTGGCTGGGGCCAGGAAACAGGTATTTCCTGGAGACTGTCTTCCAAATTATTTCTATATGGCAATCAGCCTTTTTAGTGCAATTGAATAGTTTTTTCCATCAATTATTTACTGAGTATCTGTCATTTGCCAACATTTGACTAGTCATAATCAATGTGCAAAAAAGAAACCACTGGCACTGTCCCTGGTTTTAGGATTTTACAAAGTCTCAATGGGACTGAATGGCATTTTACATGGATTGTCAGAAAACAAGGAGTTACTCCACTCCATTTTCTCCCATATGCAGGTAATGAGGCTCAGAAAAGGCAGAGGGCAGGTCATCTGGATCAAGATAGCTGGACTGAGACTTTTGGAAGGACAGAGTTTATACTTGATAGAACTAGTTCAAATCGATTCCATTTTCCAAGGCTAATCAAAGCCCATTTTATAGCATCTCCATATGTATTAATATACAGAAAGCTTGAGGTCATATAAAGGCATTGCATCGACATGATGCTTCGGATGCTTTCTTAGTTGCTTTTTAGAAGCAATTTCATTCATTGAATCCAAAGAGTTATTGAATACTTAACTATGCGTCATGTATTCATAGGAGTAAAATCATTAAGCTAAACACTCAAAAACTCTTGCTCCAGTGAAAGTTAAAAGTCTAAAAGAGAAAAACAGAAAACTGACAGAAATCAGTAAAATACGGAAAGGCAGCAGTCAGGTCTAAATCCAATGTGTTTTGCTTGAATAACTGAAGCACGAAGTCTTCAAGAAACGTTGCAAAAAACCAAAAGCATTTTTCTTATAAATATTTTGCATCATTATTCATTTAAAGCCTTTTTCAAATGTGGACTTTAGAAACTGAAGTTTTTGATGATTCAAACAACAACAGTGCCAAAATTCCATTTTGTTGTGTTGTGAAAAGGAGAGTGGCGGGAACGGAAAGATCTACTTATCTCATTGGTTCTCAAACTTAAATGCATGTGTGTAGAGAACAAGATGGGGTCCCTCATGTCAAGCAGTCACTCATGTCAAGCAGCGATGCAAGCAGCCAAGGACATTGCAGCTTAGACCACATGTCACGAAAACCAGCACAGACTGACAATACTAAGGACCCAGCCTGTAAGGCCACAGGAACCTGAAAGAACCAAGAGCCGACAATCATGGTAACCAGAGAAGACCTGCAAAAACCTGACTGATTAAGCTCCTGTAAAAAGGGAGGACTTTTGCAGCACATTGTTGGACTCCCACAGCCTGACCCTTCCACATCTGGCCGTATTAAAAAGAACAGCTGCCAAAGGCTCTGCCCAACGGATCTGTAAACGTAACAGAGATCTTCCGCTGCTTGAACATCACAGGCAGGAGGTGCCAAGAGCTCACACAGGCCAGATGGAGGCCTCGTCTCAACTACGCACTCAGCCTGTCTCTGGTTTGTGAACTTCTTACCCCTTATTGTGTCTTGTGTGACTTTCTACTGTGCTTTGTTTTGTGTGACTTTTATGAAGCCAAGATAAATGCATAGCGAAATGTCGTTGAGTTACGAATCATGAACCTGCTACACAATTATGTCAAACTTGCCTTATGATTGAATAAAACTGACATCGTGAAAAGATGCAACTCGTGTACATGCCTTTCCAGCATGCTCACAACAGTGTGAAAAGCATCCTGGGGGGGGGGGGGTTGCTCCTTTAAATAACTGAGGTCTGGAACCTAATTGCAAGGATTCTGAGGATTAGGTGTGGGCGTGGGAAAACACTTATCCCCAATGGTAGGTGATTCTATGTGCAGCGGAGTTGAGAGTCACTGGCACAAGGAAACAAATAAAGAAAATCCATATGTATAGAAACTGTTTAACCACCTAAGGACATGTATTTTCCAATCTACAGCATGTCAGATGCATTTGAAAATAATAAAATACATTTCTTTGATCTGGTCTGTAATTCATTTTTTTCTGAAAATAATAAAATACATTTCTTTGATCTGGTCTGTAATTCATTTTTTTCTGACGTTCAGATGGTGCTGCCTAAGTGAGACTGTAGATTCCCTACAAATGAAAAGTCACCTTCTAACTTTCCCCAGCTCACTACGGGGACTACAGACCCGGACACTATAATCTTCCATAGTCTTCCTAATCTTTCAGTGAATATGAAATCCTTCTTGGTTCCACTCTGATACATCTGTAGAATAAGCTGTCAAAGCAATGCATAATAGTACTTGATTTTACTTTCCTAAGCAAGAATATAATGTGCCCTTCAGTTTGCCATTCCAACTGGAACATTAGAGACGACTTTACTGGGTTTACGTAACCTCTGAAGTGGATTAATGTGATAGACACATAGGGACACGATGATCGTGAAATAAAGACATCGGTGGACTTACCGTAGAGTCTCCTTCAGGGCTTTCATTCTAAACAAATGAACAAACATCGAAGAGACAAGTTCTGTATGGGTGGCTTTGGCCATTCTTTGCCCACTTCCACCTCCCTTTCCTCCTACTTCACCCCCCCATTTTCACCCTGGAGTACCATATCCTGAAGTTCAGTAGTAGCTGTTTTATACATTAAAGTGAGCTACATTTTATTCCACATTCAGCCTGTTTCCAGGAGTGTGGTAGTTTTTGTCAGGCATTTGGGACCCTCAATAATCAGAAATATTTCACGTGTTTCTCGTGCATCAACATGATTCCAACTGCAAGCTGGATATTAAAGGGGACATAGTCTAGTCTCACTCTCAGGTGGCAAAGATCTGCCTTAGGGTTCGGCTGTCTTTCATCTTTCTGTAAGATTCAGCCTCCCTTGCTCAGACTCTCTCCTCAAACTATTCAAATCAATCCGTATTCCACTCAACTTCCTTGTAATGTTTTGGTCTTGATCAAATACTAGTTTTTTAATCCACTCTTACATCCTCTCCTTGAACTGGTACTTTTAGATCTCTGATATTAAAAGTGATTAATAAGGAGGTGGTTTAATATGCACCATATCTGTAAGTTTTTTTTAAAAAAAACTTTTTTCCCTTGTTGTTTCTAGTTTTGCCTTCCATTGTTTTTCTGTTGTTTTTTGTGTGTGTCATTCTATTTTCAATCATTTCTTTACACAGAAGTAACACTTTTTTTCCCCCACTAGGTACCCTAGAGTTTGTAATATAAATTTACAGCTAACCAAAATGCACTTTAAAATAACACTATATTGCTTCAAAGGTAGTGTGATTGCCTTATAATAACAAAATAATTCTAATTCTCATTCCCTGTATCATTGCTATCATTCATTTCACTTATAAATAATCATATACACACACTTAATTGAATACACTGTTGGTACATTATTTTGGACAATTATATCAATTAAGCATAAGAAAAATAAAATATTTTATTTTACTTTCATTTAGTCCTTCTTTGATGCTTCCCTTTATGCAGATCAGTTCTTAAGCTATATAATGTTTTCCTTCTCTCTAAATAACTTCTTTTAACAATTTCTTCAAGTCAGGTCTGCTGAAAACAAATTCCTTTAAATTTTGCTTTTCTGAGAATGTCTTTATTTCTCCTTAACTTTTGAAGGATAATTTTATAGTTCAGGATTCTAGGTTGGTAGGATTTTCTCCCAACACTTTAAATATTTCATGCCACTATCTTCTCTCTTGAATGTCTCCTGACAAGTCAAATGCATTTCTTATCTCTGTAGGTAAGGTGTTTTCCCCCTACTACCATCTTCTTTTAGGATTTTTTTTATCTTTGACTTTCCAAAGTTTGAAAATGATATGCCTAGGTATCCTTGTTAGCATGTATCATGTTTGGTGTTCTTTGAGATTCTTGTGGTTTGATATCTGACATTAATTTGGAAGAAATTCTTAGTCACTTTTGTTTCAGATATTTACTCTGATCTTTCTCTTTCCTCTTCTGGAATTCCCATTATACTCATGTTATACTTTTTGTAGTTGTCCCACAATGCTTCAATGTTCTATTCTGGTTTTCTTGTTTGTTTTTGTATATTTTGTTCTCCTTGATTTCTAGTTTTCAAAGATTCTATTAATGTATCCACTCAGAGGTCCCTGGGTGGCTCAGTTGGTCAAGTGTTGGGCTCTTGATCTTAGCTCAGTTTTTGATCTCAGGGTTATGAGTTCAAGCCTGTATTGGGCTCCATGCTGTGTGTGGAGCCTACTAAAAAATCTATCTATCTATCTATCTATCTACCCATCATCTATCTACCTATCACCTATCTCTTCTGGTTCTAAGATTGTTTACTCAGTCATCACCAGTCTATTAAGCCCAGCAAAGGCGTTCTTCACTTTAAAAAAAAAAAAAAGTTTTATTTGAAAAGAGTGAGCATGCATGCATGTACAAAGAGAGAGGGAGTTAATCTCAAGTGGACTCTCTGCTGAGCATAGAGCCCACACACAGACCTCACAACCCTGAGATCCTGACCTGAGCAGAAATCAAGAGTTGACCCTTCACCAAGTGAGCCACCCAGGTGCCCCAGGCATTCTTCACTTCTGTTAGAATGTTCTTTATGTCTAACATTTCTTTCTCGGGACTTTAATCACTCTTTGGATTGCCCATCTGTACTTGTATACTTCTTACTTTATCATTAAAGCATTAGAGTATATTAATCACAGTTGTTTTATATTCCCAGTATGATAATTCCAACATCCTTGCTATATCTGGTTCTGATGCTTACTTTATTTCTTCAAATTGTGCTTTATTATGCTTTATTATGCTGTAAAAAGGCCTTCAATAATGTGGTGGTAAGGTCTGGGGAGAAGGGAAGTGTTCTACAATCCTGTAATTAGATCTTAGTCTTTTAGTGAGCCTATGCCTCTGGATTCTGACTTTGCAAGTGTTTCTCAGTCCTCCACCACCTGCCCCCTTAGGTATGACAAGATGTCCAGAGTTGTTGTTTTTTTTTTTTTCTTTCTCTGAGGTTGGTTACACTCTCATAATGCCCCAGGAGGTTAGTCTCTATTTGACTAGTTTCTCCTGAGTACAGGCCTTGTTAAGAAGAACAGAGTGCTCTGGCTTATTTCAAATGGTTCATTTCCCCCCTCTTCTTGCCGAGAGCATGAAGAGATTTCTCTCTGATATTTACTGCAAGAAACTAGTAAAGTTCCTGAAGGTAAAACTCACAAAAAAGAGTGGTGTGTGTCTGTGATTAGAAGCTCCCCTGGAGTTTTTAACTCTCAGACTCATCCACACTGAGCCTCCAGCAATTTATCAATTAAATTTAGGTTTTTCCACCCTAGCACTAGTTCCCACAGTTGTTTTCACTTGTGAGTCTTTGCTCTAGTATGCTGTGATTCTTTGTATTCATCTATCTGTCTCTCCACTCTTGGGAGCAATGGTTTGCCCCGTGTCTTTACCCCTTACAGTTCCAAGAATAGTTGTTGATTATTCAGTCTGTTCAGCTTTTTGTTGTTCAGACTGAGTGGCAATTTCCAAGCTCCTTAGATGGGATCCAAAAACCAAAAGTCATAAATATATTTTCAAAATCATCCTCTATTATTTTCTGCGTATAAAGCTTTCCAATAAATAGAATTTTGAGGGTAAGGACCATAACTAGGTTTTTCAGAATACCTATGTATGTAGTATGCTCTTCACTTACGTGTGACAAGTGCTAATATTTACCGTTGAGACAAAATTGTCTGTGGTTAGAATAACTGTTTAGGAAATCTCATGTTTTGTGATCTTTACAAAAGATAAAAAGAGCTGTAATGCAAACAGCTACTCTAGGGACTAAAGATGTGTTAGAAATAAGACAAGTATCCAATTTCTTCTCATTAACCTTGCCTTAAGTTGCCAAACACAGAATAAAAATCTAAACTGTGGGTAGATGGTGGAATATGGAGAAGATAGTGCTGGATACATAAAACCTAGAAAATATATATACAAACACATTTTTTTTTTCAAATTTGTCACTGGGGATTTGCATGCCATGGTCTTTGATTCACTTGTGTTCATCATTCCATTATTTTCTATCACTGAAGTTTGATATTTTCTTCCGATACTCTATTATTATTTTTAATTTTGGTATATTTATATATCAGTGCACACTTTATACATACTTAACATTTAGCATAGTTCTCAACACAGAAAAGGCATTCAGATAATTTTTAATACATGAACTTAACTGATACAATAGGAAGACTTTTCTAGGAAGGCAGTAAAAGAAAGTTATAAGCAATTTGGTTGGAAAAAAAAGAAACAGGTAAAATGGCTCTTTCTATGGGTAATTTTCAATCATGCTGACTGACTCTGCTTCTCAGTCTCCATAGAATAGCAAGTCATGGCACTGAATGTCATGTCAGGAGTGAAATCAGCCAGTTTCCATTGGAAAACGTAAGGATGATCCCTCTTTTACATATTACAGTGTGGCAATGGGAGGAGATTGGATGTGACAGGGTTTGGAGTGTCTTGGCCTGGACCCAAAGCCTAAAGACTTGAAAGGCTCAGATTGGGCAGGAAGTATTGATGGTTATTATTTCTTGGGCCAAGAACAATAGTTTCTCTGTATTTATATGCTGGCTTTTCTTACTATAATAAATATCAAAACACTCTGTCTGTGAATTAAAGATAACACTCTGACTTAACTGCTCTATCTTGATAAAACACAATTCTAATAAATAGAATTTAGATGCTAAACCAAATGGATCACTACACTTATATTAATGGTTTTAAGCTATTCTTTATGAGATGTTATACAAGCAAGGCAAAATTTTCAGTTTTAATGGTCTGAACATTGATGTAACTGTCTGATCCCACAGGGTTGGTGATATTGCCAAGATCACCTCAAGGCCAAGGAATCAGCAAGACAAAGCATCCTCTCACCTTTAATGGCTACAGTTGAGCTACTTAAATCTTTAACACAGCAACAATAAAAGCTACTTTATACCACAGAGACTTAGATTAACCCAGAAGTCATTCCTCTGTTTCAACCTGTTCTTAAACTTTTGGCTCTGATTTAATTGCCCTTTTGACTACAGACTTGAGCTTCAGCACTTCTATGTTTGGCTTCAGCTCTACTTTTGGACTGTACTACGGTACTTCTCCAAGCTCTCCATCCCTACATACTCACCACCAATTCTCTGCTCTCACTTCGCACCATCTACTCCAGGCAGACTCAGGTTATCCTTACTGTACCCTGTCACGGCCCAGCCAGCTTTCCTCCCAACCCAACACATACCATGCCTCTGTAATTTAATGGAGATAGTTATGGACACTATTCAGGTTCAGCTTTGACTCCGTCCCATAAGCAGGACTTGGACAATCTTCATGCAGTGCAACATAATTGCATTTCCATATTTACAGCTTGATCCATTCCATTTTGAACCAACTGACCATTATTTAGTCTCCAGTTCACCAGACTGGATTTCAGCTAAAATTTTTATGTAAATCCTACAAGCCTTAACTTTCCCTGGATCTTACAAAAAGTAAAATTCATTCATTCATTAACATGTTCATTAGCTATCTATTCAGTAAAATACTTATTATGTTCATACTATGTATTAGCCATAGGCCTAAGTACTTCACTGTGTCATAAATAGATCTGATTATTTAACTTTTTTTTTTTTTTTTTTTTTTTTTTTTAAGACTGCCTCCAACTGGATATGGGTTGGAACCTCACCTTCGCCACTGACCGGCAGGAGGTGATTTTTTTTTTTTAACTTTTTTTTTTTTTTTTTTTTTTTTTATGATAGTCACAGAGAGAGAGAGAGAGAGGCAGAGACACAGGCAGAGGGAGAAGCAGGCTCCATGCACCGGGAGCCTGATGTGGGATTCGATCCCGGTCTCCAGGATTGCGCCCTGGGCCAAAGGCAGGCGCCAAACCGCTGCGCCACCCAGGGATCCCTGATTATTTAACTTATACCTCTTTAAGTCTGTATCACCTCACTTCTTTATGTCTTCCATTCCTCATTTTAAAAATGAATGCAATAATGCATACTTTTTCTAATGAGTGGTAAGGTTGAGATATGATTTTTTTAAGAGCCCCAGACAAATGCATGGATATTTATTCCTTCAATGACTCCTGGGTTAATCTAAGGTTCTATGGCATAAAGTAGTTGTTATTATTGCTATAGTAAAGATTATAGTTTATAAGATGTTCCCTACTTAGTTTACATACTCTAAACTAAAGGTTGATTCTTAGATCTTGAGATTATTGTTTTTATTAGAACTATTAACTGAAATTTCCTACATTATGTACAGGTCAAGAAATAAGCTGGTAAATGAAGAGATGACTTTTGTATTATTTCTTTTTTTAATATTTTATTTATTTATTCATGAGATACACACACAGACAGAGAGAGAGAGAGAGATTTAGAGAGAGGCAGAGACACAGGCAGAGGGAGAAGCAGGCTCCATGCAGGGAGCCCGATGTGGGACTCAATCCCAGGTCCCCAACATCATGCCCTGGGTGGAAGGCAGGCGTTAAAGTGCTGAGCCATCCAGGGATCCCCAACTTCTGTATTATTCCTGAGGTATTTAAAATTTTTGAGTCAAATCCATCATTTTTAAGTGACAAATAACTGAAGACAGTAAAAACTTATAAGAATGATGGAGAAAAGTGAACAGTTATTGTATTAGACTATAGTTTCTATCCCTTTGGAACTGAGCCCAGCATTTTACCCTGAATTTAAGGCTGAGGTTTACAGACATCATATTTACCATCCTAGCTTTTTTGGAATTAGCCAGCAGTTAAGTGAAATGTTTTACATTTAACTGTACCAAATTGAATGACAAGCTCTGGATGTAAAGGAGGAATTTACTATCACAGAAGAGTAGTCTCTGATCTTGTTCATTAATAATAACCATTAAATATTCTGAGTACTTTCCATATGTCAAGCATTGATTTAAGTGCCTTTCATTTATTAATTTATCTTATTCTTCAATGAAATCTATAAAGTAAGTCCCATTATTATCTCCAGTTACAGGTTAATCATACATTAACCTGTGGGATTTGCATGATGATATTCATGACAAAGCTAGTCATTTTATTTTACTTTTGTTTTCCATTTATTGCCTCTATTTTTCATTTGTTTTCTCATTCTTCATTTTTTGGTTACACATTTTTTTTTCAGGATTCAATTTTGATTTATCTGTAATGCTACTGTGTGTAGAGCTCTCTCCATTGCTATTTTAGTGGCTACTCTGGGTATTCTATATATATTTTTTTAAGACTTCCAGTATTTTACAGTACTTTTATAAAATATTTATATTTTCTATAAAATATATAGAATACATATGGTGGGGTTGGGTCCACAATTTTATATAAATAATATAATAAAAATAACAAATAAGTAAAAATAACATCAGTTATTTTCTAGGGGAAAATAAAAACAAATCTCTGTACAGATTTTTTAGCTGTACTTAGTGGAAGGAAAAGTGAAATGAAGGTGTATATGATCTTTTAGGAAAGAGTCCAAATACATGTTTTAAGATCCTGAAATTACTCCTTGTCTGAGATGGGGTAACGGGTAATGGTGTGTGTGTGGGGGTGCACACATGCATGTGTATTTGTGAACACCTGTGTTTTCAATCAGGTTATATATTTTTTGTCATTATTTTAGTAGAGCTAACTGAAATTTATGTAAATTTCTTACAAAAGGAATACCAGTGACTTCAGAGATACATATATTCTATATCCCATGCTTCTTTTTATTTTAGTTTTTTAAAAGATTTTATTTATTTATTTATAAGAGACACACAGAGAGAGATGCAGAGAAAGGGCAGAGGGAGAAGCAGGCTCCATGCAGGGAGCCCAATGTGGGACTCTATCCTGGGACCCCAGGATCACACCCTGAGCCCAAGGCAGATGCTCAACCGCTGAGCCAACCAGGCATTCCCATGTTTATTTTTAAATGATGCCTTAAGAACGAACACATCAAAAACTTAAAATAGCCTTTATCCTAGGCAGAGGTACAAGTGAAATTCCACATAGGTCCCTGGATACTAAACACCAAAAATGTCCTGCCCTTTAAAATCTCTTTATTATTTTTAGAAAAAAAATGTAAATGGATACTCTATAAACTCTCTTTCCATAAGTAGAAATGTTCTATCTCTCTTTTTTTTCATGTTTATTTAGTTTTATTTCAGAGAGAGAAAGAGAGTGAGCACATGAGCATGAGTGGGGGGGGGTAAGGGGAGAGGGAGAGAGGGGTCCTCAAGCAGACTCCCTACTGAGTGTGGAGACTGATGAGGCACTTGATCCCAATACCAAGATGATGATCTGAGCCTAAATCAAGAATTGGACACTCAACTGACTGAGCTGCCCCGGTGCCCCAAATGCTCTCTTTTTATTATGAATTTACACACTGGGAAAAGCAATAAAGACTTTATTCTGGGATCCCTGGGTGGCGCAGCGGTTTGGCGCCTGCCTTTGGCCCAGGGCGCGATCCTGGAGACCCGGGATCGAATCCCACATCAGGCTCCCGGTGCATGGAGCCTGCTTCTCCCTCCGCCTGTGTCTCTGCCTCTCTCTCTCTCTCTGTGACTATCATAAATAAAAAAAAAAAAAAAAAAAAAAAAGACTTTATTCTATAATTTACTTTCTTTGTGACTTAATTGGAATGCTTTTTAAGACTATCTGAAGCCAAATTATGTTGCTCAGCTTTCCGGGAAAACCATATTCTGAGAAATATGCTTTAAGGTCTGAATTAATATCTAACATAGCACCTATATACCTATATACCACAGCGTGATCTTCCTGTGCCTAGGCTGGCTTTGATCTATCTACACTTCATTTCTCACCAAACTTAAATCACGGTGGCATTTTCTAATTAGTTAAACATGTCTCAAGGCTTATGCTCAAACTCATACTATTTCCTCACATCCTACACTCTGGTACTGGTTGAAATCTTACTTAAGTGATCTGAACTTAGCTAAATGCCAACACTCTCATGAGATCTTTCTGTATTTCCAAGATAAATTAAGAGGTTTCTTCTTTCAAAATTGGAAACAACTTTGTCAGTTTTATCATGACACCTATTACAGCCCATAGACACATCTACTTTCTCCAATACACTGCTACATATTTTTAGGTAGAATAATATCTTCCTTTTTATTCTATTACTCTTAGTGACTACTAGCATATTTATTTGAGATCTGTTGTACTCAATAAACATTTTCTAATAGGATAAAGTGGTTTTATTTTACTAACTGCATCATTGACCCTTACAGGCAATATTTTGCTTCTGGAAGAAACTCCTGGACAATTTCTGTCTAGAGAATTGTATTTTAGGCTTTTTTTTTTTTTTTAATGTGCCATCTGAGGTAACATGACAATACTGTGGGCTACCATAGGAAATATATTTAATTTTGTTCCTTGGTAGTCTGGTAAGATAATTACCCCGTGATACTATTTGGTTCTGCCTGCAAGTCAGGAACCCTGCTGAGCTCTTTACAGTCTTATGAGGACAGACCTTGAGGGAAGAACATAGAAGAACGTTCATGATAATTTGTGAAAAATAGTTTAAGGAACAAGTGAAAAAGGAGTCATGGTCCTTCCATGGGGCCAGGAGAATAATAAGAAAAAAATAATATAAAAATATTTGAGAGAACGATAGGGAAGACATATCATAGAGCCAACTAAGTATGAAATAAGGTGCCAACAGAAGATGACTGAGTAATTCTTGAAAAGAGTATTAAAGCTAATAATTTGCTATGCCTATATGATGTTTATAAATAATTCAGTTATATTTAAAATAATTAGGACTGGAAAAGAAAAAACAAAAAAACTTGAACTACCCTAAACTTTAATATAAAAAACACCATTAAATATTTACCATGTCCCCACATCATACACAATCTTATTTAAAAACCATTACAAAGATCTGAGGAGATAAAATTACTCTCATTTTATAGATAAGGAAACTGAAGCAATAATAAAAGCAGCAGGAGTGTTAGTAAATATTTGTTGATATTTACAAAGCACTTAACTTCATTTTATAATGCAGGTTTCCTTGGAGTGGTTAAAACACAATATTTTTAAAATATTTTATTTAAATTCAATTTGCCAATATATAGTGTAAAACCCAGTGCTCATCCTATCAAGTGCCCTCCTTCATGCCCATCACCCAGTTACCCCATCTTCTCAATCTCCTTCCCTTCTGTTTCCCAGAGTTAGGAGTTTCTCATGGTTTGTCTTCCTCTCTAATTTTTCCCTACTCAGTTTCCCTCCTTTCCCTTAGGGTCCCTTTCACTATTTATGTTCCAAAACTGAGTGAAACTATATGATAATTGTTTTTCTCCAATTGATTTATTTCACTCAGCATAATACCCTCCAGTTCCACCCAAGTCAAAGTAAATGGTAAGTATTCATCCTTTTTGATGGTTGAGTAATACTCATTATATAGATACATAGATAACGTCCTTACCCATTCATCTGTTGAAGGACATCATGATTCCTTCCACAGTTTGGCTATTGTGGACATCGCTACTATAAACATTGGTAAACCACAATTTTTAAGGTCATAGAACTAGTATGTGGTAGAGTAGGGTTCAAACACCACTGGTTCCAATTAAAAAACCCTTGCTTTTACCACTGTGTTATAATGTAAACACAATATGAAGTTTTTCTGTGTACTCCTCAATATTATACTCACCGGACTGAAAAGACCATGCCTTTTTAAATGTTAGAGAACAAGTTTAGGGATATATATATAGAAACTGTCAAGGAATCAACCATGTCATCAGTTTTCCAAGTGTATGAACAATCCATTGCTCTTGTCTAGAGAATGACTCAATTTCTATTATGGAATCCTAAGTACTATACAGCATTCTTCTTTAATGGTGATCCTGGTCAGCAAGGGGGAGTGCAACTGACCTGAAAGGAGTGGAGTCTGTTATTCAAAGAGTTTTAAGACAAGAAATTACAATTATAAAATTAATATTTCTAATGAGTACCTCTACTAAAGAAATAACAGAAGACAACCCAGTTAATTGTACAGTCAGGAGAAATTGGATAGTACACTTTGGCATAAGCTGAATCCCAAGCTTAATGAGTAATGACAAGGTATTAACAAGTGAAAAGGCAAGCTTCCTATGGGCATGCTCTGGGGAAGCCCAACATGCTATCTTCATCCCCAGGTGCACTTAGAAATCTCCTAATTGTCAGTAGAAGAAGTTAAGGAAGTGGGAATTTCTCTCGCCTATTTTTGCCCAGATTGTACACAATCTTAAAACAACAACAAACAAAATATATTTTGAGCACCAACTCTGTGCCAAGCACTATGACAGATGAATAGGAGTACAGAAACAAACAAACAGACAAAAAAAACAGAACTTGAGCCTCCCCAACTACTCATCCCATATTTTTCTACTGCTGGATAAACATAAAGTTTAAATGGTCAACGCTTTCATTTGTGTCCACATGGTCTTCACATACTATCATGCGCTGGAAAGAAGACAGTGGGCTCAAGACTGGGAACACACTGAACTGGGCGGGAGTTGTTGAACAGGGTTTTGGGGGTCAGTAATTAGTGACCGCTTAGTACAGGCCTAGAATGCCTTGGGTCCCTTTGGATTGACTGCATTCCTGGTAGCTGGATGAGTCCAGGGGAGTCAGTCAGCTTCATTTTTAATAAAGGCTGAGATAGAGTTAGATACTGAATATCAAAGGGTTCAGAAGCCCACAACAAGCTAAATAAAAGTGACGGAGTTTTGCGATTATGATTAATACTTGTTAAATTTGTCATATCTCTTAACAACATTTGCATTTCAAAACTGGAGTGAGACAGGTCAGGAAGAAAGCCTAAAGGTGGGACCGCAGACACTGGTCTGGGCTGTGCTGGAGGGTTTTTGTTTTTGTTTTGCAATTCCTTGTTTATTTGTTCCTCTGCCCCTCTGCTTTTTCCAACAAATAGTGTCACTTCCTCACCCTTCAAACCATTCGAACATTTTATCCTGCTTTGCATGGATCCATCTTTTTACGTGAAGACTACAGGGTTCCCAGACTTATTGTAATTCAGAAGGCTAGGATACAACAATCGTTTCTAATTCAATATGGGCCCTAAAAGTACTTTCATTTGGGAACAGCCCTTTTTTATTTCTCCAACTGCTCTTGTTGAGATAGTCAACAGAGGAAGCTCTAAGGAGCAGTGTGACATGATTTTACATTCCATTTCCCGAAGGTAGGATGATAGAACCTACGTGGAAACTTTGTCCCCCATTGAGAGAGGAGAAAAGAAAGCAACTTTCGTCCCTCCAAGTTGCTTGAGTTGCCTTGGAAACGATTCTGCTGCCTGACAGGAAGAGTTTTATCTTTCAAAAGAGCGATAGTATCTCTCAATATAGTGGTTATAATTTATCAAGAGGAAGAAGTAAGGCAGAAAAATGAATTCTGTTTTACATTCAGGGAAAGGAACGAGGTTTGGACGGTAAATTTCAGTTTTCAAAAAGAGAAAGGGGGTGATTCTTTAAGGATGGGCTTGTGAAAATGTGCTCAGCGGAATCCCAGAAGGGGCCCCTGGAGTATTTACTGAAGCCAAACTGGACTTTCCACTGGGTACAGAATATATGGAAATTCATGCTCCCTCATGGGTACCATGCTAAGAGTGGCAGCGATTCCAGTTTTTGAGAATCTTTGAAAAATATGATGAAGGTTGTAAGCCTTCTCCCCAGGGGAATATCTTATGTACCGACCTATAGAACTATTATATAAATCTAAGAACTAATATATTAAGATCAGCATGATTTAACATTCACAATTCTAAGATGTAGGTCAATGAGCCCCGGAAAGGTAAAATAATATCCAAAGACACACAGCTGGCGCAGAGCAGTGCCAGGATTCCAGCTAAGTCAATTATGCTACAGAAAGCAAACTTTCACTGCACTATAATCTACAGCCTTGTCGGTAATATATGCAGAGAGCCAGATTTTGCATCAGTGTAAGGAAAAGTGTTTATTTCAACTAAGCTGTTTCACCATAGAAGGGATACTTCACTCGGAAATGAACTCATCCATACTGGAAGCAGTTCAATAAGAGACTGATGCTCTACATCAGGAGTTGGCAAGCTTTCTCTGTAAATAGCTCAATAGTAAATATTTTGGGCATTTGCAGGTCATGTGAGCTCTATCACAGTCTTTCAATTATACAGTTGCAGTGTCAAAACAACCTTAGATGATACATAAATGAATAAATATGACTTTGTCCCAATGAAATTTTATGTGTGGACCCTGAAGCCAGGATTTTATATATTATTCAAATGTCCTAAAATATCATTTTTCTTATGATTTCTTCCATCCATTTAAGATATAACGGCAGTTTTAACTAGAAGGACATATCGAAACAAGCAGAGGGCCAGATTTCTGGATTTGAAAATGTGCGTTAGCAGCCAGGATCCTCACTTATCTTGAACAAAGAGTTAAAAAAGAAAATTATATATGAAATAAGTGGGTAAGGAATTTCAAAATTATGGCACTGTAGATATATAATTATATGCCAACTAGGTATGTTATATATTCTTTCAAAATGCATTCACTGGGGATCCTTGGGTGGCTCAGAGGTTTGGTGCCTGCCTTTGGTCCAGGGTGTGATCCTGGAGACTAGGGATCGAGTCCCTCATCGGGGTCCCTGCATGGAGCCTGCTTCTCCCTCTGCCTGTGTCTCTGCCTCCCTCTCTCTCTCTCTCTCTCTCTCTCTCTCTGTGTGTGTGTCTCTCATGAATAAATAAATAAAATTTAAAAAAATGCATTCACTGAATGTCTATTATAAGTCAGGGACTAAACTAGAAACTTAATATTCATAGGTGAATTAAATATTATTCCTATTATCTTGGACTTTACAGTCTGATAAGGAGTGGGTGTAGGTGGGTACACAGACATTAAACAACAGACATACAATTATACATCATGTCATCTCCAAAAAAAAAAAAAAAAGCACTGGAAAAAGATCATTCTCTCTGTCCTATGTTAATCTAGGTTGTCTTTCTCAAATGGCTTTGTCAGTGGTGTGCTGATAAGCCAGCTCTGGGAAAGGAAGAAGACTTTATTTTTAGTTTTTAACAATTTTCTTGGTGTCAATATTGCCACCATGGATGATTTCAAGCTCACAACATGATGCTTCTAAACACAGAGTTGATAAAAGATGTGCATAGTCCGCTCTTACCAGCTGTATAAAATGAACTCCAGCTAACACAGGCTGTGTCCCAGCTAATCAACGCTCCTGGACAAGCACCCCACCTATCTGAATCACATTTTCCTATGTTAAAAATAAAAAGTTACAGTGATCTTAGCCATAAACTAACAATCTATACGCCCCTCACAAAATTGTAGAAAACATTTTTTTTCATTAAAATATCTGTATAGTGATAGAGCTATTATTACAACTAATAATAATAGCAAAAACACTTTTAGTTGAGGGGGATCAAATAGTTCAACATTTGTCTTGGATCTACTATACGCTGATGATAATCTTGAGAAAGACAGACATTTTCTTCTATGTCACAGTTAAATAATAAATACAAAAGCATATAACATATAAGATTATATATATTTATTATATTATATAACATCTAAAGGTCTTACTACATGTAGTACCTGACACATGTGTGATTTATAAATATTAGCTATTATTTTTCTTATTTCCCATATACAAAATCATAAAACTGCGTCTTGACTCTAGTTTCTTCATTAGAAATAAATTAGGTAACTACTCGCAGGGGTATGATGGAGATCAAGTGGAAAGCACAATAGTAGGATGAAGAGCAATGGAGAGAATTAGAATATATTGAGGATATATTACTTCAAATTTAAAGTAAATCACTGAGTACTTACTAAGATTCTTTTTACCACAGAACACTTCTTACCCCAAACATGAAAGGTTTTCCTCCTACCAACCAACCAACCAATTCTTCAATTCTCCAGACATCAGCTGGTTCCTATAACTTAACTCACCAAGATTTAGCATCAGATTTCCACAAGCTAATGGCTCAGTCTTGCAAGACAGCCTCCACTTCAGATGCCGGTCACAAAACCTGGGCTTCCTGTAGCTCTGACTGTCTAGAAATCGGAGGTTGCCACTACTCCCTCTTTGGGTTTGATAACTTGCTAGGATGGGTCAAGAAAAGAGTTAACTCATTATGATTGGCTTATTATAAAAGGTACAATTCAGGAATGGTCAATGGAAGAGATTCAGAGACAAAGATATGGGGGAAAGGGCACAGAACTTGCATGTCTTTACTAGGTGTGTTACCCTCCCGGCACCTTGATGTGTTCACCAACTCTGAAGTTCTTTGGCTCTCATCATGTAGGATATTTTAATGGAGGTTTCATTATGTAGGCATGATTGATTAAGCTAGTGGCTATGATGGTCACGAGCTCCATCTCTAGCCCCCTTCCTTCCTCAGAGGTTGGAAGTGGAGAGGGGCTGATAGTTCCTACTTTCTCAACAGGCCTTGCTCATCTCATTATCACTCTAAAGACTCTCTTTCACTGGAGATTCCAAGGGTCTTAGAAGCTCTTGTGTCAGAAACGAGAGACTAGCACCACATATTATAACAAAAGATGTTTCACATACCTCTACCAACTCAGGAAATACAGGTTTTAGGAACTCTGTGCCAGGAACTGGAGACAAAGACAAAATATGTATTTCTTATTATATCATAATATCGCACAAGGCCATTTTAGTTTCATGATAACTCACAAGATACACCCGTTTTATGGATGGGGACATTGAGGGTGAAAGTTGGAACAAATGCCAAAAATCACAAGGGCTTGTAGGAGGCAAATCTGAGATTCAAAGTTTGATCTCTTCTCCGCAAGGTTTGAGTCCATTTGCTGTGGGATAAACTGCTATTATGTTTCTAGGTGAACAGATTTCCCAGTAGAGTCATTTCCTCACAAGTCGTTTAAAGAATACAGAGCAATTGTCATCCTGATACTTTTTATTCATAGTCTTGATGATTATCTCCTTTGTCCTTATTCCAGATGTCATTGCTTATTGATGGCCTTCTTTTAGCAGCTGTTTCAGGGTTCAGACAACCCCTGAATATAAATTGAAAGGTATAGGCTTTGTCCTATTTGTTCAGAAGCTTTAAACAAGATCCCCATGCATCTTGAATAATCAATGTTTGTTTAAACAAACCTAGGCTCCTTCTACTGGTTTGTGCTGTCAAACATGGATCCATCTTTTAAAAGTATTTTAGATATATATATATATATATATATATATATATATATATATTTCTATATTTCTATATATATATATATATCTGGCAATTTGCATGCTCTATGCTTGCACATGCACATACACGCATACTAAAAATATCCAAATTTGGTACAGAACTACCAGAAATACCCACTATATAATCAGAAAAGGTAGGGGTGGAGATAGAGGATAGGAATCAGATACAAAACAGATAAAGGGAAGAGTAATTTAAATTTAAATATGCCCATCATTATTGAAAATATCAAAGCCTTTTATTTTTTTTTCTATTTTTAAAAAAGATTTTGAGAGAGAGAGAGCACAAGGGGAGGGGGAGAGGGAGTGGGAGAGAGAATTTCAAGCAGCCTCCACCCTTAGCATGGATCCTGATGCAGATCTCACTCTCATGACCTTGGGATCATGACCTGAGCCGAAATCAAGAGTCAGACACTTAACCAGCTGAGCCACCCAGGGGCTCCCCAAAGGCTTTTAATGATGACTCTGCCTTTCCTCTTCCTCCTCCTTCTTTAAACAATCTCAAACATATTAAAGTAGTTGAAAGAACAGTTGGAAGAACAAAAAAAAAAAAAAAAAAAAGCTTTGTTTTTCTCTGGACTATTTGGGAGTAAGGTGCTCTTTTTACCCGAAAGCATTCAGTAGACTATTAGTGCAGATTTCCTACTAACAAAGACATTCACCCCAGAGATGAATTTGATTTATTTTTGCTTTGAATATCTACAGGTATTAAAGTTCTTCTAGGGCTCAAAGATATATCCTTAGTTTATTCATTCAGTTACTTGTTTGTTCAATATTATTTAACTTATGTGTGTTTGAGAACATCTAAAGTGCTGATAATGTATCATGACCAACGTAGGTCCTGGCTGCATGGTTATGGTCATTGGGTGAGCAATGTTTAAGCTGTGTACTTGCAGGTGTACTTTCCTATATGCACTCTTTTATAAGTTCTGAAAATGGGATACAATTAAACTGAAAAATAAAGTTCACGTGATGGTTGCACAACATGACCATGTTTATTGCCAATAAACTCTTAAACATGGTTGCAATGGAAAAATGTGACGTAAGAATATTTTACCACAATAGATGAAACACAGAATGAAAGAGAGATGATAAATAGATTTCATGAACATTTATGAGAGAGAAAAAGAGAGAGAGAGAGAATGATTTTCAGTTCTTCTCGTGGGACTTTTGAAAGGATGTACAATAAAGGGCAAACAATAAAAACTCCTATATCTTCTGCAATTCTGTAGAACTAAATAATCTCCTTGTTTATAGGCTTACTTGTTATCCTCCAGCTCTGCTTTACATTCTATCTTAAGAAATGGTCAACTGGTTATTTGGAAAACATGTGGAATAATTAAGATCTCTGATAACTACTATCAGCAATATTTCTAAATTGCTATTTTTCTCACAACTTTTGTATTGTTTTCATTTTATTTAATTTTTTTAAGCAGATATCTGAGGCTATCCCAAGGTTTCTCTTGCAGTTAAGAGCCCAATTATTTGCATGAAGGATGCCAACGGAATTCCCTGTTCACAGAAATGTCCAACCTCTATGGATAATATTTATATTTGAATCCTTCTCTCTTGTTGGAGGCAGAGGAGAGATTTCAGGAACCCACATAAATGCCTTCTGCTCAAAATAACTTTGGTGTCACACATATTCTGGACTCCTTCACTTCTTTGGACTGCGTGACACATCACCTTTCTTTTTCTGGTGATCACCCTCCCATTCCTTTACTTCTGCTATAGTCCTGCTAAGCATTCTCTGTACCTGGCATCTTTCTCATTTCAAATCTCCATGGAAGGAGATTGACCATTCCTTCACCACCGTCTTGTTTGTTTGCCCTCCATAGCAGACCTCTCAGGCATGTCTGCCTCCCTCTGCTCTTCTTCATGAGGAATGCAAAAGTCAGTAATAAAGATTTTCTTTCTCACCAGTTTAGCTCCTTCTTTCTGAAGATAATTAATGGAGATTTATCATGTCAGAGGCTCTCTTTTAAAAAGGCACAGGAGCGCTTATTGATTTTCTTGCTCTTCCCTTTGATTTGAAGTTGAAAGCCAGGGACACTCACTGTCCTTTTACCTACAGTAATCTTAAGAGTTTTCCATTGCCATCTTACTTGCTGACTTTTTATTAATCTAAACATGTTTTTTAAATAAACACGTTAAGCTAAAAATAAGGAAAGAACACATTGACTTTTCTCTCTGGCCCTTTTGACCTTCATACCTACCCACAGTTTTTCCGGTCCAACCTGAAGGTCTCTGGGCAGCGGCCTCCCCTTCTACCTCCGGCTTAGAGACAGTAAATGCTGGGCTGACATGGAGACAGCATAGTTCTGAATGTGCTCTGTTGTTCACCCAGGTTATGACACATCATTTAGAAGCTGATAATAATTCATCAGTTTACCAAGCTAGATAGGTAATACTTGGAGACACATTTTCTGACACAGGAACAATGCTGTGAAAACCCTCTGCTGAGCTTTGAGGAATCAAAAACTGGGATATCAATAGTTATTTTTGCTAAGACATTAACTAGGTATTTCATCATGAGTAATTTTTTGTGTACTCCAAAAATTTAAACATGGTAATTTTTATCACTTCAGTAGAGTGATAAAAAGAGTAAATTTATATAATTACATATAAGCAATTAAAAAAGAATCTTAAGCTACATGCAGGAGTTTCTAGCGTGTGAGGTGTTTAACAATGCAATGCACATCAGTATTTCTAACAGTGTGTATTCACTAGGACCTTAATGCTGCCATTATTAAGGGTGACAAGGGGCAAATGTGACTTCTTGCAAGGGAGCAGGAAAAGAAAGAACATTACTGTGAACTCAGGCCTGGAGATTCAGGTATATTTTAAAGGATAAATCATACTAGAAAGTTTCCTATGGTTTGGAGGTGGGTCATCATCACCTCAAGGTATCCCTCTGCAGTTGCTACCTCCTTTAAATGGCTTAGCAACCAAACCTGAGTTTCTAATGACAGTCAGCAAGAAGTTTTCACAGGCCAGAACTCTATTAAATTAATGTAAATAAGAATCACTGAAGTATTTGTTATAAATGCAGAGTCCCAGCTCTCAACCTCAAAAACTGCTGATGTAGAGACAGAGTTCATGCCATGACCCACAAGATGTTCTATAACTGAGCCCGGCCCATCCTGCCCACCTCAACTTGCACCAGGTTCCCCCTTACTTTCTGTTCCAGCCCTTTCTTTTTGCCTGCAATGTTTCCTCTTTCCAAAAGTTTTTGGTATATGCTAACTTTTTGTCCCTGAAACACCTTTGCCTTCTCCCTTCACCTAGTATATTCTTAGTTCTATTTTAGATATTAGTTAAAACCTCTACTTTTATTGGAAAGCATTCTCTAACTTTCTAAGCTCAGATGATTTTTTTAAAAGATTTTGTTTATTTGAGAGAGAGAGTGAGAGAGTGTGTGGGAGCATGAGTGTGGGGGTGAGGGGAGGGGGTGGAGGGGGAAGCAGACTCCCCGCGGAGCAGGGGGCCTGGATGCCCCTGGGGCTGTATCCCAGGACCCTGGGATCATTACAAGAGCCAAAGGCAGATGCTCAACTGACTGAGTCACTCAGGCTCCCCTGAATATCCTGGTGGTAAGTTCCTTCTCATGCCACAGAGATGCCTCTCAGTAGTAATTTTGTATGTTTATGAAATAAGCAAGGTCTGACTCCTCCTTCTCCAGAATGTAAGCTCTATACAAGCAAGAAGGTGGCCTTCTCCACAGTATCACAGGTGTCTACCACAGAGCTTAGTACATAGTAACTGTTCAATATGTTTGCATAATAAGTTCATTGTTATCAAGTTTTTTATGATTCTTTCAAAGTGAATCTCCATAAATACAACCTCGAAAAATAATAATTTAGGAAAGTAATAGCCTACCTTACCTGTAAGAATAACCTATAAGTAAAAACTCACTATATTTTTCAGGAAATAATTCTATTTCCTGATTAAACTGAGAGTCACAGATAATTGAAAATACAAGTCCAACGTGACTGACCTAAACATGCTGCACCATGTACATTTTGAAATTAATCATCCATTATTCTATACCGTTTGTCTCATGTGGTCTTAAGACTATATACCCTTTTGTGAAGTTCATTTAGTATCAGAAACTTTTCTCTGACTTGTTTTAATTAATTGAAGCTATCATAGTTTTTAGTATGTGGATCCCATGTGCGCTGAGACCCTCATACCAACATGACTTTAATGATACTATTGGGTATCATCTGAAATCCTCATGTAAGCATCAAGCCTCACTCTATGACAGGCCTAAGGGTTCTAGGTCAACCCTTCCACCAGCTGCCAAACTAATGTGCCATGTTCTGACTGAGGGAGCTACATGCCTCTCCTTTCAGTGAGACAATACTACAACTTGTGGTAGATGGGTACCTCCCAAGGTGTTTTAGATTTGTGTCAAGTTGGGATCCCTGGGTGGCGCAGCAGTTTGGTGCCTGCCTTTGGCCCAGGGCGCGATCCTGGAGACCCGGAATCGAATCCCACATCAGGCTCCTGGTGCATGGAGCCTGCTTCTCCCTCCGCCTGTGTCTCTGCCTCTCTCTCTCTCTGTGACTATCATAAATAAATAAAAAATTTTAAAAAAAAAAGATTTGTGTCAAGTTATACTATGCAATCTAGAATAATAAGGGAGAAGCTCACCACTGTCTAGAGATAGCTTATGGCTGACCACTCAGTGGATACCTTATGATGCTGCCAGCATGGAACAGGTACTGCCCTGCCCTTAGATGCTTTGGGGCATAAGGACAGGCCTGACACTCCTCACACCCAACAGGAGATAAAGGTGGCAGTAGTCATAGGGAGGAGCCAATAGGGGCCTAGGACACTAACGGATAAGATAGTAACGACCCAAAACCCATCCAGCAACAGATAGGACCATATAGGAGCTCAAACTCCAAGCCCCCTCTACATGCCGCATTGCCCCATCAGATTTCACTTATAAAACATAAATTTAAAAGTAAAAATATGAATAATTTCAAAATAGCAACTACAGACACTAAATCCCAAGTGAAAGGCCTTTGTTATGGGTCCCTGAGTGATTGTAATAGTTAGACATCTATGAAGTCATTTCTGTATCCTTCCTTTTTGTAATGGACAGATCCTGAAGAACATATGATGCAAGATAACAGGAAGATGGAAGTAGATCTTTTAGGATAGAGGGCAAATACCATCATGCCAAGCTGATTTATTCTGTTTTTCATAGCAATGTTATCGGCATGATACCATTCATCTGGATAGTTTTCACACTGTTTTGAAGTAAAATGAAATTGAATAAAAGGAAAGAAAATGAGGTATAATTCTGTCCTAACAGAAAGAACTTTTTTGGCCTGTGGAGTCGTGGTTAATATTTTACTATTCAGAGATAGGTGTGAGATACTGCAGACATTATTGTCTGTGTGGCTTTTTGTCTGGAAAAAGATTCAATCGCCAAAATTACTGGCATCCAATTCGGTCCCTGTCTTTTTTAAGATGTCCCTGGATTCCAAAGGGACACAATTACCATAATACAATCAAGATCTATATGACTATTATTCTGGAGGGTAAGACCTGAAAGTTCAGTTACACAAGCCTAAGGGGATATAAGGAAGATCACAGATGCCTCACATTACTCTCTATAAGTTACAATTCAAATGATATTTTTAAATGGTTTTAACTTATATTAAAGTTCTAGATAAATTTTCCAGTCAGCCAATAATGCAACTGACATAGACTCTAATAATTATTCCGTATAGTAATGAAACATTTGGGATCAGCTTGAGGATCCTTCTATGACATAAACAGATGAGAAAATATTAAAAGAAAAAATATATAATTATTGAGCAGCAGAACTAGTCATCACTCAAATTATGTGTTACTTAAATGTTACTCTATTCATTCTATAGAAATATAAATGACCCCACCCTGATATGATTTCTACATTGTCTTCAGAAGATATTGATGTGATTTTGTTGTCTATCTTAGTTATTTGTTTGTTTATTTATTTATTCATGAGAGAGAGAGAGAACGCACCTGTGGGAAGGGGCAGAAGGAGGAGAGGGAGAGAAGCAGACCCTTGCTGAGTGTGGAGCCTTATGCAGGGCTGGATCCCATTCCCCTGGGATCATGACCCTGAGATCATGACCTGAGCAGAAATCAAGAGTCACACACCTAACCTACTGAGCTACCCACACGTCCCTGTTCTCTGTCATTTGAAGGACAGTGTCAAGCACTCTGCCTTTGTAAGGGAGAAGTGTATTCAGTCTCTGAAGAAGGATATTGACTGTTCAGGCTCAGAGGGGAGAACAAAGGACATAGAATGCTTGCACTTGCATTTTTCTGGAAGCTTATGTACTTATCAAAATGCTCTTGAGGAAAATTTATTTATACTAAGTCCCGCAGAAAGTCCCATGAGTTGTTGCTCCCTACGGGTAGGAATTTCGTGGTGATGTAAATTAGTAGAGTATCTTTCTCTACTTAATAAATCTTCATAGAAATGCTTTTTATGTTGAGTATCTTTCATATGTAAATTTCATATTATAATATAAATCATTGAAAAATTAGAATACACATTTAGAATTTATTTTGACTCATAAAACTTGCTGACTTCTTAACTTTAATATTCTGAATAAAATGGGTAAATGAAAAAAAAAATCCTACCTTGATTGTGGATGTGTGAGTGTATGTGTGGTTTATGCATGCATTCATATTTCTGTTCATGAATTTTCTAGGTATAAAATTTGCCTTCATTTTTCACTAGGCACAATTTACATGAAGGATCCAGCTCATATTTTATATAAACAAATGGAGAACATAATAAAAACAGATTTTTGTTTTGACATTAAAATATAAGATAATGTGAAATTATAATCTATTCTGTTGATATTAAATTTTAACAATTCATAATTATTAATTCCTCCATATCATTTTACTGTACACAAAAATAAAATGAGGTTTTATGAAAGCATATAGCTCACATATTAAAATACAAGAATAAGTAAATTATTTTAAACTCAGAAGGGGATATTTATGGGACACATATTGAGTGCTTTTGGAGAAAATCTAGTATTTTCTAGTATTCAAGTATCATCACATCATCAATTGAAGCAAACTTTAGGATCAGGTAAGCAAATCCACACATATTTCACATAAGAAGAGTGAAGTCCAGTGATTTAAATGAATCATTTCTTGGAGCTCTGTTTCTTTAGTGACAGCAACTGTCATAATGCTGGCCTTCCAAATTCTATTGCAGGGATTTTTTCCCCAAAGCAACATGTGTCTCCAAATAATAGTACTCCCAATTATTTTCCATCGTTTTATTGTATTTTATTCTCTAAGTAGGCTCCACATCCAGCATGGAGCCCAATGCAGGGCCCAAACTCATAACTCTGAGATCAATACCTGAGCTAAAACCAAGAGTTGCACACTCAATCCAATGAGCCACCCAGGCACTCTGCACTCCCTTGTTTTAAATAGAAACATCCTGCTGTTCAATCTCAAACATTTTTTTAAGAGAGGCAACTAAATTTTAAATAAATAAGTAAATGCATAGTGTTTTTTTTTTCAAATTAAACTTTTTGAGCTAATAAAAAATTTATGTGTAGTCATAAGAATAATACAGACAGATCCCATGCACTCTCAAAAAATTTTACCCCTGTGGTCCATCTAGATAACCCAGAATTATCCTTCCATCTCAATATCCTTTACTGAAACACATCTGCAAAGCCCCTTTTACCATGGAAGGTAACATATACACAAACCATGGGAATTAGGGGATATGCGTCTTTGCAAAGACATCATTCTATGTACTATGTATACATACATACACACATATATGTTACATGCAATATATTTATATCAATCTATATACATAATATTGCAAACATGTAGTACATACGCATTTATACACATACTTTCTAGATTATTTCCTGTTTTTTTCCTCTGCTGTATTTCCAGCTCTAGAACAGTACCTCACTCACACTGAGCCTAGCTCATTAAAATATTTGACAATACACGAGGAAGACGCTGTCTCTTTGCAACTGATGGAAAATATTTACTAATATAAGCTTCCCTCACTTAAAAATAGAACAGGGATTTAGTGATGTGTATATTAAAGCTTGTTGAGAGGCAAATAATTATGATCATTGGAACAGCAAACAATATTAAATCTACTGCAAATGTCTTTCAGCTAACTATAGAGATTTCAAACTGCCTTAATTGTGCTCAAAGCTTTGTTTTTACAAAAGAAAGGGAGGTGGGGCACCTGGGTGACTCGGTGGTTGAGCATTGTCCTTTGGCTTGGGGCGTGACTCGGGGTCCTGGGATGGAGTCCCGCAGCAGGGTCCCTGCATGTGTCCCTCTGCCTGAGTGCGCAGAGGAGATTCTGCCTTTCTCTCTCTGTGTCTCTCATGAATAAATAAATAAAAATCTTAAAAAAAAAAAAGAAAGGGGGGTGACATGGAGAAATATTGTCCTAGATTTAATTGTCATCATCAAGAAATGGTTGAGAAGGTAGACAGGCTGAGATTCCTGACACTGGCCTTTGATCCACCGAGTGAGGGTTATTACTGAAGGCAAGACAGCATAGCTGGATCAGACATGTATCTTGGGTCCTAAGTTTCTAGAAAACAATATAAACCACAAAGAATGGGAAAGGATGAAAGTGATGATCCAACATAACTATTAAGAGCTAAGACTTTCTTCTGAGGTGATGGAAGTGTTAATTAACTTAATCTTTTCAAAATATACAATATATAAAATCAATATGCTCTATACTTAAATATATTATAATTTTGTCAATTATATTTCAATTAAGCTGAAAAATAAACAAACAGCTGAAAACTGGAGTCTGCAGGTTATCATTTAAAGAAAGGAATTAGGGATTGAGCAAACTGCTAATGAACACACAACTTATTTATAACAAAACCAAGAGGTGAACTTAGGTATAGTGTTAACCCCAAAATGTGTATTTTTTTCGTACTAATGTCAACCCATAAACATTTTTTCTGACATTAGAATTTTTTTTACACATGGCCTAAAATAATTTCATCATGTCCTGTATTTTGCATTCTAGTGAAAAAAGTTTGAAAACAATGATCTCTGTTATACCTCCCTAGATCCACCTACAGTTCTCATCTTCGTAACTATTCGTCCCTTACTGCACCTTCAAGTAATCTTAAATCACATGTTGTCTCTTCCTAGTTCACCATCTTTTGCAAACTTAAATGTTTGATGAAAACAGTAAAAGGAAAAAACTATAGGTTAGTTAGAAGGATAGTTGCTTTAGCTTTTTTTTTTTTTTTTAAGAAGGTCAGTTACATGATAGCAAACACTAGTGTCCAAATAAACAAGGGCAAGTATGCAACACAAATTCTGTTTAATAGGACCAGCAAAATCTAGGGTCACGTCAGGTATGAGAACAATTTCATTATGAAAGTAGTGGTTGGTGTATGTTTGTAGAAAAGCAGCGTAATCACACGAAAACTGGGTCCAAATTTCAACCACGTTACTGCTCTGATCTCATTCATTGATTATTCAGTTCACCTACAAAACCTTTTTTAAAAGTTTCAGAAAAAAACTTTACAAAATAGATAGTGTTCCAACTTTGCAGAGAAAGAACATAGATGGAATTTATTTCCTGGATCCTCATCATTGGATTTTTAGCTCAGAAAGCATCTGCTGATGTAGTTCTTCCCTTATCTCTTGATCCACTACTCCCAACACTTCATTTAATCACCACCATATAACTATTTTTGTTACAATTATCATTTTATTTTATTTTTTATTTTTTTTAATTTTTATTTATTTATGATAGTCACAGAGAGAGAGAGAGAGAGGCAGAGACACAGGCAGAGGGAGAAGCAGGCTCCATGCACCGGGAGCCTGATGTGGGATTCGATCCCGGGTCTCCAGGATCGCGCCCTGGGTCAAAGGCAGGCGCCAAACCGCTGCGCCACCCAGGGATCCCCAATTATCATTTTATAGTTCAGTAACTTATAACATTTTTTTTTTGTTCTGTCTGTACCATAAGAATGTAAATTCCTTGAGGGTACAACATGTGCTTTTGTTTTCTTCTGTATTCCCACATCCAAAATGATAGCTGGCATGTAATTTAGCCCTCAGTATTTATTTCGTAATGATCAAACAATAGAAGTCCATTGGACTACAGAAATGTGAACTATGCATATTTGGAAAATTCAGAAACATAAATTTAGAATCACTTATTTTTTCATAACTGTTACATTTCTTTTTTTAGTTATTTTATTTGTTTTTAAGTTCAATTGGCCAAACTCTAGTACATCTTTAGTCTCAGAAGTAGTGTACAATTCATCAGTTGCATATAACACACAGTGCTCATCACATCAAATGCATTTTTTATTATTTTATTTTCCATCATTGAAGAGTGTCCTCTTTAATTCCCATCACCTATTTCACCTATACCCCTGTCCACTTCCCCTCTTATAGCCATCAGTTTGTTCTTTTTTCTTTCTTTCTTTCTTTTTCTTTCTTCTTTCTTTCTTTTCTTTCTTTCTTTCTTTCTTTCTTTCTTTCTTTCTTTCTTTCTTTCTTTCTTTCTTTTCAGTTGGTTCTTTAAAGTTAGAATCTTTCTTGGTTTGTCTCTCTTTTTTTTAATTTGCTTATTTGTTTTGTTTCCTTGAATTAGTGGTGGGTTTTTGTTGTTGTTGTTGTTGTTTGTGTTTTTTGGGTAAATACCTAGTAGTGTGATTACTGAATTGAAGGGTAGTTTTATTTTATTTTATTTTATTTTTATTTTTTGAGGAACCTCCATATTCTTTTCCACAGTGTCTGCACTAGTTTGCATTCCCACCAACAGTGGAAGAGTGTGTCTTTTTCTCAACATCCTCATCAACACTAGCTGTTTCTTGTGTTTTCAATTTTAGCAATTCTGACAGGTATGAGGTGATATCTCATTGTGGTTTTGATTTGCATTTCCCTGATGATGAGTGATGCTGAGCACCTTTTCATGTATTGTTGGCTCTCTGCAGGTATTCTTTGGAGAAATGTTTGCTTATATCTTCTACACACTTTTTAATTGGAGTGTTTGTTCTTAGGGTGTTGAGTTATCTCAGTTCTTCATATATCTTTAATACTAATCCTTTATCAAATCTATCATCTGCAAATATCTTCTCCCATTCAGTAGACTGCCTTTTAGTTTCATCAATTGTTTTCTTCACTGTGCAGATTTTTATTTTGATGTAGCTCTAATAGTTTATTTTTGTTTTTATTTCACTTGCCTCAGGAAATATCTAGAAAAACTATTACTATGGCCAATGTCAGAGAGATGACTGTGCTCTCTTCTAGGACTTTCATAGTTTCAGGTCTCACATTCAGGTCTTTAATCCATCTTGAGCTTACGTTAGTGTACAATGGAGAAAGTGGTTCAGTTTCACTCTTTTGCATGTATGTAGCTGTCTAGGTTCTCAACATTTGTTGAAGAGACTTTCTCCCTTTGTATGTTCAATCCACTTTTGTTGAAGACAAACAAACTGACCATGTAATTATGAGTTTACTTCTGGGTTTTCTATTCTATTCCATTGATCTACATCTTTATTTTTGTGTGAGCACCATACTGTTTTAATTACTACCACTTTGTAATATAACTTGCAACCTGGAAATGTGGTACCTCCAGTTTTTTCTTTTTCTTCTTCAAGATTGTTCTGGCTATATGAGGTCTTTTGCAGTCCCATACAAATTTTAATATTGTTCCAGCTCTGTGAAAAAAAATTCTGTCAGTATTTTGATAGGGATTGCATTAAATATGTAGATTGCTTTGGGTAGTATATATATTTTAACAATATTTGTTCTTCCAACCTATGAGCATGAAATGTCTTTCCATTTCTTCCCATCATATTGCATTTCTTTCATTAGTGGCTTTACAGTTTTCAGACTACAAGTCTTTCACCTCTTTGGTTAAATTTATTCCTAGATATTTTATTATTTTTGGTACAATGGTGAATGATATTATTTTCTTAATTTCTCCTTCTGCTGCTTCATTATTAGTGTGTAAGAATGAAACAGATTTCCATACATAGATTTGTGTCCTTCAACTTCACTGAACTCATTTATCAGTTCTAGGAGTTTTCTGGTGGAATTTTTATGGTTGTTCTATATATAGTATCACATAATCTGCAAATAGTGAAAGTTTTACTTCTTCTTTATCAATTTGGATGCCTTTAAATTCTTCATGTTGTCTAACTGCTGTGACTAGGAATTTCACTACTATGTTGAATAAAAGTGGTGAGAGGGACACCTGGGTGGCTCAGTGGTTGAGCATCTGCCTTTGGCTCAGGGCATGATCCCGGGATCCTGGGATCGAGTCCCACATGGAGCTCCCTGCAGTGAATCTACTTCTCCCTCTGACTGCATCTCTGCCTCTCTCTCTGTGTCTCTCATGAATAAATAAATAAAATATTAAAAAAATAAAAGTGGTGAGAGTGGATACCCTTGTCTTATTCCTAACCTTAGAGGTAAAGGTCTTAGTTTTCCACCAACTAATATGATGTTGAATGTGAGTTTTTCATATCAGGCCTTTATTATGTTGATGTATGTTCCCTCTAGACCTACTTTGCAGAGGATTTTTATCATTAATGAATGTTACATTTTGTCAAAGGATGAGATGGCTTCACAGGTGGATTCTATCAAACATTTAAAGAAAACATAATACCTATTTTTCTCAAACGATTCCAAAAAATAGAAGAGGAAGGAGGACTTCCAAATTCATTCTATGAGGCTGGTATCACCCTGGTACCCAAATCAGATAAAGACACCCAAAAAAAAACCCCACAAAAAACAAAAAACCCAAAACTTAGAATTATAGGCCAATATCACTGATGAACACAGATGCAGATATCTTCAACAAAATATCAGCAAACCAAAGCCAACAATACATTAAGAAAATCATACACCATGATCAAGTAGGATTTATTCCTAGGATGCAAGGGAGGTTCAATATCTGCAAAACAATCAACATGATATGTCCCATCGATAATAAAAGGGATAAAAACCATATGATCATTTCAATAAATGCATAATAATTTCATTTTTAATTTATTTTTGCTTCATATTTCTTTAATGGAATAAATGTTACATTTAAGGAAAATGTATAATTTTTTTAAAGTTGACTAATTTTGAGGAATCAAAAATTTAGCAACTGTAATTTTTTTGTTCTGTACTTATAGTCACCTTAGATTGAATGAATTAGGTAGGCATGCTGAAGAAAACTGGAAAATGAGAGACTAGTAAATTTTCAAGTCAAAAGTACGGTACAGATCTTTGTTGGCAACAAAGACTACATGTGGCCATTTCCTCTAATTGCAAATTGAAATATATATACACACAAAAAGTCCTAGCAGAATGTAAATTTATAGTTATGGGTAGAGTTCAAAACTTCTTTGGGTTTCTTTAGGATTTTGTCTGTGTCAATTCACAACTTTGAATTACTCTTCACATTTTGTAGCATATAAAAAGCTTTATGGCATATATATATATATATATATATATATATATATATACTCTTTTGTTAATCTGATTCATAATACCTTCCCAAAAGTCAGACTTACTTCTTTTTCCAATTTTCAGCACAGGATTTTTTTTCCTCTTTGCAATGACTTATTTCAGAATGGTAACTTTTTAAGAAACAATGTCTGTTATGAAGTTAAATTTCCCCGTTGTTTTATATTTAGATCTTTCTATAGTAAAAACGTTCCCACAATGAAGATTTTTCTCTTTGAAACATTAATAAAACTGAGAAGATATAAATGAGATTAGGTATAAAAATGAGAGCTGTAATCTCTGCTTTCTTGATAGGTACTTCATTAAAATTAGTCTTAAATTTAATTCATGAAGATGTTGGATATTTGAAGAAGAGTGAGAATAAAGAATGGATCTATTTTGCTCATTCGATGTTTACTGAAGGCCTTCTCTTACATTTTTGTGGAATCACAAGAAAGAAGTTAACTCTTGGTATCTACCTTTAAGGAATTTTCAGCCTAGTGAGAGAAACAAATGAAGAAACCGTATAATTAAGCATGGAAACTATTATAATAAGTTAAATCACACAGTGGCATGGAGTTTATACAAAGTTGTATCAGGGAAGCAGAATGGGAAACATACACAGAGATTAATAAAATAGAGTCTGGAAAGAATGACAGAATGACATGTCACATTAAAGAAAATATGTGAAAATAAGTGTCACATTAAAAAACAATAAATAAAAGCCTAGAATATGTGTGAGGGAGTCATAGGAAAAAGACTAGGTATTTGGGGCAGGTCACAAAGGGCCTGGACACCTTGCTGCAAAAAAGCTTAGATTCTATTTTTTATAGATTACATAAACCAATAAGAAACTTTTGATCCCTATTCTAAGGAGGGCAATTCAAAATTCATGTGGGAGCATACTGGGAAGAGACAACACGCAGTGCAAAATAGGACTACAGTTGAAATTAGGGTATTCAAAGTGAGAATGGTGAAGGAAAAAAAAAGAGAGAAGAGGCTGAGATGTATTCCCAAAATTGATATTAATTGGTAACTGGTTGAATTATGGGTATAGAAAACAGAAATAAGAAATACCATGAGATGTGGAACTCAAATAGAAATCTATTAGTATTTCCTGAAGACTGGATATGAATTAGATAAGATAAAATAATATGAAAAAAGGGCGTAAGAGGTTATTCAAGTTGTCATCCACTCATCGTGTATTCTATGAAGTAGAGAACTTTATATTAAACATGTATTTTTGTAAATTTAATGGACTATCTGAACCTAAAAAACAGATACGGACACTCTATGTTTCTCTTTGCACTTAATCAATTTGCAAATCAACAAACGGGAGCATAAAAGGACTGGGCAGTTTTTCTGATAGTGCTGTGAGGCTAATTATCAGTAAGAATCAATGTACTGAATACCAGAAACAGCCTATCTTGAAACTCTCCAAAATGAAAACAACAAATAGATTGTGTGTTTGGGAGTGGAGTAGGGAGTAATTGTTTGGTCAATGTAGTTGATATGTCATATGAATAATTAACATTCATTCTGAAATGTAGAATTAAGAACCGTACATCTTTCCATGCTGGAGCACTGCCTAGAAATAGTGTCCGTATAAATATTGGCATGCATGCCTACGTGAAAGAACAACTCAGTTCTCCAGATGTGATCTTCGGGCTGCATTATGTCTACAGAATTTAGAATTCTACACACTAGCTTTTAATAATTCAAGCTATCATTGGGTTAACTATTTTAATAACATCACAGACTTCAAGCAGATATTAAGTTTATAATAATAAAAAGTATTCAAAAGTGCTCAATAACTTTTTATCCAAGAACATGTATCCCAATAGCTGCATTCAGTCCAATCTAGAAAAATTCAAGGATCACAGCAATTTTGCATGTCGG
Source organism: Vulpes lagopus (assembly GCF_018345385.1). NCBI lineage: Eukaryota > Metazoa > Chordata > Mammalia > Carnivora > Canidae > Vulpes > Vulpes lagopus. The sequence continues at coordinate 2,931,117 of NC_054838.1, read as the reverse complement.
TGAAGAGATGGGTGTCCCGCTGTGAGTCTGAAGCTGTCTAATCTGGGTTATAAACTAGCAAAGCCCAAAGAGAACATGTCTTCCTTGCTTGGACACAATCTGTTCAAAGAATGTGATTCTACCTTAAACATGAGAACTCCTGGCAAGTCATCCCCTACTAGGGGGCTAGGTTTGCTCTAAACTGATCAGAAAATTTAGTGTTTGTAGATTGTGAATTAGGATGAAGGGAAACCAACAACCTTGAGTCATGAGGTCGTGATATATAAAATCTTGACATTGGGCTCTGGCTCCAGGAAAACTGGCTTTATTTGTATCCTGCTTTTTCCATTTTTTTGTGTGACTTAAATAATCTAATATTCAAGATACTTGTTGGATCATTCCAATATAAATACTTAGTGCTAATTACATACCAATGACCAATTTTGGCTCCAAGAATACAGAAGAAACTGAGACGAATGCATTCTGTATATTGTATGATGAGGCAATAAAGGAAAGGGAACATGCTATAAAAAAGTCTCTACTGCAAACATCTACTGGGTTTACTAGGAGCAGAGCATTACGGGAACAAACCAGGTATTCTGTATGGATAGACAGTTCTGTGATTTGTGCCCGTAACCAGCCAGCTGGGCCTGCATGTACCTGGGCAAGCTAAGCAATGCTGTTTGTGAGACTCGTGCTGTGTGAATAACCTTGGGAGCCTCGTCGTTTCAAATACATGATCTGGCCTCCAGATCATAACTGGCCCTTCTGTTCTGGACAGCAAGAGCTACAGTCTTGTCTCACCTCCCCTCCTACCCCAGGCTGGGCTGGCCTCCCAGAATGGAATCCGGAAGGGGAGGCAGACGCACAAAGCCCAGGCTCCTTAAAAGTATTACAACATGGAAATGCAACTTGCTCCAAACTGCACATAGGAAGACCAATGTTTAATTTCAAACCCCATTATCTGCCCTATAATTACGGCCCTTATATGGGGATGGCCAGTTGGAAGTCTCACCTGAGGGCAGGACGCTCCACTCAGGCCTCTCTCAACTGAGACCCCAGCCTGGCTGTTTCCATGGGGCTTTCCCAGCTGATGAGTTGTCATTGCTAAGTACCCGATTTGATGTAACTTGCCTCATTTTCATTTATTTCCTATTATTTCCTTCATCTATGTGTAGCTTCCTTTGCTCTTCTGCTTCTCTTAGGTTTCTATGATAATAAGAATAAAGAGTTCTCTCTTTTTCAAAACCGAAACATGGCTGTTGTGAATCTTTTGTTCAGAATACCAGGTACTGCACGTCATAGATAATCAGAGCAGGAAGGTATGCAGTAATTCAGGCTTGCTCTAACAGTCGCATACTGGACACTGAAGATAAAATAATCTGAATGCAATCATACAATATACAGAATGCATTCGTCTCAGTTTCTTCTGTATTCTTGGAGCCAAAATTGGTCATTGGTATGTAATTAGCACTATTTATATTGGAATGATCCAACAAATATTTTGAATATTAGATTATTTAAGTCACACACAAAAAATGGAATGAATGCAGTAAAGTGATGAGAGCAGAAATTTAACTTTTATTGCATGCCCTTTTTCTTCAGTTGTGTTCATATACACATGACATTCTTGACTTCTTATCAACATAACCCTAGTTTTGGTCAAGATGTACTGTTTTACACTAAAAGTTATATTTCATCATCATTACACAGATCTGGGAAGATAAGGTAGGTACACTAGGATAAATTTCAACATCACTCTGGAATATAGAAGCCAACATGCCCACCATCCTGCTAGTAAGAAAAAAATATCCTTTCTGTATGTAGCACATATTATGATACTTCAGGGTATTAGTTATTTACATAAAACTGGTCTATATCCTGTGGCTCTGTTTCATACTCAATCTGGGACAGAAATTGAGGTATTATCTGCCTCTCTCTATACTTTATCAACATATTCTGATAATGCACATTGGAATTAATCATATAAAATTATGAAGGGTAGGGGGTGCCTGGGTGGCTCAGTCCTTTAAGCATCTGCATTTGGCTCAGGTCATGATCCCAGGGTCCTGGGATCGAGTCTTGTATCAGGCTCCCTGCTCTGCAAGGAGTCTGCTTCTCCCGCTTCCCTCACTCATTCTTTCTTTCTCTCTCTCAAATAAGTAAATAAATAAAATCCTGAAAAAACAAACAAACAAAATAAAATGGATGGTAACTGAACTGAGTTGAGGTTAAACCATTTGGAGACTGAAAACAAACCCATATGTCTTTGACTTAAGTCAAAGAGACCCATAATTGGAGAGAACTGATAGTTTCCACAGAAGGATGGGTAAAATGAGTTAAGGGGAGTGGGAGATACAGGCTCCCAGTCATGGCATAAATCACGAGGATAAAGCACACAGCATAGGCAATATAGTCACTGGTGCTGTAATAGCATTGTAAGGTGACAGATGGGAGCTACATTTTGGCGAGCATAGCACAATGTAAGACTTGTAGAATCACTATGTTGTACACCTGAAATTAATGTAACATTATGTGCCAACCATACTCCAATTAAAAAAGAGCTTTTTTTTTTAAGCTGCTCAAAGCTGATCAGAAAAATAAAAGCAAGCATTTCCTTGAAGCCATCAGAGAAGAGCTTCTTTATATGCATCGCCATGCATGTGGTACCGGTACCTTTGTACTGGGTTATGTATATTGTTGGGCAAATGATAATAAAATGATTTGTCAAACTTATACATTGAGGACAAATATCAATTTCTTCTAAGTGCCTAAAGCTAAATTCCCAATTATCATCTGAGATGATTTTTAAAATTTCTTTCAACATGCACAAGAATAGCAGAGAAAATATTTTTTTAAAAAATGTCAGAGCAAAATTGCTATGAGAACTAACCACTGAAGTCTTTTACAATTCTTCTACTTAAATTCGTGGAATTTATTTTGTGATAAAATTAAAATAAAAAAATAGTAATAATAAAGATCTACTAATGCTGTCATCTTTTTTTAATGCTGTCATCTTAATAAGGACATGTATGCATTGTGTTATGATTATGGACATATGAATATCTGTATTTATTGGCTTTCCAGTCTAAATTAAGTTAACAAGATTAAAGCCAAAACTTTATTCTCCTATTCTCCACTTGTGAAATTAATATGGTTCAGAAAATACTGCCAAATATGAATGCTTCCAAAATTGTAACTCTAAGAACAGTGCAAAAAAATCTGACATAGTTCAATATAAATCTCTCCTGTTGTGCTCTTCTAAATGTACTGAGCTGTAACTGCCAAAAGCCATCTGGGACTTTTTGCTGAACAAATCATTTTACCTTTTTGGGTCAATGAAGAAGTCAGTTGGAAACAGGAGAATTTCTTCAAAGGCAAAATTGAAAGGAAAAGGGCTCCTCCACTAAGTATTCATGTCACAATACTAGGAAAGAGAGCATCCATGTGTTTGAGGAAAAATAATTCTATCAAAGCCCTAGGGGTCACATATTCTTCAAAATTAAAGAGCAGTGATTCCTACCCGACCTCTCAGGGATATTTTCTGAGATATATTTCTATACCCTTTTGATTCTGCTTATCATTCATATATTCAATACATTTATTAAGCATCGATCTTATGACAGATTCTGTAACAAAAAGTAGGACTGGAAAAATAAATAAAATGTAGGCCCTAACTTCAAAAAAGACTCATAGTCCAATGGGCAAGACAAATCTATAATACCAATCATCTGTAAATTCTACACTATAAGATTATCTATAGAATATAGAAGATTGAAAAAAAAAGAGTATAGAAGATTGGAACAAAAAAAGAGAGTAATTAATTTCCCAGAGAGTAAGGGAAAGAATGTGGTGGAAAGTTTTAATGAAAAGAAGAAGGAGGAGGAGGAGAAGAAGTAGCAAATAGTAACTTAAACAACAGATAAGCTGGAAATGGCCAAAATAAAGTAGTAATGGCCAAAACAAGAAAAATACTATCGGTGTCGACTATGTTCACGACATAGTGCCAAGTGCTTTCCATGCATTGATCATCTCATGTGTGCCTCACACAAACCTTAAGACTAATGATGATGATGATGATGATGATGATGATGATGATGATGATGATATCATCTCCATTTTCAAGATGAGGAACTGAGGAGAAAGAGTTTAAAAACACCGCCCGAAGTTACATATGTAAAAAAGGAAGACATAGGACTTGAACACAAGCATCCAGCTTCCAAAATCCTTATAACTACCACGAATCCTTACACGAACTACCAACAGGATACCGCAGCTCCCACAGGGGGGCATGACAGAAGTTACACGTGCAGAGGCTTGAGTGTACAACACATCACATCCTCAGAAAGTTGTGCGTTTTTCAGAATGACTAGAGCAAGAACTCAGCTCGTAAAAGTGGCACAGAGTATAGGTTTGACCGAATGGAGGCCAGATCACAGATGAAGACCTGCAGAAATCAAATCATGCCAGCACAGCCAGACAGGGGATCACCGCAATACTCAAGCTGAGAGGATCACGGCAATCTGAAATAAGGCAGATTAATGAGGATAATGAGGCAAGATATGTGGAGGAGGAAGGGTGGGCAGGGTTTTGAGACTTGGGTTGTATGTGGTAAATAAAGCAGACCAAAATGCTTCCCATTTTATAATCTGGGTTTATAACCTGGAGAATTCAGTAAATAGTAATGCACGAAACAGTTCACAGGGAAGGTAGCTTATTCTCAGGAGTCAGAGTTCTAAGTCTTCTGTCTTTGAGGACTTTCTCTGCAGCTTTCAGAGATGCATGTGCCTAGTGTACAGGTGTGAGAACATCATTAAGACCCTGGAGATTTCTCTCAGTCGGACAGGCCACCTTTGGCAATTGGTTACACTTTCTTTCTTGCAGGGAAAATAAAAATCTCCCTTCATTCCAAACCCATGTAAATCTGAAGGAGTGATCCAGCAGGTGGTTTGAAGTCGTATGGCAACGATTATGTGAGGCAAATTGTTTCACAAAGGTCATCAACAGTCACATCACCTCATTGAAGGAAGTCAAAGAATAATTTATTACTATTTTTAAAGGTAAAGAGAGGTCATGTGATTCAACTAGAGAGCTGGAAATAAACACTGTCTGTAGAAGCAGCTCTGTGCTAGAGCAACTGACAATTGACTACCTGACAGGTAAGTTGAAGAGTCTAGTAGTTTATATAATTTATATAATTTACACCGGGGTCTCCACTTGCTAGTATAAAATGGGCTTGAAATGGAACCTGAATTGAAAATTTGGATTTTTTTTTAAACGTTTGTTCAAGATAAGTAGTTTATTCTTACTCCTTTGAAACGTCCTCTGGTCTGTAGATGTGACTAAACAGGAACATAAACACAACACTCTCCATCAGTGAAATGGCCAACGTATGACCAGAAGATGGTCACAGTGAATTTTCAGTTTTATATTAAACTCCATTGTTCACTATATTAAAATATACTATTAAAAATCTCTCCCAATGTATTGAATCATCATGTGGTACACTTTACACTCACACAATGCTGTGTGTCAATTATATCTCAACAATATTGGAAATAAAAGAGTGACAAAGATTCCCGATTTTTTTTTTTTAAGATATCATCCACCTACCCATGAGATACACAGAGGGAGAGAGGCAGAGACACAGGGCGGAGGGAGAAGCAAGCTCCCTGCAAGGAGATTGGTGTAGGACTTGATCCGAGGACTCCAGGATCACGACCTAAGCCAAAGGCAAACGCTCAGCCCCTGAGCCACCCGGGTGCCCTGAATGATTTCTGATTTAAAAAGAAAAATACCTCAGGAGGTGATGGTGGCACTTCTGTAGGCTGTTACTGGCTGTTCTTTGAGGGCTGGGCAGCTAATGGTGTGGGCTGATCATGGGCAAGACTCTAGGGCCTGCTCATCCTTACCTAGTAAGTGCAACAGTCACAAGAAGTGAAATTTTTAACTTGGAACTACTAGGTATTGATTTATTTACGATCATTGATAGAAATCAGATCAGCAGAGAAAATGTTGAAAATATTGTTTTTTTTCCTATAAAACAGCAAAGCCAGCAAGAACCAAGCTCAGGTTGTGGAATTCTAATAAGAATTAAATAACAATGTATCTATTAAGTTTGGGGAAGAGAGTTCAGAAAACCCAAACAATGACAATCTTTTTGCTATAGGTTTACTACTGCGGTTGCAACTAGGCTCCTGAAAGTACACTACTACATTTAGCTGAAATCCTTCTGGAATTCCCACATTTCTCTTTTAATCTGCAGGATATATATGGCAGGTTGGCTATAGGAGCATCATTATAGAAGAACAGCCAGTAATAGAATTTTACTCAGATGCTGTATGAGGAGATTTACAACTAAATAAACCATTTCCTGAGTTGAAGGAATATTTACAGTCTTACAATCTGGACCATATAGGGGGCACCAAAGGCCCATGTCCACACTCCACTGATGGCGATCATAGCCAAATATTTAGCACAGTGGAACCTAAAATGTATAAGGAAAAAGAGAACCTCAGAGATTTGGTTAGACCAGGGATTAAGAATGCCTTTAGGGCTCCACAAGATGGAGATAAATTTGAAGAAGCTTTAAAAAATATAAACACAGTTGGGGCGCCTGGGTTGCTCAGTTGGGTTATGCAGCTGCCTTTGGCTGGGGTTGTGATCCCGGGGTCCTGGGACAGAGCCCCGAATCGGGCTCCCTGCTCAGTGGAGAGTCTGCTTCTCCTTCTCCTTCTGCCCCTTCTCCTGCTTGTGCTATTTCACTCTCTCTAAGAAATAAATAAAATCTTAAATATATATATGTTTATTTATATTCATACACATTTTATGATGTATTTATATATATAAACAATATATTTTTATTTATATTCATATACATTTTATGATTATATATATATAGCAATAAATATAACTCAGATCCCAATCAATATTGAAGATATAATTAATGATGATTGTTGCATAAATATCAGCAGACTCCATCTGTTTGGATTTTAACTTATACTTTGAAGGGCTTTGTGGCCAATGAGGACCAAGGATACTTACCTGTTTGGGGCACAGTTCCCTATGCGACTGCAGATTAGGGTGCACACATGAAACTGCAAAGCACTGACTATTAAAGCAAAGAAAGATGCTTCTGCTGGGGCAATCATATTGACAAAATGCTGCAGTGCATAGGCCAGGGAACACAGGCCATGATAGAGAAAGAACTAAAATTATTCTGCAGTGATCCTCCACTGCTTGGAGTTGTAAGGTGCAGATCCTTAACTAAAGAATATGGTTTGAAGACAATTAGCTAGAAAGAAGTTATTTCCATATGGACATTCCAGATAATGGAACTGTGCTGTGCTTGATCGTACGGGCTGCTAAAGGATTTCGTGAACAACAGGGCAGACAACCAGGGACACTTAACCATCAGATCGAAGAAAATACAAGGAAGCCTGTTCTCATCATCTTCCTTGAGGAATATAGGTTACCTGTGATGGCGAAAGATGATTGTTTCTATAAATGTTGCTGATAGGGAGCTGCTGAGGCATACACTATAGCTGCATCCTTTGGAGGAGCTTCTGTCCAAGAGTTTAACCATAACTAACACCAAACACTGTAATTTTAATAACACAAGTGTGTCGGCATGTCACAAACCTCAGTATCTTCTGGATATAAGAAGCACCCTATGTAGCGTGTCTATGGCTGAAACTAGAATTGTCTTGAAATTGTGCTCTAGTCCGTAAAATTCTCCTAAGGCAGAGCCGTTAAATGGTGGTTTCCTTAATAAACGTTTTTCTCATTTACGAAAGGAAATATGTATTTCAAGTGACTCCGGCATCTAATGACACGGAAGAAAACTGGCGCTGTCTTATATTTTTTATTATGTCTGGGTGAGCAATTTGGATGAAAACCCAAAGCCCATTTTCCCAATGGGGGAATTCAATCATTGTGGGGGGAGGAGGAGAAGCAATCACTTCCTTTTCTTAAGTCACTCTGTTTGCATGTGACTTGTAGGATCCTTTCCTCCCTAGATTGGCGTCCCATACTCTGACCGTTGCTACTCTCAGTCCTTGGCAAGTTCTTCCTCACATCCTTGATATCAAATAATTAGAGTGCTCTGGGGCTTCGTTCTTAAACACTTTTCTATCTTGTACCAACATGTATGTTTTGCAGAATGCAATCCAAGAGCTTTGAGCATCGCCTCTAAAGGAATAAATCCAGGTGTGTACTGTTAGCCCGTTGCTCCTCCCTACATTCTAGACCCACTGTGTAACTGCCACCATGTGGGAGTACCCTACTGTGCCAACTTGGCTAAGCTGGGTTAATATTTCCAAGTTAGGGTTGACAACAAGGGGGGGGAAATGACATTTGGAGGTAAAGCAATGGCCATTAGGTAGGCCTGGTGCTGCTTACACACATTTTCACTGATCTGGCTCACTTTGTAAATGAGGAAGGTCACAATATCCATCTTTCCTGGCTGCTATAACCATTTCTCTTTTCAACTTCTCTGGTTTGGAACCGAGTGCATCGCATTCTCTGTGGCTAAGGGATCCAGCTTCTTTTCCAAGCAAACCTCATCTTTGAAATAAGAGGGAGTAAGAGAGAGAGACACGTTCCAGTTTGTTCTCACAGGCTCCATTTTGTCATTGTAGATTTTTCTGTATTTTGGGGTTTCTTTTGTGCTACTGATTCTGTGCTGTTTTCTCCCAAACTGCCAACCCTGCCTTGAAGAGTGATGTCAGGACCAGCAGCACATACAGAGAGGACAGCTTTCCCCCAAAGAATTCTTCATCAGTTCAACTAATCTTGGAAATCTAATCTGTATAATAAATCCCTTCTTCCATAACATTCTTACTGCTCTGATTCCCTAGTTGGATCCTACACTCCGTACCTTCCTGGTTTCTCAAATGCAGCATATCCACAACTGAAATCCCAGTGTCCCTTCCACCACAAACGTACTCTTCCTACATCGTCTCCAACGTATTTGTAACAATTTTAGCCTTCTTCCTATTAGAGCCGAGAATGCTGGAGTCACTCCCAATACCTCTCTTTCCCATACACTAACATTCTGTACTTCAGGAAATACTCTCAGTTCTATTTTAAAATATATGAATAATATTGCTCAGTTGTTTAGTTCTCAATGTTGATTGCTTTTCGCTTCTGATAGTTTAAAAATATAGTTCCTGAGTTTTAAAATCTACATAAAAAGCTTAAGTCAGATATCAGTGGATATCAGTAACTTAATGATAAAAGGGTTGCCAATTACTCAGAACCCAACTGCTTGTGATTGAGCAGCACCTCTGCAATTGAATGCAGGTTAAATGCTGGTATTGATATCTTAGAGATACAAAACTTAACCCTGGCATCCATGTGCTCTTTGAGCATTGTGAAAAGTGATCATGAAATAGCCTTTTTTTTTTCTATTGTAGAAATATAAAAAGAAAAATCGATATCACCTACCAAGGATTTCAAAATATCGAGTCCAGGTCTCCTTTTCCCCTATAATTCACTTTTAAGTACTTGTCCGTTGAGTGGATAAGATTATTTAATATTGATCAAAACTCTAGTTTGTCTCTTTCATAGGTAGGGTAAGAAAGAAAATAAAAAGAAGTTACCTGCTTTATTTATTCTTCTGTGGACAATGATTACCAGGGAATTTGATACTTTTAAAAAATATCTTTAAAATAATACACTAATAATCACACTTACATCCTCTCCATTATTTTCAATCTACCTTAACAATAAAACAGTGGCCATTATATCCCGTCTATTTCTATGAGGGTAGAAAAAAACCTTTAAGTAAGATAAAAAATTATTTCTAAAAAAAACAGAATATCCACTTATAGGGATCACTGAGGTCTGAGAAGAAAGGGAAAGTGTCATGTAAGATGCAGCAGCAGTTCCAGATTGGATATTGAATTGGTGATGGAAAACAAATGATTAAAAAAAAAAGCAACATATTGATCTGTGATGTGGTCAGCCAAGGGCTAGTTTTGTTTTTTCCCTAGCCAACCTATTAGGTAAGTTTTTCTATCATTTCATTTACTCTGCATCATCATTTTGCAAAGTCAAATCTGAAAGAAAATAACCTTTCAAGTTTTAGCTATTATGACTTATGGCACTCAGGCATTCATAAAAATATCTTCTCTTAAGATGTTTAAAATCATACATTTGTTTTCTATGTATATTAAAAAAATAAATCAAAGTTTCATGTTTCTTCTTTAGCTTTAGAGGAGACAGAGTCTCATGTTAAAAAAATCCTGTTGATAAAGATCTTCCTGGGAATATTTATCAAGTGGAAAGTTATCTGTATAATTGGAGGGACTCATTACATGTTAAATATGACTTTGAACATTAATACAGTAAGCATATGCTTTTATATATTAGAATTATGTTATGTATTGGTTATATCATAGCTGTAAAAATAAAGTGCACTACCCTAACACGTGTCTATCCTAAAATAAAAAAAATTTTCTTACATGTAGGTCTTAGAGTGATTTGCGTTACGTGTGTGGCTATTGACAAAAGTAGCAGTTTAGGAATGCAGATTTTCAAATTCAAATATATATATTTTATACACACACACACACACACACACACACACACAAATACAGGTAGTGAAAACCAACTATGCTATAATGTAAACTCAGACAAATTTCAGGTTACTGCACAAGCCATGTCAATTAGTTCCTGACATGCTTACTTTATAATGATTCTAAATGAAATAAAAATTTTGTGATTTGAACTGTGTTTTAAAAACCTATCGATAGTCTGCCAGGAGATTGTGATACTGGAATTTAGACATCTGCACTTAGGTTAGTGATCTAGTTCTGAAAATTTACAGACTGGCTATTTGTGACAAAAGAACTTAAAATTTCTGAGCCTCATTGTATTAGATAAGGGGTAATGGGTCTGCCAGTATTGGTTATTGTTGGTACTGGAATTTACCAACCTTGAGAGTAAAGTAGATTGCGCATGTAGTAAAAAGGATTTTGATAATACATAGTGGACATGGTGTGACCTTTTCAGGGATACAAATTTATACTTTTCCTCCCTACACTCAAATGTAATTTGAAGTAGCTGGGCTCAAGGATACTGTAAAAATACCTATATGGATCTCCTCTCTCTCTTGCAAGGGACACTTAAATTATTTGAAATCGAATATGTGTGAATGTGATTTGCAAATGGCAAAGGGCTAAAAATACATATATTATGTGGTTTTATGATTACTGGCTCGATAACTTCAGTTTTAGAGCTCTTTTGACAGTATGATAATGTAATATCCCAGCTTCTGGCAAAACCTTTCTTAAAATACTCCTGTCATAAACCATGTTCCATTTTATTTCTCCTCCGCCCTCAGCTCCATCCTACAGGACTATCGCTGTGACCACCAGGCTCTATAGGTCTGGCCAGTGTCAACTGTGAAAGGATGCTTAACTAGAATGTGTCCTGGTGTAAGCGTCCTCAGAAGAAGTTTTCAGCCATTATCTAAGAGAAGTTGGTATATAAGTACTCCAGCTTCCCTATCCCTATTCTTCACTTACTAAGATTTAAACTCTGCGGAAGACATTTCTAGAAAATCTTGCATCAATGCCTTTGAGGAAGTGGGCAGTATGCTGATTCAGCAGAAACAACGTTCCCTTGGGATACATGAACCTCCAGAGAATACCGTATCATAAATAAAAGTCCTTTTCACAAATTCAAATGTTGAAGCTAGACAACTTAAAAATAGAAACAAAGCCAGATTCCAGAATGTAGCACGCAACAAGGAAGTGCTCTTCAAGTTAGATCTACTCCGCACTTTGCGACGAATCATTTTCATTTCATTTCATTCTGGTGGCAAATGCAGACACAACTCACGATAGTCTTTCTGTAATATTTTAGACACTAACCCTCTAATCATAAAATAAGTGCAAATAAAGCAAAAAAAAATTTCCATGTACAGAATTCTGTTTCCAGGGCAGAGTTTGGGGAGGCATTTTAAGAAAAGCAAAGCTGACTTTAAATAGAAAATACTTTCAAGAAGACATTGCATTTTCTATTTGTCTTATGCTTTGGAAACATCCCACCTGGGCCCTTAGTAAAATTTACATGCCATGCACACCTGTCTAAAATCACAGAGAACAGTCCTGTCAGATGCTCCTCATTCTTCCAGCATGAGCAGTGAATTGGAAATGCCTGAGACTATGATGCGGAAAGCAAATGACACATTAGTTTTCCTAGAGTCACTGCTGGGTTGAATATGAATGTGACACGCACAGGTTGACCATGTGTGCACTTCATCTCTGACTGGTCAGGAACCCTGGCCCGAATAGCTGTCCTTTAACTCATCCATTCATCTGATGTAACTTAATATCACAGACCTGGCTGGTTTTATTAACTGAATTTGAAGTTGGTAATGCCACAAACATCACAGTATAATACAGCGTGACGCAAGGTCAAGAACACTAGCTCTGTTTGTTAAGACAGGAGGATGCTCCAAGTTCCTTCAAAAGGATTTCCAAAATATAGTTTCTAGAAAGTTCTGCAGTAGGGGAAACATTTTAGCTTTACTACCTTCAGGGCTTCAGGTGTGTGGTGGGGAGAAGGCTGAGGGAGAAGAACTGAACTGTGACAAATTCTCTTCTTTCTCCTAAAAAAAAAAAAAAAAAAGGAGGGTGGGAAGGATAGGATGGGATGGGGTAAAAAGGTATGAGAAGACATAAGAAAGAGGAAGCTATGTGGGGCTTTGAAGTGAAATCCAAGACACCAAAGATCTGTACATGTCCCTTCCTCACTACCATGGTTTCTAGCATTGCTGTTTATTAGTTACATTAATTAGATGCTAAGAGACTGATTATACACATGAACAGTGACAGGTCATATATAAACACGGAACCTGTGACCTGTAGCAACCAGCAGAGGAAGCCAAACCACAATCTCTGCAACAATCCACCCAAGAGAGACAAAACTCGGTCACAAGTGGCCGGCGTTCCCGTATCTGCCCCTGCATCCACCTTAGGATGATGCCAAATGTGTTCCACTAAATAATTAGGATGTGCTGCATGGAGTCAGCCTCACCACACACACAACCTCCAAACAGGGCATGCCTGCAAGCTTCCCTTTATGGTTTCCATTATAAAGCTTCCCAACTCCCCTGCCTGCCTTAAGACTCTGCCAGCTAATTCCCTTGTTTAAGCAAACTGAACAAATGGCTTCTGTTTGTTCGCATTTGGGTGGTATCTACTTATTTCCACAACAAATTTATTGAAAAATTTTTGACTGAATTTATCAAGTAGATTTTTATCAGTGCCTAAGCTAAATTGTAAGAGAACCTTAAAGTTCACGAATTCTTTCTGACACAAATACAAAGTTTAAGAACATTTTACTTTGGGACACTAAGTCTCGCTGCCAGACTCTATACTAATTATTTAATAATTCATGACATCCCTACAAGAGCAATATTACAATTTAATGGATGAGGAAACTGAGGCTTAGAATGCCGAGTAACTTCATTATAATTGGTCAAAAAAACAAAAACAAAAACAAAACTGGGATTTGGCAGAGCTAATATTTGAACACGCTTCAATCTGACTCCAGAGCCAAGATCTAGATTATTCCATGAACACAATGTCGTACAGTGATTCAGAGATTAACTCTCGAATCAGCCTGCCTGGATTGAATTCACTAGTTGTAGGCTCTTGCGCAAGTTGCTTCTCCTTTTTGTCAGTTTTCTGATGCATAAAATGGGGGTAAAATCATTTCTAACCTAAAGGGATGATATGATAAGGGAGTTATTGCATATAAAGCGCTTAAAATAGTACCTGACGGGGGAGTATGCAATTTGTGTTAGTCATTATGAAGGAGAAGGAACCTGAGGAAGAGAACAAGGAGAAAAAAATGTTCTGATTTCATCGTTTTCTCAAGGAAAACTTCTACTTTTTGGTACTACTTGTATCCCGGATCAGAATACATTTCTTTAAAAAAAAAAAAATCTTAAGGCTATATGGTAGCATTGGCCAAAATTAAGGCTGAAAAAATGCTAACTTGATTTATGTCCCATGCACTGATCTTAATGCTCCCACCGCCCTTGATCACTAACTTCAGGGCTGCGCTCAAGGGCAATGTGTCCTGAGGTCTCTTACTCCCATCGCCCAGCTTCAGGGAATCTCTTCACCTCTCCTGGAGGGACAGGGATGGAGGCCGGAGGATCTCCTGACGTAGGTACAACAGTTCTTTATATACTTGAACAACTTTTTAAAAGAGTAACAGGAAACCTTTGCCTTTTATACAGATCCTTTAAATTAATTCTCCTTTTTACATTCTGCTAGAATTGCCCACTGGGTAGATGAAAATTTAGCAGCACCTACCCTACTGCCCTGTCTGGTGTTGATTCTTTGTTAAGTCTCTCAACTTAAAATAAGGAGCTTTGAGCTCCAAAGAAAGAAACTAGCAGAATACTTCGACTTTTGAAAATGTGTTTTCTCTTTTTTTTTTTTTCAAATATTTTATTTATGCATGATAGTCACAGAGAGAGAGAGAGAGAGAGAGAGAGAGAGAGAGAGGCAGAGACATAGGCAGAGGGAGAAGCAGGCTCCATGCAGGGAGCTTGACGTGGGATTCGATCCCAGGTCTCCAGGATCGTGCCCTGGACCAAAGGCAGGCACTAAACCGCTGCGCCACCCAGGGATCCCGAAAATGTGTTTTCTCTTGACATCTCTCTGTGTTTCAGAAAGTAATAGTGTCAAGAAAAAAATGACTTAAAAATATACTTTGAATTGTTATAGCTTATCATATTTGGAAAATTGGTCCTTATATTTTTAACTCCCTTACTTTGTGTCGATCTTAATACCATTTCAGAGACTACTCTTGGTCTTTCCTACCCAAATAATGAAGATTTTAAAGTATCTTTAAAGAAACAAAAGAGAAAATGTATAATTCAGTAGCATATTTTAAATTTTAACGCAAACCCTCCTTAATGTCCTGCCAGCAGATGTTTTAACAGGCCTTAGTTAATACATGGAATCATGATTGGTATCAGTTGTTTTGTAGATTTTCTGATAAATCCTGAGAATGGTTGCTACCTTGGCGATCTGAAATTAAAACACTGGTGAACAACTGTTTTTTTTTTTTCTCATGTCATAAAAATTATCTATGAATAGACAGGAAACATCCTCACTGTATATAAAGAGACTAATTGGGAAAAAAAAAAAAGGACTTTGAAGATTGAAGTTTGGCTATGCTGCTTGCTTGTTTCGTAAACTTGAAGAAAATATTTAAACTTCCTCATTTTAAATGAAGGAAGATAACAATTTGTTTGAAATACTGTTTTTAGAGATATATGAGGTATATGTATCACACTCATACAGTGTGTACCAAACAAAGTTCATCTAAGATAAAGTTATCACCATTCTTTTTTTTTATTATCATCTCCATCAGCTCTGATTTCTAGAGTGTTCAACTGCCTTGGATTGAAAATCTAATTATAAATGCTGAGACAAACCAGGTTCAAGTTAGACTGAAGAATTGGGCATTGCTGATAAACAGAAGAATACTACTGTTAGTGTGCATTACAGATATCTAGTCAGAGAAGATTAATTAATATTTATTAAAGCTCATCTGTCAGTAAGTGCCACGATGTGTTTTGGGATATTTAGCTCTTCCAACAGCTCTGTGTCAGTCCCCAAGTCCCCAAATAAATATACACTCTAGAGGGTAGCAACAGTTTTAAGAAACAATGCATGTCCTACCTCCCAGTGAGAATCCATACCACCAGGTAATAAACATTTATTCACATTATTTAGTTTAACCCTCACAACATTTCCATTAAGTAGATGATATTTTATTTGCAGAAGAGCAAATGACATTCAAAGATAATCGCTAATTTGCCAGTAGCTATTAAGCCCAAAGGAGATAGAGAATGGCATGGACAAATCCAAGATAGACACACACAAAACCATATATACATATGGTTATGTATAACTACAATGTAATAATACTAGTTTTTCAATGACATAATCAGAAAGTCTAAGAAGAAAAATGATTATTAGATCATGGGCTACAATAAAAGGGCTCTGAAACTAAGATGAAAATTTGGAATCCTTAACATTTTATTATAAAATTTAGCAAACACTATTCATACGTAGTATTTGCTACACACCTTTAGGTTTGTTAAACCTATCCATTAATTTGTTTCTCACAACTTTCTTCTAAGTATTATATTGTTGTTATCTCTACTTTATTCATCATGAAGAAACTGAGGCAAAGAAATAAGATTGGCCAAGGGAAGACGGATAGTAAGTGATTGAGCTTGATTTGAACATAAATGATCAAATTTACCCCAAAACCCTATCTACCATGTGATGTTTCTTCCAAACATGTCCCCAATTCACAAAATAAGTGTCTCCCTTAAAAGATAAAACATGAATATTTAGATTGTCCCAGCCATTTGGTGAATGGGCTTTATCTGTCTGTGTGTCTTCATAATGCATTAATTTGGGCTTTCCTAGAGAGGTAACCAACCATACTATTATCATCTAAAATACGACAGATAAGGAGCAGTGATCAGTTTGAACATAAGCAAATCCAACCCCTCATCTCCCACCAACGCCTGGTCACGGACACTGCAGTTAGGGCAAGCTTGTGTTGTATGTGTATCTATCTCTCCTTTGCGATAGATTTGGCATTATTTTTTTTTCTGTCCTTTATTCTTTCGCAGCACACACCAACACAGACGCACAAACACACATACACACTGTTTACTAGCCCAAAATCAAATTGCAATTGTAATTTATGGTTTTTGTTATAAACCATTGATCAAATCAATTTTACAAGTACAAATGCTCATTGGTTGTTATAATAAAGAATACATTTGGATTTTGTCCTCGGTTCTTGACCCTAAACTTTAAAAAATCCAGTAATTTCCTCAATGATAAGAGTATCTTTTGTCATTCATAATGAGTCTCACTGACCACATCTGTCTAGGTGATCCATGGTGCTCCCTTAGTTTTAAGGGAGTATATGACCAGATAAGTGACCAGAGAGCTAGAACTTTCAGCATCAACCCTCTCTTCCACTCCTAGGGGAGGTTACAGGGGCTAGAGACTGAGTTTAATCCCATGATCCCATAATGATACCTCAATAAAACTGGACATCCAAAGCTCAAAGAGCATCCTGAACAAAGAACACTTGAATGTGCAAGGAGGGTGACAGACCCTGGCATGGGATCTCAGCATCTAGAATTCTCAGAGATCCAGACTTAAGTGTCTCTTCCATTTGACTGTTCCTAGTCATATTTTTATAATACAACTGAAATTGTAAGTACAGGTTTCCTGAGTTCTGTGTCACTCTACTGTACTACTGAAACTGGTGGGACCATAAGAATCCTCAAATTTATAGTGGGTTGGTCACAAAGGCAGGTGGCCTTGAGACTAGTGGCCAGCATCTGAAGTGAGGGCAGTCTTGGGGAAGATGTGACACTCTAAGCCTGTGGAATGTGACACCAGCTCTTAGCAGTTAGTGTCAGAACTGAACTGAACTGCAGGATACCACGTGTTATGTCAGAGCCATAGTTAATAATACAATAATAAAAAGTCGGAGTGTCAGAGAACCTAACAAAAAGAAACACATTTGAATCAGGTTACTCAAAAAGACAAATGAATATGATTTTGTCAAAGTGGAACCTGCATCACATGTATCTTTTGTCTGAGGTTTTTGACACTAAAACTCTTTTATCCCTAAGAACTGTACTCTACTTAGTCATCAACCTCATTCACCAGCCTTGATTCCAAATGTGTTGTAATTATTTCCAAAAACAAACTTGTGCTTTATTTTTTTAAAGATTTTATTTATTTATTTATTCATGTAAGACAGAGAGAGAGAGAGAGAGAGAGAGAGAGAGAGGCAGAGACACAGGCAGATGGAGAAGCAGGCTCCATGCAGGGAGCCCAATGTGGGACTCGATCCTGGCACCCCAGTATCACGCCCTGGGCCGAAGGCAGGCACCAAACCACTGAGCCACCCAGGGATCCCCAAACTTGTGCTTTAAATATAAAATTGTGCCATATTTGAGCATATTCAAAATAATTTGCTTAAGAAAAAGTTGGAGTTTGTGGAAGGAAATAGATCTCGTAACCATCTCTAACCAGCAAAAAAATGGAGCATGGGCTGTTGACCATTCATGGATAATGGGAATAAGGTCACAGTCACTACATGCCAGTGGTCTCTGGAGCTGTTGGGGTTGTGCTATCTTGCAGCGAACAGACAGGTGTACCTCTAGGTGGAGGTAATGGAGGTAAGAGGTTGGCAGACAGTTCATTTAATTTCAGTGTAATCTAACTCACTGTATTTTTTCATGTCTCCCTAATCTCAAGGTCCTACATCTAAATGACACAAACTACTGTACTAGTAGGGGAGGAAGATGGTAACCTGCTTGGATACTTGATGAAGCAGCACCTGCAGCCCTAGAAAGGACTCAGGCTTCAGACTCAGAAAATGTGGTTTCAAGTCACTTCCACTTGTTATAGTAGTGAAATGCATGCCAAATTACTTAAATTCTCTAAGGCTCAAATTTCTGATTGATAAAATAGGGGCAATAAATTACACTTTACAGGGTTTTAAAAGAATTGAATGAACGAGGCTCATGAAAGTAACCTGAAATGTAAAGCCCTCTACACAGTTCTGACAGTTGTGATTTCTAATTTTCCTATTATTCATAAGGCTTATATTTTTCATGTTGTACATATCAGATACAGTCAGAGAATAATTAATAACCGTTCTAGGTGTGAAAATAAATATTATATCACTGACTTGGTACTAATTTTCAGAAGAAAAAAGTCAGACTATAATACACAAAGAGGAGAAAAATATCCCCCGATATCTGATGATCTGAGGTCACTTTTAGGTAACCAGAGACAATATTAATAGTAAAAATAGTAAATAAAATAGGTTAAGAAAAATAACAGTAAAATAGTAATATCATTCCGTTCATAATTGTGTATTTATTAATCGTTAAAGTGTTGAGCTGTCTCTGTGTCACCATATTTATTCCATATTAGTGGTCCAGAATCAACATGTATGAGCTATCGTCTATAAAAAAGGAGCACTCTGGAGAATAAAATAGGCTAGAAATTCAAATAACTGAATCTCAACACTAATTTTGGGATTAACATTGGAAATATTCAATTCTCCACTCCCAATTATCCAACTAAAATATGACATAATTATCCATGGCCAAATGATCTCAAACCCATTAAGCTTTTAAAATTCTGTGATATTTGGTGAAAAATAAAATTCTGTGACATTTGGAATTTGCTCCTAGAATCTAAATAATCACAACATTTGTATAATTGGCACATTTACTCTCCCATTTAACAACATCACATCTTATATTACTTTAGTTGGCACGTGCTTTCACATCCAGACTTTTTTGATCTTTGAAATAAAGCCAGGGAGAAAAATGGAATAATGAATATTTACTCTCATTGTATAAATGAAAAAGTGAGGTAAAAGCTAGCACAGACACAGATTATTCATGCAAATCATAGCAGTCTTAGTTTCGACTCTATACCAATTTATGGACTTACATGTCTTTCTTTGTTTCAAAATAACATCAACATGAAAATATATAAATATAAATAAACATAAAAATGTATGTGAATATTTAGTTCAAGTGAGTGCAACAAAATATTCAGGTGTCCAATGTTGAGGTTTTGATTTTCACTAATTCAGGCAATTTCTTTTGACTTCTCCACTGTGGACTCCAATCCCAGCTAGTCTGAATAAACAAACTATCGGGTGCCATCAAGGTCATGTGAATTTCTGAAGATAAGTAAACATACCCTCATCACTCACTTTTGGAAACTAATCTCAAGAAGCACATCTTGGTCATTAAGAAGAGTGATCTGCGCATGTATGGAAGGCAGGCATCCAGTCCTGTCACTCTCACATGAGCTGAGTCTGAGTTTAATGCACTTTTCTTCTCAAGCTCTTGTAATGGGAATCCTGCATTGGGGTCTTGGATTAGACTCTTAACCCTCTGCCTAGGATCTGATGGATAACTTGCCGCCATTTTATTTTATTTTATTTTATTTATTTTATTTATTTTATTTTATTATTTTATTTTATTTATTTTATTTATTTTATTTTATTTATTTATTCATGAGAGACACACAGAGAGAAAGGCGGAGACACAGGCAGGGGGAGAAGCAGGCTCCATGCAGGGAGCCCCATGTGGGACTTGATCCCAGGTCTCCAGGATCACACCCTGGATCAAAGGCAGGCGCTAAACTGCTGTGCCACCCAGGGATCCCGATAACTTGCCATTTTAAAAGCATACTTTTCAGCTCAGGTTACTTAAAACGAGAAATCTAAGGCTAGGATTAATGAAAATAGATTCCACTTTTCTCTCAAATTCAGTTTTGGAAGAACTCTATGTTTCTTTCATTTCTAACAATAAATCACTAATGATCATCTAAGCACAAATGAGAACAGAGAAATGTTAGCAAATGTAACTCACCGTGACAGTGTTTGAAACAGCTACAGCATCTCAAAGCAGCTAGTGAAAACACGTTACAGCTGTTGCTGGTTTTTCTTTTCTTCTTTTTGTCACATTTGAATTAGGATGATCCATAAAACTCTTCTCACCACAGCCAGTCCAGGAGCAGAGGGCATTTGCTGGCATTTTCAGGAAGTCAATGCCAGCAGCTCACATTTCCATGTGAGAGTGGTGCCCAAAAATACACATATAGCCCAAAGTGTTACCTAAAATAATTTACAAAAAAAAAAAAAATCAAAACAGGAAATTATAAAGGAGATCAATATGAAATAAATCAAGATGCTATAAAGCAGAATGGCCAAACTATGAACAAAGAGCAAAACTGTAAAGAGCTATCATGTTAACAATGACATAAACAGAACAAAATAGTCTAATTTTTTGTTTTGGGATTTATATCAACATGTGACACAAAATCTCTTCAGAATAAAGTGAAGTGAGACATTTTGTCCACGACTGGTATGTTGCAGAGTAAAGATCCAAATGGAGGTTCTCTGATTGAAAACGCAAGACCTTTACCACCACAGCAGTTTGCTTCTCACCCGTGAGCCCTGGCCAGAGGGTAGGTAGATCAAATTTAAAGCCCTGGAATTAGCTGAAGGAGAACAGAGAGGGAAATTCTTAGGAAAACAAAGGAATCAAAGTCAAAATGTGATTGAGGAGCACCCTGGGTGGCTCAGTCAGTGAAGCATCTGCCTGGGGCTCAGGACATGATCCCAGGGTCCTGGGATGGAGCCTGCATCAGGCTCCCTGCTCAGTGGGGAGTCTGCTTCTCCCTCCCACTTGTGCTCTCTCTCTTGCTCACACTGTCTCTCCCAAATAAATTTAAAAAAATCTTTTAAAAAACATGACTGAATACCAACAAAATAACCTACAAAATCAGCTGTAAATAACATCTATGCCATAGATATAATGCACACTATTAAGTTTGTATATGTGAGAATACATATCTTAGGTAAAATCAAGACGTAAAGTAATGTCAAAGCAAGTTTGATTATTAACACACAAGAAAAATTTCAGTTTCCAGAACAGAGTAGAATAAGCACACAGCTGTAATGTAGGAAAACAAAACAAAACAAAACAAAACAAAAAAACATAGAAGGCCTTGATTAGACCCTGTAAGTATTGAGACATTTACTCTGAATGATATGAGAAGGTGCCGGGGAGTTTTGAGGGGAGGAGTGACAGATGTAAAATAAAATTCCTCTTATTCATGTTCTGTCTCCCTTTCTGATATTTCCCACTCATTTTTTCTCCTTTCCCATTTATTCCTTTTCACTATTTTTTATATTCCTCAAAGAACATGAGAGACTCCTAACTCTGGGAAACGGACTAGGGGTGGTGGAAAGGGAGGTGGAGGGGGTGACTGGGTGATGGGCACTGATGTGGGCACTTGATGGGATGAGCACTGGATGTTATTTTGTATGTAGGCAAATTGAACACCAATAAAAAATAAATTTATATATAAAAAAAAGAATTCCTCTCCTTCTCATTAAGGAAGGATAGGACGGGTTCAGAAAGACCAAGTAGGATGTTCCTATAATGATCCAGAGAGAAGGGAATGGTGGCTGGGCCAGCTTGGCAGTGCTGGAAGTCAAACAGACAGGGCTGGTGGAAGGACCCACCATGGGGTGGAAGGGAAGGAGATGCATGAAAGATGATACCAAGTTTTGGTTTAATATTTTGTTTGGTTTTGTCTGAGTAACTTCCACAGATGAGGAATCCTCTGGGATAGTTTAGAGGGAGTTACTGATTTTGAAAGTTCATGTGTAATTGTGGGAAGTGGTTCTGAGCTAGGACGATGAGTGACTAAATGCAGCCTACTGTTCCACCGAGGTTGTTTCCCTGTCACAGGATTTCCTTGTGACCTGGGTTTTGCACACACAGCATGGATGAGCAGGGATAGTGACAACTACGCTGCCGTCCCAGGTATAACACAATTGAAGGGCGTCACACTGAGGAACTAATTCTATGAGCAGCTAAGGGCAATTGTACGAAAAGACCTACCTTCCGTCTCTTGATGACACTTCAAAACCTAATATCCTGCAAAAGGATAAAAAATGATGGTCAGGAGGTGGAGAGTCAAGAAAACTTTGACAAAGTAGAAACAAGTAAATTAGAATGATTAACTAAGAGCCCTACCCTAACGACATAACCCTAGCACCTCGCGTTGATGCCTTTAAAAACTACCCAATGATAATATGTATTTTTTAAGGTTTTATTTATTCATGAGAGACACATTGAGAGAGAGAGAGAGGCAGAGACACAGGCAGAGGCAGAAGCAGGCTCCATGCAGGGAGCCCGATGTGGGACTCGATCCCGGGTCTCCAGGATCATGCTCTGGGCTGAAGGCAGACACTCAACTGCTGAGCCCTCCAGGTGTCCCAATATGTATTTTTTCCCCCAATTTCACATTAGGTAAAAACCTGAAAAAGAGTAATGATTGTTAAAATAGCTCACATGAATAGGTGTCGACCTTGTCCTGGGTCTTTTCTATGCACTTTCCAGATGAAGAGTCTGTCCTCACAGTAAATTCATGAGGTGCAATATATGATCATCTCTGTTTTATAACTGAAACAGCTGATGCAAAGAACTTCCCATAAACTGAAATACAGAATTGACTAGACTCAATAGATATTGGGCTCAATCCTGTTGAACTGCAGCAGTTGAATCTCTCATAATGAGAACTGATCCTCAAAATGATGAGCTCAAGACCCTGGAAAAATCCTGATTTTCAAGAAGTTTACTGTTAAAGGGAACTGATCATTTGAGGCTTAGAAGAATTACAATTATAGCTGTTAAGAGAACAAAGTTATGTTATTTGTACCAGACGGGGAGGGAAGGAAGCAGGCTGAACGTAAGTGCCTTGTGTTAACAAGGACATTTGATTTACCCAAATATTCATTTCAAAACTCTGATGAACTGGGGATGAACTGAGTAAACAATCCTGTCAACTCAGTCATACCTTAGTGACAGGGTTTCTTGAGAAATGATCTCAAGGAATACAAAATCCTTTTCATTCTCTTCACTAATGTTTTGTTTAGTGTTTTGAAGTTCAGTTTATCTCAAACCTAAGAAAGTGTAGGTGAATATTTAATAGATAACTGGGGTGAGGATTAATTTTCTGATCAATAAGCACAGCAAGAAAACAAACAATTGGTTTTAACATATTATTGATAATAGAACTATTCAGATGGTGCCCATTCCCTCAAAAAAATGAATAAAGAAAAAAATCGGCAAATGTGATGGGTCACGTGATACAAATAAACAGCTCTTTATAGGTTATTTATCAAGAATATATTATAATAGACATTTTTATGTTATAGTAAGTGGAAAAAATAGATATAAATCTACTTATAGTGGGATTCCAATCATATTTTAAAAATACATCATGTAAAATGTGCCAATATATTCTAAGTACCTCCGTGGGGTGAGATAAGGGAATACAGTGTTCTACGATTTTCTTTCCGTGTCTTGCCATTGTTACCGGAAAAATAAATGACTTCATAAAGTGTCTTAATAAACATTTTATGACAATACATAATAATGAGATACATAAAATGCCTCTTTCTTTAGGTTGCCACAAGTGAGTCATATATTACACCCTTGTAAACCATGAGACATCCACGACAGCTTAAATTGAAAATGAAATCATTTCCTAGGTGCCAGTGATTGACTAAATGCTCCCACCAATCAAATGTAAGTTAAATGCAAACATGTGCCGAGGGCCACAACTCCCAACTTTACCTGAAGAGTCAAGACTTAAAGTGTAAACTCACTTATATTTGGAGAACACTTAAAACAGTTTCTGTGGGTTATGATTAGTGCCAATTTGAAACAAAGTGTTCACAGGGAGAAACTGAACTTTCAAGAAAAAGGAGCTTAGTGTCTGTAAACTGTGAGCTTCCCATACGTGAAAGGAGTAGGGTGGTCTAGATGTCTGAGGTCCCTAGGTCTGACCCCTGGCTTATCCCTTTATTAGGATCCTAGCCACAATATTCTTGTCAAATGAGCTATTTTGCTTTCATGACAGTCATATTATAATAACACATTGAGAGCAAAAGGGCTACTGAGGTCCTATTATCAAGTTCTGTAAAATTCCTACTGAAACGTCAGATCTTCTTATAGATCTATCTATCATTAATACTCTCTCTTTTTAAAAATATTTTATTTATTTATTTGGCAGAGAGAAAGAGAGAGCACAAGCAGGGGAAGCTGCAGGCAGAAGGAGAGGAAGAAGCAGGGAGCCCGATGTGGGGCTCGATCTCAGGACCCTGGGATCATGACCTGAGCAGAACCAGATGCTTAGCCAGCTGAGCACTCAGGAGCCCCTATCATTAATACTCTTTAGTGAATGACAGTCTTTATGGTTCACAGGTTGTTTAACTACTTGAGTATATGTCTCCAAGCAAACTTGGAACTCCACACTTTAATAATTCATGCAGTGACAATGAAGTTAAATGATTTCTCATTCTTTCTCTATCAACTTGTCTACATGTTAAATCTAGATTGCTTCCTTCCTTCTTTCCTTCCTTCCTCCCTTCTCCCTTTATTCTCTCCTTCCCTTCTTTTCTTCATTCCGTCCTCAACTGAAAACATTTACAGATTAATTATATTTGCATATGATACATTTTACATATAAGCATATGTGCACACACACACATATACAAGCTCTCAGTATAGTGACTAAGACAGTCACATTTACAGAAACTAGAAAGCGTTTTTATGAGATTTTCTAGGGATCCAATTTTTCCTCTCTTTTAGCATCACCCAGGGTATCTCCATTGGTTGCATACTTGAAGGTGGCCCAGCATCACCAGGTTACATGCCATTCATTGGAAAGAAGAGACAGAAGGTGGATGACCAGCAACTCTGTGTCTAAGGGTATGACTGAGAGGCTGTACCCATCACAACTGCTCTGTTCTAGCTGCCCAAATTCAACATATGGTAATGTCCAATTGCAAGGAGGGATAGGAGGCTAATAGGTGTAGTCTCTAGCTAAGTTATATAGGTCCAGTTAGACTTTAGAAATTCTACTACTGGATGGAAGACTAGGAGCGTGGACTATATATATATATATATTTTAACTATCTTTGCCACATTATTTATTTTAAAAAGTTAGTGTCTGGGATTCAGAGTAAAGAAGGAATGGCATAAAATGTGTTACAAAAACACCTTATAGAATTCTAAGCAGTATTAATTTTAGATTTCTGCCTTTGTCATTTATTTGGGACAATATAATGCGTAACATATATTTTTAACCTTGAGCTTAATGGGTCCCCAAAATTGTGGCTATAGGCCTTCATTGGAGAAAAATAATTTTATAAGCAAATATTATTTTAAGAAAACATTTCACTCACCAATTATCAATGCCTATTTTTTAGACCTATAAAATATTATCATATCAGGACAGTGTGATCATTTTAATAAGAACCAATTTCTCAGACTTGAAATGAACAGACTCCTATTTGGAAACAGAACATCAGGTCATCAGGTGACATCTGGCGTGAAAACAGGTTTGATTTACAAAAAAACAAACAAACAAACAAACAAACAAACAAACATATAACCAAACATCAACATTCCCAAGACAGGAGGAAAGTGAGATAAAAGATATAAAAGCAGTCTGGTTTTATTTGAAGCAAAATAGTGAGTGTAGTTTAATGGACAACCCAGAATAGTGGTTCTTTACTCTGCAACAGAAATGTGTTCTTATCTAGAAAAGAAGAATGGATGGGAGGATGGAAGGAAAAATATTCAACATGCAAATATTTTTTTTTAAGATTTTACTTATTTGTTTTAGAGAGAGAGAGAGAGAGCATGAGCAGGAAGGGCAAAGGGAGAGAGAGAATCTCAAGCAGACCCCATGCTGAGTGTGGAGCCCAGCATAGGGCTCAATCTCAGGACCTGAAGATCGTGACCAAAAGTGAATCCAAGAGCTGGACGCTCAACCAGTTGTGCCATCCACGCACCCCTCAACATGCCAAATAATTCCTTCTGTACGATACAATGAATGGTTTCTTTTCCTTCAGCTGTGGCAAGAAGAGTGAGATCAAACAGTGAGATATTGGCAGGGAGACCTGGAAGTACAAATCCTTCAGAGCAATGGTTCCCGAAACTGGATTTTGCTTGTTAAAAACCTAGAGTCCTATTTACCATAACTACAAATTAAGTCCCAGTTGTAACCGATGAGCCATGTCTTGGCTGTTCTTGCCCAAGTCCCCAGTTAGGACTACAGAACTCTATTCTAGGGTATACAGGCAAGGCCAAGGATGATTTCTCTTTATAATGCAAATGGAAGGTGGCTGGAGACATTGTGGCTATATTCAGACTACACCGTTTATACCACTAGACCAGTCCAGAAGTTTTCCCTTTCCAACCCTCCAGAGTTAATTGGTTGCTGGCCTTCTCACCAATTCTATAAAATCCTACTCCATACAATGAAATCCCTCACACCTAAATTTTTAAAATGCAGATTCTTAAGTCTCTAATCAGGCCTACTGAGTCAGCATCACTAAAGAGATGTTAGTACTCTCTACATGAATGTATGTGATCGATGGTACCCAGACAACACCTAGCCATCGACCAGAATTTGGAATTCTCACCTTTAGAGCATTGTACCCACATCCACATCACCTGAAAGTTCTTAGAAATTTAGGATCTCAGTCTTTAAACTGGATCTACTGAATCTGGAGCACAAATACAGTGGCTTAAATTCACAGTAAGATTTGTAAATGGGACGCCTGGGTGGCTCAGCGGTTGAGCATCTGCCTTTGGCCAAGGAGGTGATCCTGGAGTCTGGAAATCAAGTCCCACATCAGGCTCCCTGCAGGGAGCCTGCTTCTCCCTCTGCCTGTGTCTCTGCCTCTCTCTGCATGTCTCTCATGAAGAAATAAATAAAATATTTTAAAAAAAGATTTTTACTTAACAGCACTAGCTGTGTACCTAGGCATCCTGGGTTCAAATCCCAGTTCTGATATTTACCAGCTGTTTGACACCTGGCAGTTATTTGACCTATATAAACTTCAATTTCCTTATTTAAAAACTATGAATAATAATACTAAAGAGGATGGGGTGCTTGGGTGGCCTAGTCCATTAAGTGTCTTCTTCTGCTCGGGTCATGATCTCAGGGTCCCTGGATCCAGCCCTGCACCGGGCTCCCTGCTCAGATGGGAATCTGCTTCTTCTCCGTCTCCCTCTGCCCCTCCCTCCTGCTCATGTGTGCATGTACTGTCTCCTCTCTCTCTCCTCTCTCTCTCTCTCTCTCTCTCTCTTTCTCTCCCCCAAATAAATAAATAACATCTTTTAAAAATAATACTAAAGGGGAATTTCGTAGGGCCAAACTTAAACTCAGGGTTATTACGTTATTTAAAATAAGCAAGTGGAAGAGAACAACGCAGAACCAATGTTCAAAGTGTGCCATAAACCATGGATTGTGATTAACCACTGAAATTATGGGTAAAATTTATCTGTCCTGGCAGAGTAAAGATATTTGCCTACTGTTACACCTTCTAGAAAAAAACTTCAGATTTTCTGCATACTGTACCCTGTATCAATTATGGAAGGTTAGGGATGCCTGGGGGGCAGGGGGGCTCAGTGGTTGAGTACCTCCCTTCGGCTCAGGGTGTGACCCCGGGATCCTGGGATCGAGTCCCACGTCGGGCTCCCTGCATGGAGCCTGTTTCTCCCTCTGCCTGTGTCTCTGCCTCTCTCCTTGTGTCTCTCATGAATAAATAAATAAAATCTTTTTAAAAAGATTAGGAAAGGTTATCCAAATGATTCCTTAAAGCAGATACAACATTTATTTGGAGACTGCAAGGACAGTCTTTGCAAACAAGCTGGTCTGAAACTGTATTCAATTATAGCAACCATCAACTATAACTGTCTTCATTTCAAAAACAAGTCATAATTCTTCAGCATAAAGAAACTTTTGAAGTAACAACTCTATGTTATTTTGCCTTCTTGGTTGTTTGTAGATAGAAAAAAAAACTGTGCTGTCATTATTTTTTATTTTTTTTAATATTTATTTATTTGAGAGAGAGAGAGAGAGCAGAGAAGAGGGGGTAGGGGCACAGGGAGAGAATATGCAGACTCCCAATGAGCACGGGGCTTGATCCCAAGAGCCACGAGACCAGGACCTGAACTGAAACCAAGAGTCAGACACCCAGGCTGACACTGTTCTTCTTCTTCTTCTTCTCTTTAAAGGCTGCCTTTTTCATGAAATCTTTAGTGGTCACCACACCTGGGTAAGATGTTGTCCTCATTTGACCATGTACAACATTTTATTGCCTTTTATTTGACTGGGATACTTACCCCAATCTATTTTTTTTGAAGTAATTTACATGCATTTTATAAGTGTTATTATATCATGCTATTTTTTTAATATACAGTATGATACAGAATCTATTGTATAATATGTAAATACTGGTCTCTGTATTCGTGAGGAACAGGCATTATTTTGTATAATTTAAATCTAATAATTTTTACATTCTTCTGTAGAACCCAGAACAACGCTAGGAAAATTCAGTATACAATTATTTCTTAAAATATCTGAATAAATGAACTTTACTATATTGGCATGCTAAATAAACACCAGAGTATTCCATGGACAGTCTTTCATCTAATAAAATGTTCCCTCTTTGCTTACTTATTAAAATTGTCAGGCTGTTTTCCTGAAATACATACTAAGTAGAGATGTATTAAGATATATTAAACTTTAAATACTGTATACAGAACTAACCCAAACAATCAATTAATCACCAGAACTTCTCAAGTTTCACCATTTAAGACAGGCAAAATGAAATAAAATAAATCATAGTGATAAAATAATTCAAAAACAATTCAGACATGTCTTGGACTCAGTACATGTGACTCAAACTCCTACGCCTATTTTATCTGAGGAAAGCCATGAGAATCTATTTGCAGAATGATGACCCTGAAGCACTCTATCACATTATGAAATAACCCATAATCTTCACTTCCATCTACTTAATGAGACAAGAAGATGGAATAATTTATTTTAGAGAGATTTACGGCCACAAGAGTTGGACCAAAATTGGTTTCCTTCTTAAAACTCAGCAGAGTTCTCCCCAGTTCAGTGGTTAACAGCCTTTTTATCTTTTCAGCCATCTCCCTTTGAGAATCGGATGAAAGCTATCAGTTCTCTTACCTGAAAAATACAAATGAACAAATATAACTTTTTCTCTACCATTTCGGAAGCGCCAGTGTTCCTACAGCCATCCTGACACTACTTACACTGCTGAGAATCTCCATTCTATACTATAGTAACTGGGAAAATCAGCCTTGCTCTCCAAGTTTAGACATAAATTTCCATGTTTCCTTGATTTGCTTAAGCCCTGGAGGAAAACAATGTGCTGCTCCATTTGATGTTCAAAGACGGTCTTATTCCACTTACTTTGTGTACAGAAGTCTGGAGCCTTGTGCTATGTTTCTGTGAGCATCTGAACAGCAAGATCCTAAGGTAGCTAGGTCTTTAACATTTATCGCTCTTGTCCAAGGAAGGTTCCTGTACTATACATTACTTCCAAAATTTTTTGAATATTGCTTCCAAAATTTGATAGTTTCCTCGGTGTTAACTGCATACTTTCAATGAAAATTTCAAACAAACAACACATCTCCCTTTCCAAGTCCTCTTGAAATTATAGGAAAGACATACATTGGCTTCGCTAGTCGTATATAACTTTACAACAAAACATAAAAGTTAGTTACATGTTACATGCAAAAGAATAAAACTGCTTTCTTACACCATACACAAAAATACAGTAAAAATGGATTAAAGGGGCAGCCCAGGTGGCTCAGTGGTTTAGTGCTGCCTTCAGCCCAGGGCATGATCCTGGAGACCTGGAGACCCAGGATTGAGTCCTACACTGGGCTCCCTGCGTAGAGCCTGCTTCCCCCTCTGCCTCTGTCTCTGCCTCTCTCTCTCTCTCCTCTCCGTGTATTCTCATGAATAAATAATACAATATTTTAAAAAAATGGATTAAAGACCTAAATGTGAGTTCTGAAACCATAAAACTCCTGAAAGAAAATATAGGCAGTAATCTCTTGGACACCACCCTTAGCAACATTTTTATGGATGTGTCTCCTCAGACAAGGAAAACATTTAAAGCAATAACTATTGGTACTATACCAAAATAAAAAATAAAAGGCTTTTGCACAGCAAAGGAAATCATCAACAAAACAAACAAGGCAACCTAGGAATGGGAGAAGATATTTGAAAATTATATATCCAATAAAAAGTTAATATCCAAAATACAAAAAGACTTAGGCAACTCAACACCAAAAGAACAAAAAAATCAAATTAAACAAATAAGAAGACTTGAATTGATATCTTTCCAAAGAAGACATACAGATGATCAACAGACACATGACAAAATGCTCAACATCACTCATCCTCAGAGAAATGCAAATCAAAACCACGAGATATCACCTCACACCTGTCAGAATGGCTAAAATAAAAAAAAAAATACATATATGTAAAAATAAACACAGAAATAACTGTTGGTGAGGATGTGGAGAAAAAGACACCCTTGTGCATTGCTGGTAGGAACACAAACTGGTGCAGCCACTGTGGAAAATAATATGGAGGTTCCTCAAGAATTTAAAAGTAGTAGCACTATACAATCCAGTAATTTCACCATTTGGTATTTATTCAAATAATACAAAAACAGTAATTCAAAAAGGTATAAGCACCCCTATGCTCGCTGAGGCATTATTTACAATAGTGAAGCAACCCATGTGTTCATCAATAGAGGAATAGATAAGGGAAATGTGGTACATATGCACACACACACACACTGGAATATTACTCGGCCATTAAAAAAAATGAGATCTTGCCATTTGCAATGACATGGATGGACCTAGAGGGAATGAAGCTAAGTAAAGTGAGTCAAAGACAACTATCATATCATTCCACTTACATGTGGAATCTAAAAAAGACAAATGAACAAACAAAAACAGACTTAAAATACAGAAAACCAACTGGTAGTTGCCACAGGCAGGGTGGGTGTGAGAAGAGAGATAAAGAGAATTAAGAGAAATAAACTTTCACTTGAAAAACACATAAGTCAAAAAACCAGTCAGTTACATGAGGAACAGTCTTGCTGTTTATTGTCCATTTTGCTAGTGCACAAGACTACAGAGTAGAGTTGAAGGTGCTAACCCTAAATTTACAGTTATAGCCACTCCTTTCCAATCTTTCCAACCCCATCTCTAACTTTTGATAACCACTAATCTATTTTCCATCTATAGAATTTTGTCATTTCAAAAATTTTACATGTAAATTTTTTATATTGACCTTTTTATTTCACTTAGCTGGATTCCCTTCATATCCACCCACAGTTGTGTCAATAGTTTGTTCCTTTGTATTGCTGAATAGCACTTCATGGTATGAATATACTGCAGTTCATTTAACCATTCATCCAGTAAGAACATTTGGGTTGCCTGTAGTTTTTATTACAAATAAAACTTCTAGATAACTCAAGTACAGGTTTTTATGTAAATATAAGTCCTCATTTCTCTGGAATAAATGCCCAGGAGTTTAACTGCTGGGTTGTATGGTAAGCACATGATTTGTTTTATATGGAATTGTCAAAATTTTGTCCAGAGTATGCTTACCAATGTTCAGATCCCACCGACAATGCATGAGAAATCCAGGTTATCTGCATCCTTGCCAACATTGATATTATCACTATTTCTAATTTTTCTGTTTAATAGGTATGTAGTGATATCCCAATCTACACTTAATTTCTATTTCCCAAAGGCTAATGATGTGGAACATCTTTTCATATATTTATTTGTCATATGCATAGCCTTTGTAATAAAATGTCTGTGGATTTGTTTTGCCCATTTCAAATTAAGCTATTATTATTATTTTTTTGCTGTTGATTGTTGAGGGTTATTTATATATTCTAAAACTAAGCCCTTTCAGGAGGCCTGGGAGACTCAGTGGTTGAGTGTCTGCCTTTGGCTTTGCGTGTGATCCCGGGATCCTGGATCGAGTCCCACATCGGGCTCCCTGCATGGAGCCTGCTTTTCCCTCTGCCTGTGTCTCTGCCTCTATCAGCATCTCTCATGAATTCTCATGTTCTCTCATGAATAAATAAATAAAGTCTTTAAAAATAAAAATTAAAAATAAAAATAAATAAAAATAAGCCCTTTCGTTAGATACGTGGTGTGCAAACAAGTATTTCCTCTTAGTCTGTAGCTTTTCCTATCATTTTTTTAGCAGGGTCTTTCACAAAATAAATGTTTTTAATTTTGAGGAAACCATATTTATCAAATTTTCACTTTATCATGCTTTTAATGTCATATCTGAGAGCTCTTCTCTCAGTCCAAGCCCTGATAATTTTCTATTTTTCTTTTTTTTTTTGTAATTTTATATTTAAGATTTAAATTCAACATCTATTTTGCACTAGATTTGTATAATGTGTGGAGTTTAGGTTGAGTTGGCTGGTTGGTTGGTTGGTTGGTTGTTTGGTTGGTTGGTTGTTGGTTGGTTGACTTTACCTGTTTATGATGAGTTGTTCTAGCAACTCAACACGGTTAGTTGCTATCTGAAAAGCTATCTGTCCTCCAAGAAATTGTAAAAAGCAAATATGGATTTTTCCAGGCATGGAAAACAAGTGGAAGAATTGAAACATTTAAAGAGAATAGTTTTTGCTTGAAATGCTTGAAAGCTTTGGACTACAATAGCTAAAACCTCAGAGAAAGTGATTTTTTTTTTTTTTTTTTTTTTTTAGATTTTATTGTGCAACACCCTTTGAGGACAAAAATCAGGTCAGGCTAGAAACTTCTATCAATAAAATTAATGAGACAAATTTCTTAGCTATAGAACTGAAAATTAAAAGAAGAACTTGTGGATTAATACCTTAAAAATATAATTCTTTAGGAAGAATTTTCCTAGATGTACTGTATCCCTAAACATTCTAAAATTACTTATGGCTTAATTTATGTATAAGGATAGCATGTAAATGATTTTAGTCATTTCAGATTCTCTTGAAAGACTTACTATGTCAATCTTAGTATCTTTGCCTATTTTTTTTTCAAATACAATTTTATGTACCTTTGGATACAGGAAAAGTAAATTCTCAACAAATACTTCCTTGGCCGCTGCTATGCTTTTATATAATTAAGAAATTGCAGTGTGGTTTAGTTGACAGAGCAGTAAGTTTGATAAAGAATGGAATTAAGATTTGGCTCCATGAATTATTAGCTGTATATTCTTAAAGCTTTCTCAAATCTCCTGCCACAAAGCAAGTTATAAGTAAATAAATAGAAAATAAATAAAATAAGCACATTAGCTTAGATATGTTTATTAACTTGAGGGATAGGAAAATCTTAGCCTGCAGGACTGTTGTGGTAAAGGATTAGGACTTTGCATACCACATAGTAAGTGATCAAAACATTAGTTTCATGCTTTTAGCTGCCCACCCATTTTAGCATTCCATTCCATTTTATTATTGCTTTTTGGTCTGCTTTCCCAGATTTCAAAGACATTTATTACTCTTTTCCCTTTCCCCATTAAATAAAAAAAAAAAAAGTCCCATTTTTCCTTTGTTTAACTATATAGTTGATCTCTAATGTTATCTAGCATAATTAGACTGGTATAAATATCTTTCACAGTCTAGGTAGGAAGTGAAAAATGGAAGGTCATTTAATTGTTTTATTTTGCTTTTAAGTGTGTCCCTGGTAGTTATTGACCACTCAAGGGCAAAGTAACAATATAACTTCTTTTTTTTTTCTCATCTTAGTTTCCTCCTCAATTCTGTGAAAAGAGACAAGCTGCATGATTTTGCTCAACGTGCAATTGTTGGATTTACTCAGGGGAAGACTACAAAATGGGAATTATAATGATAGAAAGCAAAAAACAAAAACCTGACTCAATATTTCACAAGTCTGTTAGTACTTGATATTGATTTTGTAACTTCATGGGAATAGCTGAATCCTCAATAGTCGGGGCCTGGAATAAGTGATAACTCATTTTGCACTGTAGTTACTGGTATTTATTTAGTTTGTAGATTTCAGAATATGGGAACTATAGTTCTGAATGGTCAAGAAGTCAGTGGAGAGATCAATCAGCTTTATCTACATTGCTGTCCATTTTTCTGGATCACATTCTACAAACAGATTGAACCATGTGAGACTGACATTATATTAGTTAAAAAAAAACAAACAAACAGAAAATTGGCTGTTTCATGTGGTTTGTCCTAATGTACAAAACAGATACAAATGTTCATGGGTCTACCTCATAATAGCAAGAGTTCAATCATGTCAGAATTCCTTCAAATATCAATATATTTTGTAAAATTTTAGGCTACCATATTAATGGTAAAGTTAGTATTCCTTCCTTCACTCAAGAAACATTTGAATATTTGGCTTACTCTATGCCAGACAGAGTACTGTGCACTTGGGATTGAACAAATTAGCCAATATCCCCACCCTCAGGAAGCTTAACCTCTAGAGGACAAGAATTAAAATAAATAAAGAAGAATCATAAACTAGTTAAGCATGATATATTTATCAGTCCAAGTGTATTAAATACTAATTAGTGTATTGTTACTAATAAAAACTGGGAAAAATAAGCAGGGAAATAAGATACAGAGTAGGTAGGCATTACAATTTTGAAATAAGGTATCTGGGAAAGGCCTCAAACAAGAAAAAGTATCTAAAGGGAGGAAAGAAACAAGACATGCAAATGTCTGTAGGAAAGCCATCCCCAGCAGAAGAGAGTGAGTACACACAGGAAGAGTGGAAGAGGTCAGAAATATAGCAGTGGGACCATCCCAAGCAAGGCTTTGTAAATGAAAGATTTGGTTTTTACTATAAATGAGTTTGGAAGCCATGAGATGGCTTCTGAGAGCAAGTAGTAACATTGCTTATTATTATATTAGAAATCGTAATCAACTGTGGGAACAGACTTTGGAAACAGAAAAAAAAAAAAAAGGGGTGGGGAGGGGGAAACCCCAATAAACCCCAGTTGTATCAATGTTTTTGGTTCCTTTGTATTGCTGAATAGCACTTCATGGTATGAATATACTGCAGTCATTTTAACCATTCATCCAGTAAGAACATTTGGGTTGCCTGTAGTTTTTATTACAAATAAAACTTCTAGATAACTCAAGTACAGGTTTTTATGTAAATATAAGTCCTCATTTCTCTGGAATAAATGCCCAGGAGTTTAACTGCTGGGTTGTATGGTAAGCACATGATTTGTTTTATATGGAATTGTCAAAATTTTGTCCAGAGTATGCTTACCAATGTTCAGATCCCACCGACAATGCATGAGAAATCCAGGTTATCTGCATCCTTGCCAACATTGATATTATCACTATTTCTAATTTTTCTGTTTAATAGGTATGTAGTGATATCCCAATCTACACTTAATTTCTATTTCCCAAAGGCTAATGATGTGGAACATCTTTTCATATATTTATTTGTCATATGCATAGCCTTTCTAATAAAATGTCTGTGGATTTGTTTTGCCCATTTCAAATTAAGCTATTATTATTATTTTTTTGCTGTTGATTGTTGAGGGTTATTTATATATTCTAAAACTAAGCCCTTTCAGGAGGCCTGGGAGACTCAGTGGTTGAGTGTCTGCCTTTGGCTTTGCGTGTGATCCTGGGATCCAGGATCGAGTCCCACATCGGGCTCCCTGCATGGAGCCTGCTTTTCCCTCTGCCTGTGTCTCTGCCTCTATCAGCATCTCTCATGAATTCTCATGTTCTCTCATGAATAAATAAATAAAGTCTTTAAAAATAAAAATAAAAATAAAAATAAATAAAAATAAGCCCTTTCGTTAGATACGTGGTGTGCAAACAAGTATTTCCTCTTAGTCTGTAGCTTTTCCTATCATTTTTTTAGCAGGGTCTTTCACAAAATAAATGTTTTTAATTTTGAGGAAACCATATTTATCAAATTTTCACTTTATCATGCTTTTAATGTCATATCTGAGAGCTCTTCTCTCAGTCCAAGCCCTGATAATTTTCTATTTTTCTATTTTTTTTTTTGTAATTTTATATTTAAGATTTAAATTCAACATCTATTTTGCACTAGATTTGTATAATGTGTGGAGTTTAGGTTGAGTTGGCTGGTTGGTTGGTTGGTTGGTTGTTTGGTTGGTTGACTTTACCTGTTGATGATGAGTTGTTCTAGCAACTCATCACGGCTAGTTGCTATCTGAAAAGCTATCTGTCCTCCAAGAAATTGTAAAAAGCAAATATGGATTTTTCCAGGCATGGAAAACAAGTGGAAGAATTGAAACATTTAAAGAGAATAGTTTTTGCTTGAAATGCTTGAAAGCTTTGGACTACAATAGCTAAAACCTCAGAGAAAGTGATTTTTTTTTTTTTTTTTTTAGATTTTATTGTGCAACACCCTTTGAGGACAAAAATCAGGTCAGGCTAGAAACTTCTATCAATAAAATTAATGAGACAAATTTCTTAGCTATAGAACTGAAAATTAAAAGAAGAACTTGTGGATTAATACCTTAAAAATATAATTCTTTAGGAAGAATTTTCCTAGATGTACTGTATCCCTAAACATTCTAAAATTACTTATGGCTTAATTTATGTATAAGGATAGCATGTAAATGATTTTAGTCATTTCAGATTCTCTTGAAAGACTTACTATGTCAATCTTAGTATCTTTGCCTATTTTTTTTTCAAATACAATTTTATGTACCTTTGGATACAGGAAAAGTAAATTCTCAACAAATACTTCCTTGGCCGCTGCTATGCTTTTATATAATTAAGAAATTGCAGTGTGGTTTAGTTGACAGAGCAGTAAGTTTGATAAAGAATGGAATTAAGATTTGGCTCCATGAATTATTAGCTGTATATTCTTAAAGCTTTCTCAAATCTCCTGCCACAAAGCAAGTTATAAGTAAATAAATAGAAAATAAATAAAATAAGCACATTAGCTTAGATATGTTTATTAACTTGAGGGATAGGAAAATCTTAGCCTGCAGGACTGTTGTGGTAAAGGATTAGGACTTTGCATACCACATAGTAAGTGATCAAAACATTAGTTTCATGCTTTTAGCTGCCCACCCATTTTAGCATTCCATTCCATTTTATTATTGCTTTTTGGTCTGCTTTCCCAGATTTCAAAGACATTTATTACTCTTTTCCCTTTCCCCATTAAAAAAAAAAGTCCCATTTTTCCTTTGTTTAACTATATAGTTGATCTCTAATGTTATCTAGCATAATTAGACTGGTATAAATATCTTTCACAGTCTAGGTAGGAAGTGAAAAATGGAAGGTCATTTAATTGTTTTATTTTGCTTTTAAGTGTGTCCCTGGTAGTTATTGACCACTCAAGGGCAAAGTAACAATATAACTTCTTTTTTTTTTTCTCATCTTAGTTTCCTCCTCAATTCTGTGAAAAGAGACAAGCTGCATGATTTTGCTCAACGTGCAATTGTTGGATTTACTCAGGGGAAGACTACAAAATGGGAATTATAATGATAGAAAGCAAAAAACAAAAACCTGACTCAATATTTCACAAGTCTGTTAGTACTTGATATTGATTTTGTAACTTCATGGGAATAGCTGAATCCTCAATAGTCGGGGCCTGGAATAAGTGATAACTCATTTTGCACTGTAGTTACTGGTATTTATTTAGTTTGTAGATTTCAGAATATGGGAACTATAGTTCTGAATGGTCAAGAAGTCAGTGGAGAGATCAATCAGCTTTATCTACATTGCTGTCCATTTTTCTGGATCAGATTCTACAAACAGATTGAACCATGTGAGACTGACATTATATTAGTTAAAAAAAAACAAACAAACAGAAAATTGGCTGTTTCATGTGGTTTGTCCTAATGTACAAAACAGATACAAATGTTCATGGGTCTACCTCATAATAGCAAGAGTTCAATCATGTCAGAATTCCTTCAAATATCAATATATTTTGTAAAATTTTAGGCTACCATATTAATGGTAAAGTTAGTATTCCTTCCTTCACTCAAGAAACATTTGAATATTTGGCTTACTCTATGCCAGACAGAGTACTGTGCACTTGGGATTGAACAAATTAGCCAATATCCCCACCCTCAGGAAGCTTAACCTCTAGAGGACAAGAATTAAAATAAATAAAGAAGAATCATAAACTAGTTAAGCATGATATATTTATCAGTCCAAGTGTATTAAATACTAATTAGTGTATTGAATACTAATAAAAACTGGGAAAAATAAGCAGGGAAATAAGATACAGAGTAGGTAGGCATTACAATTTTGAAATAAGGTATCTGGGAAAGGCCTCAAACAAGAAAAAGTATCTAAAGGGAGGAAAGAAACAAGACATGCAAATGTCTGTAGGAAAGCATCCCCAGCAGAAGAGAGTGAGTACACACGAGGAAGAGTGGAAGAGGTCAGAATATAGCAGTGGGACCATCCCAAGCAAGGCTTTGTAAATGAAAGATTTGGTTTTTACTATAAATGAGTTTGGAAGCCATGAGATGGCTTCTGAGAGAAGAAGTAACATTGCTTATTAATATTTTAGGAAATCAGTCATCCACTGTGGGAACAGACTTTGGAAACAGAAAAAAAAAAAGAAAAAGAAAAGAAGTTTGTAACAGAAGTTAGTATGGGACTATAATTATCCATACAAGGTATGGAGGTGGCTTAGAATGAAGTAAAAATGAGGGTAAGTTAAAAAGGATTGGATTCGATAAAAAGGATATGGGAAGTAAATAAATGAAAACATCAAGGATGACTCCAAGATTTTTGGCCTGTGCTATCAGAATGACAAAGTTGTAATGAAATGAGTGAAAGAAGAATGTAGGAAGAGTAAATTTGTTATAGAAGGAATAGCAAGAACTTAGCTTGGGATATGATAAATTTAAGAAAGCAAATGCCTCCAACCTCAACAATGAGTATGACCTAATGAAAAGACTGGAGTCCCTCGCCATGGGCTGCACACACCCTTGGTCTAAGACTCAGAGAAGCTAAAAGAAAGGATCCAACGGTTACCTAAAAGGATGGGGACCTGGATATTGCACCACAGCAAGGTGAGCCAGCACAATAGCAATAATCTATTTGTGCTGCAACGGCACTTGACATACACGTACCTTAGAGCATCATGGCAGCTGTCTCATTCCAGTTTCCAATTCTCACAAAAACTTCTATTTCACTAACTCTAATCTAAACACATGGTGGGAAGACAGTGTGAGTAAACAAAGTCCAGTTCAGTCCAGATGACACAGCATAAAGCTACCAAGAGTATGCAGTTGTCTATGCATGTCTGATATGAAAGCAGGATGACTTGGCTTTGGAAGTACTTTAGGGGGGCAGCCCAGGTAGACTTCAGGCCAGGGCACGATCCTGGAGACCCGGGATCAAGTCTCCCATCAGGCTCCCTGCATGGTTCCTGCTTCTCCGTCTGTCTGTGTCTCTGCTTCTCTCTCTCTCTCTCTGTCTGTCTCTCTCTCTGTGTGTCTCTCATGAATAAATAAATGAAATCTTAAAAAAAAAAAAAAAGAATTACATTAGGGTGGGTCAGCGGTCAATGGTGTTCAAAGCCGAGCTAATGACATCACCCACTGAGTAAGCAGACATAGAAGAAAGGAAATGTCTAAGGACTAAGCTCTGAGGAACTCTAAATTTCAGAGGTCACAAATCTGAGAGGAAACCAGAGAAGCATTCTAAGTGGGAATAGCCAGAAATATAGGAGGGAAATTAAATGAATGTGTGATTTCAAAGTGGGGAAAACAAAGGGGTCAAAGAAGAAAAAGTGATCATTTGCCTTTTCTGTCCACAATGAATAAATTCCTCATGCAGAATGTGCACTGCAGTCTGTAACCCAAATTCTTTACACAGACATAATAGAGACTATGGGATAGACTTGGTTCTAGAATTATTATTTATTTTTTGGAGAAGGAGAAAGAGAGAGAGAGAAGTGGGGGAAAAGCAGAGGGAGAGAGTGAATCTCAAGTAGGCTCCACGCCCCGTGAGGAGCCCAACAGGGGGCTGAGGAGACACTTGAAATAGGAGAGTGGCTTTTCACTATTTGTGTTTATAAAATTAATGTTGATTATACCTTGGTTACTACTAATCTCTCTTGAATCATACTGATTTCAGAGCTCAAGATTTCGTAGATTTTGACACAGGACACAACATATGTTGGTGAGGATGCAGAGAAAGGCGAAAGCCTCCTACATTGTTGGTGGGAATGCAAACTTGTACCGCCACTCTGGAAAACAGTATGGAGGTTCCACAAAATATTAAGAATAGAACTACCCTACAATCCAGCAACTGCACTACTAGATACTTATCCGAAAGATACAAAAATACTGATTCGAAAGGATACAGATATCCTGATGTTTATAGCAAGATCATCAACAACAGCTAAATTATGGAGAGAACCCAAACCCCCATCAACTGATGAATGGATAAAGAAGTTGTGGTGTGTATATATATATACAATGCACTATTATTCAGCCATCAAAAAGAATAAAATCTTGCCATTTGCAATGACATGGATGGAGCTAGAGAACATTATGTGCTAAGTGAAATAAGTCAGTCAAGGAAAGACATGTATCATATGATTTCGCTCATATATGAAATTTAAGAAATAAAACAGATGAATGTAGCAGGGAAAAAGAGAATCAAATCATAAGAAACCCTTAACCATGGAGAACAAACTGAGGGTTACTAGAGGGGAAGGGAGTGAGGGTCAAACAGGTGATTGGTACTAAGGAGTGCACTTGCTATGATGAGCACTGGATGTGGGACGTAAGCGATGAATCACTAAATTGTACACCTAAAACTAAAATATATTTCATAGCTTTTGTTTAAAATTGTGTAGGAAAACTGAAGTTGAATATGTGTTTAAATATCCATATTTACATAGAATTACAAACTTTTCTATAGAAATATCAATATTAATGAATTGATATCATTTATTTCTATAATTATAAAATAATATTAAAAAGAAAACTGTGAAAATCACATCAATATTTAGTTTAAAATCACAATAAATCATTTCGATATTTAGTGTAGAATCAATGAGGTTCATAGATGTGTGCATGTATATGTATGTATATTTCTTTTTCCGAAAGCACTTCCTCTGTTGACTTTAGTGTGTTTTGGAACAATTATTTTTAAAAAATGTATCTCAGGAGATAAACTGAATTTAGCTTAGGCATTTTGGAGAATAATGAGTTGGATTTCTTAGTACCTTAACATTTATCCTCAGTGAGCGATTTGAAAAATTATCAGTAAGAAATTTGTGTTTTACCTCAGTAATAAACACTGCCCAGCCCGATGGGGCCAAATAAACAAAACAAACAGTAAAAATTAAAAAAAAAAAATTAAAAAAAAAACAATAGAGAGAAAATAGAACTTTTTTTTCTGTTCTGTTTTCTAACTAACCTTGAATAACTTATCATATCTCACTCAAAGAAAAGAGGTGGACTTGTTTCTCAGCTTCCAGACCTTTCATCCTCCACTTAGCTTAGTGAATTGTCCTTCTGGCGACTTAATATCTCTTATTTCATGAGTTTACAGGTGCTTGAGGCTCTGTGTAGGAATGACTAGCACAGCAAAATACATTGTATAATGAATTGGAAAAATACTTTGGTTTCCATCTCAGATTGAGTATCAAATATACAAATGTGCTGTATGAAGCTTTTTAATAGCTATGTACAGTGTTTTGGTGACTTTGCAGGTAGGAAGAAAATATCTGCAGCCTGCAGTCATGAAGGTGGAGATGCAGAGCTTTCTACCCAGAAGTGGAGTTAGAACTATACCCATGCATCTGTTTTATATCTTTAGTTATGCAAAATAATGATAGAATATAATTATGCATCTGATTCTTCGATTTTCTAATTGCATAACAGCGAGTGAGCTGAACATTCTGAGCTCCCGTCTTTCTATAAAATGAGTAAAATCACCCTAAACAGACTGTTGTTCAATACGGACTGGAGTTAATTTTGTGAACCCCCCAGCACCAGGCAAAGCTCATGATAAATACACTACAAACAGCAGTTAAAATGGTTGGGACGAGACCCTTTTGTTCTCTGAGGTTTTCTTCCCCTCAAATGACAGTGATTAGATCCTTTTATATTGCATTCTTTCTCTCAGATCTAGAATCGTATCATTAAGATACTTTGCACAGAGATGCTTTGAAGATAAAACCTTAGATAGAGTCCATCAAAGGGTATTTTGATTAAATGGAAAATAATATTTCCTACTTCTTACTTTAGGAAGGTGTGCAAAAATCTAGTCATGCTCACCCAAGACAAGAAATAAAAAAAAAAATGTGGTTTTATACTCTTCTTGACAATTGAAAGAAACATTGAACTTACTTAACCACATGTTTATCATTATTTTTTAAAATGGTTGTTAAAAAATAGATATATGGAAAAAGAAACTGGCTCTTATCAAATCTCAAGATATCATTACATTTTAAAATGATGCTGAATTTATCTTGGAAAGTTTGCAATTCCTTTAGGGAGATATGATTTAAATTCTCTTTGATATCAGATATAAATGGAATTCATATTTGACCCCAAAACTAAGAATCATAATTCAAAATTGTGTTGAGATACATATTCCTTACTTTAGGTAACTAATGATTAAATGGAACAAAGAAACAAGTCTTCAAGTTGAGGCAACATGCTATGAAAACAGACATATCTGGGCCTACTGCTGCTTCATTATTTTCTACATTGACAAATAATATCACATGTCCAAAAAAAAATCACATGTCCATCATCTGCAAAAGTGGAGGTTATTAATAGCATCAATTTTATATGTAATCAGGTTATCTACTGTTATGTGATAAATCACTATAAAACGTAATGGTGTAAAATAAGAGGAATAACTGTGTTTATGAAGTTGCAATTTGGGCATAGTTTAGTAACAATAGCTTGTCTCTAAATGTACTCTTGGCCTTACCCAGAGGGTCTCTAAGGCTGGGAACTAGAATTATCTGAATATTACTTCATTAATATGTCTGGCAGTTGATTCTGGCTGTTGGCTATGGTCTAAGCTGAAACACAGACAGATGGCTCTCAATGTGATCTGAGCTTCCTCATAAATTGGTTGCTAAGCTCAAGGGTGAGTGTCCTGAGAGAGAATGTGCCACAGAGAAACAGGATCACCTTGCATGACTTAGGCTTAGAAGTCATGTGTCCTTGTCTCCACTGTATGTTAGTTGTGGAGGAAGTCAAAAAGTCCTGCAAATTTCAAAGAAAAGGATGGACAACATACCTTGGTAAGGAATTGATTATGCTCTAGAAGAGTATAGGAGACAAAATATATATATATAAATTGTGCCATTCTGGGGAAAAAAAAAAAACCTTCCAAGCTTTTTAATTTTTTTTTTTGTCGTTGTTTTTTGTTACCAATGAAAAAGGAATCAAGAGCAATAGCAGCAATATCTATCCAAATATTCAACACAGTTTAAAAAGATACCT
This sequence comes from Vulpes lagopus, assembly GCF_018345385.1. NCBI lineage: Eukaryota > Metazoa > Chordata > Mammalia > Carnivora > Canidae > Vulpes > Vulpes lagopus. The sequence goes on along the minus strand of NC_054838.1, from coordinate 2,887,177 downwards.
GGAGCCATTTGCTTTGAAGTTGTCATAAAAAAAACTAATCTTCATATTACCTTGAAATGCAATTAACATCCCCAATATATACACATGAGAAAACACTCCAAGGGAAATTACACACATAAATAGAAGATTGAAACCTAAACCAGATGTTTGGGGCTTCAAAAAATACATATCTCCCGAATCAAATCCTAAGGGTTTGGTAACAAAGGCCTTTGATAAACAAGTTGTACCTCCACAAACCCTAAAGAGTCACTAAGAAGGAATGGACTTGTAAACACTACGTGTTCATACATTTTTTAAAATTTTATTTGCTTACACTTTATTTTCTATGCAAAGTGATTTATGACTTCCTAAAGCCTGTTACCTGACAAAGTGATCCTTCTACTCCCTGAGACAAGGCGATATCATGGTCTAAATATCATTGAAGTAGAATCTGAAGGTACAGACATTTGTCCTGGTTAGGTAACTGATGACGGAGTGAAAAAAAGAGCCTGGGTTCTTAACATCAGAAGCAAGCAGCTGAACAGATACTAACAATTTCTATTCAGACTTCACCTTATAAGAAAAAATGATCCCTTTAGTTTAAGCCACTAGAATGATGCTCTTGATTTCTTGCAGCTCAAAACAATTCTGAATTGATGCAGGCTCTATTTCTTCATCCTCAAAACAGAGTCTTCCAGGGAATTTAAGTTTCCTGCTACAGTTAACAAAGATGTTCCTGTTCTCAACTCCTATGGTTAAAGAAAACACATTTCCACATTTCACAGGACAGTGCCAGAATTGTTTAATTTTAATCTTTGTAATAAAGAGTAATTATTTAATATGGAATTAAAGTAGACAGGTTTTCTAAGCCAAGGCAAGGCTTCTTAAATAACACATCTATAAATTAGGAGAAAGTCACAATGGCAGTCGTCATTTTTGATTTTGTGCAATTCTGTTCCCAAAGTATTTTTTTGCTTTTTATTGCCAACAACTGGGTCATTATTGCCAAAGACTTTTCCCAGCTTCTTTTTAAATACCTTGTTCTAATTTTTTAAAAAAATGGGAAATTTTGTATAAAATGAATGTCTCTCTTTTGGAGATTTACAAAGCATATTAATATATTCAGGCTCTGAAAACTTATGTAGTTTAATCAGGGATCCCAAATTATATAATCACATCTCTGTATTGCTGCTGCTGTGTATAAGACTTTATTAACACCCCTGGGAATCCAGGGGAATTTTGATCCCCAAAATTTTAGAAATGTTGAAATGAATTATACTATTCTGGACAGGAGACAGTATTAGCTATTTTGCCTGAATTTCACAAGTTTCAGCTGCACATAAAAAATGCTAAAAATAAGTAATGTACCTGTTTATTTTTTGTACCTGTTTAATATATTAAACTCCTTCACCTACTTGTTCTCAAGTGTACATCAGCTTACTGTTCATAAATTAGCTTCAAAAAAAGTATTATTAGTGATATAAGGTTGGGATGATTTTTCCAGAACATAAGTATTACTAGAAAAATTTCAGATAGAGAAAATTATCTATAATTTCAGTGAATGGGAATTTAATTTGCCTCTTTGTTTAGGACAAAAAGCTTGGAGTCATTCCTGGTAACTGTTTTTTCTTCATATCCCACATCAAAACTGTTCTCAACGTCTGTTGAGTTTCCTAAATCCAAATCCATCAAATATTACCAAATTTTGATCCTTCCTTGCCACTTACAGTACTTCCACCTACATCCGAGCCATCATCACCTCTCACTTGGATTACCTGCATGCCCACCGACTCACCTCACTGCCCTGGGTCTACTTCATCCACAATATACAGTTGACCCTCAAACAACTTGGGTTTCAACTACATGTGTCCACTGATGTGCAAATTTCTTATTTTTTTGATGTGCAAATTTCTGTTGATGAATACAGCATTGTAAATTCATCTTCTCCTCCTTATGATTCTCTAAATAACCTTTTCTTTTCTCTAGCTTACTTTATTGTAAGAATATAGTATATAATACAGCATACAAAATATGTGTTCATTGACTGTTTACAGTTATCAGTAAGACTTCCAGTCAACAGTAGGTTATTAGTATTTAAGTTTTGAGGGTGTCAAAAATTATACGTGGATTTTCAACTACGCAGGTTATTAGGGCCCTTAACACTGTATCCGGCTGTATTCTAACAAACATCTAGAGTCATGTTTTTAATTAGGATTCAGATCATATTACCCCTCTACTCAAAGCTCTTCAGTAGTTTTCAGTTCACTCAAAGAAAATGACAAATTTCTTAGAGGGCATAGGAAGGCTCTCAAGTTACCCTTCAAACTTCACAACACACAAAAAAATTGATCTGTGCCTGGACAGATTAATAAGATATTTCAGTGATAAAGTAGTTGAGTCTGTGGCAAAATGAGGATTATCTTGAATATACATTAAGGGCTTGGACTCTCTCTTTTTGAAAAATAAACTTGTTATTTTAGAAGAGTTTTAGATTTACAGAAAAGCTGTGAAGAGACTAGAAAGAGCTTCCCTGTGACTCAAATCCAGTTTACCCTGTTATTAATATCTTACATTAAAATGCTATATTTTTCACAATTAGTGAGCCAATATTTATACATTATTAATAAATAAAGTCCAAAATTTATTCAGCTTGAGCTGACTACTCTGAGATTGCCCTGCTGGAGAGGCATGTGTCCCTACATGACACACTACTGATATCATCTGAGCCTAGTCTTCAACCACTACTAACAAGGTGCTAGGTAGGTAATTGAAACTATTTTTAACCCTTCCAGCTAGCCTAGCCAATAGCTGAAATCCACTGAGTACCTGGGTCAATGCTACATGGAACAGGATTTAGCCTAACTGAATCCTATCTATCTAAATTCCTGAACCATAAGATTATGAGGTTTAATAAAACACTATTAATCTGGGGACAATTTGTTACAGATCAATAAATAAGAACAGTCATCTCATCTGAAACATTAGAATGCAGACAGTTGCAAAATATATTTGATGAAACATTTTAATTCCCTTCATAGACTAGGATGTTGCTCACTTAGTTTTTTAGGTCCCTAGTTTCCCATAAACAAATCTACTCTCCTTCCTTCAAGATGCTAAGCCTTGCTTTTTCCCACCAGAGGCAATGCTAGATCACCTGTTGACGGAACATCCTGGCTTACTGGAGTCCTGGCAGTTGCAGACTATGGTGTAAGCTAAGGAGCTGAGGACACCTGCAAATCAGAACAGCCATGAGTCACATAGCCATAGTGACTGTTAGGAAGCAGCAGGCACTGTCGGAAAGGCCAGGATGACAGACACAAATGTCTGTGAGAGAGGGAATCTACAGGGATGGGAGAAGCCAGGCAAAGCAAGCTGTGACAAGGAGGTATGGCCCTGAGACACAGCTAAAATCTGTGCGAGACTATTGCTCTTCCATTAGGGACAGTACAACCTTCTGGGTGTCGGCTGAGTTCAAAGTTTCAAGGAGCAAAAACAAAGGCAATCTTCATGGAAACCAAGATAAAGGGGAAGAGAAGCAAAGCTGCTCAATTTATGCAATATGATAAAGTTTATAGAACAGTGATATAAAGCTATATCAGAACTTTGTTTTCCAGGACAAGCAAGAAAACAATGGTGTAAAACTACCACAATGTGACCCACAAAATGTTATGGTTCTAGTTTGACGTCTTTTAAAAACTTACTTTAAGGTCTTAATGAAAGCCTAAAAGTCAAATCTACTCATCTGCTAGACGATAGTTCTCTATGATAACTTTTCCAATCTCTCTGGCGTAGAGGAAGTGTCTCAAAGGGGTTGTTGCTAAGCTACAGGGTATGCAGGATCGCTTGTTGTGCTTTACGTACTTTTTTATTCAAAGCTAAATTTCTTAAATGAGCAGTGTTCTCCTTGGTTTCTGTGCAAAACTGCCTCCTGTGCTACTGCAAAGATCTCCTCCAGGATCACAGATGCTCCCAAGAGCCTGCAAACATAATGAAATGGGTATCACTAAGGAAAGTGTGTTTGTTAAAGTGATCTGATACCTTGGAGGATAAAAAGCCCACAAATGGTTTTTTATAACTTTAATACTAGGTGGCAATGTTATTTCAAATGTGTCATTTCACTCCATACAAGTGTTATTTATGACGCACAGAAACGCAAATAAAGTGAGGTATTTAGCTAAGAGTTGATTAAAGGAGTCCATGTCCTACAAAAACTCTTCTCAACCTTGGCACCACTGACATTTTAAGCTGGATGATTCTTTGTTGTGGGGACTGTCTTCTGCACTATATGGCATGTAGCAGCACCCCTGGTTTATACCCACCAGATGGCAGAGAACATTCGAGGTGTGACTTTGAAACGTATCTCTAGACACTGCAAAATATCCCATTATGGCCTCAAATCATAACCACATGAGCAATGTGTCCCTATAGGTTAAGAGAGGTGTCCCTGAAAACAGACAGAGCTTGGTTCCCATCCAAGTTCTATCACTGTGAGATCTAAATGAAGCTGTTATTTCTCTGCCTTTAATTTCTTAATCTAAAAATATGAATTGTAGGGAAAACCATAAAAGAATTGACCCAAAAGATTACTAGGTACCTTCAACGGAAAAAAAAATTGTGTGTAGCATATCCTTCTAAGTCATATGACTCTATGAGAGATCTTACCTTTCATCGTCTTAAAGCTACTTTACAAATCTGTCATTTGTAGAAAACTGATAAAAATGCAATTAACCCCTGATGACAGAAACCAAATCATGTCTGGTGAAACACAACTGATTATTAGCTCATAGATATTAGCAAGTTTTTTCTTGTTTTTGCATCAATTTTTAAATTCATTTCAACATTCCTTTTTGACTAGATGTATGAAGTAGTGTGCAAATTCCCCTCTGAAGCTGTGGTAACACCTTATTATACCCCTCTTTAATTAATGCATTAAATAAAATCTTTAAACTGTGTACACTTCATATCAATATATGTTATGATTACATATATTTTGAAATAATAATGACAAATAATTTGGAGAAAGAATCAGTGAAAAAAATACATGTAAAGTATCTGAATAATCAGAGTCCAAAATAATGACTATTGCTATTATTATTACAAACATCAAATAATACTGAATATTAAAGACATGGCAAAAAGAGCAACAGCATTAATTAATAATGAAAATTTTGGTCATTCCATACCCATATTGACCAAATCATGAATGTAAAATATATAAAAGAAATATATGAATAATATTAAGTAAAGCTGAGTTTTTTTGTCTTTAGTACTCCATATTTCCATTTCTAGGCAAACAGTCTACTCTGAACAATTATACACTATTTGGACCACTTAGAAGAAATGGATAAATTCCTGAAAATAGACAACTTACCAAGACTGAATCATGAAGAAACAGAAAATCTGAACAGATTAATTACTAGGAAAAAGATCGAATCAGCAATCAAAAAACTCTCAACAAAGGGAAGTCTAGAACCAGATGGCTTCACTTAGTGATACATATTTCATTACATTAAACATTTAAAGAATGAACACAATCCTTCTAGACTCTTCCAAAAATTATAACAGGAGGGAACACCCAAACTCATTTTATGAGACACCTGGGTGGCTCAGTTGGTTAAATGTCTGCCTTCGGCTCGGTCATTATCCCCGGGTCCTGGGGTTGAGTCTGCTTCTCCCTCTCTCTTTGCCTCTCCCTATCTCCCAGCTCATGCTCTCTCTCTCTCTCTCTCTCTCTCAAATAAATAAAATCCTTAAAAAATAATAATAAACTCATTTTATGAAGCCAACATTATTCCGATGTCAAAACCCAAACAAGGACACTATAAGAAAAGGAAATTACAGGCCAACATTCCCGATGAACATAGATGAAAATATCCTCAACAAGATATTAGCAAACTGAATTCAACACTACATTAAAAAGGACCACATATTAGGATTAAGAAGAATTTGTCTCTTGGTCTGAAGATAGTTCAACATTTGCAAACCGATCAGTGTGATACACCACATTAACAACATGAAAGATGCAGTAAATCATGTGATCATCTCAATAGATGCCAAAACAGAAAGAATGAACAAAATTCAACATCCATTAATGATACAAAGTAGCAACACACTAGTATAGCAGGAACACATTTCAACATGAAGCAGGAACATACTTCATCACATATGACAAGCTCACAAGTAACATCCTACTGAAGGGTGAAAAGCTGAAAATTTTTCCTTTAAGACCAGGAATGAGACAAGGATGCCGAATCTCACCAATTCATTCACTACAGTACTGGAGTTATAGCCAGGGCCCTGGGGGGCAGGGGGAGAAAAAAAAGAAAAGCATCCAAACTGGAAAGGAAGAAGAATATTAATGAGATAACCCACATTCTCGTGTTCACTGCTGCATTATTCATGACAGCCAAGATATGGAAACAACCTAAATGTTCATCAATAAAAAAAGAAGAAGATATTGGGGTGTGTGTCTGTGTGTGTATGTACAATGTACTATTATTTAGTCATGAGAAAGAAGGAAATCCTCCCATTTGTTATAAGATAGACCTTGAGGGCATTAGGTTAAATGAAATAGGGAAGACTGAAAAAGACAATTGCTAAATATTCCTCACTCTCTCTAAATGAGAGCATTCTCCATGGTTTCATGTTGGCTCTTTCAGTTTAGTTTTTCCGTAGTTGCTTTTGCTACTACTATTTCAACTGTCACTCAATCTAACAAATTTGAAAAATGAAATGTTAGTCAAAATGCCTTGTCCAATTTTTAGCCCCAAATCTCCAAATGCAGGATGGACAATTCCTATCCAAAACCATGCTGTCAACCTCAACACAACTAAATATGACAGTTCTGCCATAGAAATTATTTGCATTTCTCTTCCCTTCAAAGGAATTTCAATTTTTTCCAGTTATTCCAACCTGAAACCTCTTAGACAATTTTAACCCTTCCATATCCAGTTCACCTATCAGGGCTTTCTATTCCTCCTCTGTTGTCCACTGCTTTATCTCAGTTATCAGTACAGCACTTGGCAGGTACAAATCATTGTATAAGAATTTGCTGTTGTAACTCAAGGGAAACAAAAAGTAGCATTCTTTACAGAAATTCCAAAGTAGATCACTAAGATATTCAGGATAAAGGGCTGCCTGGGTGGCTCAGTCGGTTGAGCATCCGACTCTTGATTTCAGTTGAGGTTATGACCTCAGGGCCATGGTATCAAGCCCTGCATCAGGCTCATGCTCAGCACAGAGTTTGCTTGTCCCTTTCCCTCTGCTCCTCCACCATCTCTCTCTCTCTCTCTCTCTCTAAAATAAGTAGATCAAATACTAAAAAAAAAACAACAACTCCGAAAGCCTTTAAAAAAAGATATCCAGGATAAAGCAATAAGTAGATCATCATTATTTACATTGGGTGACAACAAAGCTCAACACATAGTGCTCCCTTAATCCTCATCAAAACTCACTAAGTTGATTTCAGTACAATTATCACCTTTATTTTATTTTTTTTTAAATTTTTTATTTATTTATGATAGTCACAGAGAGAGAGAGAGAGGCAGAGACACAGGCGGAGGGAGAAGCAGGCTCCATGCAGCGGGAGCCTGATGTGGGATTCGATCCCGGGTCTCCAGGATCGCGCCCTGGGCCAAAGGCAGGCGCCAAACCGCTGCGCCACCCAGGGATCCCTCACCTTTATTTTAAAATAAAGAATCCATAGTTCAAAGAATTGGAGTAGCCTGCCTAAATAACACTGTTGGTAAATGCTATTGCTAGGGTTCAAGTGTATCTATATCCAAAACTCATTTTTATTTTAGTGGTACTATACTCTTTCTACAATCATATGAAATTGTTCAGGGAACAATTCCAGACAAAAGGATACACAATAAAATTGTGCAGACGAAAGGTCTTAGCTGTCCAAGGATAAGATTAAAGACTGTTTACCCCAGTGGTGCCATAAATGTCACAGCAAGCTTCTGGCTAACCATTTAATAATTCTGTAACATTTTTAAAAATATGTAAAAATGTAACTAGCTCTCAGATCAGTCCTTCATTTAGGATAACATATAGGATGGCTGTACACGTGTTCACAGAGAAATGATGTAGTAGATCATATGAATGCGAGTTTTGGAATAAGCCAGGTCTGAATTTGAATTCTTGCTCTATCATTTAACTCGGTCAAGCTCTTTACTTTGCTTAGCTTGCTTCTCTGTCCAAACAATATTTAAGACCTAACTAAAATTGTAATTGTGAGGACAAAATAAGTAAAGCAACTAAAAGGTTCTGTGCAAGGAATGCTTCACACTAAATATACCCTTATTAAACACAAATAGTACATGATTTTAATTTTTTAAAAACGTTATCTGACCTTTATGACATTTCTAACACAGACTCTTAAATTTGACGTTGGAAGTCTAAAATTTAAGCTGAGAGATTTTTGTTAAATCCTAGTTTTGCAGGATGCCTGGGTGGCTCAGTGGTTGAGTGCCTGCCTTCAGCTCAGGGCATGATCCTGGAGTCCTGGGCTTGAGTCCCACATCGGGCTCCCTGCATGGAGCCTGCTTCTCCCTCTGCCTGTGTCTTTGTCTCTCTCTGTGTCTCTTATGAATAAATAAATAAAATCTTAAGAAAAAAATCCTAGTTTTGCTTGGTTGGTATGAGTCCCCTCTAAAAAATTTCTATAATAAAATCTATCCTGTGTCAATTTGGTATTTGGGAAGCATAGGGAGAGTCATTTAAGTGAGTATAACACTAGGGCACCACTCAGTCGGTTGGAGTCTGACTCTTGATTTGACTCAGGTCCTGGTCTCAGGGTCAGGGGAGCCCCAAGTGGGATTCTACCCTTAGTGGGGAGTCTGCTTGAGATTCTCTTCCTCTCTCTCAGCCCTTTCCTTCTCTTGTGCTCTCTTACCTTCTCTCTCTAAAATAAACAAATTTTAAAAAAAATAAATTAGAAATGCATATAATATTGAAATGCTTCATTGAAAAGAGTAGTCTGAGTATTGCCAGCCCTAAAAATAAATAGCCCTAAGCTTAATTTTTTAAATATTGTTTATAGAAATACTTAAAAATGTCTGCTTATGCTAAATGCTAATCCTTAAACTAAAAAAAGTAATAAATGTAAAGGTTTTAGACAAAATCATTATACCATTTAATTCAATCATTTTCTGAAATAAAAGGCTATCTTATTTGTATATAGAAAGTGTCTCTCCAGGCCTGTTTTCAATCCATCCTACCTTCATTTCTCTTTTATCTATCCAAGGTTGCCCTAGTTAGAGAGAGAGGTTGCTACAATATACATGATTTTTAAAATATTTAGGCTTAGGCTTTCTGACCTCCCAAAATTAACTCAAGTGGAACAATCTATGATTGTTATTTTGGTGCACGATTTAATCTGATAAGACCTTTCAAGTAAACATTATAAACACTTATAAGTCATGGGCCTGAAAGGAAATAGTCCAGCCTTGTGAAGATCTAGGGCCCAGCGTGTTAAAGTTCGTTTACCAGATGGCTCAATTCCACAGAGTAAATCACAATCCAGGTGTTAGAAATTCCCTCATGAACTTACAGCCTGCAGAAGAGTTTTGTTAGCACTGCATGTTAATGATGAATATGCACACAGGAGACTTATATTTTCACTCTTCTCTGCATTTGGCCCACGTACCTATTAAATTCCCTAATGCTAATCTTATCAACACCTAACAAGACAAAACAAGCAAATGAGTAAGTAGTTTTTTGTCAGAGGCTTTGTCTACACCACACCACTCAGATCAAGGGATGGCATGGACTCACCTCTAATCTAGAGATTTGCCACCCAAGGCTACAATGGACATGAGTAAGCTCATATTCAAATTATACTTTGAGGTCCATAAGTTTATTTTATCCCTCTCTGACTTCTACAAAAGCATGTGCCTGCCAAGTACTACCATAATGTAATGGTGACTAAAGCTTGGCTTCTCCCCAATGGAGTTCACAAATATTCAGTGCAACAGTCATGTAGTTTCTGCCTTCATTCCCTTGAAACAGAGACATTTATGTGAAAAAAAAAAAAAAAAGACTGTCTTACAGATGATTAGCTATTCAGAAAACTGAGGCCTCCTGTATAAAAGCCAGAACCGGGATCCCTGGGTGGCACAGTGGTTTGGCGCCTGCCTTTGGCCCAGGGCGCGATCCTGGAGACCTGGGATCGAATCCCACATCAGGCTTCCGGTGCATGGAGCCTGCTTCTCCCTCCGCCTGTGTCTCTGCCTCTCTCTCTCTCTCTGTGACTATCATAAATAAATAAAAAATTAAAAAAACAAAAACAAAAAAAAACCATTCTTTAAAAAAAAAAAAAAAAAAGCCAGAACTAACTGTTAGTACACGTAAGGCCACCCTGGATTTTCTAGCTGAGGCTATTGCCCAACAGAACACAACCCCATTGTTGGGGCCAACCAAACCACAAAATGAGGAAAATTAATTGTTACCTTAACCCACTAAATTTAGAGAGTTGTTTTGTTATGTAGCATCTTAGTCTGTTCAAGCTGTGATACTAATATAGAATGAGTGGCTCATAAACAGCAGTGATTTATTTCTCACAGTTCTGGAGGCTGTAAGTCCAAGATCAGGTTTCCAACATGGTTGGGTTCTGGTGAGGGCCCTCTTCCGGGCTGTAGACCATTGACTTCTTGTATCCTCACATAACAAAAAGGGTTAGGGAGCTCTACAAATCTCTTTATGAGGATGCCAATTGCCTTTCAAAGACCTCGTCTCCTCATATCATCACCTTGAGGGGTCAGCATTTCAATATATAAATTTGGGGTGCGGGAGACAGATATTCAATCTATAGCATGTGGCCTAGATAACTTATAAAGTATTGCTTTGTATTATTTGTTTGCTGTGTGTGGTATCTTCTAAGTCATGGAACAGTCAACACATTCTTCAAGGGCGTGATGGTAAATATTTCAGGTTTGAAGTTTGGACAGACTCTGTCATATCTACTTAACTTTGCCATCGCAGTGCAAAAGCTGTAGTGGAGACTAGGCAAACAAATGGCATGATCGTGGCACCATAACACTTTATTCACAAAAATGGGCAAACGGATGGATTTGGTTTATGGGCCATAGTTTGCTGACTCTTGTTCTAAATTAACAGACTAGGGAAATGTATGTAATTCTTGATTTAAAGTATGCATTCCATTATTAATAATGAGCTTTTTGGTTGTGTGAAAATTAATAATGGGAAATCTCATTAGAATCAGGAGGCTAAAAGGGGGAATCAGAAAAAAAAAAATTAAAAAAAAAAAAGGGGGAATCAGCACTTCTCAATATTAGTCACAGGAAGAACTGTCAATTCCCACCACCAACAGAAGAATTACCAACAGGAAAGAATCATCGATTACAAGGTCCCAACAGGGAATGATATGCACTGCACCTTGTACAATAAATTGACTACCTGTGCAACCTAGCCAATGAGGAAGCGACATCACCCTGAATGCTTGGGTTTCTCCAATGGACTTTCATTCAAAACCACTTCTCCCAACTTCCTCCTTGTCCATAAAATAATAATCTTCTTCTCCTTCTCGTCCTTCTTCTAATTCTTCTTTTTGAGAGTGAGGGAGGGAGAGGGGAAGGGAAGGACAGAGGAAGAGGGAGGGAGAGAGAGAATCTTAAGCAGGCTATATTCCCAATGTGGAATCCAATGTGTGATCGATCTCACAACCCTGAGATCCTGATCTGAGGTGAAATCAAGAGTCTGACACTTACCTGCTTAACCAACTGAACCATCCAGGCGCTGCACATTCCTCTTAATGTGTTGGACTTGCCTATGTTTTAACCATAGCTTGTGTGTCCCAAATTGTACTTCTGTTAGTTCCGAATAAACCCATTTTGCTGAGATCACTATTTTATCTTTAGGGTTAACAACTGTCTTCAGAAAATCCTATATTGAAAGAAACCCTATAGATTTTTTTAAATAAAAGAGTATCAAAGTCAACTCTGATAGTCAGTAAGCTAGTGTAGAGTGTGATAAAGTCAGGTAAACAGTCATTAACGCAGAATATTGTAGAATAGCTTAACAAAGGTAACAAAGGTAACTAGTTTTCTGTACTATTTTTTTCTAAAATTATAGCACTGCTTTCAATACAATAACACAAATTTAAAGACAATAAAAATAAGTAATACAATCTGTCAAACTTTATTCTTGAAAATTATCAGAGCAAACGTAAATTAATGTGAACTTAAGAAAACAAGTTATTTCAATAAAAATATATCTGAAAATATTAGAAAATACTAGAAAATAATAAGCATATAAATAATACAATTTAGTGCTCTGTTTTCATTAATTAAGATGTATGTATCCTTTGAGTGAAATTCTATTCTTTTACCCCTGGAACACCATTTGGAGCAATTTTTATGCAGATTCTTTAAGTTTTTTCATTCTTCATTCAAGTTGCATATATTAAGTAACAAATCAAAGGAAATAACCCTAGAAATCTAAATAAAAGCCTTCTTAGTGAAGTGGAAAAAAAAGGTAAAAATAACTTGAAAGAGACCAGCCTGGACCACACTAAGTTTTTATTTTTATTTTTATTTATTTATTTTTTTAATTTTTTTTTTAATTTATTTATGATAGTCACAGAGAGAGAGAGGCGCAGAGACACAGGCAGAGAGAGAAGCAGGCTCCATGCACCGGGAGCCCGACGTGGGACCTGATCCCAGGTCTCCAGGATCACACCCTGGGCCAAAGGCAGGCGCCAAACCGCTGCGCCACACAGGGATCCCCACACTAAGTTTTTAAATGCTGCTTCTTACTAGTCATATTCCAACTAAATTAAATCACTGGCTCTATCAAAATCCTCTCCTAATTTCAAAATAGCACAGACAGAAATGGTAACTGAAAAAGACTGAGACTAATTAATTTAGGTTGAAGAACTGTTTTTTATAAATGTCGTTTCCTAGGATTTCCAACAGCCTCTCTCTTGATGGTTGTATGATTGATATAAACAAAAGTACTTGCAATTCTAACCGTCAGTGAGTAATTGATGAAGATTACTTCCCTTGGCTACTAGCACATGAATGATAGATAAACCAGCAGAACAAAAGAGAAAGTTCAGAAACATAGTGGAGTGTATGTGGAAATCCAGGATATAAAAGTATTTCAAATAACTGAGGAAAAATGGATTTTTAATAATTTGTGGTGGGCAATCTGATGGAAATTTGGTAAAAGCAAAATTGAACCAATATCTTGTACAGTATACAAGAATAAACTCTAAATGAATTACAGATCAAAAATAGATGAGTATGTAAAAAAAAAAAAAGCCATATCAGTACTAGAAAAAATAGATTATTTTTATAACTTGAAGATAAGTGAAAAACTTTTCAACTATGATTTTTGTTAAAAAGAAAACCACAGGCCAAAATACAGTCACAAGGGCTAGGCCAAGTAACCAAACTGAAGCTTAGTACCTAATCTAATTTCAATTTCAACTTCCTCCAGAATGTAAGTTTTAAACTGTCAATCAGTAATTTTCTGATAAGAACCAATGAAGTAATCTGTTAGAAGGACCCTCCCCATACCTACAAAGGAAGTGAGATAATCTACCCAATAAGGTCCCTTATTCTTCCGCCTAAGGGAAGGTGACCTAGCCTGGAACAACCGGGCCCTTTCTGTTGCTGAAAACTTTCTTGTCCCACCCTCTTTACTATAAATACCTTCCATTTTGTATAATCCCTCAGAGCTTCCTTCTACCTGCTGGATAGGATGCTCTTGGATTCATGAATCATTTAATCAAGTCATTAGATCTTCAAATTCATTCAGCTGAATTCTGTTTAACAGATTAAAAACTCATATTCAAAAAAAGAAGTGTGTAGTAATTTCAACCACATAAAGGTACACTGCAAAGTCAAAAAATCACACACGGCAAATAAAGCAAAAATAAATGAAAACAGGGAAATATTTCCAAAAAAATCACTAGTAACAAGGTAACCTCCCTAACCTACCAGAAACTCATACCACTAAAGGGGAAAATATCAGATACACAATGAGTAATACTGTAATAGTAACCTGTTCACAAGATAGGGAACACAAAATGGCCCATAAATTTATAAAAAGATGCTCAACTTCTTCCACGAGGAGAGCAATGCAAATGGAAACTGTGCGGAGATAACATTTCTCACCCATATTGGCAGAATTTCAAAAGCTTGACAAACATACTGTACAAGTGAGGCTATTAGAAAACAGGCACTTTAGTGTGTTGCTGGTAAGGTTATGACCCTTTCGGAGAAGAATTTGCCAATATCTAACAAAACTACAGGTCAATTTACAATTTACCCAGCAATCCCACTTCTTAAAAACTACTCTGAAGGCTCATCTTCAGAATGTTAAAAAAAAAAATGCATAGCTTTACTGTGATGTTATTTTTAACTGCAAAACATTGGGAATGGGATCAATGCCAAATATAGAAGAGTGCATAAATAAACATATTCATACATCCAAACAACAGGGTACCATTATTATCTAGTTGCCAAAAAGAATTAAGACAACCTCTATGACTGATTTGGAGTTATTCGTAAGATATATTATTAAATGGAAAAAGACAATTGCAAAACAGTAAGCTACCTTTTGTGTAAAAAACATGAACCAAGAATGAGTGTTTGTGCGTATATGTGTAGTTTGTGTAAAAACTGTAAACATATAAAAAATAAATTTATAAAAAAACTATAAACATAAAAAACAAAACTGTAAACATAAATACATATAAACATTTTCTGTATAAATATGTATTACATATATTTATATATATCATATACACATATAATAAGTTATATATAATTTGCTAAAAGGAGCACAAGGAAATATAAATCAAATCAAAATGAGTCAAATTAAACACCCACACAGAATAGGTGGGATCCCAGTGGAAGAGAAAATGAAGGGGAGGTAATTTTTCTTACTGTTATAAAGTTTGATGTTTGAGGCAACTTTACGTTCGACATTTCTCTCCCCAGAATCAGTAAGGATGTAAAAAACCTTCATGAGTGATTACTAACAGAAACAAAGCTAATGTATTTTAAACCGACAATACAAACAAAAATAAATTAATTAAAAATAAGTTGAAGTAACTTTTGAACATAATACTATGACTATATGTGATCATTAGGACCTACTTTAAGAGAAGTAATGTAAAGAAATCTTGAATTTTAATAACAAGTTTGTGTGTGTGTGTATGTGTGTGTGTGTGTGTGTGTGTGTAGCCATAATAGTAGTAGTAACACTGATAAAGTGATTCCCAAACTACTTGGTGTATATTACAGCATCAAGATATAGTATCTTAAAGTTTTGGAGACCGAATATTCTGTATGGGGGAAAGGGGAAATGCAAACATGCAATGGGGCAAGCAGAAAAAAAATTTTGTGGTGTAGGATAGGAGTAGAAGTGCTTTTATGAACTTACAATTTTGAAATACACACACACACACACACACATATACACACACATACATACGTACATGCATCCTGGCGGTGTCCGTGGAATGGGCCAAATAACAATGGCAACTTCATTATAAAGCACACCTGATCTTGGTGTCTGGCTCCCTTTCACTGCTGAAATAGCCAGGACTTCTTAAACAAGTTGTTGCTTCCAGAGTAAGGATGGAGAAAGTATGTGATGACATGTCGCTACAGCTGACAGCATGGAAATGCTCGATCTACGGTAGTAGCAAATCAAAGGACACATGGGACCTAGTTTGAAGAGTCTGCCACTGGCCACATCTGAGACATTTGAGGGCTTAAAAGACATAATGGCAGTTATGAATTATAACATATGTTACATGTAAAAAAAAAAACCATATGCTATATGTATTTAAAAGAATTTGTGAGCCCGAGATGATACAAACAAAGGAAAAAGACACAAAGGGTGGGAATATTGAAACGGAATATTTGCAAAGAATGTCAAATAAATCATCATAGACAGAAGAAGTGCTTGATTAGCAAATCTCCGTTTTACAACCTATAATAATAGTTTCAAGCAAGTAATATCTTGGGATCACTCCTCATATTACTTATTAAGGACAACAGAAAATGCACCGTTACAATGAAGAGATCTAGAAGACACCATTTTAATCCAGAGACCAAACTTAAAATCACCAATAACATTATGAGCTGACATCTCAGGGCACCTGGGGGAGTCGGTGGTTGAGCGTCTGCCTTTGGCTCAGGGCGTGACCCCGGGGTCCTGGGATCGAGTCCCACATCGGGCTCCCTGCGGGGAACCTGCTTCTCCCTCTGCCTGAGTCACTGCCTCTCTCTCTGCGTCTCTCATAATTAAATACAATCTTAAAAAAAAAAAAAAAACCAACCCGGCAGTATAAACTGACCACTATCAATGTAGCACCACAATACACTGGGACAGCATTATTACCTTACAGAATTCTCACCAAAACCATTTTACCAGAAACTACAAAGAAACAGAGAAACAAACAAAAATTAGAGACATTAAAGATAACTTGTCTGAAATCTTTAAAAGACATCAGTGTTATGAAAGATTTTTTAAAAGGCAAACAAAGTGTCTTAGATTAGAGGAGATGAAAAAGATATGACAACTAAATGTGATGTGTAATTCTTAAGGGGAAGCAAAACGGAACGCTAAAAAAAAAGCAGTATCAAGGAGTAGGGGAAATTTGAATTTCCTGGCTGGAGTATTTAGGAGTAAAGTATGTGATACGTGCAAAATACCTTAAATGGTTCAACCAAAGGGGGAGAAAAAGACAAACAGCTCAACAAACGATAAATCTAAGTGAAAGATGTATGCTAGTTCCACTATTCTTTTTAACTTCTCTGTAACTTCACATTTCAAAAATCAGAAATAATGAAGCATATTCTTGCGACCTTAACTACTACCCTCGTAAAGGTCTTTGGACATTTGGTTTTTAGATATTTTCATTCTGAATGTTGTATTGTCTTCCATTCGTGGGTCCACAGACAACACAGAAAAGACATTTTATTTCTATTCAATGTTTACATACATGCTAATCAACAGTAGAATCTGTTTAACATACAGATTCCTGGGAGCCCAAATAATGAAATTTGGATACAGGAGAGTGGGATTGTTTAATGTCGGAAGCTTTAGAAAAATATTCCAGAGAGCTTATGAAGCCAGTGATATAAGATCCACTTTTTAGATGGTTCCCCAAACTGGCTGATAGACTAAACTAAAGAGGGGTGTTTTGCTGTTGTTCTTATTAAGGCTGTTGTTGCTTTTTTATTTACATGCATGGATTACCCAGCTGTAGTCGACTCTACTGAGTCAGGCTTTCCAGAATGCTACCCAATTTGTGTTTTCAAAACTCCAAAGAAGGAAAACAACAAGGCAATCGCTTCATCCCCCGTGAGATTCTGATTTGGGAATCACTAACAGGTGACCTCCTACGCTCACTGAACTTCTTGGTAGCTCACTGTCACAGTGTGGTACATCTGCGGAAAGTTGTAAATCCCCCCAAATCCCCTTAAACTGTATTTCCAGGAACGAAAGTTAAATTCAGTCTACAAAACTCAAGTGAACATTTGTTTTCGGCCATGACTTCAACACCACCTTCACTGCCACCACACATATATTTTAGTAGTAGTAGTAGTAGTAGTAGTAGTAGTAGTAGTAGTAGTAGCAGTACTCCAGCCATTCCCTTGTTCACATCCGTAAATCAAAACATTAACATGAAAGCATCTGCATTTGCAAGGTGTACATCGTTTGAGTAGATACTGGGGGAAGGAAACAAAGCCTTTTAAGCTTTAAGAGAGAAAAAAAGAAAACATTAGACAAGGGAAATAAAAGAACCGCATGCAGTCTGGCAGCATCTGGAGAGGTAAGTGCGCCACTTTTCCAAGTGAGAGCTTTTGTAGCTCTTGTACAGAAGGGAACAGCTACACCGTCTGCAGCACTATCACCTGGGGGCTCGTTAAGAGTGGAGCTGAGGCATCACAACAGGTGTCA
Organism: Vulpes lagopus; assembly: GCF_018345385.1. Taxonomy (NCBI): domain Eukaryota; kingdom Metazoa; phylum Chordata; class Mammalia; order Carnivora; family Canidae; genus Vulpes; species Vulpes lagopus. The sequence continues at coordinate 2,869,252 of NC_054838.1, read as the reverse complement.
GGGCTGGAGGAGGAAACAGCAAGGATTTCGGGGAGGAAAGGGGGACGACGGTGGAACACAGGCCTAGAGATTCACGTTGAAAGCACACTACATAGGACTTTAAACCCAAGTCAGATGAATTTAAGTGATCCTTTGGGGGTGATGCCAAGATTTCACAAGTCCCAAGTTCAGTCATCTCAGGAATATGAATGTTACCTCATGGTTTTAATTTGCGTTTCTCTAATGAGCAATGATGTCAAGCATCTTTTCACGTGGCTTATTAGCTATCCGTACGTATTTTTGGAGAACTGTCTATTCCGATCCTTACCCAACTGTAACTGAGTTTTCTCTTTAGTATTAAGTTTTGAGAGTTCTTTTTTTTTTTTTTTCCTGGATTCAAATCTCTTTTCAGATTTACTAATACAGAAGCTTCTTTAAAGGTAAGAAATGTATCTGAGAGCAAATGGATAAATCACCTAGAGACTAACATGGTTAACTGAAACTAAGGTTGGTTGTTTTCTTATTTGTGAGTTTTCTGGTTTTTTTTTTGTTTTGTTTTTTTGGAAATTAGAATAAAACTTCCAGAGCAATGCTTAAGGTTCCAGAATAAATCAATCACCAGTATGAGGCTTTAGGCATAAGAATTTTCTTTCTAAGTCCTCCAACACAGCAATGGTCTCACTGTCAAAGCCAGAGCTCTTGTCAACTCAGATTTTGAAAATGTACTTTAGCAAAGAGACTAGAAAATTTAACACAGGATACCAGAGGTAAGTGATCCTTTCTACAGATATTGTTGCAAGTTGGTCATCTTAAATATTAATTCCCAAGGCCATTTCCTCCCCCATAAAGCAGTTTGTTTTCTCAGTTCTGAAGAAATGCATTGGTCTTTTGAGGCGCTTTATTTCCGCCTTCCCTCCTTTGATGATGCCACTGGGTCTGACCTCTACTTTTATGAAAGGACTTGATGAACATATTCGAAGACAGAGGAATCTTACATAGGCATTTAGAAGTAATGAAAAATATCTCTTTCGCAAAGTAGTGCTAGTTTAATGGAAGTTTTGTTGGAGAATGCTTGGGCCAAGAGAATTATTATGTTACTATCGTGCTCTAAGTATAGCTGAGTTTTGACTCATATTATTTATCAAGGGAGCCAAAACGTTTTGTTCAGAAATTTGAAATAAGAATGAGAAAGTATACTTAAATAATGTATTTTAGCAAAGCCACATCCTGACATTGCATGTCTCTGAGGACCCATTTGAATGAAAAAAAAAATATTCTCACGGAAATATTATAGGACTTAAGAGCATCAAAAGAAATTGTACTGCTGAGGCTATAGACAATTTGCAACAAATACAGATTTCAGCAGTCACACTTTCAGCAGCTTGGAGATGGCCCATCTTAACACAACATTTTATGTTCTGCAATTCACCTCAATCTAAATGGGTTTCTGAAACACCTATTCCATTTAGAGACGCTGGTTTGGTTGAAAAATGCAATCACCTGTATCTTTAGCCACAGTCCTACTATGTATGAAATAGTTGTTCATGTGTTCTTTTAATTCTATGCACAGATACAAACACAATGTTGAGAATTACAGTCCCATAAAGATTTAAAGCAATAATTATTGAATGATTATTTTATATCAGGTTTTTTTTTAAAGAATCATGCCCTTATAAAGTTACTCTGATGACTATCATTATTATCCTCATTTTACAGATGAGGATATTGAGACACAGAAAGGTAAATTTAATTGCCTAAGATCATGGAAAGATTAAATATGTTGGGCAATACCAAATCTAGAATTTGAACAGCAGAGCCCAATACTTTAACTACTGGAATAGCACAGACTCTAAAATGCATTATTTCCTGGACTACAAGAGTCAGTTGGTTTAACTGTATTTACTCTAGGACTAACAATTTAACTACAGTGAAAATACTAAAGAGAAATGCAACCTTAACCATGGACAAGTAGGGACACTCATTCACTCAGAAAATGCTCACTTAGTATCTACTCTGTCCCTGTGCTGGGACTGCAGTTGGAGCCCTAAATGAGATAGACTGGAGACAGGCTTTCAGGGAGCTCCAACTGTGGAACAGAAGGGCAGTGAATAGGGACATAAAAATAACTATTAACTTCAGTACTACGAAGAAAATAGAATAGTTAATATGACAGAGGATACCAGAGTGGGGCAGATGATTTAAATAGTGTGGCAGAAAGCTCTCCAAGAAAGTGGCATTTGATTTGAGACCCTGTTTGTGAAAAAGAGCCAGACTAGGACTAAACTAGTGGGAAAAACACTCCAGGCAGAGGCAACTACAGGCACAGGACAATGAAGAGTGGAAGATACCTGGTGACAACAGACATGAGAAGTTAGCAATGACCTCAAATCACAGAACCAATTTCAAGAAGTCTATACTCCTGATCAAAGAGATTAGCCCAGATTCTTGTGCCAAAACCATGACACAGGTAAATGAAAGGTACCTTATGTTCCCACATGAAGGATAGGACTTGTAGGAAAACCTCAGATCATTCAGCCAACCCCTGACCACCAGTTAAGATGACCTCTGAATTATAAATGGAGGATCTTTAAACTTGCCATATATTTTTTTCTGTCTACAAAAGCAACTCATTATACCTAAATAGTTAAATCATATCTCCATGCATCTCCATGCATTTAGTGTTATCCTCTTAACACTACATACGTTGATATTGGCACCCACCGTCATCCTTATATTGTTTTTCTTTTTCTATCACCTTGCAATATACTGTGCAATTTGCATATTATTTTGTTCATTTTTTTTATGGATTCTGTCATATCATACAAACTTCACAAGTACCCAGGGATGGTCTGCTTTGTTCACTGATGTGGAACTGTGTTTAGCCCATAATATATAGAAAGCAGTGAATGAGTAACAAATGAATGTATTAATGTGCAATTATGTTCTATATATACACACGCACACATATAAATGTAAACTTAGAAAAAGAAAAAAATAGAGAGTTTATGTCTTTTTGCTCTTCTCCAGGAAACAGGTTCCACATTCATAAATATTGTAAAATTGGCCCTATTTGTAGAAATGAAGTAATCAGTGATTCTTTTCTGTAGTTTATACTGAGAAATAGTATCCCACTAGTAATTACCCACTAGTAATCTGTTAGAGTTCTTATTGCCCACTTACTCATTCTGAAATACAAAATCAGCAATGACAATACTTGGTTTACATGGTTCCAACTGTGATTCCCATGTCCCTCTAGTGGACATTTCAATGTTATTCTGTTCCTGGGAGGACTTAGACTTCTGTTCAGTGCAGCAGTCCAGCAATCCAGTTCGTTGAATTATCTTTGTCATATATTTATGGCAAATATGGAATGTTTTTAACATAAATTTAATTCCATAAGCTTACTGTTTACTAAAGTAGAGTTTATGTCAGACCTGATGAAAATTCAGCACCAGGAAGTAAAAAATAGCATAATAAGAATTTTTAAAAACTTTTATAAGATTGGAAGAGAAATTTTTAGTCAAAAAAATCATTTATTCAAAGACTTAATCAAATTTCTCCCAATTCACTGTCTTGGTGTTCCCCTTTCTCTTCAAATTTCCAACTGAAAAATGCCAATAGTATTAAGAATTCATAAGTCAAAATACATTTAAGTCTTGTATTTGTCATTCTTCTGCTGTGAAAATTTGTTTATTATATCTGAGTCTCAACTTCTTCAACAAAATTATATAATACTTTCCTTGAAGTGTTGAGAATTAGTTGGGGAAAAACTATGTATAAATCTTTGTAGTCAAAAGTAAAATCTCTGCGTGGAACATTTAGACCAGAATAAGCCTCGATGCCTGTCCCTTCCCTTTCACAAAGTATTCGGAATAATATAGGATTGGCACCACAAGTGCCCATAGATTCTTTTAACCTCAACCTACCCTAAAGTATATTCTTAAAATATTTTTTGCAAGATTTTAGAGAAGTAACCCCTATCTTCCTTTCAACACATATAGGTGTATATCATAAATATGTGTCCATGTATTGAAAAATTATATTTATTGAATTCCTACTGATTGCCACCTAGGTGCTAAATGCTTTATATTCCATACAGCCATCATAACAATTCTGTATGGTAAGCGAGATTTAGATATTTATTTTTTAAAGGAGAAGCTGTACTTAGGTAAAACTATAAAAGTAGAGTTGGGATTCAAATGCACATCTGTCCAAAGGCTCCCAGTTAAGCTACCTATATACTTTGGGTAAACTATTGTAATGTGTTCTGCAATAATACAAATGAAAAGAACATGGCATCTGACCTTTGACGACCTTCTGTATTTGCCAAGTGTGCTGTCACCTCCAAAGGCAGGGTTCTAGCGAATACAATTTCATTTGACAGGCCCAAGGGAACTTTTGGTTTCATGACCCACTATCGTTAACTATTTATAAATGACTGAAGTATACTTTCCCTATCCACTTCCACACCTTTCAGGGTGGCACGGGGAAGAGACCTTCTGGAGATGGTTAGGAGGTATCTTCCAAGGCATGAACTAACCAGGACCTGAAGGAGTATAGAGTACCTGAGAGATAGAATAGAGAAAGAAGGAATTGATATATCATAGTCTGAGCTGTAGAGATACATGGATGTGGTTTTTAAACCCACCTCCACCATCCAATAGCTTTGTGACTTCAGACAAGATACCCAAACACACACACACACACACACACACACAGAGAGAAAAAGAGAAAATATTCCAATTTTATATCCATCAGTATAAACATATTTCTACAGCATTTTCAAGTAGGCTATAGTTATAATTTCCTGTTTTATTTTTTTTTTGCCAATTTAGGCAAAATGTATCACATAACATATTTTGTCTATTACCCATACTACCACCATATTTGTCAAAATTCCCGTCATCCAGATGGTTCCTTCTAAGATTCTTTTGCTGGCAACTGCTGCTACTCCTATTCCTTAAACTGTGTTTTAACATTCCCTTCTGGGTCCAGTTGTCTTCTTCACATACTTCCCCTAGGCTTGTCTACCTCCAATGCTAGTACCAACAAGCTAGGATCCTATACAAACCTTATTAAAATAAAGCTCCAATTATACCTCAGCACTGACTCATCTCCCTTCTCTTGTACTTTGTTTCTTTGCATATATAGCTCTCAATTTCTGAAATATTATTTCCCACTTTAAAAAAAAATCTATGAAGCTTTTATTTATTCTTCATGATTCAGCTCTAATATCATATCATTTTGAAAGTACACCCTGAATTTTCCTTCCTCGTTTTGATCCTCCAATGACTATATTTCTTAGGGCAAAGCTTAAAGATATATTCTGAAAATAGAATAAATATTTGAAATCTGATTGGTTACAAAAATCCAGATAGGGGCTCTTGGGTGGCTCAGTCGGTTAAGTGTCTGGCTCTTGATTTGGCTCAGATCATGGTCTCAAGGTCATGGGATCGAGCCCTGCTTGATTCTACTTAAGATTTTCTCTCTCTCTCTCTATCCCTCTGCCCCTCCCTCTGCTCACTCTCTCATTCCCTAAATAAGAAAGAAAGAAAGAAAGAAAGAAAGAAAGAAAGAAAGAAAGAAAGTCTAGCAATGGAATTGCAGGGAGCACCACTCTGAATTACAAGTAATGTTCACAGTATAACATCCATGCAATTACTAACATTAAAATTTGCTTCCTTAAATTCCTACACTTCCTTAAATGAACCCAGTGAATGTTAGATATGATTGTAAATATCTGGTTTGTCTCTAAATAGTATATAGCAGTCCTACCCTTACACGAACACAAATATGGGAGCCCATCGCCTATACTCCAAAGGAAAGTGATCTCTGCTTGATTCCCGAGAGTCTTGTTTTAGTTGCTGACTCAGAGGCTACTTGGATGCCTGATTCAGAAGCTACTTGGTGCCTGTCCTTGCTACTAGATATTGTTGCATTATCTTCTGGTGAGCCTTTCTTGGAAGTTACTGGTCAGCCCTTAAAAAACAGAGCTGAGAATCCATCAAACTAATAAAAACAGCATAACTAATCTGTGCATACTTGTCAATAAATGTTTGTACCTGTATAGCAGAATTTGATGAGACTTGGCTTCATTGCAAAGCAGTAGCAAGGCTTTGGGGAGGAGGTCATGTCAACATTTGACTGTTGGAGGTTACCGTATTTACTAAGGAACTCTTATATGTGTTTGAAATAACTTACATCAGTTCTCTACAAAGGAGTACTCTTATTTATTTAATTAGGACATTTGGCCATTTTTGAGACCAGAGGAAAAGTCTTTTTAACTTTCAAACTCAATACTCGGATGTCCAGAATAAGTCTAGCTTTATAGAATCTATACAATATTTTTTTGGAAAATTAAAGGACTTGTCTACAATAAAGAATTATAATTGAAAAGATGAGTTGTCATTAGAAAACTAGATAGATAATTCTATAAAATGAAGTTGTGTCTGTCTTACTTGAATCTAGCTAATTATAAGAGCAAGTTAAAGCACTATTTATGAATAAAGCACATTACCCGAACTCCCTCCCTAAGATATAGCTGCCTTCATTCTGTTCCTCTACATCTTATATTCTGAGTTTTTCGCAAATGGGTATCAATGGCAAAAGAGACACCAGAAACACTTTGATCATTTAGTTTGCCTAGATTTATTACTTTAATACTTGTTATACTGTCAAATATTCTTTCTAATTTCTAAGTTACATGTTAAGCATTGGCAAATAATGGGAATTGGCAATGAAAACATGACTCATTAGACTCAAACATTAGAGACATTGCATAGATGAGGAAAATGAATCCAGAGTAACTGATTTGTCTATACAATACTTGGTGGTAGTTTAAAGTGGTACCCACCCTTGCCTTCCTTTTATTCTATTGCTACTTCTAGAGCGCCACAGATTTTTATAATTGTGCCCTGGATATATCGGTCCACCTTAGGAAGAACCATAAGATCTAATCAGAAAAAAATGTATTATTACTGTATACCATGGTTTTTAGTGCCCTCTAGCACCCTAAAAACCCACTGTACTTTTTAACCCTTTGTGATTTACTGAAATACAGTATTGATTAGCATAAATCACTCAGTTTCTGAAGAAAGCCAATAATTCCCCCAGATAATCCTGCTTTCTTCTTAGCTTTTCTTCATCAAGAGCCACTGCAAAATGGAAAGATTAATATCCAACCACCAATACTGGATTTGAAGTAAAGAGAAAAAAAAAGATATATAAGAAACTCTTGGTTCTTAGAAAATAGAAGTTTTGGATAAAATCAAGATTAGGTTAAATTCAGTGTTGACCAATCATTGGAACAATGTGCCACATATTATGTATTGAAATAAGAAAAAAATGTGTTAAACAATTTCAATATGAGTCCTTAAGATAATATAAGAAGTGCTCAAAAAGATAGATGTAAAGTGTAAGGGGAGGTTAAAACAATTAACTTCTAGTCTGAGCATATGGCATCAGATATGCAGCTTTTGGTAGAATTGTACTTTAGAGAAAATTCGCAAGCTTTTACAGCTATTTCTGCATTTGTGATTATGGGAATTCCCCAGGGTTATAAACGCATGCCTTATGAATATCAAGTGGGCACTCATTAAGAAAAATAAATGAAGGCAAAGGTAAAAATAGTCACGACAGATTGGAAATTAGGAATTTTGATTCTTTGTGGAGTATTCAAGGAAGGCTATAGCAGAAGTATGTTTTGTTCTTGTATTCATTAGATATACCTTATTACATTTCTGCTGCTTAGCAGGAAGTATACTGGGTGCTGGTGTAAAGCATGAACCAAAGACCACCTGTGCACTTGATCCTTTGTGGAAAGCATATTTGTTTAACATCATTTGTTGAACATGTATCCTTCATGTTGTTTATTATTAAGTTGGAATCCTAAAGATGAGAATCTTCTCTCTTGGAGCACGTGGGTGGCTCAGTCAGTTAAGCCTCTGACTCTTGATTTCGGCTCAGGTCATGATTTTAGCCTGTGAGATCGTGGCCCACGTGGGTCTGGGCGCTGGGCGTGAAGCCTGCTTTAGATTCTCTCTCTCCCTTTTCCTCTGCCCTCCCCTCCAAAGAAAGAAACTTCTCTCTCTCTCTCTCTCCATCTATCCATTACAGAGATAGTACAAATACTTATTTATTAACTATACGTAGCAGGAATGGAGGTCTCTGCTAGCCACCTTGCCTGGTTTAACGTAACATATTTTCCAAATGTTTTGCAAGTAATTAGAAATACATAATAGAGAAAAGGAGACACTGTGAGGAAGGGGAAATTGAGGAATATGTATATAAATGATATATAAATGTTTTTGCAAGGCATCTTTAAAAGAAATAAAGGAAGTAAGGATAAAGTACGCTAAACAGTGGATCTTCATTCCTACTATGAACAGGTGTTAGGTCGCTCACATGAGGGTGTGTCTGAGTATATTAATTTATTCATTTATCACTTCTTTTTTACTTTCCCTGTGATCCTATTACAGGCCAGACTATTTCTTGTCATGCCCCATTTGACCTAGGTTCACAACATACATGATTTTCTTATCTTGAGAACATGGTAAAAAACATAAAAATAAGCCCACGTCTTCCCACAGTGGGCACACATGGCTGGCCGCTGAAATACTTAGCTAATACAGGAAACAGTTTGATATTTGGAAGCCTCTGGTATACAGACATTGATCGTATCAATATTTAAGTGTGCCAGCACCAAAGGACAACCAAAAGAATATAGATTGTGGAGTGAGGAAGAAAGTTTGAATTGAAGGTAGTTTTATTGTTCCTTAAAAATATGAGCTTTGGCAGATTAATTAACTTTTCTTAGCTTAGACTTTCTCTTATGCAAAGCATAGATGAGAATGTATCAAACCAGGAAATTGTAAAGATTAAAGGAATTAACATATATCTATTTCCTTTGTACTTCCAAAATACTAGTTCCCTGCATATTACATATATTTCTGCTTCGTAATTAATAATTCCAATGTTATCTAAATGAATAACCTGTTTCCTCCCAGTCTTTTGGGCAAACTGCTCTTTTTGCCAGAAAACCCTTCCATCCTTTTTGTTTCCTTACTCATACCTTTTGTTCATGGATGCTCAGTTCAAACATCCCTTCCTTCCTCCAGAGAACATCCCATTACTCCCGGATGTATTAACGTACACTCTGTCTCCAATCCCACAGCATGCTGTGCCTACTTCTGTTTACACATTTGTTTGTTTGTTTATACATTAACCACTGACACTTCTGTCTCACCTGCTAAACTATAAATTCTCGGTAGTCCCTATACCTTTACTATGATTTGCATCCCATGTCTTCATTGCCAAAGACGGGGACAGCTATTTTTCCCACATATGATATGCAATGTTTCTTTCTAATTCTACTTAAAATACATATATTAAATTCTTAGAAAACAAAATGTTTACACCTTGAGTCCTGTTCCACTGGGGGATAAGAGGAACTGGGATGTATGGAAACTGGGACAAGCCTGAATGCCTTTGCTTCTGCTCCTTTACTGCCATCTTCTGATAGGACCCGTGCTTGCCGCTGGGGGGACCTTGTCACTTGCCTGAGCCTCTTTTCTTTGCTGGAGTATCTAGACAGCGCTGAGGAATTTGATCTAAGGCTTGTGATGCTGCTGTTTCTGTATATGATGTTATGTTTTCCTTTCACTTGAAAGTCAGGGTTTAAAAAAAAAGAAAGAAAGAAGAAAGAAAGAAAGAAAGAAAGAAAGAAAGAAAGAAAGAAAGAAAGAAAGAAGAGAAAAAGAAAGAAAGAAAGAGAAAAAGAAAGAAAGAAAGAAAGAAAGAAGAAAGAAAGAAAGAAGAAAGAAAGAAAGAAAGAAAGAAAGAAAGAAAGAAAGAAAGAAAGAAAGAAAGAAAGAAAGATCAGGGTTTCTTCTGATTCATTTCCCTTATAGGAAACCTAGGTGACTGTCAACATCTATTCTAGAGTATGCATCAGAACCAAAATTATTAAAATGAAAATACACAGGCACCAGGGTGGCTCGGTCAGGGAAGCATCTGCCTTGGGCTCAGGTCCTGCAGGATCCCAGAATCCTGGGATCGAGTCCCACATGGGGCTCTCTGCTCAGCAGCAGGGAGCCTGCTTCTACCTCTCCCTCTGCCTGCAGCTCTCCCTGCCTGGGCGCTCGCTCACTCTCTCTTTCTCTCTCTCTCTCTCTCTCTCAAAGAAAGAAAGAATGTGCTGCATTATTCACTTAGCGTTTATTTCCTTGATAATTTTGTAGGTGCTGTCCTAAGTCAGAGAGCATAGACTCTGGTCCAATTTGAACTTTAAAAAGTCACTAGTCTCACGCTTGTAAAATGATTGTCATCAATGACTTTTAAAGGCATCAAATTTTTATGATTCTCTTTCATCTTATAGGATATTTCATTCTAACTTGCCTAGGATAGCACATATGATACATAGAAATTTGCTTTATGAGTAAATATTGACTGCAAAGCAGGGTCACGTGGCTAATTTCAAACATACCTTTAACAGACGTGGGAAGTAAGCAGGGAAGATGCCTTTTCCATTTTACAGTTGAGAGAATTTGCACATGGATTCAAGGCTAAAAACAAATTCCAGCTTTAAGTCTGGCTTTAAGTGTTTCCTTCTTTCAGACAAATTACTTTCATCCACTAGGGTTATATAAAAAATATAGAGAGATAAACTTTTACTCTATAAAATGGCAGAACTTTTACATAGTAAGTCCATTCCAAAACACAAATCTATAAAGCATTTTTAAATTAAAAATGACTTACTAGAGGAATATATGTCTAAATTATTTCCACTTGTATCTTACTCTAGAGAAACAAAAATAGTGATGATGTTTCCTAAGGGAAGAGGATGCAGAAAATGTGATATAAATCAGATAATTCCTTATTACGAATTCCTTATATAAAGTCCAGAGAAACTGATGATCAATACCTACTATAATTAATTAAAACTGAGTTAATAAATGATAATAGGGTGTATTGGAAACCAGTCATACTTTCAAATCCCAAATATTTTATTCAATTCCTGAAAGAAAACTGATTTCCAGATAACTAAAAGATCTCAGTTGAACCTCTTCGTAAAAAAGAGACTAGATTTTCCTGTTTTGTTTCAACCCTACAGTTTCTTTAATGTTCAGGATCAATGAATATAATTTATTTTTGGACAGTTAAAGATTTTGATAAAGGATCTTTGAGTTGCTAGTAACTATCTTAGATATAGCTCTCCCTGTCTTGCATTTTTAGTTTTAATTATGGAAGATACGGTGAAGATATATTTATCACACTGCTTATATGTACATTTAAAAAAAATAAATAAATCCCTGTTCTCATTATTGTTAATTTTCTGTTTGATAATTTTAATGCAGTCATTTTGAAAAAAAAGTTATCTCTTAGAGATAAACACCATTGCAATTTACTATTTTATATAACAAATAATCCCAAAACGTAATGACTTACAGCAATAATAATTTCATTATTATGTCTCATCATTCTGAAGATTAGATTGGGCTCAGCTAAGGAACTCTCTCATTCAAAATGCATACAGCAGTCAGATGGAGGCTGGACTTTGATTCAGCTTGAAATCTTCTTCGGTGGTATATATGGTAGTGGACGCTGGCTTGCAGCTGAGACTGGTTGTCTTCCAGAATACTTATGCTTGGCCTCTATGTACAGCCGAGGCTTCCTACAGGCTGGTCACTGAGAACAAAGAGTACATTCCTAAGGAAAAAAAAAAAGTGAGCTGCCAAAACCCTAAATCACGAGCTTAGAACTGTCTTAGTGTCACATACTCTATTGTTCAAAAGATGAGGCAGTCTAAGTTCAAGAGGAGGAGACACAGAATCCACCTGTCAATGAAACAAAGGGATTAGCTTGGAGAAATACAGATTTATGTATCTTTATCTTCTAGTACTTTAAAACTCTGCTGTGATTACAGGTGGCATGGAAAGTAAATGACTTGACAGTAAAAAAAAAAAAAAAAAGAAAGAAGAAAGAAAAGAAAAAAGAAAGAAAGAGAATATAGTGACCATATTTTGAAACTACAAATTATTTACATACCAACCACAAGCAAAAAACTCACCTACTTCCAAGACTCCCTACCCAAAGTAGCATTTCTTTGTGGAATCAGTCTTCCCTCTGGTCCTGAAAACTGATATCTGTATCAGGTCCAGACCCAGATGAATTCTCTACAAGTGGTTCTCAGAATAGACATGTTTGAGTACAGCTCCTTTCAATATGAAGAACCTTCTAGGAAAGAGACCAGTTCTAATCCCTCCACAATGGACATACAATGTCAGCGGTGGCATAGTACACCTTTCATTAAAAAAAAAGGGGGGGAAGCAGGATTCACACAGCAGTCACTGTTTCATAGAGATCCTGAAATATATCTGGGTACAAGTTGCCATTCCTTTGATTAGAGCTCACCCCTCCTCCCTGGGGATGATGCTCTTCGGCTTTTGGCTCTAGCCCCTTGGCTATTGGTCCTAGCCTCTAGTCACCCTTCCTTTTTCATTAGAAATGACCCGTGTTTACTGCTTGTAGTTTCCTCATCCAGCTTCCTACGTGCTAGATCAAGGGCCCAAAGGCCTTTTTCATTTCTTATCATCTCTCTAATTTTAGTACAAGCTGGTGGTATTTCTATCAGCACCCAGCACCTTTGATATTTTTGTAAGAGTTCTATGAATCTAATTTGAGTTTTCTGGATTAGACAAAAACTCCAACCACAAATCTTATTAAGACATATCCTTCTCCACATTGGCTTCCCCGCCATACTGCTATGAGACAATATCCTTATGATTCTTAGAAGCTTTACTCTTTAAGAGCGTGGGTATGTTTGTCATGCAAAATCTTTACAGGACACTTGTCTAAATGTTTCTATGAATGATTGCCCAAGATCGTTTTGATATCTATAAAACAAAAACAAAACAAAACAAAAAAAGCCACATGCGCGCGCGCACACACACACACACACACACACATACACACAGAAGCTAACATAGGCTTGCCTTGATTTAATCTTTGCCCTGGAGCCCTTTTCTCTCAGGAGATACTGGGGAGTGAGAAATTTTAATTTCAGTACCTAGCACGTCCTTCTTTTATTGTATTGAAGAGCTCATTCTTTAGCATATCCTGCTCTTCTCACATCTTATACACAGCAGGAGGAAGACAGATGGCCCTTGCAATGATTACACGCAGCTATCTCTTCAGCTGGATCACCAAATCCATCAGGGATATTTCCTGTTTTTCCATGTTTCCTCAAAAATGTTGCCAGATATCTGCCATTATAAAACAAAGATCCCATTTCCACCAGCTTTAGAACATGTTCCTCTCTTTAAGCTCAAGGTCATTCAGGCTTTCAGGATCACCTGCCTTAATGCCTGTTAGGTTCCTGACTCTCTTCGAGGCTCTTCGGATTTCCGCCTGCCACCGTGTCCCAAAGCCGGGGCCATGTTTTAGGTTGTTATGATAGCACAAAATTCTAGGTACTGAAATGTGTTTCAATGATCATTTGCTGCGTCACAAATCACCTCAAATACTGAATCTACCGGATTCCCGACAAGGTCTTTCTTGGTCTTGTTGTCTCACAGAAACTGATGATGCGCTCTCCAGTCAGAGGATGGATGATTCTGGCCAGTACAGTTACCACCACAGCTGCCTCCTGGTTTTCAGACCTGCAGAACCCACATGACCATGACTCTATCGCCTCAGTAATTCCTTAGGTACCAAGACTTCGAACTCACCAAACCTAAGATGGGGGGAGAGGGAGTAACGGAATAACAAATTCCTGGTTCAGGCCTCGTATTTCTGGGCTGAGCTATGCTAGTACCTAGCTCTCAGAGGCCGTGGAGGAGGACACCCTGGCTAGCCAAGAAGGAACTGGAGGTTCAAAATTCTCAAACTTGTGTGTCCTAGCCACGGGTCCTCATTCCATGCCTCAGAATCTCACTCCATCTGCTAGTGTCACAACCCTATTGCCGGAGTCAGTAAACTTGTTCTGTAAAGGGCCAGATATTAAATATTTTAGGCTTTTCTGGCCTGTGTTCTCCATTGAAACTGCTCTGTTCCACCATTAGAAAGCATGAATTGACAACATGAAAACAAATGGATACGGTTATGTTCCAGTAAAACAAGAAAACAAAATTTTTAGAAAAACTGTTGTGGGTCACATTTGGGCAGTGGTTTGTCTGTTTGTCTCTTTTTTTTCTTTTTTTCTTTTTTGGTTTGCCCTCTTCTGCGTTAGTGTAATGGATGTATGAGGCTGAGCACTTAAGAGGTGCTGAATCTAAAATCTTATATTCTGGCCTTGGAATCGATTTTGAACCACATCTACTGTTAGAGATAAAGCACTTTTATTTATTTATTTTTATTTATTTTTTTATAAATTTATTTTTATAGGTGTTCAATTTGCCAACATATAGAATAACACCCAGTGCTCATCCCATCAAGTGCCCCCCTCAGTGCCCATCACCCAGTCACCCCCATCCTCCACCCACCTCCCCTTCCACCACCCCTAGTTCGTTTCCCAGAGTTAGGAGTCTCTCATGTTCTGTCTCCCTTTCTGATATTTCCCACTCATTTTTTTCTCCTTTCCCCTTTATTCCCTGTCACTATTTTTTTATATTCCCCAAATGAATGAGACCATATAATGTTTGTCCTCCGACTGACTTATTTCACTCAGCATAATACCCTCCAGGTCCATCCACGTCGAAGCAAATGGTGGGTGTTTGTCCTTTCTAATGGCTGAGGAACATTCCATTGTACACATAGACCACAGCTTCTTTATCCATCATCTCTCGATGGACACCGAGGCTCCCTCCACAGTTTGGTTATTGTGGACATTGCTGCTGTGAACATTGGGGTGCAGGTGTCCCCGCGTTTCACTGCATCTGTATCTTTGGGTTAAATCCCCAACAGTGCAGTTGTTGGGTCGTAGGGCAGGTCTATTTCTAACTCTTTGAGGAACCTCCATACAGTTTTCCAGAGTGGCTGCACCAGTTCCCATTCCCACCAACAGGGCAGGAGGGTTCCCCTTTTCTCCACATTCTCTCCAACACTTGTGGTTTCCTGCCTTGTTAATTTTCCCCATTCCCACTGGTGTGAGGTGGGATCTCATTGTGGTTTGGATTTATATTTCCCTGATGGCCAGTGATGCGGAGCATTTTCTCATGTGCTTTTTGGGAGATAAGGCACTTTTAAAAATTGCTATAGAGGCCTTCCAATTTTCCTCTTGTGCTCTTTTTTGGACATTCAAGGTTTGTTTTGTTTTTATTTTTGTTTTTGTTTTTTTCCTGTTCTTCTCTTTATGTACAACCTCTAGTTTTGTTAAGAAATTCAGCACATGTTTCAGTTGCTTTTAATCATTATTATTAACCACAGTAACTAGGTGCTACAGACACAATTTCTCAAAATCATGGCTACCACTTATAGTACATTTGTGGCTGGCTATACAGTTGTTGGACTCCAGTGTAAAATAAAAATGCATACCCCTCTTCAAAAAGCTGGAAAAAGTTTTTCTTTCTTCAATGGTTTCTCTCTCTCTCTCTTTCAATTGTCATGGAGATTTTTATTTGCTATTAGTATCGTATTGGCCTAAGCATGGAGAAAATGGTGGCACAAGGGCAGACTGTCACAGTTGCCAGGACCCTGGCTTGTGACAGAGTGGTGCAGAACGTGCATGCCTGACCTCCACCCTCCCTATGCTGCACCAGGTCTCCACTTGGCCAACCAGCCACAGGAAGGTAAAGAGGTGGGGCAGCAGGGTAGCAGAGTGGGACTGCACGGGAACTGAAGCTCCAGGTACTTGGCACATGTTTCATTATCCTATGGGACTTCACTTAAATAACACAAATTTTAAGATAACATTATTAAGAGTTTCAAGAGAGTAGACTGCAAGACATTAAACCTCAAGCAAAGGGCCTGTGTCACTACACAGGTCATAGAGTTCGTACTGACTACATACCATCTTTCAATACCATAACCAGTGACAATCTGAGTAACTATTATACAACTGAAAACCATACATTACACTTTCTCATTTCTTTTCTGATAAGATATCCATGGACTCATCATATGTATGTACAATCTAACCCCAGATTTCCAATCCAAAGACCCATTTCTTTGAGCCACTCCTGGTCTCATTACTATACCAGCAAGGGTCCCAGCAGGAATAAAGGTGGTCCACTCAAAAGTGGTGATTAAATAAATTAAAGACAAACACTATTACTAATCACAAAGTCACTAAATTACTAAATAGAAAGTTTTGAGACAGGGTTAAGTAAAAACAAGGGTTAAGCACTCTGGAGAAAATTGGACTAGAAAATAATACCAATTTTAAGTCAGCAGGGACAAAGGCAGCTGTCTTCAGAGAGAAACTCTAGCTGTAAAATTATCAATAAAAGCTGCAGACGTCGGTGGAGGAACTTAAGCACTGCCAACCACGTACCAGGAAAGAGGAAGCTGGTGGGATAATTCTTTCTACCTCTCTTCCCTCCACCCTCTATTTTCCCACTGGTGCCTCCCATTTGCTACCTAAAGCACTCCAATAGGGAGAATTCCTAAGGATCACACTTTTGAGGCATAGAACATAGAACAGGTTGTAAAAATAGAAATAACGGAGCAAACAGAAGAGTCAAAGCAAGTCAATTCTCACATATGTGTCTACTGCTGTATACATAGCAATGTCCTAACCAACCACCATTAAAAATATAATAAAAATAATAATGGAGTTATTAATGGATTGCATTAATTATTAATGTAATGGATTAAGTTTGGTGAAATTTGAGATTTATTGTCAGGCCAATCAATCCTCATTGATTTTCATATTCTAACAATTAAAGCTTAAGAATCTCTAACTGGAAACTAACTGCTTAGCCAGCCCACAGTTTCACATATATCATAATGGGGATGACTTGAATAGTAAATAAGCTTTGGAGTCATTTGTCGGGAACAGTTTTGTTGTTCTTTCTTTCTTACAATAACATTATTAGCAGTCATATTAATAATAGATTAGGCTTTAAACTGAATTCACAGAAGTTTTCATGTCAGCAATCTGACATGGATTGTCGGAGATAGTACTCCACATATTCTCATAGTAAGCCAGACTGTTTTTTATAACTACTCGGAACATAATAAAGTAAAGATAAAATAGAAGACATTTAGAGGGTAAAATACCTTACACAAAAATTTCATGTAATACAGGTTGTGATTACTTAGGCTATTTATCATACTCAAAGGTAATCTCAAGAATTTACTCAGTATTCATGGAGTGTTCTGGTCTGCTTGAAGTACAGAGAAACTGTTAACAAATCTTTGCTTAAAAGCTGATTAACTGCCTTTCAAATTATTTAAAAAAATAATCACCTCTTTATCAGTCAGGGTTCCTATTTGAAAACAACAGAAGGCACCCTAGTTAGTTCAAGTAGAAAAGCAATTTATAAAAGAGTATCATGAAATTTCAGGGATCCAGTGTAAGGCTTAAAAGGCATCAAACTAAAGAAACAATACAGCCATATTGCTAAAACTGGGCAATGGACACCTAAATCTCAGCCACTCAACACTCAAATCTTTTTATTTTAGTCACCAACATCAAGAGAAAAAAAAAAGGGGGTCTTTTAATTTATCAAGTACATATATTGTTTTTTCTGAATCAAGGTCATACACTGGGGTCTCTGACTGGTAAATCAGGTTTTTGTTTCTGTTTTTCTAACTTCAAGAAAGACTGAAAAATTGATCCTCTGGCTTTTTTTTTTTTTTTTTGGCTTTTCTTAAAGAGCGGAAATAGTACACAAACAAAATTACAGCAAATACTCCAAGCATTGGAAAGACATTTAAAAGCACTTCTGCATGATGAAATAGTGTGGGCTAGATTTACTTCCATATGAAAAAAAAAAAAGGATCTTATATGTTGATTACTTTAAACATTAAATAATATACTTCTAAATAACTCATAGTCAAAGAGAATACCACCAGGAAAATTACAAAATATTTTGAACTAAATAAAAATGAAAGAACAATAAGCCAAAATGTGTGTCTACATCTAACATAATTCTTACAGAGAAATTGATAGATTTAAATGTTTATATCAAATAAGAGGAAAGGCCCAAAATCAATACTCTAGGCTCCTAGCTCTTAAAACAAAACAAAACAAAACAAAACAAAACAAAACAAAAAAAGCTAAAAAAAAAACAAGAGTAAGCCCAAAGAAAATAGGAAAACAGGAAAAAAAAAGAAGAAGAAAAAAAAAGAAGTAAAAAGAAAATTCAATAAAATAGGAAATGGCTAAAACAGAGGAGAATCATTAAAACTCTTTATTCTGAAAAGATGAACAAGTTGAGTTTATAATTAAAAACCTTTCCACAGAAAACATTCCAGGCCCAGATGGCCTCTTTGGTCCAATCCATCAGATATTTAAATAAAAAAAGTATCAATCCTTCTCTAAATTCCTCAGAAAACCAAGGAACATATCTAAACTTACCTTATGTAGCTGGCACCGAAACGGACCAAGATATTCCAAGAAAAGAAAACCAAAGACCGATATTTATCATTTATATTTATAGAACAGTCTTAACTAAAAAATAACAAACAGAATCCAGTAATATATCTATAGATAGGTAGATGGATAGGTAATACATTGGAACCAAGTGAGTCTTACCAGAACTAAAACACTGATTTACCAATTAAGAAAGAATCAGTGTAATTCACCATATTAACAGAATAAAAGAGAAAAAAAAAAAACATTTTAATCACATAATCACCTTAATACATATTAAACACTTAATAAAATCAACATTCATAATAAAAACTCTCAAAGAGCTAAGACCAGAGAGAAGTTCCTCAACCTGTTATGTGGATGTATCAAAATCAAATATGCTTAATGGTGAAAGCTCTCCCTCTATGATCAGAAATAAGATATCCACTCACCCATTCTATTCAACATTGTATGAGAAATCATGGCCAAAGAAGAAATAAATGCCAGGGATTTGGAGGAAGGGAGGAATGAAGAGACAAAGCACAGGGGATTTTTAGGAGAGTGGAACTAGACTATTTGATAAGGTTATGGTGGATGCAGAACCGTGGAAGGTACAATGCACATCGGTTGTAACAAATGCTCCATTCTGATGCGAGATGTTAATAATTGGGGAAAATGTGGAGGATGAAGAGTGAGGGAGTATATGGAAACTCTCTGCGTGTTCTGCTCTATTATTCAGTACACCAGAAACCAAAAATAAAGTATACTAATAAATATGTGTATGAGTACCAAAGTATAAAATATGTGTGTAAGTATATAAATATGTGCAGCTTACAAAAATGGTGAATCTAGTAATGGGTAAAGGGTTACTCCTCCTACCATTCACATTTTCAAAATCGGCACTTAGGGGAAATAGGGCGATATGAGGAAATCTACAAAATCACATTTAAGGATATAATGTAAAATCGGAATAAATTAAAAAGGGGTTTATGGTCTTAGAAAAATTGGCTCTGAGATCCAATTATACCAAAGGACAGCCTGACAACGCTGGGGGAAAAGGCTCCCCCAAACTACTCTCTCTGCCCCGCCACGGTTGTGCTGCTGCCTCAAGCTGCAGAGCTGGGGCTCTGAAAGTGATTTTCATGCTCTCTGTTCTGGACTGTTCCCATATATATAGGGACACATGTGCTTTCTCAAACAAACAAGCAAACAAACAAACTCAAATTCTAAAGAATTAGAGGAGCCTCAAGCAGTTCTTTAAGTGAACAATCATGTTTTCTTTGTTGTTGTTGCTATTGCTGCTGCAATTATTGTTTGTCCATGGCCGTGCTTCTTTATTTTAGTTATCGATTCATTACAGAGCTAATTAAATTCTCACATATTAGGCAAAGGAAGAGAGAAGATTTAATATATAACGACATCCATTTTAGTATTGATTTTGAGCTGTAAGGTACACATTGAACTGTTAGAACTCTTTTCTTAGGTTTTTGAAATAGGAGAAAAATCCTTTCCATGTGGCAAGAATATTCTTACAAAACAATCACTTTACTTTTTTTCTAATAAATATTTCAAACTCGGGGATCCCTGGGTGGCGCCTGCCTTCGGCCCAGGGCATGATCCTGGTGACCCAGGATCAAGTCCCACATTGGGCTCCCTGCATGGAGCCTGCTTCTCCCTCTTCCTGTGTCTCTGCTTCTCTCTGTATATCTCATGAATAAATAAATAAAATCTTAAAGTATATATATATTTTTTTTTTCAAACTACATGGGATGACCATGACAGACATGAAGAGGCACAGATTAATTAGTAGTTAAGGAAAGTGAATGAATTTTATAATCGATAATGTGGTGTGCATGTGTTCTTCTAACTTTTGTAAAAGCACAAAATAAGGATATCCCACATTTTTAAAAATACATTATAGTTTATTATGCTAAATTATAAAGCAAATAAAGTATTCGGAAGTTGTAGTGTCTTTAAATTCTTTTTAAAAAGGTGTTCCCGTTAGTCAAAACTATTTGAGATTTGTCTCTATAAGTATATATAGTATAAAATTATGAGTAATATGAAATAAATATAGTATAAGATTACATTTCCAGAAAGTCCACATAGACTAACAAAGCCAATTGATGATGATAGTTAGCAAGTGATTTGGAGGAGTAGGAATAGTGACCAAAAGGGAAAGATCAACTTTCTGAGGGAAATGTTTTCTATCTTCCTTGTGATGGTGATTACATACTTGTACAAACTCATATTAAGAGCTAGGTATTGTATTATAAATAAATAGTGCTTCATTTGTTTAAAGAAAGAAAAAAAATACCACATCAAGCAGACGTATTGGCTAATCTTTGTGTTCTGAGGGACTAGGCCTGTCCCATTCCAAAAAAGATGAGGAGTCCATCCGGAGTGAGAATTCCTTTGCTCTAAAGTACTTTCTGACTTTGAAGACTTTATTATTTTTTTTAAAGATTTTATTTATTTATTCATGAGAGACAGAGGGAGAGAGAGAGGCAGAGACACAGGCAGAAGGAGAAGCAGGCTCCATGCAGGGAGCCCCATGCGGGCCTCAATCCCAGGCCTTCAGGACCAACCCTGGGCTGAAGGCAGGTGCTAAACCTCTGAGCCACCCAGGGATCTCCTGACTTTGAAGACTTTAAAGCATTAAAACCAGGACTCTCTTTGTCACTGGCCTTAGTTCAAGGGTCTTAAAGAAGAACTAAAAGAGATGAACTTTTAACAGAGGAGGGAAGTTACTGGAATTATTGGCCAAGGAAGAGCTAGAAGATGAGGATGAGGTGTGTGTAAGGCATTTTCCCTTGTTCCAAAGGTACCAAGTTTGGATCCAAGTGATGTTATGTGAATCATCTGATTTCTCATTTCAAATTTTGTGTATACAACGTATATAATACAGAAAGACTGGTGTGGTAGACGGGATGTAGAATAAATACAAAATGTGGACTTGCATTTTAAGTTCACCACTTAATAGCACTTGAACTTTGGGCAAGGCATTCGCTCTCTCTGGATTTCATTTTTTGCTTTGTTTTGTTTTCATTTGTAAAATAAATAGCATGAACTAGGTGACTTCAAGTTCTTTCAACTCTTATATGTTTCATAAAATAAAATAATAGCAGGGACACCTAAATCATTCTACAGAGTGCAGATCACAAGGGCAACCACATAAAGACAAAATCAGCAAGTCTAACCTACAGTAAGGCTTGTATATATTAACATTACAGAATGGGCTTATATAAAATCAATCTGTACCTGTGGAGAGATAAATGCAAACAAATTGGACATATGGACATTCATAATATATTGTGATTATTTTAATGATTGACAGGAATAACCTTTTTTCTATAATGGCCAAGATGGGTTACTAACACTTGATATATTCCTAATACATAAATTCTCTCATACCTCATTGTTTTTTCTGGGTCTGCACTGGGTCAAAGAGAGCTTTATTTATTGTTTTGTTTGTAAGCCTTTTATTTTATTTTATTTTTTAAAGATTTCATTTATTTATTCATGAGAGACACAGAGAGAAGCAGAGACACAGGCAAAGGGAGAAGCAGGCTCCATGCAGGAGCCAGATGTAAGACTCGATCCAGGGACTTGATCCAGGGCCTCCAGGATCAGAGCCTGGGCCAGAGGCAGACACTCAACCACTGAGCCACCCAGGCGCCCCTGTTTGTAAGCTTTTTAAAGAAAGGAAGTGGATCTGAAATGAAAGATAGGGCAATGGGAGAATTTTAAAAGGAAAAAGAAATAATGTATTTCCATTAAGACTTTTCTGAAGTCTGACCCCCTTTCTTGCATCCAGCTTCTCCCATTTCCTGGATCCAGCTTTCCCCCCTTCCTGCATCCAGCTTCCCCCACTTCCTGCATCCAGCTTCCCCCCTTCTTGCATCCAGCTCTCTCCCCTCCTGCATCCAGCTCTCCCCCCTTCCTGCATACAGATTCCCCCACTTTCTGCATCTGCTTCCCTCCCTTCCTGCATCCAGCTTCCTCCCTTCCTGCATCCAGCTTCCCCCACTTCCTGCAACTAGCTCCTCCCCTTTTCCTGCCTCTGGCTCCCCATCCTCCACCTGGCTCTCCCTCTACACACACCCTCCCACCCCTTGGGCTCCCTACCCTCAGCAGGGAGTCTGCTCAAAGATTTCCACCCTCCAACCACATGTTCTCCTTCTCTCAAATAAATAAATCCTTTTAAAAAATAAGCTGGGGAGAAATAAATGGGCTTATAGTAGAGAGACAAGCTGATGAGCATTATGAAGTGAGAAATTTGTTGCTTAAAAAGGAGAAAAGTTATGCATGCAGAAGACCTTCAGTCCCAAAGTGATAGTCACAGCTTTAGCTAGTCAAGATCCGCAAGACTTTTATATAATTTTGCTGAGTCATTAACTTAAATAATGTACTGGATAAGGCTGGTTGAGAATAAGCCTCTCACTTCACTCTATCCTTAAATGCTGAGCTTTTTTAAAATTTTTTTTGTACAATAATTTTCTTTATGTATCTAAAAGTTTTCTTCTTCTGGTTCAACTTGATAGCGATTTAAGGGAAATTCTATATTTTAATTGTTTATGGAAAATTTTAGTGGTTTGGAAGAATTTAAAATCCATGAATGCCTGTGAAATTATTTCTTCTCAGTATTAAGAGATACTATTTTCTGGTGATATTAAAAGAAAAATTGGAAAAAAAATGGAGCAACAGTACCATCAATCAAATGGCAGGAAAACATGAGATGAAGTAGTGGAATGAAATATGCATTGTTTATAGAGTAAGTGACGTAAAATCAATTGTGTTTGTATCTAGCTTTCACACTATTTACTTGCATCACCACAGACAAGTTACTTCATCCCTCAAAACCTCCATTTCTCAAGTGTACAGTTGATAACAACACCTAGAGCTGTACTGAAACATATATCATACATTTGAGAAAAACTCCACAGGCATGATCAAATTATAAACAAATATTAGCCATTTAAATTAAATGTATTTAATTAGCTATTAAATTTAAATTTATTTAAATTAAATTTTTAGTGCTATTGAATCTATCAGTAGCACAGGAATTTCAGAGACCTCATGATTCTTCAGTGTGAAATATGTTCATTCTCTTATTCCTTCATTTAGGATTTAGAGGAAATTGTTTTGCAGTCACATATGTACTATTTGTGTTTGTTTATTGAAGCCACTGTCTTTATTCTTAGGGTATTTGATTAGATGTCTTAATCACTGATAGAACAAAGGAAGAAAAACAACTCTCTGAACCTTACAGATGGAGTGAGAGTTGCCTGGAAAACCTTCAACTTCCAGTGAATGAATAAATTAGTGTCTGAATAAAATAGTTCAGGACTCCCCACCACCCACTATAGCCCTGCCCCTTATAGTTCAGTATTTCTCTTGGAATCTGCAGGTGTGTGCATTTCTTTCCCCACTCCTGGCTGTAATTCTCTGTTTCTATTGGGGTTCTCTTGCAAATCTGATGTTAATAGTGTGATGATGATAATTTAGGAGTATCTACTTTTTAGCCTATTGGTGACTTCTCCTAGAAGACATGGCCATTTCTTTTCACTGGGAGTCATTCCTAGACTAAGATCAATAATAATTAGTGTATTTGGTCAACTACGTGGAGAATTTCCAAATCACGCGCAAAATCATATACAGTAATCTGCTGACTGAATCAAATTTAAAGCCGATAGACATAGTGAAAACCTTGCTAAATACAATTAAAGTGAAGAGATTGTGTTTCCAGGAAGAAAGCACATACGGATATTTGTTTGCTTCAGCATAATCAGTTCAACAATTATAATTCAGGTTTAAGATTATTGCTTGTTTTTTTTATTATTTTTTGGTTATATAATTAGGTTTAGATTTGAATATATAAAGCGATGTCTCCCAAGATTCACCCCTTCTTTACCTTTCATAGATTTGTCAAGTTGACAGGTTTTAGTATGGAGTGATTTATTTGTTTTAATATTTTAATGATTGTTATGGCCAAAGTGTTTATATGTTCTACAGTTTTAAATACTTCACAAGAGAAATAATATAGGAATGGCTATAAAAGGGTATAATGCTGATATGAAATCTTGAAAAGGGAACTATGGGAAAATTTGCTTTTAATCTGCAAATGGCAAGCCACCTGCCACCCAATATGTCCACATATAACTCAAAAGTACTAAGATCTGTTAATTTTATTTCCTACTTTACACAATATCATCATTTGCCATTCTCATAACTCATTTTTCCTACCAGAGGTGAAGGTAAGGTTTTATTATGGTTAAGATATTGTTAAATGTAACAGAATTAGAGATCTATTCATTAAACAAATACCTATTATGCCTTTTCTGGATGCTAGTAGCCTTTATGTAGTGTAAAGTGCCAAGCTTTGTTCTTTTTCAAAATTGCTTAAGCTATTCTAGGACATTTGAATTTTCAAATACATTTTACAATTAGTTTGCCAGTTTCTACCAAAAAACAAAAACAAAATGATCACAATTTTGATTGAGCTAAATCCACAATTAATTTGGGGAATTTTTCATCTTAATGTTAAATCTTCATATTCATGGGAGTGGTATATCTGACTATTATTATTATTACTAATATTTTACTGTTATATAACTATACTAAACATGCTGAACTTACTTGTTACTTCTTCAGGTTTTATTCATTTATTTTTATTCTTAGGACTTTCTGCATAAAATACCATGCCATCTGCAAACAGAAACACTTTTATTTTTTCCTTTTATTTTTTTGCTTTATTGCATTGGCTAGCACATTCTATACAGTATGAATAGAATTCGTGAGATCTTCTTGCCTTGTTTTAGATCTTAGAATAGAAACACTCAGGCAGGCTTTCACCATTAAGGATAATGTTATCTCTAAGTTTTCTTTGAATGCCTTTTTTTTTTCAGGTTGAGAAACTTTTTATTCCTAATTTGCTGGAATTTTTATTATCCCTTTAAAAGGACCCAAGAGATAAAAAGCAGAGAAAAAAGAGTGAGTTAAGTATTGTGGAATGGAAGCCTGTTTCTTTGTGGTTGCAGTTACTGTACTTTCTTTTTTTATATAAATTTATTTTTTTATTGGTGTTCAATTTGCCAACGTACAGAATAACACCCAGTGCTCATCCCATCAAGTGCCCCCCTTAGTGCCCGTCACCCAGTCACCCCCAATCTCCACCAACCTCCCCTTCCACCACCCCTAGTTCGTTTCCCAGAGTTAGGAGTCTTTCATGTTCTGTCTCCCTTTCTGATAATTCCCACTCATTTTCTCTCCTTTCCCCTTTATTCCCTGTCACTATTTTTTTTTAATATTCCCCAAATGAATGAGACCATATAATGTTTGTCCTTCTCCAATTGATTTACTTCACTCAGCATAATACCCTCCAGTTCCATCCACGTGGAAGCGAATGGTGGGTGTTTGTCGTTTCTAATGGCTGAGGAATATTCCACTGTATGCATAGACCACATCAAAAAAAGTTACCGAAGTTTCTAAATAACCTTCTCAGATACTCTGGTTGAAGTACACGTTTTAAGTTGTCATTCCACTCTTTAACATCCTTTAATCATGTCCCACCCCCTACAGGTTAAAAGTCAATCATCAGGCATGATGCTCGTGGCCTCTGCCTTCAGCTTCAGCTTCAGCTTCTTATTCCTCTGCAATATCCTGCATACTCATCTATACTCTTGATATTTGAATTCTGTGTGTTTCCTAAAGCCTACCATAGCTATCCTATCTCTGTTTTGTAAATGCTGTTCCTTTTGTCTGGAATGTGGTTTCGGTTTGTACTGGGCAGGAGGGAGAAGTTGCACTCACTTAATTTGAACCATCTCTATAAACCAGTCTCGAATCTCTCACACCTCATTATAGACGATGGTCTCAGAGCATAATGTATGATGACTATTTATTCTCTTGCTTGACTTCCCGCTGGACCATGAGCTTCTTAAAGGCATAGATCTTGGGTGCTGTGTTTGTGTCCTGGAGGCGTAATTTACTCGTGTGTAACGAGTTGCCCATACTGACAGCGTAGAATGAATTCTGGAAGGAGGCAGTTTACCTGGATTGGCCGAGGCTGGCATCAGTATCATGACAGAAACAGATCATTTGGGTTGGCTAATCCTGGTATTTATAGATGATAATTCCTGAACGAATTCTTCACTTTGGAATTTATGGATGTGACATTTATTATGAATGCCTGACTTTTAATTTCAGAACAAGAACACACTTGTACAATGCATCATTGAAAATAGAAGTGATTAATACAATTATTTATGTAGGGAATCTGAAAGAAGTCCCATCTCTTTCTCTCAAACGATCTAAGTAGGAGAAAGAAATAGTTTCTAAGTGAGATTTAGTTTTGAATACATTTATAAAACTTGTCAGCTGTACGAAATTCCAAGAATAAATTTAATCAGTCCTTTTTCACACCTGGAGGATGTATTCTCTCATCTTTCAAGCATCAACAGGAAGTTGACTTTATTCTACTTCCTACAGTTTCTCTGTCATTAACACTGAAGAAAACACATTCTTCCCTGTGTCTTAGGTCAAGAATTGTGTGGCAGTTAATCTGTGCAGGATGACTGTTTAGGGACAGATCAATCTGTAGGTGCACGGTGGGCAACGGGAACTGGGAGATTTCTGCTCTTGTGTCAGGGCGTCAAACAAGACGTGACCTCTCACAACTGCCTGGATCAAATTGGCAGATAAAGGCATGAAAGGGGACTGCAAAATGCCTTTGATGGTTATGTCAGGTTCGAGGAGTGAATTTTCTAATATACAAAACACTGAGTCACTGTTTCCTTGAGAGACGTGCTCCTCATGAACCTGCTTAAATTTCATTTGGGCTTGGAATGCTGCCCTGTGTGGGGCCGTTTTCTCCTGCCCTACTCATGGGATGAGAGAACATCTCTTGTTCTTGGTCCATCTGTGGCTCATCTCTTGCAGCAATGATTTGTACATCTTAGCATTTCATGGGACCTATAGCCCAATTAGAGTGGAGCTAACAGAGTTTTATTTGTGTTTTTTTTGTTTTGTTTTGTTTTGTTTTGTTTTGTTTTGTCACAAATATTTGACTTCTCAGGAAGGACCACTCCAGAGCATGGCAGATTTCATCCTCAACACTGTCACTTTATTTTAACGAGGGGTAAGGGATTGTTGTCTGGGAAGCCCATAGCAGAACGTTATAGTGATGAGATGTTCTGTTGATGATACCCGATGTTTGTCTGACCCTGAGGTTCCCATTAGCACTTGCAGAGGGTCCCTGAAAAATCTCTGTGAATATCGTCAGACTGTCATGACACACATAAGATATTTTACTCATTCTGTTCTCCTATGCTCAATTTTAAATTAGGATCAAGCAATGTGGCACATCTATAATAAGATGAGGCCATATGTAGAAATACCTGAAAGGAGCTGTTTGTTTTCTGTTGTTTTTTTTTACCTTTAGTGTCTTATATTTTGCTTAAATAGTAGTTAGGATTAAAGACTATATGCTGAGTCATTAAGAAATATCAGATATTAGAAAATGGAAAACTCCATTTTAAATCTGTGGTGTAAGATTGGGAAGCTTAAATACTCGAATAGTAATACAAGTTTAAATCTACTGATACAATATACATGTTTATAAAATTTTGGAAAGAGAACAAAACAATGTAAAGTGGAAAGTACTATGAATGTATAGATGTCCAAAACAGTAACCCGTGTTCCCCCAACAAAAGAATAATCTCTAATATTAAAAACATTGCTTTTCTTGGGACACTTGGCTGGCTCTGTTGGCAGAGCATGCGACTCTTGATCTCGGGGTTGTGAGTTCGAGCCCTACATTGGGTGTAGAAATTACTTAAAAATAAGATTGTAAAAAGAAGAACGCTGTTTTTCATGATTTTCTATATTTGAAGAATAGGAATATGTCTTTGAAGAGCTGCTTTGAATATTGGCAGCCTAGGGGAGGCACAGCAGTAAACTTCATTGCTTAGAGCGAACCACTAGACACTTTATCATTTGCTGTCTTCTTAATGATATAATAGCTTCAGTTTTTATCCAGATCCGTTGTCAGTATTCTAAACTCCGTGAGTTATGACTAGGTGTGTGTTTTTAATGAAACAAGGGCAGTGGTTCTGGTTCAGCAGGAAAACATTAGCTCCACACATATTTTTAATACTGGATTGGAAGCTGGCTTTACTACAGTCAAACTCTGGAGGGCAGTATTTCTCAAAGTTTTGTCCAAAATGAGGCAGAATTAACTAAAATAGGGTTTTGTTAAGCCCCACTGTGGAACTTCTAAATGAGGATTTCTCATGCAATGAGGGTGTGGGACAAGAAATAAGTATTTTTAAGTAACTCCTCAAGAGAGTTTTTTTACACTAAATGTTTTGAGAAGCATTATTCAGAACTGAATTATAGTAGGTGAGTAATGCAGGTTATTCTGGAATTTCCTTTTAAACTTTCATAATCCCAGATCTAGTCTGTCTCCAAATCAGATCAATTTCATCACTTCAAAGTTACTGGTATTGACTCTCTTATCAACATCAACAGCATGTTGTAACTTACATTTACCTTATTTCTAAGTGATCGATCTATAGTATTTAATATCGTAGCCACTAGGTACATATAGCTATTGTGCACTTGAAATAATGTGGTTGACACCCTGAAGTTTATTTTATTTTAAGTTAGTTTAATTATAACTTTACAAATGAATACTTAGTTCATATATTGGGAAACTTTTTAAGTGTGTTTGAACCAATTTGGAAATAGTAATTTGCTTTCTTAACTGAGCATTTTATGAAATCTCAGCATAAAGTTATTATGATAGAAATTTAGCATCCAAATGGAGATGTATAAGATAACACATACAGCAAATATCAAAGTTTAAGTATGAAAAAAGGAATGCAAAATATCAATTAGTAGTTTAATGTTATTTACATGCTAAAATAATCACTTGTACATATTGAATTAAGTAAAAAATATTTTCAGCTCTACCTATTTCTTTGAAAAATTTTAATATGGCTACTAGAAAAACTCTAAATGGCATGGATGACTCTCATTATATTTGCGTTGGACAGCACCGTCCTAGAGTGGAGAAGCAGATACCATTCACTGTGAGCAATACCATCCCTAATCATTAGTGAGAGAAATATGCTTTCAGAAAAGCCTAGAGGATGAGGAGTAATAAAAGGAAGAACTCGAAGGCAAATTGGGCTGGTAGGCAGAAAAACTAAAATTATAGGAATGGAATGATTCATCACCTTCACATTTTAACTTAATAATGAAGTAAACAGAAATGTTAGTATCAGATTTGTTTTGCTAATTATTCCTTAAGAATTTTTACTTAGGGGACGCCTGGGTGGTTCAGCGGTTGAGCGTCTGCTTTTGACTCAGGGCGTGATCCTAGAGTCCCCGGATTAAGTCCCTCATCGGGCTCCCTGCATGGAGCCTGCTTCTCCCTCTGCCTGTGTCTCTGCCTCTCTCTCTCCCTCCCAATCTCTCTCTCTCTCTCTCTCTCTCTCATGAATAAATAAATAAAATCTTTAAAAGAAAAAAGAATTTTTACTTAGTATGGACAATTATTATTATCTTGTATGCAAGACTGGCATTCAGGAATAATAGTCAAGGAATCGTGTAAGTGGGAACAACTTTTTTTTAGATAGTGAAATACAGGAAATGTTTCATTCATTCAATTTAATGATTAATATTATCATTGGAAATTATGCTTAAGAAGTATCATTCTCATAATTGTTCTGTAATTCTATATAATAGTCATGTAAGGAGGACAAATTGAGGGAGAGTAAAAATTTGACCGGAGGGCCAATGAACCAAAAGGTCTGTAAACCAATCTTGATATGTGTTAAAATCAAGAAGACTGCCTTTCTCTTCTTATTCCACTCCTTCCCTTCTCTTTTTTACTATTTCTATCTCTTCCTTTCTCTTCCTGAGCAATCTAATCTTAAAGCTCTTAGGTAGGGCAGGCTAAGCAAGGTAGACGTCTGTATTAAATGAAAGAGTCCTGATGGACCAAAAAAGCAGGGTTCAGAGCCCAGGGAGGGGATGAGGAAGGCATTCACCCAGGAGGAAAATGGAAGTGAGGACTGGAAATCCCAGCAAAGTGAGCAGGGCAGTCCAGTATGGGATATTGGACCTAAGTAAGCTGAGGCTGGTATCCTCATGGGTTAGAACAGGCAGCCCGTTGCAGAGTGCCAAAGCCCGGAGCACATGAAGAGTCTTCTGTGCTGTGAAATGATTTGGCATAGAGTGTGGAGCATGGGCAGAAGAATTCTATATAGATGGGCGATATTTGAAGAGAGTCACAGGGTATCAGAAATGAAGTGTGATGTAAAGAACACAGACATAGGAGAGGGAGTGTGGTGGCTATGGGGATTAGTTACATAAATATGTTAATGGTAATGGATTGAATTTGGATTTTTTTTTTAAAGATTTTATTTATTTATTCATGAGAGACTCACAGAGAGAGGCAGAGACACAGGCAGACGAGAAGCAGGCTCCCTGCAGGGATGTGGGACTCCATCTCCACACTCCAGGATCATGCCTTGAGCCAAAGGCAGACACTCAACCGCTGAGCCCTCCAGGTGTCCCATGAATTTGGAATTAATAATGGGAACTGAGATCACATATATATCTACCTCTCAGATTTTGGCTTTCTTATGCCATTCTCTTCTCCAGGAAACTAGAGGTGGTTGGAGAAATGACTGAATGCAAGGATAGGGCAACCAAGCTTGAAGAGGAACCTAGAACCACGTATCACAAAAAAATAAGGAAGCATTCAAAAGATAATGTCTAGGGACACAGAAGCCAGCTTGTTCTGGGACAGTTTAAGCATAAAAACAAACATGAGAGTGATGGATTATGATTCATTGAAAGCAATGGAGAACCAGTAGCTCCAGAAAATAAAGATAGATGTGGGCATACATTTAAATTTTGGCAAGAAACAGAGCATTTATGTAATTTCAGAACAACTCCCCACAAAATACCTATTAATTACAAGGGGTAAAATAATAGTGACTTTGAGAATAGATGCCTCGCAGTTATCACCCTTACCAAGAGGTCAAACATCATTAGTATTGGGACAAATTGAAATCTTATGCCCGCTATAGGCTACAATGAGGAAAACATAGTATCACTTCTGCAATAACCAGCCAAAGGAGCATGACCTGAATCTACTCATGAGAAAACCTCAGATAAAATCAACTGAGGAACATTCTACGAATCAGTTGGCCTCTAACCTTCAAAGAGATCAAGATCTTAAAAGGCAAGGAAAGACTATGGAACTGTTCCATCTTGAAGATGACTGAAGAGACATGACAAGTAAGTGCAATGTATGTTTTGAAAAAATATCTCTGTGCTCTAAAGGACCGTGTGGGGCCAATGTTCATATTTAATGGGGTCTGAGGCTTACATTGGTAAGGACTCAATGTTAATTTCCTGATTCTTGTGTTTTGTTATTATGTAAGAAGTCTAAAGTACTAAAGTGTTTGGAGATGATGGGGCACCATGTTCTCAACTTGCTGAAGAATAGTTCATGAAAAAAGTTTCCATTTTTAAAAATCAAAATCTCTGATCCCTTAGATGAATGGCTTTCAAATATTCCCTTTCTAACTTCTAGTTGCTTTGTTGTTGTTGTTGTTGTTGTTGTTTTCTTTTTTTTTTTTTCCAACTAAGAACCAGGCTCTTAAGCTAAGGATAGGTGAGGAGTTTGGGAAGTTTGAAAAGAAAGGAGAAATTTGAAGTATTCATCTCAGAGGATATAAAAGAGAATAGGTCAGGGGTTTAGAGTACGACACTGGATA
Organism: Vulpes lagopus; assembly: GCF_018345385.1. Lineage (NCBI taxonomy): Eukaryota > Metazoa > Chordata > Mammalia > Carnivora > Canidae > Vulpes > Vulpes lagopus. Next base: position 2,837,023 of record NC_054838.1, on the reverse strand, counting down.
ACATTAAGGGCCCATTTGAGGGTAGAAGTCACACATTTAAAGTGAGGACAGAACTTTCTGTTCAGTTATACTCGTCTGTAAAGGTGTAGGCTAAAGGTGTAGGAGTTTGGATTAATTTGGATTGTGGGTTTTCCGAGTAGGAAAAAGCAAAAGGAAGAAAAGACAGTTAAGGATATGTGCAAAGTGTTTATAATGATTGACTGTGGGAACAGAAGCTGCTGTAGGTTATAAACATGATGTACATTGTTGAAGAAGATTGTGTTCTGTGCCTGACGCGGCCTTATTAGTGCAGGTGTTCCTGAAGTCCTGCCCCTCTTAATTGGAGAAAAATATAGTCTGTTTTTTAAAAGATGGAGTGCCATATCCTCCCCGTATTACTGTGGGTACATTTCTATCACTAATGTCACAGCGTCATTTCATGATTATCACTTGGGTGTTTGTCTTCCCAGCAACACTGAGAGGTTCTGAAAGATGAGATTCTTTTTTATTTTTTTTTGAAGTGCTCAGCACTGAGCCTGATACATAGTAACCAACTTATCAGTCTTTAAGAAATCATTTTATTTTTTTGGAACAAAATCACCATCTTGTGGCAAGACGGAATATTGTCACTGTAGACTAGAGTTGTCCTTGTATCTTAGTAATTACTAGCATAAATATAATTATTCTCTGGTCTTTGGACTCTGAACTAGATAGGATTAAGCATAAAATAATGTCTTACCTGAAGGCACTCAATTTTTACATCATTGCTTTAGTCTCTGTCTACATAATTTAAATCTTTGGTTCTCTTTCACTGCATTTTTGTTTGTTTGTTTCAAAGGGAAAACATCATATTTACGTAAGGGAGGAAGGTGTTTATTTCAAAAGCCTTGAGAAGTTTCCCAGGATCTAAATAGAGAAAGTAACATAAGGTTAGACTTCTTGAGAACTGAAAAGCAATCAGGAACATAGGGATCTCCATCCCTCAGGGTCAGAAATTACTTTCTGCCCCTCTTTTTATTTTTTTATTTTTTATTTTCTATTTTTTATTTTTGTATTTTCCTCTCTCTACAGAGCTTTCATCTGATCCCCCAACTTGAAAATGTTTCACAATGGCTGGCATTGGCCTATTTCTAGATGAAGTCATGTGTTTTAAATCCACCAACTAACTGACAGTCTCTCTGTATGCCAGTACTAAAATGCAGATAATCTTTTGTCAACAGGCTGGCCTATAGATTACTGCGTCTTCTAACATTTTTCTTCTCCCTTCTCCTGGTTTTATCAGTTGTGGCAATGAGATAGGTCAGTAATTTCACCCAAGGGGAACCCACGGGCAGGTCTCTTTATCAGTAGCCTCTCAGATAGAAAAGCTGGATAACAAGAACATATCACACAAGAGATGGGCTGTAAGAATTAAACTTTACACAACTGTGGAAGAAATAAAGTCCAGAAAGGAGAGTCAGAAGGTCAGAGAAAAATCACTTAAGGCTTCCAGAAGACTTTCGAGCTTTAAACTTCAGAGTATTATGGAAACGCAATTTTGGTCCTAGTGATCTGGTGAAGAACATTCGTCTACAAAATGAATCTCTACAAAATGAACCTGCTGCACATTTCCTTAAATGTGGTGTTGGTGTTTTGATCCTGATAATATATTTATTAACTTTTGTGATTTGGCCTGACATTTCTCACAATAAGGCTGCCAACTTGATGAATTGGATGTTAAAATTCACAAATGACAATCATCTGTAAAATGATCCCATTTGTTCCTGTTTACCATCTATGAGATTATGTTGCATTTAAGTCTAATGTCTTCCATGATCTGTGTTTACATCACTTTTGCCTTTGAAATTTCTTAGGAGTCTATGAAAACTATGACTGTTTTGCTTTTGCTTTTTCAATATAAAAGGAGATTGATACCCTGCACTATGAGTTTAGGAATATCTACGGGCAGGTTCCTGGAGCCCCTGGAGATTATTAGAGTCAGCCATTGTTTGCAGGCCTAGGATCGTCACTGAGGAAAGTGCTGGATACAAACCAGAATTTTTTGGTTTTGTTTTTTCAAAACAAGATCTTCGTGAGTAGTAAATTTTCTAGTGTATGGGAAAAATGTTATGGGGGATGAGGGTTTAGCTATAAATGTTTATGAGTGGCTTTAAAAATTTTCCAACAAGAGAACACAGAAAACCAAAAAAGGGAAAAAAAGTCAATTAAATTTTATTGCTACTTATAAAGTAACGTTTTAGAGAGCAAATCAAAGTGTTGGGGGAGGGGAAGAAAGTCTGGAGAGGTTAAGTGTCCTCTTCCTGGACCCTACTATGAGCAAGCATTGAATTTGCTGTATTTGAACAGGGAAAGTGAAATATATAGACTATAGATATCTGGCAGTTTGTGGGGAGAAGAAATCCTTTCCTTTAAATCATATGGTGCAAAGAAGCGAATGCTCTGGAATAAGCAGTCTTGGTTTCCGATACCACAATATTTCCTAAAATCCGGTCATGGATCTTCCCATCCCATAGCACATAGGCCTAGGTCAAGCCCTACAACAGCTAGTTTATGGGAGGCTCACCTTTTTGCCATCTTCAATTTACTTTTCTTAAATAAGAACTGGAAGCAGAAATGTGCTTCTGGCCCAAGCTTAGGTTCAGTCCTGAGTATAAACTAAAGGAAAAAGAATCAGATGAATGATGTCTCTGTTTAGTAGAAGATGCTTTTGGATATTTATAATCAAACCCTGGCTATAGAATGTGAAAATGTATGAGAAAATGTGTTAATTTAAAAGTCAAAAAAAAAAAATAGAGCACTGATTAAAGTTAGCAGTATTTGTCATATCAAGAAGCTTGTATGGGGGGATCCCTGGGTGGCGCAGCGGTTTAGCGCCTGCCTTTGGCCCAGGGCGTGATCCTGGAGACCTGGGATCGAATCCCACATCGGGCTCCCAGTGCATGGAGCCTGCTTCTCCCTCTGCCTGTGTCTCTGCCTCTCTCTCTCTCTCTCTCTCTGTGACTATAATACATAAATAAATAAAAACAAACAAACAAACAAAGAAGCTTGTATGGGATAAAGAACATACCTGTAACATCTATTGGGTCCTGTAGGCATATAGCGTGTAAGTACAACCTTCCAGAAACTGTCATCAAAATGATGGCAAAAAGTTTGGCATCAACATGCTGCCAAAAAAATGACTCTTGTGCTTACGGCACTGCCTTAACCTGTCGTAGATGAAATTCCCTGTCAGGTGGAACAAATTATTGCCCAGGCGGTTGTGGGTTCTGTAGTCAGACAGGGGGTCTCAGTTGCAACTAGTCCAAATCACAGGCACGTCTCTCAGGACAATCTTCTTCCCAGTTCCTACTTTTCACTCGTACGGGGTCCTTGTCAATGAATGTCACCTAGTCACGTTTTTATCTCAACCCCTCAGACCTGCTTGATGATTGTTTAGATCAATCAATAGCTACATCATCTAAGCGGAAGTATCATTTAGGGTCAATGTCTCGGGTATTCCTGGACGTCATTCCTCCTCCCAGAATGCTAGTGATAATTTAACTATAACTTAATTTACATGGAGATGATTATGAACTGTAAAATATATTCCATTAATCCCAAACTAACCGTGCCTTCTCAATTCAACCTTGCTTTAATTAGATTCCCCAAATGATAGGTGTCACTCTAAAGCCAATGATGGGTTAGGAAATAATATGAAGTGGAGATAGAAATGAAAAGAACAGTTCTTAACTGATTGTAGTTAAACTTTCTTATTTTGCCAGATTTTTAGAAACATGTAATTATATTAAAATCCTTTTTGAAGAGGCCTTATGTGAGCGAGCAGCTTGGATCTTTAGTTCCACTAGCTTCCCAGTATATCTGTGATCACAACCCCAGCGCCTAGAGTATATGGCAAATAGTAGGTCCATAAAAATTACCTGTTAAATGCATAGGTTAATATATTAAAATGAAGACAAAAAGAGGTAAAAATTGAGTATTTGAATGACTGCTCCTGGAATTCATGTCCTCTTCCCCAGAAGCTAGAGATCTCTTCTGGTCTTCTATCTTGTCCCCTCCGCCTTCTGATGAACTTCAAGGGAATTTTTTTCTTCTTCTAATATGAATATCCCTAAATGTATGTCCAGACTCAACGTGTAGGCCCTGATACCCTAGAGGTATCTGATCTCATAGTCATCATCAGGACTATCACCTGCGTCTTTACCATCTCTAGCATCACAATTCAGCTAATAATAGACAAAAATCCTCTTATTATCATACTGAGCAACTTAATCCCTATAGACAAATCCCTTATTCCAAAACAGGATGGTAGTTTACTTTTTTATGAAAAAAAGACCCATTTAAAGTATTCTTTAGTCATCACACACTGAAAGGAGCAGTCCCACTGCTGCCACAGCCCATCTCCAGCCAAGAGGTAGATTTCACTTGGTAGGAAGAGGAAGAAGACAAGAAAGGACCTTAAAACTGTCAAAAATAGTTTGTATCAGTTTCAAAGTGCCCCCCAATAATCAATGATAAAATATGCAGTGAGATAGGTGCCCAAAGGGAACTGCACATGATATGGAGTCTGAGAAGAGGGAATCTACTTTACGTGTTGGAATGGGAAAGTTGGTGATTGGAACTGCCACTACAAGTGTAGGCCTCCATAAATGAGTGGAAGAAAATACTGGAAAGACTGAAGCCACATTCCCAAGGTCCTGAACATCAGTCTAAAAATTTGTTTATATGGGGAGAAAAACTCATTTTCCCTCTACCCTTCTAGGTTCTGGGCTGAGACTTTTCTGTAATTAATTGATAAGGATTTCTAGAGTTTTAACCATCTCTCTTCCCCTAGAACAAAGAGGGGGATACCCTTAGAAATGGAAATTCCCCCTTACAAATGTCAGTTCCCCTTATAGAACAGTAACTTCTACTGGGTTTTCAGAGCTTCTCTTATCTCTCCCATTTCTTAAAAATAATCAGCCTAGGGCAGCCCTGGGGGCTCAGCGGTTTAGCGCCACCTTCGGCCCAGGGCGTGATCCTGGACACCGGGGGATCGAGTCCCACTTCAGGCTCCCTGCATGGAGCCTGCTTCTCCCTCTGCCTGTGTCTCTGCCTCTCTCTCTCTGTATGTCTCTCATGAATGAATACATAAAATATTTAAAAAAATAATCAGCCTAAAATAATCCTTATACCAAGGAAGCATATTTTGGGGTGGCAAATTCTGTTCCTCTCCAACTGTGTGGTGGGCAGTAGTTAGCCCCACAAAGTTTGTGAGCAGACACCTGACCATAATCAGATTTGTGAATCAGGAAGGTTAGTCTAGAGTGACATAGGAAGGAGGAATAAGACTAGTTAAGAGACAGTTGTCCAAGTGAGTCCTACTCCAACTGAGAGCAAATTAGTAGCAATAGCAACGGTGGATATGGGAAAAGTCTGGATACAGTAGGTTTTAGGTTGACTTTGATCAGAAAAGGATTAAGGTACTTGACTGACCATGCGAGCACTGAATTTGTTAGATTGCAACAGATCGTTCCTGTGTTTATGTGAACTTCCATGGTACTCTGTCAAAACTTATTCCTACATTTCTATCCTTCCCAGTAATAATTTTGAGAGTCTCGTTATCTTGTTTTTGCACTTTTGCATAGAGTATATTTCTTAGAATCAAATACCATAACAAATAGACATCAAGGCACATAGCAGGAGTTAAGCTTGGTTTAGTTTACCATTACAAATTGTCAAAAGCAGCCTATTTTCTTTTCAAATGAACCTGTATTATATTATCATACATGAATTTGAATAAAATGCACAGCTTTGAAAAAGTCAAGGAGATTAGTGATTTTATTTAGTGACAGCTGAAGGTCACAGAATACCCAGTTAAATTATAATAAAGTTTGTCTACTCAAAATCTTGACAGATAGCTCTGGGAACTTAAAATTTTCCTGGGAAAAAAATTATTTTTCTCTTTTTCAAAGAATAGAAAGCAAAAGCCAGTAAACATTTAGGCCTTCTGCCAAAGGAAAATTATCTATGCCTAGAATGGACAAATTCCCAGCACATGAAGATCTTTTTTCTTCATTTCCATGGCATAGTCACGTCTTATTCCAAGAGCCTATGCTAGAACATTGTTGGACCACTGAGCATGTCATTAAGACCACTTTCTCCTTTAAAAACCAGCTGGGCATCAAAATCTTGGCAGTGATTCATGTTGTGCTCACATAGAAAAATTTCTCATGACATCTAAAGTCTAAGGGTAATTGTTTAAAAAGGAGAAAGTGAATAAATATGTGTTGCATTGCTGCTGATGCTAGGTAGGGAGCGTGCTTAGTGATTCACATTCTCACTTGCTACTTGAGACAATCTATTGAGTTACGTTTTACTGTCTTGAATCTGGAAATGAGGGCATTGAATCATAGAAGTTAAGAAATTTGTCCAAAGTTATAAAGCTGCTAAGTGAGGGAAAGATTTGAATTTGTGTCAGTCCTGTTGCATAGCATCAATGCTCCGACTTTAGTAACACAGTTCGGAAATGAACATTTAAGGAACACTTTCCAAGATGGAACTTTAGGGTCAAACATTGCAATAGAAAAAAAAAGAGACCTCACAATGTATCTGCTCTCTAGTCCGCTAAAAAGGAGACGGAATCGGACAGTTTTGTTCAGGGTGATATCTCCATTGAAGTCTATTTACCATATGACATTTCTCAAAATCTATTGGATTTACTGTGACCTCAAGAATATATTCTGATTCCTAAAAAATAAAACCGAGTATATTCTGATTTCCACCAGATCTCATTGCTGTCACCAATGGTGCACTAGTCTAAGGAACTACCTCCAGCCTATAACGCTGCAAACGTTTCTTGAAATGACATTTTCAAGTTCCACCCTGAGCCCTCTAACACTCAGTTTCCCAAAAGCAGCGTGGGCAAGGTTTTGAAAGTGTAAATCCAAATCATGCTGTATCCTGCTCTGGATCCTCCAAAATTGTTCTGCCAAACTTTGTTTTGACTCCTAGCTCCCTCCCTGGCCTTATTCCTTACCCCTCTTTCTATCCTCTATTATGTGACAGCTATACTGGCTCTGCTGAAACTCAAATCAAGCAGTTTTCTTGCCTCACACCCTGTTCTTTCCCCTCTGGATTGCTTTCTCCTTGATTTGCATTTCCTTTTCATGTAGGTCTCTGCAGAAAGCCTGTCCCCAATTATTCCATGAAAAAACAAACAAACAAACAACAAAAAAAATACTCGAGTCTGTCTCTATCTCTTATCTTCACTTGATTTATCTTTACAGCTCTTGTTACTATTTGAAATTGCATTATATACCTATTTAATGACTGCCCCTCCAGCAGGATGTGAGCTCTATAAATATTTGTGGGGCATTTTTGTTCTGTTTTTACGGCTATATCCTCAGTGTCTATAACAGTGTCGTGCACATAACAAGCTCTTAATAAATATTTCTTGTATAAATGAATGAGCGGATGAATGAAAGAACAAAGGAATCCCATCACCACTTGCCGCATTTGATTTCACAAGCATTCTGAACACTACGGAGAGTATTGTAGGGATCATTTTATCCATTTGCTGTTATGTTACATCCATGTGCTTTAACTTGAGAGACCTTGGCAAATGCAGGACTTTAATGTATGTATTTATTTTGATGGTTAAATCCACCCTCCTGTGGTCCATGAGAAAACCATGAGAGGCTGGGAGGCTGCTGGCAGTGACAGGAGGGAGGGCAGCTGAAGAGAACCACAGAGAAACAGCAAAAACCTGATGACGCTGGACCTTACTACAACTAGTGAATCCACCCACCTCTGCATTTTAGTTGCATTTATAGCCTTTGAGTACTAAAGCTGTTGGGGTTATTACTACTTGAAATCAAGAACAGCTTAGCTACAGTAACTTCACATCATATGGCTGGTTATTTAGCAAATACAACTCTTCTTCACACCGCTCTTTACTAGTGTATGTATTAGGTTTTTAAGAAAAGGAATAAACAATGATGAACCTGTATTTTCATCAAAGTTATACTTTTTTAAACCATTTGGGACTCATTTAGAGACTAGAATCATTAGCTAGATTTTTACCTAGATTGTTTTTAGACTCTTGTTTTTTTTCTGTTTGTTGCATAGATTTTCAGTTTGTTTCAAGGAATTCCGGTTCTAAGAGATTTTGCTATCTTTGAAGTGTGATTGTCATCACATACTAACTTGATCTCTTGGTTTTGTGAGAAATAAGATTGGTATTTCCAAAATCAACATAAATCCATCTGACTTAAAAAAAAATAAACAGCATAAGCTACAATAGCAAGCAAAATTTAGATGCTGTATAAAAATAAGAAAAAGTAAAACCAATGCATAAAAAGGTATTATGACTTTCTTTTCTCTTAAGGGACTATTTGCAAAATAGCTATGTATATGTCAAGAGATAGTCATGTGATGTTAATGTCAAATCAGCTTCCTCATTGGCTTGAATTATTTCTGAAATTCAAACAAATTATATCATATCATTTTTAGGGAAAAAAGAGGATAGGAAGATTTATTCTCATGGAAAAATAACATAAGTGAAAGCAACATGAAACAAAATAGTAAGGGAAATAATATGTGTGGGGAGAAAAAAAGTAAAATTCATATTAGAATATGTAGTGCAAGAGTTGGTGATAGCATTATATTTGTTCTCATATACTTGAAAAGTGCACGGTTAAAGTGCAGACCGTCATCTTATTGACTTTTTCCAGAGCAAAGGTCATGGACTGGCCCAGGGAATGATTATACTTTGATCCTAGAATCTCCCTTTCAAGAAAGCTAGATGCTATTTTGATAATTTATATTAATATTAACCAGTCTGAACTTTAGAAAACAATTATAATGAAATGACATTTTGCTTTATGATATCCTCATGCCAGTTGTTGTGATATTGGTGACAATCTTGTTAAATGAATTTAGTTTTTCATGTGTTGTGTTCTATGTTACGCTAAGTCTCCCAAAATGCTAGTAACTGCAAAACAACAACAATAACAGAAGAGTGAAATTTTTAAAATACACATATTAGAGAAATCCTCAGTTAGTATAAATCCAATTCTTTCCTGAAAAACATATCAGAGATTTTAACATTCTAACTGCTGAGCCACCCAGGCGTAGAGATCTTAACATACTAATGTGCATTTTATATATCCTTGAGGTGCTTATTTTCCAATTTATGGGAACACTTCTAACATCTGAAGAAATTAGTATCCTAAGTAACACAATTGGGAGTTTTTTAATTTAAGTATTTTAAAATAGTAGGTAATAGATGAACCATTCTAGGGTATCTTCATCATTTTTTTTAACCAGTTCATCCTATGAACTTGAGGACACTACTCTCTCTCCCCTCCTTCCTTTCTCCCTGTCCTACCAGTAACATTTGAAATCCAGTTTCATACCAGCATCTGTGATTGCATTTATGGCAAGTGAGGAAGTCCCATTTGCCCCTATAAATATGTGAGGCCTTCTTATAAAAGATCCTTAAATTCTCTTTTATTGAACCTCTGAGCCTACAGTTCAAAGTATCACCAGTCAGTATTTTTTGAATACCCCGAAGGTTCAAGGAGAAACAAAAATTTATGAAACAGAACATAAACTGTAGTTTTCTTGGACACAAGGATGACTCTCAGAGCTGGTCTTAGATCTGACATACCCGACCATAGCTAACATCTTTATTTCTTAATTGACCAACACCTGAGATGATTTTATTCTTCCTAGACCTTTGATCATATTGAGAAAACTCCCTAGCATGCATCACTGTGGTTTTAAGGTAATTTAGAAAATGAAGGCATGCTGGTCAGAACCAGTAAAAAATAAAGACTTGAAATAGAAACAACAACAACAAAAAGACATCAACTGGAATTGTACACTAACAAATTCCGTATGGTTTTGCTCATGCAAAGGGCTGAGCTAGGTAGTTCTGAAGGGCTCTTAACCAAATATTTGAAAGAAAAGTGGTATTTACATGTGTCATGCTGAAAAACATTAAGACAAAGTGGTAATTATTTGAAAAAAAATGGAAATAATAAATGTGATTGCCAAAACTTGTGAATTGTTTGAATCCTTTTCAAGTGAATGAAGCAACTGATTCCTCTTGTACTGCTGGGTTGTCGGCAAATTTCACTCAACAAGGCCACTAGCCATTCATTGATCCTTTTACTTATTTGCAAGTCTGGGATTACCAGGTAATAGCTGAGGAGGTGCTCAAGCTCAGTGTGCAATAGAGGGATTTGGTCTCACAGCATCTTGAAGAAGAGAAAAGTTGTATTTTTCCATCTGCCTAATCTTGCCGGTTCCCTGGTGTTTGCTAACCCTTCCTAATGACCCCCAACCCCTTCCCATCCTTCTTCATTCTCTCTCCTCCCTTTATGTTTTCACTCACTTCACACCAGGATATTTTGCATTATCTCATAATCTCATACTTTAATTATTGCTAGCATTGCCAAAAATAGAGCATCTACAAGGAAAACATAAATCTCTCTTCCTATTATTGCTTGCCTCTCCCTACATGGCATAATTCTGATATGTGCAGATGCTAAAAGACCTCTTTCCCATGAGGGAAGACAAAGTGAGGAGAAGAAACACAGATCCCCATTTGGGTGAAGAACTTTCTAATAATATACACTTTTACTATCTTCCTTAATAACTGAACTCAACTAAATGATCTATCTGTCTTAGTCATGTCTTTTCAGCTATTGTGGCTGGCTGTGCAACTAAGTTTTGTTGAATGAAATGAGAATTAAATTGCTAAAAGGGTCTAGGGTTCATTTTCCGGGGGAGGGGGGATACTCACATTAGTCTTAATGTTAAGTGTGATGCTGATGTTAAGATGCTATGGCTGGAGTGGTCATGTTGAATAGGTGGGGAAGCTTGAGCATGAAACAACCAGCAGTTGTACAGAAACACAAAAGTAGTTGAGGTTCTTCATGATTTTACGAAGCATTAGATAAAACCAGGGGTTCCTGCCTTTTGACTTGTTTTATGCAAGAAAAAACTCTTGACTAGAAGCCAAGTACAATACTTATCTGATGCAAATATTCTACTGCGTGTTTACTTAGCATTCACTCTGCCCTCAGAACGGCATTAAATTATGTTTTTCAGCTATTTTGATGGTAACTCACAGTAAGAATTTGATTTACATAATAAACCAGTATTCACATATCCATTTCCTCTTCTACGTAATGGAAAAATGTTTTAAAAATAATATTTTATTGTTATGTCCCATATATGTTCACCATGTCCAATATATCCATTTAATATATGTGCTAGTTGAAGAGAGAGTTGGGTTAGTCATGCCAAGAAGAACCTAAAGGGAATACAGAGAAGAAAAATGTTAATGCTGATTTCAGCAAAGAAATGTATGCTGCACATAAGAAGAATGGCGAAGAAACAATATAATAATTACTATATGTCTGGTAGGATGTTAGGTGATTTGCATAGATTGAGCTCATTTGATTTTTGTAAAAATGCTGTGAATTAGTTATATAAATTTTATTTAGTGGACAATTATAATTATTTGAAGCAAAAGAGCTTTCCTTACATTAAACAGTTAATGGTTGCTAGAGCCAGAATTCGTACTCACGTTTGTCTACCAACTATGTTACTTTAACTATTAAATTCTTCTAGAATTAAATATGGGAGTTTTCTTACTCTGATTTTTTTTAACTGTAGCAGTATTTATTAGCTTATCTCATTTTCACTTAAATGATACCTTTTTTTGGGGGAGTCAAGAAAAAAGAATAACATTAAGAAAAAGAAGTATTTTATTAACTTCTCAAATATACTTCCCAAAAAAGGTCACCGATGGGCTAATTCAAAAACAATCTATGTTTAGTAGATTTACTTGATGTCTTAGAATCATGTTCTCTTTTGCATGTTCCTGAGCATCACTGTGGGATTTCATTGATCAGAACTTCATTTGATTTTATCCCTTATTCTTCACATGATTCTTCTGGAAGTTGTGAGTCTTCTTTTAAAAAAATTTAAATCCAATTAATTAACATATAGTGTATTTCAGAAGTAGAGACCAGTCATGCATCAGGCTTATATAACACCCCGTGGGCATTACATCACATGTCCTCTTTACTGGCTATTACCCAGTTGTCCCATCTCCCTCTTTGATTTCATCTTGTTTTATTTCTCCCTCCCTTCCCTTATGATCCTCTTTTTGTTTCTTATGAGTGAGACCATATAATTGTCTTTCTCTAATTGACTTACTTCATTTAGCATAATCCCTTCTAGTTCTATCCATGTCATTGCAAATGGCAAAAGTTTTCTTTTTTAAGAGTAATATTTCAATATGTGTGTGTGTGTGTGTGTGTGTGTGTGTGTGTGTGTGTTCACACCACATCTTCTTTATCCATTCATCTGTCAGTGGACATCTGGGCTCTCTCCACAGTTTGGCCATTGTGGACACTGCTGCTATTAACATTGGGGTTAATATTTTTTTTAACTTCAGGTCACTACATTTTTATCTTTGGGGTAAATCCCTAGTAGTGCAAATACTGGGTCATAGGGTAGCTCTATTTTCAACTTTTTGAGGAATCTCCATACTCTTTTTCCAGAGTGGCTTCACCAGCTACCAGCTAGCATTCCCATCATGAAAGTTGTGAGTGGATTTTTTTTTTTTGAGAGAGAGAGAGAGAGAGAGAGGCAGAGACACAGGCAGAGGGAGAAGCAGGCTCAATGCAGGGAGCCTGATGTGGGACTCGATCCCGGGACCCCAAGATCACGCCCTGAGCTAAAGGCAGACGCTCAACCGCTGAGCCACCCAAGCCTCCCGAAAGCTGTGAGTCTTAAGTGCAAGGTCAAACTGTTGTCGAATTGGGCACTGGAGTTGCAAAGACAGTAACATAAATCCTGGTTCTGCATAAGGATGTTACCTGATGCACATTATTTAACTTCACTTTACTTGTCTATAACATTGTGATACACACACACACACACACACACACACACACACACACACACCCTGCACAGTAGTGGTTTTAGGATCGTATATGTAAAGCAGCAAACATAGAATGATCACTGGTGGTATGAAGTATGCAACCCCCAAGTCACACAGGCCTAGTTTCATATCCTGGCTCCTTCATTATTATCTGAGTAAACTGGTGATTTTACTTAACTTCTTTGATCCTTTCATTTCTCTCTGTAAACATTAAAATACTTTTTGTTATAACTGTGAAATTATTTTTAAAAATTCATTTGAAATGCTTATCATAAGACATATTACACTGAAGCGCTCAAATGTTAGCACTTGTCATTATTCCTCGATGGATTAATAATGAGTTTATACATGAAATAGATCTTGCACATTTTTGCAGACAGGTTTTTAGAACCTTTCTAGGAAAACTTATCTAATTACTGTGGTGAACGTCCCATTTTGAGGAATTACCAAACTCTACCTAACAATATAAATATACGCATATATAATCCTCTAACGCTAGTTCTGGAGAACTTGACTGACTTCAAAGAAAAAAAAAAGTGAACTAAAAATGATGAAAGATTAAAGCATGTACAAACTTTTGAAGTATATTTCCTGTTGATTCTTGAATAATTATAAAATGTATTCAATATAAAACTGAAAACAGAAATTTCCCACCATTTGATTTAATGTGATTTAGGTCATAAAGCGATTCTTTATTAAATTGGAAGCAAAGTTGAAAAACACCATCTGGGACATAAAGCATTCTTTATTTGGAGATTCTTTTTTTGGAGGCATTTAATGTATTTTAAGTCACTTTAATGAAATCTTTATGAGGATGAGATGATGTTTTTCAAGCTGCCACTACTTGAAAGAATACAGTTGATGTTCAAGATTAATCCATATTTCTGTAGGACACACAAAGACATGTGAGAAATAAGTAAACATTAGGATTTTGAAGTTGTTTGAAACAGAGCAAACGTAGTTAATATAGTCTACTGCTCACCCAATTTAACAGATATCCTATCTGATTAATGCTCTTACCTAAAAGCCACCGAATAATTCTGGTTTTGAGGCACATTTTAGCTACATTTTCCATCTGCATTAGTCCTTTGTACGGGTTCCTTACATTCAATCTATAACCCTTGGTGTTACAGTTGACAAGATTGAAACTCATTGTGAGATGTAGAAAAACTTCAAAAAGGGCTTATAAGGCTTATTTAGAAAGATTTCTCTTCCTATTTTATTTGCTGTAGGCCTGGGAAGTGAAACAGTTTCAGCAACTTTACGAAGCAACTTCTGGCTTGACTGAGATTTAAGACACAGATGACTGATCAATGTACACAGGGCAAATTGACTGTTTTTGAGGCAGACTCCATAAATCCAGAAGGAATCAGCATTTCCACATAGGTTGTTTATATTCTAAATCAGATTTCCTGCTATAATTGGTTGGTGGAAATCTACTCTTCTCTTTCTTTCATCATTTGATCTAATTGATCTAAAAGCATGAGCTAATTAATGGCTCAGAGCTTTCATTTTGAAATAACGAATAACACTATAATTTGGATATGTTAGTAATATACTTATTCAACTAGATTTTGTACAATATTGGAAATAATTACTAATAACTGCCAAATTACCTTGGTGTTTCCAATTTAAAACAATACCCAAAATATCATTACTTTGAAACTACTAGATTAACCAATAAATATAAATTAATCATCAATAAGTTTTCTACCGATGTATTTTATTTTGGAGTCCAGAAATTGAGAGATCAACTGGAGTTACATGACACTCAAAGCAAGCAAAAAATACTCTGCATTAATCCATCTAGATTTTAAGGCTTCATTTCAGAGGTATTGATTATAAAACAATTCGTTATAAGACATAGCTTACTATTTTTTTCCTCATTTTTAGAGCAAATTTAAATTCTAAGAGTTGTGAGTGCATCTTCATTTTATATTTTTGTATTCTAATATTTTCTCTAAGAACAATTGTCATTCACTCAAGCAGACCATTTTTCTAGCACGAAAGACTTAATTTTTTTAAACAAGTGTTGTATCCCAGGAAAGCTACAGAATTCTTTAAATAGTTGCCATCTATGAATATATTCTGACCTTTTCAATCCACACTGTATATCTTATTTCTACTATTTCATCTGAAACATTTGATTAAATTTGAGTAAATTAATACTAACTTGGAGTTTCTGTCTTGCTCCCATCCTTTCATACCCATTATCACTATTTCCTCTAATTTTATCTAAAACAAAGATTTATTGGTCCCAGGCTAGAGAGTAGTAGCATGTCTGATTCAGAAACTACAAACATGAAGATGAAATACTCTGCTCTCAAGCCCTTCAGAGACCAGCAGCAAAGATTACACAAACATTAGTAGCACCAGAGAGGTGTGGTAGGTTCTGTGATGGAGGTATCATCAAAGGTGAGTAGGACACAAAGATAATCCTCTCTACTTGATGAATAGAGGAAGGCATCTCAGACGCTGTAATATTTTTAAAGAGTCTTAAATTGAGCCAGATTTTTATGAGCAAAAAAAATAGGTAGAACTGCTCAGATCTATGTGTACTCCGGAATGGAAAAATGCAACAAGTTTTTAGACCTGATGTAGGATTCAGTGATATGGTTTCATAGTACACCACTGTATAAAACTATAGGTCCTGAGTCAGTATGAGAACTTTATTCTGGTTAAGGGATTTGAATAACTTCCTCCTCTCACTTTTTCTGAGGAAATGCTTGGGTGAAGGAATGACAAAGGGCCTGTAAATGCCAAAGAAGAGATTTAAATTGACCTGTAATGTTCTTTGATTTCCAATGGAAATTATTTACTACTCTAATAACTAATAACTATTACTATGATTTCTTTTCAAAATCACACATCTAAAAAATTCTCTGAAGACAGTTGTGTCAAAATAGTAAAGGCAGTTGATTCTGGAAGATAAGGAGATGAACATCTGACGTTTTTCCTCCTTGAACTATTTTTTTAATATTTAAAAAATCATCCAAAATAAAAGAAAATTGCTTACTTGAAAGAGAAAGTATATAATTAGAAATTTGAACGACAGGAACTCCTGGGTGGCTCAGCGGTTGAGCACCTGCCTTTGGCCCAGGGTGTGATCCTGGAGCCCTAGGATCGAGTCCCACATTGGGCTCCCTGCGTGGAGCCTGCTTCTCTCTCTGCCTCTCTCTCTCTGTGTCTCTCATGAATAAATAAATAAATAAAATCTTTAAAAAAATAAATTTGAATGACAGATTGATGGGATTAAGAAAAAAAAGGGCAGAAATATCAAGTAGGAGATGAAAGCAGTAATCCTAGTAAGAGCCCAGGTGCTTCTGTTGAAAGCAGTGACAGGACAAGGAGAGTAGGTTTACAAACTCAGTGTTGTGTTACACAAGAGGAGCATCCTGTACGATGCAGTCTTCCCCAGCACAGTGTCTGGAAGGTGTTTCTTCATGTAACTTGAGATATTTTTTGTATTAAGATATGTAATTAAATTTGTTATAATGTTTAAGTGAAATCAGTGGTATGAAATAATCATCTGTAATATATGACAGTTTTCAGTTAATTCCTGGATTTTCATAAGAGCCTGTTGAAGGCTTTCTCTGAACTCTCTCTGTCTAAAGACAGATTCTCCAAAAGACATTCGGTTGTCTTAACTCCCTCCTGGGAGTTTCAACAACTAGGGAAGATTGATCCTAATTACAGGAGAAGAGACTAGAAGTTGACACCACACCCAGACAAACTTCCTACACCCATAAGAGGCCTGCTGCTTCCTCCATTTTCCCTGTTAAAATGGCATTTAAGCCTGAATTCGAAACCACTTGGAGGAATCATTTTTCTCTGCATATCTCCTGTGTATACATGAAGTGTACATGATAATAAACTTCTTTTTGTTTTTCTGTTGTTCATCTGTTTATTACTAGAGGGGTCTCAGTTAAGAACTCAGGAGAAAGGGAAAATTACTTTTGCTCCCCTACACATTCAGTCCATATAATGAACATGAAAGAAAGAGCTTATTAGCCTCCTTAAATTGATGAAGATAATAAAAGCTCAGTACCATTCCCCAGGATCTAGATCTAAGAAATGTCAAACAGCAGATTTTAATCTAAATATGTGTGGCTCTAAATCCTATAATCTTTCCAAGCGCAGATATTGTTAATTTATTTATCTGAGATTTTTCAAGCAATTTCTATATGTCCAGACCCATTTTATAAACCATGTATTTTTTTTCAAATTTTGTTATCAAGGAGTTTATACTCATATTGGAAGAGATAATCACTATTATAGTTATTAAATAGAAACCCAATTGTGTATTATATGTTATGTAAATACAATAAATACTATGAGCTGAAGCCATTAGTTTGGGCCCTGTGGTAGGTTGGGTGCATGCAAAACTAAGAAAGTTTGGACAGCCCGGGTGGCTCAGTGGTTTAGCGCTGCCTTCAGCCCAGGGCGTGATCCTGGAGACCCAGGATCGAGTCCCATTATCAGGCTCCCTGCACGGAGCCTGCTTCTCCCTCTGCCTGTGTCTCTGCCTCTCTCTCTGTCTCTCCGTCTCTCTGTGTCTCTCATGAATAAGCAAATAAAATCTTAAAACAAAACAAACAAAAAAACTAATTACGTTTATGTTTTTGGTGGTTATCTTAGTCCATTCAGGCTGCTATAACATAATACCAGGCACCAAGTAGCTTATAAATATAAAAAGGTTATTTCTCATAGTTCTGGAGGCTAGATGTCCAAGATCAGGGCACCTACATAGTCAGGCGCAAGTCCTCTTTTCGGTCCCATGCTTCTTGTATTCTCACATAGTGAAAGGGACTGGGGACTTCTCAGGAGCCACTTCAATAAGGTACTAAATCCTTCATGAGGGCTCCACCTTCAGGACATAAGTACTTCCCAAATGCCCCACCTTCTAATACCATCCCTTTTGGGAGCTAGGATTTCAACATATGAATTTCCAGAGGACACAAATACCCATACTATAGCAATAAGGAATATATGTTGGACTTATGATGCCAAAGATTGAACTCTATTCAACATTCAACCTCTTAATTATATTTTAAATTACTCTTTATAAACCTTAGTTTCTACATCTTCAAAATAGAGGAAATAAAACCCACATCTCTGTGTTGTTGACCCACTTGCATAGGAAAATGCATGGGAAATCAAGAAGCAAATGCATAGTCTAAATACAAAAAAACACTATTAAAGGCAATGAAATCTGCATTTTATTTGAATGCCAAATTCCAGGCATGTTCAAATAGATAAAATCTTTAACCCAACTGTCAAAAATTTTCAAAAAGAAAACATCAAAACTATTTTTTCTTGAATTTTAAAATTCTTCTTTGAATTTTATGACTCATCAATCTTGAAAATGTTTGTTTGTATAGTTCACTGATGTTCAAGAGATAGCAAAGCTCTTAAGTAAGATTCCTGAAGTTTGGAAGGAAACAAAATCCTAACTCTATCCAAAAGGAACCTAAAAATAAAACAAGAGAACAGCAAAGGCATATTTCCGGAATAGAAAACATCTATAAGATTGACACAAATGTTAAATACAATAATAATGACTGGGCTATAGTCTTGGAACCTGGAGGTTGAGGAACAAGAGACTCCATTCCATGTTTCTCAGTAATTTAAAAATAAGAGTTCTTTGGTGATTACTGTATGCTAGCACTTTAATATTTATTAACACATTTAGTTCCCCTAACAACTCTAGAGGATAATTACTCCCTGCTAGAGAGGAAACCTAAAGCCAGAAGGTTAAATGACTTGCCAAAGGTAGACACACAACATAGACACAGACACTCTGATCTCAGTGACCTTGTTCTTAGCTATGGAGTTCACTAGATACTAATTGTGATATTATTGCCTAGGTTACATCCTAGGGTCATAGCAGAAGCTCTCTGAACCTGCTGTCCTCAAACAAACAAACATACACCCCATTCATGGGCTTTTTCTCCTCGCCTGGAAGCTTCTGGCTCCAGACATCCACAAAGCACATTCCCAGTTTCTTTCTATTTCCCACACATACGACACCTTCCCAGGGAATTTCCTTGACCACCCTTTCGTGTTCCATCTTTCCCCCTAGCATGTAGGGTTTTAAAAAATAACGCTTGCTCTTCTTCATTTCACATTCTAGATTTGTCAGCTTTCTTCTGTCTTTCCCCACTATTTTGATAAACAATGCTTAAAGCGATGACTGGCATATTGCAGACACTTAAACATGTGTTGAATGAGTACATAGTTATGAGCCAGACCTTATGCTAGCAGCTTTGAATGTATTGTCTCATTTACTTTTAAAATAATCCTCCTAGGCATGGGTATCATTATTCTACTTTTCACACATGGAGAAACAGATTCAAATATGTCGAATAAATTTAACAGATGCACATAGGTACCAAATATTTGAGATAGGAGTAATCCAGGTCTATATAATTTTAGGGTTCTAATTTTTTCCATTACTCCTCTGCCTTTCTGATTGTTTTGGATGAAAAGCCAGGAAAATGATTTTATCTCTGCTGCAAACCATTCTTTTAGAGAATGATAACATGTTTTAGTATAAGATAACTATTAAACTAAGTCTCGTTATATGAGGATATTTCTTTCGACCATTAAAATTAAAACTCTGATTGTTTTTCTGATATTACTTTCATCTGTCTTAGTAATTCTACTGAGAGTTTAAGGTCTTCATTAAAAAATAATGTGCAATTTCTTGAATCTAACGACTTTTGGAGGTACATTTATCCTTAATGCTATGAGCCCCAGGGCCAAGTCAGAATTGTAAGGCTTTTTATGACACAGAATTCAAAGTCTACTCCACAAGTAGACGAAGGTTATCTTTGCCCAATTTCAAGAGAAATTAATTGTTACCTTTTCCTTTTGTTTTTGTAAATTTATTTTATGAAACTTTTATATTCTTGAGAAATATATGATGATACTATCCTGGGATTCCTTTTATCCTGCTTGGATCTAAATACCTCTTTTCTTTTTTAAGGAATACCCATCTAGTCTTCTTTCCTGCATTAGAATGCCCCAGATTACCAACTTGGTTTAAGCTAATAGTCACATAATATGATAAGTGCAGAGGTGGTTTGACAAAAAGGATTTTTGTGGCTATAGTTTGTAGGGGATGGAATGTGTAGCTAATGCATTCAGATAACTTTTCCATTATTTGTAATAAAACTTGTGCTAAATTGAATATTTCTAACTCTAAGTAGAGTTTTTAAACATATATTGATATGTGAGATTGATTCCCATAAGTTAACCTTGAGCAGCTCTTCTGAGAAAGTTAGGAAGCAAACACCCAGGGCTTTTGAAATACGCATTATCTATGTGAATAGTAAATGTAATGAGATTAGGACAGTTTTCCCTCTATCAGTAGTTGTTGGTATTAGATGTAAATATATTTAGATGTGTAATCAATTTGACTGATTGAAAGATTTTGAGCTACTTTAATACAATATGTGAACCTGTTAATATGTAAGGCATTTTATAAAATGATAGATTAGCTCAGCTAAAATAATCAATCAATAGATTCAGTGGCTCAGGTCCTGATCTCGGAGTCGTGGGGTCGAATCCTGAATCGGGCTCCCCACAGGGAGCCTGCTTCTCCCTCTGCCTGTGTCTCTGCCTCTCTCTCTGTGTGTGAATAAATAAACAAATAATCTTACAAAAATAAATAAATTAAAAAAATACATCTGCAAAATAATGTCATGTTTCTTTTGAAATATTTGTTTTCCTTTTTCTTTTGAGGGGGTATGTTCCTTTTCCAAAATTGAGTGAGACATATAGGCCCACTGGAAGACTGGAATGTAATCATAGGCTTATAGAATGCTCCCTCCCCTGCCACATCTTACCATCCCCACCACAGGGCTCTAGTCACATAACACAAGAAGGATTATAACTGAAAGAGCTGCAGTATGTGGACTCTACTTAATCTGGAGTTCTTCGGAAATCCAAAGACAACTGGGGAGATAAAAAACAAGACAACAGAATAAATCGAATCTTCTGGCATCAACAAGTACAGCAAACATTAAATACAGATCAACTTCCACTACCGATTTTGCCCGGATTTCAACAAAAAAGGCATACTAAAAGTTAAGAGCAAAGTAGTACTATGAAGAAGCAAAGTGAATATCAGAAGCAGACTCAGATACTCTATTGGAGTGGGAGGTTTTAGGTAAGCAAGTGAAGGGGACTAGAATGATATTGTGTCATAATGGGTTAGAGCTGGGAAGCATCAGTATGAACTCAGGCTTAGCTTAGTATATATTGATATAGTTACATAAAAATATTTATAAATATTTGTATATACACCAGTTATTATCAACACATATATTTCTCTCCCCTGTCAGCTGAGATGCCCTAAAGGAAATGACACTGAAGTAGCAGTAATATCCTGAGTGCCATGCCTTGGTTTGTAATGCCATTCTCCAGCAAAGACACCCAGGTCTCTACAGAGGGACAGTTGATCTCAGAGTGGGGCAGGAAATAGATAAGATTACTCCCAAGTACCTGATAGTGTCAGAAAGTAAGTACTGAAAACACACCCACATACATGCACTTTGATAAGGGTTTGTAAGAAGATCATAGGAACCAACTGAAGGAGCTCCCTTTGGTCAAAGCCAGAACAATTTCAGCAAGAAAATAAGAAAAAGTAGTACTGGATTATAACTCAAAGTATAAAATAAATATCCGTGAACCCATATTAATATGTATAAATTAATGAAAAATTAATAAATGAGAGGGGGAAACAAACAACTCTCTTGTGCCAAGAAATTCCAGAAAGATTATCTATATACTCTGCTCTCGAAGAGGGAAAGCATAACTCCCCACTACTTAAGCATGGGCTATATACATTGTGACTTCCTTCCAAAAAGTACAGTATCAAGAGAGGAAAAAAAATAGTAACTTTAGAGTAAATAAACTTAATGAATATGACCCCAGCTAGGTGATCAAGGTCAATAGCAACAGTGACAAATTACAAAGGTGCTATCTACTTTTGTCTGATGCGATGAAATTGTTACAGGCTCTTGTCTCGTGGTGTGAAAGAATGAATCTCACAGACACAAAGGGGAAAGTGATAATTCACTGAAGGTGAGAACAGAAAAAGAAAAGAAAAAGAAAAGAAAAGAAGAGAAAAAAAGAAAAGAAAGAAAAGAAAAAAAGAAGAGAAAAGAAAAAAAGAAAAAAGAAAAAAGAAAAAAGAAAAGAAAAAAAGAAAAAGGAAAAGAAAAGAAAAAATGAAAAAGGAAAAAAGGAAAAGAAAAAAGAAAAGAAAAAGAAAAAGAAAAGAAAAGAAAGAAAGAAAAGAAAAGAAAAGAAAAGAAAAGAAAAGAAAAGAAAAGAAAAGAAAAGAAAGAAAAGAAAAGAAAAGCCTCTCTAGAGTGAGAGGGGTCCTGAATGAGTTGCCAATGAGGGGTTTTATTTAGAACTGACCAGGAAACTGTGACCCTACAATCCCACAACGTCTTATGTTGAGTAAGGATGTATGATAACAACATTTAATGGTTGATTTCTTTTTTGAGGCCTGGTTATTTTTGTGGTTATTTTTTATTTTCTGTGGTCACAGTGTAAGTATCAGAAAAACATCTTAACCCTAGCAGCTGGGACAAAGTGGTCTGGTCTTTCTTCCTTACCTTTGTTTTCATTCCCAGTGTCTGCATACCTGAAATACCCTCAGAGCCTAGTTGGGGCCCCATTCCTTCCCTACCTAAAGTCCCATGCTTTTCCTATTCAGAATCACTTTCCCTCTGTAATTTTGCTCCCCCAAAACCCATAACCCCAGTCTAATTATGAGAAGAACATCAAATAAATTCCAATAAAAGATATATCCATCATACCTATCCTCAAAATTTTCAGTGTCCCGAAACACTAAGAAACATCTAAATCCATGGACTTCCATTAATAATAATATATCAAAATTGATTTGTTAATTGTAATAATACTCCATGCTAATATAAGTTAATAAGAGAAACCTGTTGAAGGGTATATAGTAACACTCTGAAATATATAGAGTTTTCTGCAAATCTTACACTGTCCAAAATTAAAGTCCTGTGTGTGTGAGTTGAGATGGAAGACTTCAGTGGAAGCCAGATCAGAATTTCAGATGTGATAAATGCAGGCCACACAGTATTCAAAAACAACTTAAGCCAAAACTGTGGCAACTATGTTTAAGGAATTTGTTCCAAGAAACTCAGATGTTATAAACATCAATCAGTTCCTAAACCAGGCTCTGTGTTGGGCAGTTTTTTGCAGGGTATCTTATTAAATTAATAAATTTAGCAACCATGGACATTTTAGGTGATCAAGATGAATTGAAGAGATAGGAAATTTCAAATCATCCAGATTCACTGAAAATAATGACATACTTGGAAAAACAAACAGGTAGAAATCACTTTTTCAAGGTCAGAAAAGAAGAGATTGACCCAAAATCTGCTTCCAAAGCTCCAAAAGACATAAATATTTGAATTTAATTGACATCAATGACTTTTAATACACGTAAGTAGCTCCTTTGTCACTCTTCAAATTCAAGACAACGAGACTGGTAGGACAGTGGCCACGGGAATTCTTTCCAAATCCATGAGGTACCCCCAAGCACCAAATACTAATAACTATTTTGGAGGAAGGGTGATGTTTGACTTCACTTCCAAAAGGTTTTAAGCACTGGCCCCAGAATCCTGCCTATTTTAACTAATATATTATCACCTGCATGTATGAAGGTATTTGCATTGAAAATGTGCACAAAAGAAATTTTAGAAACAATGGATAGTTTTTGATTACCAATAAGCATGGGTTCTCAAGTGCCTTCATGAAAACAATAAAAGATTTTCTTGAGACAAGATTATGCAAAATTAGACAAATTACCTATATTCATATCCATGCTATGTCTTTCCTCTAAATCTCCAAGTAATTTAGCACAGGACCTGAAATGATAGTTTTGTTTTGTTTTGTTTTGTTTTTTAATAAAATGAATGAATGAATAGATGAAATAGTTTGGTCACTTTTATGAATAAATCAAATTATTTTTGTTAGTGAAATTTACTTGAAGGACAGTATACTTTGTAAGTTTTAATTTGTAAATTCCTGCAGGTTAATACTACTTTTGATGAAATTGTAAGATTAATGACACATTGTGGGTCACACATAGATATAGAAGTAAAAGTCAATTTTGAATCTGTCTGTCCTGAAGGTACAAGGAAGTGTATGACATTTTTAAAATTTTTTACAAAATGTGTTAGTTGTTGCAGAAATAAATATTGCGGGAAAGAATGCAGGGATTTGTCTTTTAATAAAACACCTTCAACAGTGGATTCCAGTTCTGATTTATATTTGTTATGTTGGCTTCTCAGTTTAGCATTTGTCAAGGATTTTCATTATTAGCAATGAATAATAAATAATAGTAGTATTAATATTGGTATTTAAATAAGCCCGGGAGTATTTGGTAAACCTTCACACTGTTTCCCTCTGCTGCATTGTCTCATCTAATAGCGTGAGATCATGTGTATTGAACAGTTTCCTTACTTCCACACACGGGTAAAACTGAAACCTGATTCTCTTTTCTATAGGAGAGTGCTGGCTAATAAAACAAATTTCCCTCAAACTCATCAGCTGGGACAACACACTCCCTCCCATTACCATCAGGAGGGGTGGATGGAGAAATATTCTTGGCTGCTGCCCTAGCAGTGATTTTTGTGAACAAGTGCCATGGCCTACAAAAACCCATAATAAAGAAAATATTAGAGACGTTCTTTTTTTATTATTTTATTATTTATTTATTTTATTATTTATTTTATTTTAAGATTGTATTTATTCTTAAGAGACACAAAGAAAGAGGCAGAGACACAGGCAGAGGGAGAAGCAGGTTCCATGCAGAGAGCCTGATGTGGGATTCCATCCCAGGACCCCGGGGTTACAAGCTGAGCTGAAGCGAGATGCTCAACCAATTGGGCTACCAAGCCCCCCACTTTACTTTTTAAGATTTTATTTATTTTGGGATGCCTGAGAGGCCCAGTGGTTGAGTGTCTGCCTTCGGCTCAGGTCATGACCCCAGGGTTCTGGGATCAAGTCCCATATCCGTCTCCCCACAGGGAGCTTGCTACTCCCTCTGCCTGTCTCTGCCTCTCTCTGTGTCTCTCATGAATAAATAAATCAAATCTTAAAAAAAAAAAAAAAAAAGATTTTATTTATTTGAGAGAGCATGAGCTGTGGGGAGGGGTAAGGGGGTAGGGGGAAGCAGACTCCCCGCTCAGCATAAAAACCACCACATGTATAGGTTTAAACACTATGATTAGCAAATGGCCTTGTTGGCCTATAAAGGACACTGCATCCAAGATCTTATGCTGGGCCATAAATAAGTTTCAACAGGAATCTAAAAATGGAAATCATACAAGAATTATCCCTGACCATGATAGAACTAGACTTTATCAATAAAAATAAACTATAAAGAGAAGAAAGGAAGGAAGGGAAGGAGAAAAGGAGGGACAGCGTGAAGAAGGGAGGAAGTCAGGGAGGGAGGAATTCAGGGAAGAGGAGAAGGAGAAAGGTTCCCCATATTTGTGAATTAAAGTACTAAGTACTCTATAATTCAAAGAAGAAATCATAATGCCAATTAGAAACTTATTTTTTTTAAGATTTTATTTATTTATTCATGAGAGACACAGAGAGAGAGAGGCAGAGACACAGGCAGAGGGAGAAGTGGGTGGGGGACTTGATCCCAGGACCCTGGGATCACACCCTGAGCCAAAGGCAGATGCTCAACCACTGAGCAAACCTAGGCTTCCAGAAATTAATTTTGGTTGAATAAAAATGATAATAATAATATTACTCATAATACCAAACTATATCAAAACATGTCAGATATAATTAAAGCCATATTTAGAGAAAAATAAGTAAATTTAAATTTATACTTTTAGAAAAGAAGATTAGAAATCAATGATCTATGTATGCCTCTTTAGAATCTAGATAATAACAGCAAATCAATCCCAAAGAAAGTAGCAAAAATTTTAATTTTATTTTATTTTTAATTTTTTGCAAGGAAATTTTAAACACAAAAGTAGAAACAGAGATTAAAAATAAATCAATAAAAGAGAAAATAGAGTTTACTATTGACAATTTGAAGAGATTCATAGCATTGGTAATACCCTGAACAGAAGTGATCAAATCAAAGCCAAAAACTACCAATAAGAAAAATGGACATAACTTCAGATCCTTCATACATTAAAAAGATATTTAGAGGAGTTTTTAAAAAGATTGATTTATTTTTAAGGAGAGCAAGAGAGTGCAAGTGCATATGAGTGGGTATGAAGGGTAGAAGGACAGGGAAAGAGAAAATCTCCAGCAGAAGCCCTGTTGAGCAAGGAGCCCCCCAAGTGCACCAAAGATACTATGAATAGCATTAAACAAAAAAATAGAAAGGGGAAATACCTAGAATAGGACAACATTCCACTACTGAATTAGGGGAAAAACAACAACAACAACAACAACAACAAAACTAGCTCCTTACCTGTTAAATATATTAAATCAGGAATTAATAATTATTAGAGAAGATTTCTAAAACCAGGTGGTTTCCCAGCTAATTATATCAAGACTTTAAGAAAGAAATAATGCCAATCTTAAAAAAAAAAAATTGTTCCAGTGAGTAAGAAATATAATAGTTTCTTTTAGTATTTAAAGATTTATTTATTTGAGAGAGACAAGAGATAACAGGAGAAAATTATATGCTGATTTATCTCATAAACATAGATGCAGTATTACCATCTGAATCCCGTAGTATATAAGAATCATCACATCAAGGCCAGGTCAGAGTTAATAAAGGAAAAGAAAAATTTAAATGTGACAGTCAGTCACAACATTAAAAGGGTGAAAGGTATTAATCAGGTCAATAGAAATTGAAAAAGCATTTGGTAAAAGTCAACTCACATTCATTATTTATAAAAACAATAAATCCTTTTACAAATTATGAATACAAAGGAATGTCCTTAATCTAATAAAAAGGGTATCCGTAAAAAACATACCAGCATATACTTAGTGAAATATTGAAAAAATTCTACTGAGATAAGGAATGAAATAAGAATATTCACTATTACCATTTCAGTCAACATGGTACCAGATTTACTAGCCAGTGCAGAAAGGAGAGAAAAAGAAAGCATAACTTCTAGGAAGTTTCCAGATAGATAATTGCTATCATTGCATCATCCCTGATCAAAACTGATGGAGTAGTCATGCCATTTTAAATATCCTCTTATATATGTCCTTAACTATTATAACACTTTTGGGGAACTTTACCCTTAAAAAAAAAAAAAGAATATGAAACAAACGTTCATAAACAACATTTCCAGCTGGAATCTAGAGGGTGATTTGAAATGATCTTGGGGTTGGGAGGAAGAGAGGGAAAATGGAACTAAAGAAATTCTGAGTCTTAATATGGTCATTGAACCCATTTTGATTGATATCTTCTTAATGTCTTGTCATTTTTATCAGTCATCATTTGCGTTGTTTCCTTTTAATTAATTTGCCTTATAGTTTCTTAATTAATTTCATTTATTTTTCTTCCTCCATTTTAAATTTTGTTGAAATAATCTGAATTTTGAAATCATGAAATTACCTTCTAATTATTTAAATTGTTTTAGATGGAAATTTTCAGCAATTGTTTAGTCATAAATGCATTTCTAACTGGATTATTTTTGCTCACTATTTGTGCGCGTGCACAGTCTCTCTCTCTCTCTCTCACTCTCTGTCTCTCATATTTCTTTTTTTTTTTTTTTCTGTTTGAATACCTTATTCTGATTCTTTTGTTATTCCAAACCTTTTGGCTGGAGTATTTCCTTAAAGGATGCTTTCAGATATAACACTAGAGTTACATAATTTGAGTTGTTCTTGCTTTATAATAACTTACTAATGATGTGTTTTTGAATTTTAGAGACATGATCACTTTTGATCATATCCCTATAAATGCTGCTTTATATTCTGTCCTTTGATATTGAAGCTAAAGCTCTCTCTGTCAAATTTTCACCACATTCTTTCCTTTACTGCAAAGTTTATCTTGAAATTTGTTAGAGATTATCTTTGCGGAATTCAGATCACGTGAAGATGTTCTTGGTGTCGAGGGATGACCTTCTTTCAGTATTGGTACATTTGCCTGGCATTAATACAATCCTTTGAGTTTGAAGAATCAGCACTTTCTTACATCGAAAGCTATTTGTTTTTATTTTCTTATATTTTTATCGTAAATTCTATTTTTTCTGAGTTTCTGTTTTATGCATACTGCATTTTCTTTTCCTTCCATACTGCATTTTCTATCTTCTATTATAATTTCCAACGTTTGTGTTTTTGCTCTATATTCAAAATAATCCGTGTTAATTTTTAATCAATGAATGTGCTTTTTATTTTTTTTTTTAAAGATTTTATTTATTTATTCTTCAGAGATACACAGAGAGAAAGAGAGGTAGAGACACAGGCAGAGGGAGAAGCAGGCTCCATGCACCGGGAGCCCGACGTGAGATTCGATCCCGGGTCTCCAGGATCGCGCCCTGGGCCAAAGGCAGGCGCCAAACTGCTGCGCCACCCAGGGATCCCATGAATGTGCTTTTTACCAGCAATATACCTGTTATCCAGTACTTCTGCTAAGTTGACTTTTTAAGTGTACGTTTTACTTATTTTCAACAATTTTTTTTCTTTTACTCTGCTTCCTTTTCCTAGCAGCTCATTTTTTATTATATTCATGTAATATTTTCTCAAATCTCACTGAAAGTATGGGGTAAAATTATTTTCTTCTGTTTTATTGTATTTAGTATGTTATGATGAAGTTCATTTGATTTGATTGCTCAGTTCACTTCTTGAAATTGTTTATCTTCAAATTTCTTTCCCTCAAATGATCATAACTCCATAGTTCAAGTGAAGCAGAGTAATTCCTGGGTTGGCAGGCGATGACTTGCATTATATTCAGTGCATTTGTGCCAGTTGCTGTGCCTGGAGAGTCTATAATTGGGATTTTGTTAAAATAGCCAAATTTCTGTGACTTACTCACTGACTTGGCTTCTGCTTTCACCACTGTTGAATGGAAGGAAATTTTGGGAAGGCTGAGTGTGTACTAAAATTCCACTACGGAGAAGACTGACTTGCCTCTCACTTTCCTAAGACACTCTTCCATTAGCTGGAGAATGCCCCTTTCTCTGTCTGGCTCTGATATCTAATTAAGGAAATGATCGTGAACTGATATCTTGCTTTCTTCATGGACAGTTGGAAACAAATGATGCTTAGAAACAAAGCAACATACCCTATATTTGCTTTAGTCTCTGGTGTTCCTACAGGGGGAGGGGCAGGGTCTTGTCCAGTCTTGTACGCAGGTTGTCCTGAGTTACACCTAAGCAGCTTCCTCTTTGCCTTCATGGAATTGCTCATGACTCAATCTGTTCGCCTCCACCATATGTTCCAGAATTTCCTTAGATTTTCTTATAGTTTACTCTTTTGCTATGGGTAGATTTTTAAAAATTTCTTCAGTTAGTTCAACAGTATTCTATGGTAATTTTTCAGTTAGTTCAATGGATGGCATAGTGGACAAACTTGTGGTCTTAAAGAGTCATTCTGAAATCTTTTCTACTAAAAAAATACTGTCTGACATTCTTAACAGTTGTTCATTTAGAAACTTTAAATATATAGAAAACTATGTAAAGAGCAAGCTTATTATACTTTTTTTTTAGGAGAACACGGGCAACACCCTTTTTGAACTCAGCCACAGTAATTTCTTGCAAGATACATCCATGAAGGCAAGAGAAACAAAAGCAAAAATGAACTTTTGGGACTTCATCAAGATAAAAAGCTTCTGCACAGCAAAAGAAACAGTCAACAAAACTACAAAACAACCTACAGATGGAAGAAGATATTTGCAAATGACGTATCAGATAAAGGGCTAGTTTCCAAGATCTATAAAGAACTTATTAAACTCAACAGCAAAGAAACAAACAATCCGATCATGAACTGGGCAAAAGACATGAACAGAAATCTCACAGAGGAAGACATGGACATGGCCAACAAGCACATGAGAAAATGCTCCGCATCACTTGCCATCAGGGAAATACAAATCAAAACCACAATGAGATCCCACCTCACACCAGTGAGAATGGGGAAAATTAACAAGGCAGGAAACCACAAATGTTGGAGAGGATGTGGAGAAAGGGGAACCCTCTTTGCACTGTTGGTGGGAATGTGACCTGGTGCAGCCACTCTGGAAAACTGTGTGGGGGTTCCTCAAAGAGTTAAAAATAGACCTGCCCTACGACCCAGCAATTGCGCTGTTGGGGATTTACCCCAAAGATACAGATGCAGTGAAATGCCGGGACACCTGCACCCCGATGTTTCTAGCAGCAATGTCCACAATAGCCAAACTGTGGAAGGAGCCTCGGTGTCCATCGAAAGATGAATGGATAAAGATGTGGTTTATGTATACAATGGACTATTACTCAGCCATAGAAATGACACATACCCACCATTTGCTTCAACGTGGATGGACCTGGAGGGTATTATGCTGAGTGAAGTAAGTCAATAGAAGAAGGACAAACATTATATGGTCTCATTCATTGGGGAATAAAAAAAATAGTGACAGGGAATAAAGGGGAAAGGAGAGAAAATAAGTGGGAAATATCAGAAAGGGAGACAGAACATGAGAGACTCCTAACTCGGGGAAACGAACAAGGGGTGGTGGAAAGGGAGGTGGGCAGGGGGTGGGGGTGACTGGGTGATGGGCACTGAGGGGGGCAGTTGATGGGATGAGCACTGGGTGTTATGCTATATCTTGGCAAATTGAACTCCAATAAAAAATAAATAAAATGTATTTTTATGATGCATAATCGTTAAAATTACGATTATTCACAATAAGTTTAACCATTTTCAAGATAAAATAAAGTTAGTTTGGTCTGTTAAGAGAACCCAAGACAAATTATACCAAAATTAAGCATACCTGAGAACAATAAAGGTTTTTAAATACAGCTTACATTTTGAACATAAAGACTCCTAACTCTGGGAAACGAACTAGGTGTGGTGGAAGGGGAGGAGGGCGGGGGGTGGGGGTGAACGGGTGACAGGCCCTGAGGGGGGCACTTGACGGGATGAGCACTGGGTGTTATTCTGTATGTTGGCAAATTGAATACCAATAAAAAATAAATTTATTGTTAAAAAAAAAAAGAAAAAAAGAAAAAGAATGAAGGACTAGAGACCGGAACTTACTGTAGTCACTAACAAGTGAGTGGTTACTATAGTAACAGAGACAAACTGATGCAGACTGAGAGAAAAAGATTTTGCAGCTGGACCAAATAAAAAAGAATATGTTTTCTGTATGGCATTTCCTGCCATCTCCAGTTTGTACTCTAAAAGGATAATAAATAAATAAATAAATAAATAAATAAATAAATAAATAAATAAATATAAGAACATGTTCTGGGTATTAGGCAGATGATATGAGTTCAAAGTTTACATGGATATTTTCTAAGAGTTACAGAAAACTGTTCTAAATAAAGGTGTTAGCTAAGATGTCATGGAAAACACTAAAAACCTGAAGTCTACAATAAAATTAAGATGATAGTTCCATCTCACACAATGTTATTTGTAAGTATTTATTTATAAGTATATTTATTTATATATATACTTATTTTATAATATACATATTTTATACATATTTCTAAGTATGCCACTTATAGCTCAGTAAGACTGGGAGGAGGGAACATGGTACTTACTGAGTTAAAGGAAAAAAGAAAAGACTTAACATCTACATACACTGGTGGAAGTTAAAAAGTTCTGACCAAAGGCTCAGGAATAGAGAACTGCTGAGCTGCTAGATTCTTGAGTCTCTACATTAAATAAATGTTCTTTATTAGCAGCATTTCTGGAGGCCTCAGGAGATGTTCACACTTAGGTTACTAGTGGAAAAGGACAGTGAAGTGTGTTTGTTGACAGGGTTTGCTTATCTCTATTACACAAAACAGTAAAATCCTATTTTTTATATACCGGAGAATAGTAATTTCCAGTTTATGGATATATAAACCATATCACATGACAGTAGGGGGTTTATAAACCCACCTACATTTTAACAATTGTCTTAGAGCAAATCAGTAACATTTTTCACACATACAGGAATGAATTTTCAAAAATATATAGATGGAATTAATAACATTTAAATGCTAGTGAATTTCAAGTAGTTTTCTATGATTATATCAGATACCGATACTCAAAAAATATAATAGTATCAATGCGGAGGGGTGGATAACCGTATATATAGAAGTATTCTCTTTTAGTGACAAGATGTCCTCATGCTCAAAAACGAAGGCCCAGTGCTAGAGACAATGGGACTATCCTGTGACATCAGATATCACCCCCGCAGGGTCTTACCAGAAATCATTTATCAATCACTTATGATTGAACTGCAGCTCTGAGGCCAAATCACATTTCCGTGTAACCACGTAACCATACCCTTTAAATCATTGCTTGAAAGGTGAACTCTTGAGGATTTGGTCAACCTTATTGGAGGCATAGAGAGTAGAATTTATCTAGTGCTTAAACACCCTTGAGCAACTCTTAAATTAAACCATTTAGACTGTCTCTCAGAAAGTACCTCCTACCAAACAGCAGGACAGATATTTCGGTTGAGAATAGTAAAGCCCATCTTTCGTGATTCTAGAACCTATTTTTTTCCCTTTAAGTTGTATATACACTTTTTTTTTTCTTTTACCCTTTAGTCATTTCCTGGTATTTGCTTATCTTTTTCCTACCAACCTTCTTTTCTTCAACTCATTTTCTCACTACTGACCCAATGTCTGTCTTTTCTAGAAGCTTTACCGCAGACACTAAGAATCCATAGGTGGTAGAGAGACAAGTAAAGATCTACACTGCTATGAAATGACTTCGCAGGTATTCTGAATATGTACTGATGCTTTCATATGTATTTTAAGCAATGATAATATTTGCCGAATTATTATTGATAATTTGGATTCTGCTTTTACCTTCTTATTTAAGTGTCACATAGTTTTCAATGAAACTTGGCCATGTTTGTCATTTTAGTCAGATTTTTTTATGTCTGTTCCAGAATGGTAGTAGACTAGGCTTGAACAGCATTTTGTTTGTTGTCCATGCTGCTGGAACGACAATCATTCCTGGGCCGTGAGCAATAGTTTATTAAAGATTGTGGAGCAGAGAGACAATTTTCTTTCCTTGTTTGTTCAGTTATAATAACTAATGATGAGTAAGACATGCCACTTTTTCATCCCTAACACTTTTTATATTGTGACACTAATGAATTTGCAAACCTCTTATATATATTTTACTCTCTCAAAGAGTGCTGGACAAAGAAAGTGAAATTGTTTCAAATGTGCCGTTCTTCATGTGTAGCAAATCTAGTGCCATACCTCATGCTATGGTCATAATGAGAACCCCAGTCAATCACCGCTCTCTCTCCCACTGAGACCATATCTAACCCACATCCTTTCCATTGCACCTGTCTTAACACTCTTGCATCTAAGGTAATACCTAATACAGGGCCAATGAATACTCACTTGAATGAAGAAATAAATTAATGAATACATAATGGATCAAAAAAGAACATCAAAGGACTAACCTGAATTTCATCTAGTTTGACTCCCTAACCTGAAGGATGGATTTTGCTAAATTACTTTTTGACAAGCTCTCAGTGGGCACCTGCTTGTGATCAGCATGGATTTATGCGCTCAAGGACGGAAGATTGAATAAGAGTGAGATTCTAAATTAAATTATATTTTTTTAAGAGAGCGTGAGAGGGAGCGTGCACACACCCACAGGCACAGTGGCAGGAGGGGTGGAAGAAGAGAGAGGGAGAATCTCAAGCAGGCTCTGCTCCCAGTGGGGATTGATACAGGGCTCAATCTCACCACCCTGAGGTCATGACCCGAGCTGAAATCAAGAGTCAGGTGCTTAACTGACTGAGCCAGCCATGCACCCCTTAAATTAAATTTCCCAAGGTGACCAACATAACCCGCCTAGCTGCTCGGAGGGATCTGATGTTTTACCTTTTAAATAGTGCAACAGTATCAGCCTCCTCAATCCCTGCCTTTTTGGCATTTGCTCCTCCCCTGATCACTTGCTCATATTATGCCATCCGTCCTTTGTGTTGCTCCAGCTGTGTGTTTGATTTGACCACCATTTTTTAAATACACCTTTTCCCCTAAACTTCAATGAAATACAATTGCACACAACATTGTATACGTTTAGGGTATATAATGTGATCCTTTGACATATGCATCTATCGCATAACGATTACCACAGTAAGGTCCAGTAGCACATACTTCCCCTCACGTTTCGCTTATTTTATTTTGTTTTGTTTTATTATTCGGTGGTGAGAACATCACAAATCTACTCTGTCAGCAGCTTTCCTGTATATAATGCAGCATTGTGATCGATAGGCCCCAGGCCGTACATTACATTCCTAGATCTCACCCGCCTCTGACCAACCTCTCCCCTTACTCCCACCCCCAGCCCCTGGCAACCACCTGTCCGCTCTCTCTTCTCACAGGCTCAGCTTTCCCAGATTCCACATGTGAGCGAATCAAGCACGCTGGCCTTTTCTTGGACATACCTCACCTCGCAGAGCACCCTCATGTTTCTCCCATGTTGTCCCAAGGGGTAGGCCTTCCTTTTTCTGTGGCTGAAAACACCCCATGGTAGATCACATTTTCTCTATCGTTCATCTGTCCGCAGACACTTGCAGCTTACCTGCCTTGAGTACTGTGAATAATGCTGCAGTGACCTCAGGGCGCACATACGTCCCTGAGACAGACAGTCATTTCACTTCACTGGGAGGTGTACCCACGAGTGACAATGCTGGGGCATAGATGGCAGTTGTTGTTGTTGTTGTTGTTGTTGCTTAACCCTTTGAAGAACCTCCATAGTGTTTTCCATAGTGACTGTACTAATGCATATTCCTAGCACCATCGCGTAAGTGTCCCCTTTTCTCCACATCTTTGCCAATACTTGTTATTTTCTGTCTTTCAGATGATAGCTATTCTAACAAGTGTGAGGTGATACTTTATTTTGGCTTTGATTTGCATTTCCGTGACGGTTAATGATGTTGAGGTCCTTTTTGTGTACCTATTAGGCATTTGCATGTCCTCTTTAGAAGACGAAAAGGTTGTTTGCCCAATTTTAAATTTGAATTACTACTACTACTACTACTACTACTACTACTACTACTACTACCACCGAGTTGTAGGAGTCCCTTATATTTTTTGGATGTTTAGATATCAGATAAATGATTTGCAAGTATTTTCTTCCATTCTGCAGACTCCCTGCCTTTTCATTTTGATGTTGTTTCTTTGTTAATTTTGTTTGTGCAGAAGCTTTGTAGTTTAATTTACCTTTTAGTTTCCACAATCATAGCCATCTTTCAATAAGCATCATGGCTATAGTCTCGCAACCCTGGCCCTGGAAATATCATTTAGGATTAATTTCCTTCCAGATTAAAACATTCCTTGATGAGCTGCCCGGTGGAAAAAAAAGTTTCATTCTCTTACAGTCCTTAGCCCCACCCAGCTGATCTTTTGTATACAGAAATGTGAATGAGAACTTCCACTACCAAGTTACTAAAAGCATCTCTCTGCAGCCTTGCCTATGTCCTCACTTAGCCCATTTTACTTTTCATCGCAGCCTCTCTGAGATGGGGTTAGTGCTGCTATCATTTTAAGGCAGCAAGATACCATCAAGAAAAAACGACTCTAAAATCCATCCATCCTGTTGAAGACAGTTGCCTAGAAAAAGGCATGAATACAGGAAGCTTAAGAGAGTCAGCTCTGCATGTTTTATCTCTTTTGGATTTCCAAGTGAGAATAATCACCGGAAAGCCTGGAGTTACTACAGATTATAATACAGTGATTTTTCTGTCCTGTCACCTACGATTTTTGAAACTTCAGTAGTGTGAACTTTGACTTACATAGCTCTTTAAGAATTTTGCAATGTCAACTGTGAAGTTTGAGCTGGATTATCTTTCTCCTGAAGGCTTTAAACATGAGCCTGCTTCCAACCCAGAGTTTACTTTAACCTGTTTGACTGAACTCTCTGACGATTCCAGTCAGTTGGAACTTCAGCACTCCAATTCTGTCCCCACTGGTAAGCGAAACTTCAGTTTGATATTTTAGAGCATCTTACATTTGTATTTTTTTAATGTCAGGTATGTAACAAATACATCTCAAAGTCACCTACTTTGTGGTGGTAAAACTCATGTCAATTTTAGTTTCTTTGGTTGTTTTTCCACAAAACATATAAATTTCTACAAAAAGAACAGAGGGTTCTCTCAATAGAGTGAAATGCCAGAAAACAAATTTAAGGAACCCAAGAAAAGTGCTAGTATTGAAGTAGATTTTGTTTTTCTGAACACTCAAGTCTATCAAGTCTTAGTTTTGTTTGCGATGATGGATGAAATCAGGGATTGTTTCCATGAACTTCAAAGTCCTGCCATCTTTCATTCATTTCTTTTATTTCTATTTCCTTTTATATAATTACATGAAGGATAATATGTGCTGTTTACCTTCTCATTAAGAACAAGAGAATATTCTTTTTGTTCATGTTATTTTATGACGTGATTAGGATTCTATGTGAGCTGACAATGTTGATAGAATTCAATGTGAAAAAATCATTTTTTGATACCTATGGGTGATAATCACTTATCTAGCATCCAACAGTTTTCATTTTTACATTGCAGTTTTGAGGAAACAAAGCTATATACACTAATAGTCTACATGCATTAAAAAATTCTGTGGGTTTGGCTTATGTGAACAGCTATGAGATGGCAATGGGGAATTAATTGTGCTTTCTAGAAAAAATCATCTAATAAATTAATATCTTAAATATTGTTCTAAAGGAAAATTCCCTTAAGAGTTAGTTGTTTATCTTTACTCATAAAAAAGACAGTGCAATGAGAAAAGTAAAAGTTAAGCAAAGTCTTCATAGCTCTGGATGTTACAGGACATTAATCTTTGTCCAATGAAAAAGAACTTGCAGAAACAACAAATTCCATTTTGCAACCAGAGGATTCTTCTAAGAAAACTTGGCATATTTATTTATTTTGAGATGTTTGAAAAGAAGTTTTATGTGACTCCCAACCAATCGTTGATTTGTTATTCATAGACTCTTTTGTATTATATGACTTGTTTTACAGTATGGGCGGTTCTATAATCAGGAGGATACAGCAACTTTTTAAATCTTCTTTCGTCCATGCTGTTATTTCTCCTTTTTAGATTGAAAGTCTTACTGGGTATTGAACCTACAATTGCATGAATGGAAAAATAAATTCTTTTTTATAAATGAACAGTACAGCACAGTAGATGTAGATGGGAAAAGGAGGTTTATAATAAAGTATTTACCAGTTTAATCATGGTTTAAATATCCATGTTCTTTTCACAAAATTTCTTGTCTCCTGGTCATCTCTGCAGTAAACTCAACTGCTGTCCTCATGAAGCTAGCATTGCACATCCATAGCTTAGGTATGAACTCTTCCCCATTGCCTGGAAGACACTTTCACCTCAATATCCTTGGCAGTCACTCAAATTCAAGACAAATAAACTAAACTCCCTAGAAATGCCTCCTTCTTCTTACATTCTCATTTTTGTCAGTATCCTCTAAATCATCTCAAACACTCCTCAGCATTTATTTCAATA
Organism: Vulpes lagopus; assembly: GCF_018345385.1. Taxonomy (NCBI): domain Eukaryota; kingdom Metazoa; phylum Chordata; class Mammalia; order Carnivora; family Canidae; genus Vulpes; species Vulpes lagopus. The sequence continues at coordinate 2,799,439 of NC_054838.1, read as the reverse complement.
TAAAGTGCATGTTTATTTCCATGCATATTAGTTTAATGTATGTCTTCTTTACCTCTTTGCCCACCACTATGGTGCCAGTACTCAATACGATGCCTGGCAATAGAAGACTGTTTATATCCTGACTCATCGATTGCCTGGCTGAGGGGCTGAAGGATTGGCCCTCTTCATTCCCCTAGTGCGTGCACCTGTATTGTCTTTTACCTTCTACCTTCTACTCTTGCCCATGGACAGACACATAATCCTTCCTAAGCACAAGTCTGACCTTTTCCCACTTTTGTTTGCAATTTCCGTTAAATCTGTGTGGCCTGTGGTATACACCTGGTGCTCTAGGATCTAATTTTTTTCCCCTAGAACTTTACCAGTTTCATGTAGCCTACCTATAGCCTACAAGAATGATTTACTTACACTTTCCAATTACTGTTCATGTTCTTTCAAAATAATGTCCAATAATTATTTCTCCTTCCTCTACTTAGTAAGATCTCACTGAGAAGACAAAAAAATCATCTTCGTCCCAAATGCCTATGGTTAACTCTTTATATGAAGGAATATTTCCAAAAAAAAAGTAAAATAAAAAATAAAAAATAAAAAATAAAGGAATATTTCCTGTCTCTAAGTTCTAAACAAAAGTTTTTCCTATATATGAAAAATTTCACATTCTAGGTTTTTATTGTTGTTGTAAATACATATGTCCATGGCTCATCTCTATTAGATAATGTGATTAGATTATGGTTCTTGAAGGTAATCGCCCTTTCACAATTGTTTTTTGCATTATGCCCATGTCATAAATATGATTAATTAAGTGACTAAATGGTAAAGTATAGTTTATCTTTTAATTTATTTCCCGTCATAGGGAGTATTTGTTTAAGTCTAGTTCTACATGCATTTTATCTGCCATAGTATCTGGAAATTACCACACAATTCTTTTTTTGCTTGATGATACCATCAAACAAGATAGTACCCATGTGGAATTTGTCCTTCATTTAAAATTTTTATGAAGCATTAAGCATCCTAGAATCTACTTTGTATGCTAGATCTTTTCACCTTGTATTCCAGAGAATCAAGTTGTATCCATTTAAATATATTTATTGGAATTTTTAAAAAATAAAATATTCATTGAATGTCTATAACTGAGAGTTAGTGGTTGGAGTATCTATATGAAGATGAAACTGAGGTAACAATGGAAGCAGGGAAAGAGTTTTCACCTCAGTGATGTGACAGTATGTTTTCAGCATACATATGCATATACCCCTAGCATAGGGAAATAGAATATAACAGGTGAATGTTAGTCCATAGAAAGTTGTATATCTAAAAAGAAAAATATTCCATTGCCAGCAAAAACAGTATTTATACCTTTCACTTATATAATAACTTGAAGATAATTCATACCTACAGAATATGAATAGTTCTCACAAGACATCCTAGAGGCAAACTTCATTTATCTTGAACTTTATTAAATAAGAGAATTCAAAGGCCAGAAAAATAATGCAATTGGACCTCAGTTGCACACATATGTCTATCTATGGTGGTGTGTGTGTGTGTGTGTGTGTGTGTCAATGGGGTGGGTGGTGGCAAAGGGAGAATAAAGAAGCAAGTTGAGGAGCTCTTAATCTGTTTTATGTCTCTAAACTTAGTGTCCTTTTTCTTTTCTCAACACTTCATGGAAAATCTGATTAAAAAACAGTACCATGGAAGCAAATGCTTCTTTATGTTTCAGAAATGATTTCATCAGTAACCTGTAATGAGAATATAAATATAATTCCTGAATTCTGGATTGTGCTTTAAATAACTTTTAAGGTTATGAACATTTCCTCATCATGCTCATCATTATCACCATTGTGATATGAATGATAAGCACATACATATCATTTCCATACCTCAGGCAGTGCTGTGAAGGTTCTGTATGCATATATATACACACACATACATGCATATTTACACGTGTTTTTTATATAAATAAACATATGTAGATATATATATATATGTATTTTATCCTTGAAAAACAGGTAATAAAGCTTCCATCACAACACAGTCTAGCACATTTGTGAGTGCATGTGATTGAACTTTTAAAAAATTTGTTGATTTTATTTAATCTAGAATTTCATATTAGAAATTTAAATATTTATTAGACCCCCAAGCCCTTTTACACAGAACATTTCCTAACATCCTGAAAGACCAGCTTTGGAGATTTGGAGAAATGAATTATGTAATGCTAGTGATGTCTTTGGAGAACTCTAATAAAAAGTCAAGGTAAGGTCCCGCTCAGCCACCAACAAGCAGTGTCACTTGGGGCAAGGTTTTAACATCCCTCCTGAGTAATTTTTCTGATCTGTAAAATGTCTAGAATAGATCAGTTGATTTTAAAAGCCACCAACAGCTATTAAAAAAAGCTTAATGAAAATAATTAGATTTAGAACATTTCCAATGTACATCGTTAAGCTAGATAAAGACCAGAATATAAAGAAGGGTCAAGACAAAGCTTCTGTTTATATATAATGAATAACAATAGTAATGAAAGTCAACATATGCAAAGAATTTCATAATTTATGGAGTTCTTTTTACATTTGACTTTCGCAACCACCTTGTAGATCAAATCATTTTACTCCCATTTTTATAAATGGAGAAACTGCATATCAGTGATCTTTTACAGTGAAATTTTAGTAAGTGATAAACCAACTTGGACCCAGATTTCTTCAATTCTAAATGTTTTTGCTACTACACTAGTATAAGTGCAAGTACCAGTCTTACTACTTAACCTGACAAAAACAGCATTTACTATTTTATTGACAATGCCAAATACTTGAATCCTAGTCTACTCTCTAAATGTCCCGAAGCATGAGGAAGTAAAATATTATTATAATTATCCATCATATTTCAAGTATAGATTTATAGACCACTAGTTTACCAGCCAACTTGCTATTTTCAACTCAGAATGGCTGAGTTGAAATCTTAGAAGAAAAGATATTTACAAAAACTTTATAATCTAGGTAAGACTAATTGGTCTATAGAAAATGTTAACTTGCTGATTTTAAATAATGACTGTGTTAATTTTGAGTGTGTCCTGTATATTGAGTGAGTCATTTTCAGAATGGTTTAATATCCTGTCCTATCTATATTAGAAAGTCCATCAAATTCAAATAGTTCCTGGTAAAGCAACTTAACTTTGGAGCAGTTAACTATTAAATACTAGAAGTTGTCCCACAGTTTCTATACTTAAAAATTGCCTTTAAGACATTTCCATAAATGACTCATTTCCTTCTTTTAATTCTTATTTTTTAAAAAATCCCCAATCTTAGCCAGGCACTGGTATATTATTGATTGATAACAATATTTTGAGCCAAATAAGAACCCTTTCTGTTGCCTTTTATTTGCAGCTGAAGATTAACTTAAAACGATTTACCCAGAGTTACAAAGTTACTTGTAACCTTAAATGGAGATAAGAAGTTGGGTCTCATAGTGTCTTGTCCATTCCATTTTACACTAAAATAAATATCATCCCTCCAAGTTTCCTTGGTATAATGTCTTCCTGATACAAGATGAAAATAAACCTACTCTGCTGAAGTGTAACTTGAGTCATAAGACAATTAACTATTGTGCTTTCCTAAGAATAGCAGATTTTAAGGTCTCATATGAGCTCAGTCAAATACCATATTTTTTAAAAAGTATTACACTATCCAGTATTAGCCAGAGGAATAAATATAAACATTTATAAACATCACATATCCCCTTCAAACCACATGATCACAACACAGACACACATTCAGTCACTGCATGCTCTGAGAATTTGACTATATTTATCTTTCTCGATATGTCTTGGAACCTAGAAATGCCTAACCACTCCGCAGAATTTCCAGCTGTGCTAAGGTCAGCATAAAAAGAAAATCATCATCATGGGTGATTGGGGCTTTATGAATTGGGCTTTGCACTGTTCATTTCTTTGTCTTAGGAAACAAAGAACATGCTTTCTAAGGATATGCAAGGAGATCCAAAGAACAGATTCTGTTCTATGACCTAGAATGGGGGGGTGAGCATCCAGCTAATTGCAGCCCAGAAGACCGTCTCTGACCAGAAAGTAAAAGGCTACTGTGTAAAAGGGTTTTTGCTTTGTTGGAAGGAATTAGAGGTTCTAAGTTCTTGAGATGCTTAGAACTATGACCATTGCCACATGACTAATAATAGTTATTATGCTACCATCATCAACAACTTAGATTTATTAGATGTCTCCTCTGTGTCCAGCTCTCTGCCCACTTCCTAAGAAATGTCTCGTATTTGGAAGGTCCAACGCCTGATGTAACTACATTCTCTAAATCTAGCTATGAAAAAAGTCCATATATATTATTGAAATAGGTCACTATTTTATTCTGTTAGTCTTGTTCAGGGCAGGAACGTATCAGTTAGAGAATAGTGCTTTGGCAGGGTGGTTTCCAAAGTGCAAGTGCAGTCCATGGAGCACTTGCATTAGAATCACCAGGGTACTCGTGATACATGGGGATTCTAGGATCCCATCCCAGATTCTCTGTATGTAAACTCTGTGGATGCTATCTCAGAATCTAGATTTTAGAAATCCCTCATGATATGTCCGTACACACTAAAGTTTGAAAATCAGTGTTTTGGTCAAGGGTCATGATAGGTTAATTAGCAGGGGCCCCCTACAATGATCTCTACATTCTATTCTGGCACTTTTTCCAGATAGTTTCTGATTGTAGTACTCTACAACCAACTATAGCTCTTTTGTCAATAGGCTTTTATACTAAGGTTGTTGATCCACTGACATACTTGACAGAGTGTCTTCCTATTTTTCTTACATTTGCATATTACCATCAGTTAAATTCAGATCAAACTCTTCCAAAGGGCCCTCCCTGTCATCCTTTCTATGTAACATCTAATTTTCCCTGTATTAGATGCCCAGAGTATCCATTTCTGTGGCATTGGTATCAATGTTAAATATTTATTTTCTGCATTTAATCTTGCATTTAAATCTTTTGTTGTTAGATATTGGGTGTAACTTTCAGCTTTCAGTGCAGTTTTAGTAAATAGAGAATAAACTCCCATGAGATAAGGGGTATGTTGTACTTCTCTTCAATTCCCTAGGCAGAGACCAGCAGAGAGCTCTATGAACAGAGAAGCTGGATTGCTTGTTTCTAATATGACTTTACAAAGATGGGCCAATTGATTGAAACCCTCACTTCCTTTGTGGAATTTTTTAATATAACTCTGATCTCTTAATGGCTCTGCCTAGGGGCCTTCAACTCATTCTGTCTTAAGAAGAGCAATCTAGATTCATATAATATGCATACTTGGCTGCCATGGTTAAATGAAAAGTTAATGCTAATGTGATGTTGTAAAATGAAATACTCCCAACAACCATCATTTCGTTAAATGCCTACTGAAAATATGCTACTAGGACTTGAGTACATCTATTACAATTCAAAATGATAAGTTAGAAAGTGGCCTTTCTGATACCATACAAGGTATGATAATGGAAATATTGATAAGTGGCCATTTCATACTGCATAATACCTGGTGGAGTTCACTAAATTGGATAGAGACAGAGACAGATGCAAATGCATAGATATTTTCCTTCAAAGATATTCTGGTATCGTGTCTTCCTGGTAGCAGATGAAAAGGTCTTACTCTGGTTTTGGAATAGGCCTCAGTATCTTGGCTTATACAGCACTTCCTACAGAAAACCAAGGACTGTGGTGAAATGTTTCTGATGAGATTCTCAGGTTGGCATCGTGATATACAGTCACAATCTTTATTCATAGAGCTCTTTCCGGGAGACAGTTGACAAAGGGCTCTCTATAAAATAGTGAGTGGGTTCCCATCTTAAAGTATAAAATCAGGTAAGATACTGATATTTTTTTTACGATTTTATTTATTTATTCATGAAAGACACACACACAGAGAGAGAGAGAGAGAGAGAGAGAGGAAGAGACCCAGGCAGAGGGAGAAGCAGGCTTCATGCAAGGAGCCCAATATGGGACTCGATCCTCGGACCCCAGGATCACGGCCTGAGCTGAAGGCTGCGCCAAACAGCTGAGCCACCCGGCCTGCCCGCTACTGATAATTTATAACCAGTTATAGAAAATGTACTTTAGTTAACTTGCAAGTATTATTCCCTTCAAAAGTACAATAGATTCTAAAATCTAGAAATCATTGTGAGGTTTTAGGCTAAGTTTTCAGGGGAAAAATAAAATCATAGCACATGCTGATTATCAGCATGAAAAGAGAAATAGCTGCTGCTGACTCCAGAGTCATGTCGCTTTTGCTGAGACTGCAAAGCTCTCAGTTCTGCTCTGACCCCAGAGTACACTGAAAATCACTGAGTAAACAGGAAAAAGATACAGCAATACCCCTCTCTCCCAATCCTCTGCCCTGGTTGGTTTCTTCCTGAGTCACAGCTGAACTTCTCCTCTGGAGTGGGAATAACTTCACAAGAGACACATTGGCCAAGAATAGGCAGTGGGTGGATCCAGCAAGAGAAAGCCGCTCTGGACTGGTTTCCTCATTTGAAAAGCAAAGGACTTAGAGGGTTCATTCTCTGAACCTCTTTCAAAGATTCTCTGATTTAATTTTATAGACATTTACTTAAAAAAAAAAAAAAAAAAAACTAAGGCTCTGTCAGGAGGGTCCAGCGAGTTCTGCAAGTCACCATAAATTCTGATTTATTTTACTGCCTAATACAAATTTGCACACTGGGGAAACTCATCATTGCCCTCTGGTCACCCAGCTTCCTATGGATGTGTATGGCCTCACCCATCTCTGCTGGGCTTTTTCAAAGCTCACTGTGTTTCATAACATGGGGATACTTTCATGTCCTCAAGAATGTTGGAAAAACCATTGCTGTCCCTTGAGTCAGCTGTGGTGGATCCTATTATTGAGGGTGGTGTTTTGCCTATTTTTAGATGACCAATGAACTACCTACATTTCCCATGTTTATATCTTATTTTCACATTCTCAGGTTTCAGCTCTCATATTGTGTATCCTTTGTTTTATTCTGGTCTATAATTTGAGTTCTCAAAAGCTAAATAAACGTGTTTATGTTCTCTGAAAATTCTATACAGAAAGTTCTTGCTCTCATTTATGAGTGGAAAATATATAAACTATAAAAATAATCTCAGATTTAATATTCTCATATTCTAATTTGTATAAGTCCAAAAGTCTATGACATTTATTTTTATAATTTTTTGAGCCACACATTTTAACTGAACACGAACTGGTTGCTACAGAACCAGTTGTCTACCTAAGAATAGACCCTCTAAAATAATCCAGTATCTTTGTGCAAATTAAAACTGTTATTCTGCATAAACGATAGAGAGGTAATTGCTTAGACCCTAGTCAAGCTAGAGCTCAGAGGTTGCTCTGATACTTTTTAGTTGTGTGATTTCTGTGAATCAGAAAATTCAGCGAATCTTTATATGTTTCTTTTTCCTTATATATAATAAGGGTGTATAAATCTGTACCTCACAGGGAAGGTAAGAATATTAAATGAAACCACAACAATATAACACAATGCCTGTCACTAGTAAGTATCTATGAAATGCTGTTAAGCTAAGTATATTACATAAGGTAGATTATATATTACAACAGCATTCCAGAATGTTGGAATATTCCAGAATGTGGTGATTAACCATGTTCTGGGGATTACAGTCCACATGAGGCAAATTGTGGAATCTACGTAGGGCAAACTGAGCTACTCAAATTCAAACATAGTTGTCCACAGGAACACACGACTCTACAGAGAATAAAGGTCACAAACTTCAGGAACATTTATTTTACTTGATAAGTTATCTCACTAATGTTTAATACTAAAATAAAGGAGGGTGTGGTAGCAAGTAGAATCAGTGCTTAAATTAATTTTTATAATAAAATGCCAGACTTCAAAGAAATTCTTGGTAGCTTAGAGATGTGTGTGGGTATTCACTTTTCTCTAACAAGAGAGATGTTTCTAAAGGAAAGTTTGTGAGGCACTGGAAAGAAAACAGGTGCTGGTTGCATGAGAACCGAGATTTCACTTGGCCGCTCCGTTAGTGATGTCCCATGATGCCAGTGGGTGCTCAGTGCATTTGATGAGGCCAGTAGTTTGTCCTGGATCCAGGGAGGCTGTGTTAGTTTTGGCACCAACATCCTGAAACAATGTTCTCTTCTCAGAGTGTCATGGTTTTTTCAAAGCGGTTAGGAATTTTACTTTAATTCATTGAGAGGTGGGAAAGGGGAACTTTTCTGTGTGTGCTAGAAATTAAACTTCTGTATTTTGTCCCCAAAAACTAAAAGCAGGCAGAGGAAAGTCTTCACTATGTTCATCTTAGAAAGATGATATAGCCTTTAGAAGTGAGAGGCCTTATCTGACCACTGACTAGCGCATCAAACAAGGAGGCAGAGATTTTGGAGACAACCATGTATTATCTAGATTAACTTGACTAAACTCAGAGATGGGAAGGGCTAGATTCACAAGCTCCTTTTATATGAGAATGTGAGAGTGAGGCCAAGAAAGCATGATGAGTAGCTTGCCTAATATTACACAGATAATTAGATCTAGAGGTCAGTCTGTAATTTTCTCTATCCCGTATTGTCAGGCCCTCATGGGTCCTCTAACTCCCCTGGGTCATGATGATAAAAGATGGCTGGGCTTGGCACTGGACACCTTTGGCTGGGACTCAAACATGGATTTAGAGCTTGTGAAAGTTACTTAATATTTCTCTGCCTGTTCTTAGTGGGACACTCACTTTGCAGAATCGATTGTGGGATTGAGAAACCGTATGAAAAAAATGCCGTGTGCAGGGACAGGGCTTAGAATACATATTTAATGGATATGAGATGTCTCCTCGTTTACTACTTCCAGTGTTCTGCCTACGCGTATTACTCCCTTGTGTCTTCTCGACTCAGAAAGTGCTGGGCCATTCATATGAGTTGCTCTGAGGACTGGAGGTATTGAATCTGAAAATCAAAGTGTTCTACAAATACACACATCGCTGTGAGTTTTCTAATGAATGCTTGTAACATTATGATTTTTAGATCAAACTTTCTTAAAAATGATTTATGATTAATTTCAAAAAGATAAAGATCTGGGGGTCTTGGTCTAAGCATCTCTGGTAACGTAAGAATCCTGATATCATCATTTCTTGGTTTATTTTTCATTAACACTGAAGAAATTACCCTTCCCTTCTATCTGTCCTGCTGCTGTTTTCTTCAGAATTCTTATCTGATGCCCGTAGTTAAGCACAATTCAGTGTCTCATAGTTCTCGGCCACTGAATATTTGCCTCTCTCCAGCCAGATTTCAGAATTTAGGCTCTATTTCCAAGGCCACAGTGGAGAAAAGTCTCATAGCAAAAGCATGTAAAGAAACAGTGAGTTCTGTAGCAGAGTCAAGAGCATAGATTTTGGAAATCACCTGACTGATGCATACAAATGCTGCATATTTCATAATCTCTGGTGAAAATACAATAACCACAGAGAGCTTGGTCATTTTTTCATCTTGTTTTTTGCCTCAGAAGCCGAATGAAACTCTTCTCAACAATTTATCTCGTATCCTTATTATAGTTATCCTTTACATGATAAAGTGCTAAAAAGTAAAATTCTGTTCGCTCAATAAAATACAGATGCAGATACTTTAAAATTTGAATTAAAAGGGCATTATTTCATCACAGATAAATGGTGGGCAAATAAGTGGAACTAGTGGATGTTCAAATATACACATCGTAATTACCTATGGGTCAACAATACAATGTAAGACCTAGTAAAATGTAAGGTATTGGTACTAGGTTAGGAAATAAGAGCTTCTGGGTAGCTCAGCTGGAGTGTGGGACTCTTGATTTTGACTCAGGTCATGATCTCGGGATCTTGCGATGAAACCCCGTGTCGAGCTCTGGGCTTAGCAGGTAGTCTCCTTGAGATTTTCTCTCTCTCTCTCTCTGTCCCTCCCCTTGCTCTGTCCCTCCCCCTGCTCTCTCTTTCTCTCTCTCAAATAAACATATCTTACAAAAAAAAATTAGGAATTAATTGAAAGGAGACTATAACATGGTGGCTGTTTCAAGTGTTAAAGGCATTCATTCATTACATTAATACTTACTGAGTAGCTATATATACGATGCACCATGCACACATGTAAACAAAATGCAGCCCTGTGCCATATATACAGTGTACTCTGACACACACCCCTGAATGCATCTATGCGAGTGGGTGCAGCTGGTATCAACCCTATTCTTCCTGACATCCCAGACTTCAGCGGCATCACTTGCCCCATTTTCATCCATGAGTACTCAGCACTAGTTAGGGCCTTTTTCAGTTTTAGGCTCGTGTTGTCATCTCACCCTAAACAAGGTCAGTATTTGAATCTTCAGTGGTAGATGCTTACAAAGAAGGAATTAGCAGCCATGGGCAAAAAGAGAGCCTGCATGGAGAATATTGCAATGTGGCCCCTGTGTAGATGTGTCCATGTCATTTGATTTTGGACTTTAGTTTCCTGAAAGTTAAGCTAAGGAAGAGTCTTCTCCAGGGCTTATATTATATGTTTCTATGTCAGAACACCCCTTTATTTGTGATGGTCTTCCCCTACTGTTTCTTTTTAATGTACAACCTTATGGGTCTTGACTTGGCCGCCATTTTAATTCTCATCTGCATGAGCCTCCTCATCCTCCACAAATATCACATTATGTTCTGCATCCTCACCCATGTCATCTCATTCAACTCACCTGTTTTTTTTTGTGTGTGTGTGTGTGTGTGTGCTCTTGCATGGTGACTCCAGCCGCTGTAATGCAGAACATGGGCGCCATCACAAAGGATTGCAATTGAACGCCTCTCCTACCTCCCAGGTCCAGTGGTAGAAGAGGTAGAAGCAATGTCCTGTGTTATTCTTTTCCTCTCCTACTATAAGTAGCAGGTGTTAGAGTAAGGGATTTAGGATGGTTCAGGAGAGTCAAATTAGAATTTTAATATTGTACCTCAGTCACATGTTGAATTAATTAAATTCCGCTAAGCTATTCTGGAAAACCAACACAGTATATTATCCCGTTCCTTAGGGTAGGGGTTTTCTGTCTCTCATGTGGTGAACTTTAGAGTTTAACTCTCATAGCACACAGAAGTTGCTTGTAAGCTGCTTGTAAGTTGGAACTGATCACTCAGGGGGAAAATGAGGTGACTATTCATTATAGTGTGTGCCAAAGGGAAAAATCAATGATAAAGGATATATGTTTTGAACTTTCAGAAGAAATAGATCCGTGTGGCCCCAAGAGAATAGAAATGGAAAGAAACTTGAAACAGGGACAGACTGTTTAAAGAAAGGAGGAAGTCACTCCTAGGAAATGAAATGACATGGATCGACCACAGTATATGGTGTCATAAAGTATTCATTTGCGTGTCTATGCATACATGTGTTTGCCAGTTTATTTATTTATTTATTTTTGCCACAATTACATACATACCTCTTTCTACCAGCATGAATATTCTGGATTTTTCTTGGAAGATCAACCTTTTTCCTCCTACCCTCTGACGATATAGTCTGTGCCCCTAATTTAAAGTGTGCCTGAGGTTAGCCTTCCTTCCAGTGATTTCAGTCACTAGGCTAATGAATTCCTTATGGGATGTTGTTCATTTGACTTGACTCTTCTATCAATTATAGTAGGAAGAGTTTTCAATAGTGATATGGTGATAAAATTTCTAGTTTTTGGTAGGGCAGTGACAAGAAAAGGTCAGCTTGGTTCGAGTGAAAGATTGATGTTGTAGGAGAGTGGAAGGTAAGCTAAATATGGATAGAAGAGTAGGCCTCAAATGCTAAATTAATAATGTCAACCAGTACAGTTGATAGACACCTTGCTATTTCTAGGAGACCCACTTTAGCTTTCCTCACTTTTTAAAGTCAAGGCCTTGGTAACATTAGGTTGGGGCCACAGCCAAGCCATCATTATTAACTCAAGGAAGTAAAAAAAACTGTGGCCTTAACCTCTGCTCTCAAGGTTCCTGGCTCTATACTCTTTTGCAGCTAAAATAGATAAAAACTAAGCCTCGTATAGAAGTTTAATGTGTCCCCAAGGCAACATTGAGATTTTCTCTTCCTCCCACTAAGAGAAATTTTTTTTTATTTAATTTGTAGGGGGAGGAGGAAATGGCTAATCTTAGGCTGTTTACAGAAACTCCTCCAGGGGTCTCAGATTGGCCTAGCCTGTCCAATTTGTTCTATTTCAGGGTGGAATCCATGTGGGTCCTTCGTGTTCCTGTTTTCCATTTCATGCAGGGAACGGACCTAGGCATAAATTTATACTTGCAGAGCCACCGAGAGATGTCATGTTTAACCATCTGGTCAGAAACTGGGCTAAAGTTTCTTCTACCCTCTGAGAAGCTGTGGCTACAGAAGTTGTTGATGTTAATGACTTCCTGTGTTTGCATATACTCAGGTTACCAGAGGGGAGCAAAAATCAATGGATTTTATTTTCCTTATTTGAGGAAAATTATTTTTTTTTTCAGTGGGTGGTTCTAGGACTAAATATATAAGACCTGTCTTGGCAGTTGCAGTGTGTCACAGTTGCACCAGAGCACATTTTCACCTTCTTTATGGAAATGTTCAGGGAGGTCTCTTATAAGAAAACTTACTTTGTCACATTCTGACCATGATGTTAGGGGATAAAACCATATTCTCTGAGCGGGTTTGATTTATGACCACAGAGTATCCTACTGATTTAGAAAAGAGACTAAGCCTGTCCAATCAGAGTGGACTTTAGGACCTTGGTCAGGAATGCTGAGCTTACCTTCCGAGCTTGGGAAAAGGGTATTGAGGCTGGAACTGAGACTTGAAGCAAGTAAGGGCCTAGTGTTGTCGGTGACTATCAGTGGAGACTAATTATAGAGAAAACCCAGAGGAAGCAGAGCCAAGAGATTGGTAACACAGTCATATTTGAGTTTTAATCAGGTTCTAACTAAGGCTAATCTCAACCTGGAGCTCAGTCAAATTAAGTCCATTATGTTTTCCCAAACTAGTTTATATCAGGATTTATGTAGCTATTTCTAGTTTGGTACTATAGGAAATATTTCCTCCTTCTGCCTCTCCCCTTGGAAGGCTCTTTCTTTTTCCTCAAAATTTCTCTCAAGGATTCTTCAAGTATTTCTTCCTCTTTGAAGCATTTTTTTTTCTTTGATACAGCTTGGCAGTTTGTTACTCTCTTATAATCTTTATCATATAACACAGTGATATGTTTGCTTATCTGTATCTCTCATAGTGTAAATTACTATAATCCATTTCATAATACTTATTTAGCACTTATTCTGTGTTAAGCTTTGGGGGTATAGGGCTGAGCAAGACAAGCATGGTTTGTGCTCTGTGTGAGGACTGTTTCAATTCTCGCATACAACAAATGCTTGCAAAATACTGAATTAGTGCACAATTCAAAACATATTTATCTCTGAACCTTTTTTTTTGACTAACATCACTCCACAGACATCTTAAATCTTTATTGAATATCCACCTTTGCCTTAATTTATTTCTTAACATTTTGAGAGCTGATGCTTCACTTTCATAAGCCATATATCTCAGATCTTCAAAGAGTTCCCAAATCAAAACTGCAGAAATATTTACCAAAGCAGATAAAACTCCCTCTGAATCATGTCACTGAAAGTTACATTTATAACACCATGTGGACATAGTCCGTACTTGCCACCCTTTCAATCTTCACTATCATTTTATCATCTGTGTTGTAAAAAAATATTACAGTGACTAGATAACTAATTGAAATGGTTTTAAAAAATACCTTTTCTTATTTCCATACACAGCAGACTATAGATTACGTTCAAGTGATAGATCAACCCCGACTTGACAATTCACTCTTAAGAGTCTCTAAAACTATTATGCCCAGGCTAAGAACCAAGGAATAATGATATGTATTGGCTTTATTATTATTTTTTTAATCTAACCCATCATCCTTAGTTGGACTTTTATCCTGCCTTATGCCAAGGCCCATTTTTCAAAAGAAATGTTTGCATGTGTGACTTTTCAGGAGTTATTATTTACTTAAATGATGAATGGAGAAAGGATGAGGAGAGAAAAATATCACGAGTTCATGCTGCTGGCTTTGATCTAAAGCTAAGTGACTCATATTATTCAACTTTATAAGTTAATAAATCAGAAGTGGAATTATATTGTGTATTTTCAATGTGGCCAAGAATATAGAAACCATGAATATCAAGTTCATGAATATCATTATTGTGGAATAGTAATAGAGTTCATTCGTGGAACTCTAAGTTACTTGAAGTGATAATGATTTGTATATTCAAACTATTTTAAGTAAAATATTGAATATTTTTTTAATATTGAATATTCCACGTCTGTACATGAAGTTATATTTTTATTACTGTCCCTCAGAGCCTTGCAGTTTCCAATGTACAGCTTATCAATTGAAAGCTTGACCACTCGTAAAACCCTGATGGAGCTGTACCAGTAATTTCAGGCAAAACAGCCTTATTTATGCTCCTACTCTGCTGCTACATTGCAATCATTTATGAAAAAGTCATTTAAGAGTTTAGGATACAGCTGATGTTGGAAGCAATCCTGATCCCTTGGAGACTGGATTCAAGATATTAGCTTCCTTAGTTTTAACCTACCTACTCATAATTGGTTGGATCTAAGATAAGACAATCAGCAACTAAAATTTCTTAGAAAGTATCTTACCCAGAATTTCTAACTGACCTCAAATAATCTCCTAAATTCTATTTATTTTCAGAATGCCATTATTTTTTTTATTTTAAAAAAGTACTTTTTAGAGATCTGATGTATGGATCTTGATCAGGGATACATGTAATGCACTGTTTAGTAGGAAGATAGCCAATTGTCTGTTAAAATGCAACATGATTAGTGTTATAGTAAATTTATGAATAATGTGTTGTGAGAACACATTGACGGAAGTGATATGTTCTGACAGAAGTAGGAATGATGCTACAGAAAAAAAAATAGCTTGAGGGAGGAGATATTTGCACAAAATGCTCATGAGTAGGATTTTTCCATGAAGCTGAAATACGAGGAGGAAAGGTAGTACCGGTAAAGGGAACATCATGGTCAACCACAGAAAGGCATGAGAAAGCAACTTATAATTGAGAAAGCAAAACCAGTCTTTAAAGGTCTTCAAAGCCATCCCCAAAACCACTAGAGATGTTTAATAATTCCTCTGAATTTTTAGAATGCCCTTCATATATTTGGTAGAATAGGTGTTTTATTTTGTTTATGAGTTTCTTAGAATAACTCCCTTTATCAAACTCTGTGTTCTTAAGTGCAGGGGCCATTTCTAATTTATCTTGCAAAACATACAGCCCTTGGCAGCCATTCAACATAGTTGTCAAATGAATAGTGATGTAGCTGGACTGTGGGTTGTGTGAGACAGAGATTGGAAGATAAGGAGGTTAAGTTGGGCCAACTTGCAATGGGATTTGAATGTCAAAACAAAGCAGTTTAGCCTGTATTCGTTCAGTGAAGACAAGCCTCCAAATGTGTTTAACCAGGTTAGTGAAAGGGCCTGAGCTGTGCTATTGATATTTCCTCCCAAAAAGGGGCGGGGGGGATATTTTATTTAGCCTCAGAACGAAGGCTAATTGTCTTCCCCAAAAAAGGGGGGGGGGATATTTTCTTTAGCCTCAGAATGAAGGCTAATTGTCTTAATAAAAATATTTTAGCTTGGTCACACACAACTCTTAGCATTTTTTATTTTGTTTTTGTTTTAATAATTAGGAGGCTCCTGATAGAATAGACACTGATTTGTGACGAAGGGGTCATTATCTGAACAGTGGGTATTTTGGTGTATGGTTAGCTTCAGCTGGAACAGATACTCCCAAGGGAAGGCACCTTATTCCAGAAACTTCCTCTGAAAACCTAAGGAATTTAGTGGCTTGACTAGGAACTTGTTTTAAATATGCTAGTCTCTAAGTATAAGAGCCAGTCATTCCCATAGGCATTAGATTGCACAGTCCTATTTCCACGTAAAATGGCAGTTACATTAAAGCTACCAATCCATGCCTGAGAAACTGTTGTCTAAGACCCACAGTGAAGCTTAAGCTTCAAATTTGTCCTCTGCTAGTAATTTTCACTCCGTCGCATGTTAAAGGAGAATCCCAAAACCTTTTAAGAAAAATGGAGTTACATGATATATGCAAAGGGCAAAGAAAGCAAGAGATGCTGACAGCCAATAACAGTATATTGTTGTAGTTTCCGAATTACAGTTCAAGTTTCATGGTTTAGTTTCCTATTGAATATATCACAGAAACCTAAGCAATTTCTGATTGAGATGAAGAAATTGTCAAACATAATTTGGTTGTACATTTGGAAATTTGATTTAATTAGTAATTTGCAACTATTTAAATATCCATTTACATGATTATAATACTCTTTTAATTTTTAAATTACTAATTTTAGCTTCTGGATTGTATTACTTGAATCTTCCATAGATGCAAATGTCACCTTTCCCTGATTTCCTCACATGATTCAATCAATTCTAAATGGAAATACTATATTAGAAATTCTATATAGTTAGAATTCTTCTTAAAAAATCAGAAATCTGGTGTGTGTTAATAAGCTTGGCCTATGTGTCTGAGTAAACTATTATCTTTATGTCTGTTTTTCCTATTTCTATAATAATAACAATACCTTTTCCTTACTGGGTAGTATCAGAAGAATTTAGCTTATGTTTTAATATGAACAAACATCCCCAAGGAAGAGACAAGGGAGTATGCAGAGGATGTCAGCCTAATTATTATTTGACAAATGAAAATGATTTTCTGCTCCCAGTACAAAGCTATTTCTTAGACTGAAAAAATGTGTAGAAGGACAAATTAATCAGAATATTCTCAATCAAAATAGTCTAGCTTAAGGCTAGTAAGTTATTTATTCTCATTTACGGAATAGTTGTACTGAGGTTTTGACATGCTAGGGCATAATGCACATTGAAACATTAAGTTAGGCACAGAGCAGACGAATGAACATACAGGAAAGGAGCATTCTAGTGTGATGCTGTAGTGTTGCTTTGCTCATTTAAAAACTGTGTCTCACTTATAGTTAATTTCTAAAATAAATTCAAATTAATAGGAAATATAGTACTCAGAGAAATCATTTTACAAGGATGAAGGATTTTTAAAAACTAAAGCTTATTTTTAAAAATATGAATGGTTTGAACTAAATTAGATTTTTAAATCTGTAAATAATATTCTAAGGTATTGGAGATTTTTCCTCTATAACCTTTAGAAGTTCGAAAGAAGAATCTCAGTGATTCTTCTTTTCTGTATCCATAGGCTAATTGTTTCATTAAGTGTTAAGATGTGGGTTTAAAGCCATATAACAACAACAAAAAAAAAAAACTAAAAAAATAATAATAATAAAGCCATATACTTCTTTTTACCAAGCATCTTGCATGAACTAGTGCCTTCAACTTCTCTGTTCCTTCAAAGTTTCTTTATCTCTAATAAAAATAATAATACCATAATAATTCATAAAGCCTTTACTCAGTACCAGTCGCTGTTCTACATGCTTCTTCTAATTTAATTTCTTTAGTCCTCAAAATGGCTCAGTGAAGACGTTACTATAATTATAGAGAAAAACAACTGAGAGAGATGTTAGACAGGTTCCCCAAGACCACATAGTTTGTAAGTGGTGCAGCAGGGGGTGATCCGGACACTTAATTTGCTAGTAGTACCTACACTAGATTAGAGCAAGGTCAGTAAAATGTGAAATTTGTAAAAGTGACCCTGGGGCACTTTATTTTTATTAATATGCTCCATAGTAGTTCAATATCAAAATATCTATGAGGTAATGATGTCAAAAATCTCTTGAAATGGTATGTAGATTAAAGATATATAATACCAAGCCTTTTCCACTTCATTTGCTAAGCATTGAGAATGGAAGCTCCCCACAGAGAGCCACAACCCCCAGATGATTTAATTGCAGAGAATTTAGTGATTTGAGAAATATAAAATGTCAAACTAAAGATATTTCCTTGTATTATGAAAATATCGTTAGCCTTCATCGAAGGAGAAAAATGGGCCTTAGGGGATCCCTGGGTGGCGCAGCGGTTTGGCGCCTGCCTTTGGCCCAGGGCGCGATCCTGGAGACCCGGGATCGAGTCCCACGTCAGGCTCCCGGTGCATGGAGCCTGCTTCTCCCTCTGCCTGTGTCTCTGCCTCTCTCTCTCTGTGTGACTATCATAAATAAATAAAAAAAATTAAAAAAAAAAATGGGCCTTAGGTATCCAAAGCACCTTTTTAAAGGCTATTTTGATTAACATTTTTAACATATTTTGATTAACATATTTATTGAGCTTTTCCCACACACGCACACAGAGACATTATATATATAAAATAAAAGCAGTTAGCATGATTTTGCCTTGGATCTGAATAAGACAGCAGGCTTGAGTACAGTCATCTTGAGACACCATGGCCAGAACAAGAAAAGCATCAAGGTGGTCTTTTGTATTTTCATTTTTCTGGTTCATTAAATTTATTTCATTTCAGAGTGTCTAAAGAATATGTGAAAGGGGCACCTAGCTGACTCAGTTGTTAGAGCATGCAACCCCTTGATTCTGGGGTTGTGACTTTGAGCCCCACATTGAGTATAGAGATTATTTAAAAGAAAATCTAAGAAATAAAGAAATAAAGAGAGAGAGAGAGAGAGAGAGAGAAGAACAAACATGTGAGGTCCTGATGTTGTATTCTATCCTTTTGCTTCAATAAAAAGGAATAACTTTGATCTCACCAGGTAAGTATGATCATTAAGTGAATGAGCTGATATGAAAATACTGGGTAAACTGTAAAAACAATAAATGTATAATAAATAAACTGATTTGATTTGGTAGGAGTAATCATCATCATAATAATAGGAGAAATTTAATGAGAGTCAACACCAAATGCACTGTACTTTGTACTGACTTCTGTTGTTGCTTTATCACAAACTTGAGAGCAAATTCTATTTTAGTACACCAATGGATTCTTGTCATATTTTGTAGAGAAATTATTATATTCTTGACAGGGTCATGAGCTGACTTTAAAGGTCAAGTATGATATGTCTATGATGCAAATAGACAAAGTTTGCAGTGGGCTTTGGGATGAAAGAATAAAAATATTCTCTTGAAATCTAAGGCAAAAAGCCTCATCAACTGAACTAGCCCGGGAGTTTCCCGTACCAGGGGCACCTAAAATCCAACTGATCTTTCCTATTAGTGGTTTTCAAACATTTCTGCATTTGTCTGGAAAGCGAATCACTCTCCAGGTATGAAAATATTCCTTAAATGAATCTCTTGTATTCATACGTTCCAGCCACTGAACTCCCGACGATAGCCACTCACTATTCTAACAGAGTCTTAACTCAGGGGCCACCGTATCATGAATAGTTTTCTTTATTGGAGCAGGGAAAGCAGAAATACGGTCCTGCTGGCCAAACCAGTGCACAGGCATTCAGGAACTACCTAGAAACAAATACGAAAAGGAGAGGGAGAAGCAAAATGTAAGTGGTGTGCACAAAGGTTAAGTATATGTACTTTTCTGTTGAAATTGGGGGGAAAAAACAATTCTGCATTTCCTGAAGAGATCATTGGTTTCTGGAAAGTATTAAACTTTTAGATTCCAATTGCGACTTCAGCCCTCTGTTCCAAGACCTACTGTCTGAAAAATCATACAAAATTCAAGATTATAATATGCTCTCTATAAGACTGTGTATCATAGGTAAGGCAGTAACTTTTGGGGGAGGTAGATTTATTTTCTACTGGCTTTCTGTGATTGAGAATTGTGGACCCGGTTAACCAAGCAACCATCCACCCACTCCCTAATTTGATATGGGTTGATCAAGTCCTACAGAGATTTCAGTATGAATAATATGAACTTATTCTCTGTGAATATGATGATGGCTAATAAATAAATAAGTTTAATAAATGAATCTATAAACCATTGCCTCAACCAATAAATAACAGCTCCCTCCTGACTAGAAGGAGTGAATTTATTGATGTCGGTGTTGTATATTCCTCATCTCTGTTAAATATAAATCTTCTCCTTGTGGCCAAACATTCTGGTCTGATGGACTTCTCGTCTTCCATCATTCCTCCTTGACAATTTATCTCTTGAAAAAATAAAAAAAATCTCTGCTATATCCTAGGTAGTCTGAAAGTCAAGTAAATCTTGGATCAGGAAGAAAGAATATAAATGTATAAGTCTTGTGTGTTCTAGGAGTAGCAGCAACTAGGAATATGAGTATTATATTATATTCTGGCTCAGAATTGTTGGTGGAAATTGTAAATAGCAGTCACATAAATGTTGCCACTTCATTTACTTTGTCTTATTAGGCATCTTTCATATGTGTGTGCATGACCACACATATATGCACACACATATACATATGCATCTACTCCTGTGGTATAATATAAACTAGAATAAAATTCCATCTTAATTCAGATTAAATCCTTTAAATATATGTAGCTACACAAACTTCCCCAGGTCAATATTTGATGCCATTTTTCCTAGACTCACATCTATCTCGATTCAACCATTTTCCAATACTTCTGAGGATCAGAAGTATACACTAAGCCTTTTTATATTAATCAGCATTTATTTAGTGGTTGTTATATGAAATATACAATTCTACCTTTTTTATGCAACCAAGTCTTTTATTGTTATTTTTTGATAGAGAAAGAGAGAGAGGATGCATGCAAGTGGCAGAGAGGGGCAGAGGGAGGAGAGAGAATCCCAAGCAGACTCCACGCCCAGCACAGAGCTCTATGCGGAACTCCATCTCACAACCCTGAGATCATGGCTTGAGCCGAAATCAAGAGTCAAATGCTTAACTGACTGAGCCACTCAGGTGCCCCCGTGCATCCAAGTTTTTAAAGCTACGATTATTTAACCAAATGCTCAGTAGCTTCAATTGGATATTTCTCAGAGACACTGTTTATACAAATACAGTCATCTGAGCTAATTTTGCACTTTTATTCAACATGTGATGAAAACAAGTTTCTTACTTCCTCAAATTATGGACGTAATTTTAAAGTTCACTTTTGTTTCTTTGAAGAAATATGGGGAGGGGGAGTGAGAAGAATTGGATCTTGAAGAAAAGTTAAACTATAGAAGTGAGTAAAGTAGCAGACGGCAAATGAGGCAACGAGGAAAGGTGTCAACAAATGTCTACCTTTCTAGACCTAATCAAGACTATTTTCACATAATAAGAGTTCTCCTATAAAATAGGAAGTAGATCCCTGCAGTAACTCAAATCCTAGATTGCTGATTCTGGTAAGATGACTTTCTAGTACTATCCTGATGAATCTCCTTTAAGTCTAATTAGAGCATATTATTCACTTGGTGGTAACTATCCTTTCCTAGATGAATGTGTGGTCAGGGAAAACCTGGATTAGTATCTTTCAGGAACTATAAGGAAAAAAACTAATTCTGAGATTACGGGAACTAACCAGTCTTCCCATCATTCTTCCTTGACAATTTCTGTAACCCTGTATGTGGCGGGAACTAAGGACAATAATCAGCCTGGAAGTTTTTGGTGTGTGAAAACAGTCTTAAGAGTACTCTTCTCATACTAATACAGCTAATCTCAAGGTGAACTTCAGAAAAATTCAAGTTTTCTGCTTTTTAACAAACTAAAATAAATGATATACTTTGATTGATGTACAAATTAATAAAGGTGAGATGAAAATGTTTGTGGACCTGAAATGTGTAAAAGAAGGTCTATTTCAAAGAATTGGTCTTTATTCATTTAAATTTGCATCTATCTCTCTCTTCAAAGTATGTTGCATTTAAATGTTTCTTTATTTGATTTCTATTTGAACTACTAGAAGTTTAATTAGATTTTTTTGAATCCAGATTATAATTTAGTTTATCCACATATAGCTTTTAAGAGGAAACTAATTTTAGGTATTTGTTCTGAACATTAGTTTAATTTCCAAAGCTTTTTATAATAAGGGAGTTTCAAAAGAATAATTTTCATGTACGTGACCTTTCATGTTATACCAGCACATGGATTTCCAAACAAATATTTGTCTCTTGAAATAAAAATTACAATATAATATGCCAGTCTCCTAAATTGGCAAAATAAAACCAAGTTACAAATGCTGCTTCTCTAAACCATATATCTATATTTATGAATATAATTATCAAAATTGCATTTTTTTTCTGTTTTGCTTTCAGGGTTAAGGGGTTAAGTGATGGTGGTTTGTAAGATAGGCTAGGACATTCCAGCTTTAAAGCATTTATGACTATCAGGGTCCACTATCTGCTTCCCATGAAGAACTGTTCGTTCAAGAGTTAGGCTTGGATTCTGGCAAAAATGTTCCACATTATAACAATAACCCTGACATAAATTGCACTGACAGTGTTTGGTGTGCAGCTCCATCCAGAGCTACAATCTCAAAAATAGTTTGATTGCTCTTTATGTTCCATCTTCTACTCAATTTCTTCATTTCCTTCCCCATCTCAGCAGAATATTCTTAGAGTTTTCAGAACAGATTTAGGTTAAACATTCTATGCTCATGGATTGAAAGAACAAATATTGTTAAAATGTCTATACTATCCAAAGCAATCTACACATTTAATGCAATTGCTATCAAAATACGCCCTGCATTTTTCACACAGCTAAAACCAACAATCCTAAGATCTGTATGGAACCACAAAAGACCCCACGTAGCCAAAATAATCTTGAAAAAGAAAAGCAAAGCCGGAGGCATCACAGTTCTGGACTTGTAGTCATATTATGAAGCTATAGTGATTAAGGTAGGAGGGCCCTGGCACAAAAACGGACGTGCAGATCAATGGAACAGAATAAAAAAATCCAGAAATGAACCCACAGCTATATGATCAACTAATCTTCAACAAAGCAGGAAACTATGTCCAATGGAAAAAAGAAAGTCTCTAACAAACGGTGTTAGGAAAACCAGACGGCAACATGCAAAAGAATGAAACTAGACCATTTTCTTACACCATACTCACAAATAAATTCAAAATGGAATGAAATACCTAAATGTGAGACAGGAAACCATCAAAATTCTAGAGGATAAAATAGGCAGTAATCTCTTTGACATCAACCATTGCAGCTTCTTACTAGATATGTCTTTTGAGAGAAGGGAAGCAAAAAGTAAATAAATAAATAAATAATCAATTAATTAATAATAAAAACAAAAAACTATTGAGACTTCAGGATAAAAAAATCTTCTGCACAGTACATCAGCCTAATTAAAAGACAGCCTTCAGAATGGAAGAAGACAAATGCAAATGATATATGTTAAATAAAGAAAGAATTTACCAAACTCAACACCCATAAAACAAATAATCCAATTAAAAAATGGGCCAAAGACATGAATAGACAGTTTTTCAAAGAAGGCAAACAGGTGGCCAACAGACACATGAAAAGATGTTCAACATCACTCATCATCAGGATGTACATATCAAAACTACAGTGAGGTATCACCTCACACCAGTTAGAATGGTTAAAATAAAGAACACAGGAAACAACAGGTGTTTGTGAGCATGCAGGGAAAGGGGAGCCCTCTTACACTGTTGGTGGGAATGCAAGCTGGTGCAGCCACTCTGGAAAACAGGATGGAGAGTCCTCAAAAAGTTAAAAATAGAGCTACCCTATGACCCAACAATTGCACTACTGAGTATTTACCCAGAGGATACAAAGATACTGATTCAAAGGAATATACGCACCCTGATGTTGATGGCAGCATTATCAACAATAGCCAAATGATGAAAAGAGTCCAAATGCTCATCAACTGATGGAAAAAGATGTTTATATATAATATATATTATATATATTATATATTTTATATATATAATATATATAATAATGAAATATTACTCAGCCATAAAAAAGTATGAAATCTTGCCATTTGCAACAATGTGGATGGAGCTAGAGAGCATTAGGCGAAGTGAAATAAGTCAGAGAAAGATAGATGCCATATGATTTCACTCGTATGTGGAATTTAAGAAATAAAACAATTGAACATAATGAGAGAAAAAGAGAAGCAAGCCAGAAAACAGATTCCTAACTATAGAAAACAAACTGAGGGTTACTGGAGGGGGGGTGGGCAGTGGGATGGGTTGGATGGGTGATGAGTAATTAAGGTGGCACTGGTGATGAGCACTGACTCTTGCATGTAAATGATGAATCGCTTGATTCTACACCTGAAACTAACACTATACTGTATGTTAACTAGCTGGAATTTAAATAAAAACTTCAAAATCAAGAAAGCCAAAAAAAAAAAAAAAAACACTTAAGAAAAAGATAAATTATGGTGTATTCACACAATGAATGGAGCATCAAAATAATAATTAATAAAGTATAAAATAAAGAACCAGATTTAGGTTTATAGAAAAGTTGAGGAAATAACACAGAGACTTTCCTATATACCCCATACCTGGTTTTCCCTATTACTAACATCTTGCGTTGGTTTGGCACATGTGTACAATTAAGAAACCAATATTCATGTATTATTATTAACTGAATTCCATATATCTTTTTCAGATTTCTTTAGTTTTTACCTGTAGTCCTTTTGTTGTTTCAGCACCTCATGCAGTATCACCACATTACTTTTACGTGTCATGATTCTTTAGGGTCCTTTTGACTGCAATAATTTTACAGATTTTCCTTATTCCAGCTTTGAGTACTGGTCAGGTATTTCATTGGAAGTCCCTCAACTTGTGTGTCTTATTCTTATTTCATGTTTATATGGGGATATGTGTTTGGGGGAGAAGGACCACAGGTGTAAAAAGTCATTGCACTACATCATACTTTCAACATGACTTATGACTGTCATAATTGACCTTTACCACCTGACCAGAGTAGCGTTTATCAGGTTCCTCCATTATAAACTTATTTTTTTTCTCTTTACCATACCATACTCTTCAGAAGGAACTCACTATGTACAGCCTGCACTTAAGGAGTAGGGAGTTACGTTCAGTAGAGGCAAACCTTTAAGGGAGCAGCATCTAGATAAATTATTTGGAATTCTTCGGAATGAGTTTTCTCCCATTTGTTTAGATTTTCATTTATTTTTATCAGTATGGACACATGGCTACTCATTTTATACTTTGGACTTTAACACAACACTGCTCTGTTGCTCAGATGTTCCAGCTTTGGCCATTTGGAGTTGTTTCAGTTGTCTCCTGGGTTGCTTGATGTACCGCTGTCATGATGACTTATTTTTTTTTTCCTTTATGAAACACTCCCTACTTTTGGGCAATATAAGATATTACAGAGTCACCTTGTATATTTCTTTCCCCAGCCCTACTCTAAACCATTTCTCTAAAAACTCTGGGTTTTTTTGGGGGGAGTGGGGTGTTTTTTTTATTGAAAAAGGGTTTTCAAAACCAAGATCAGGGCATCAGGTATGCATCTTGGTTTTGTAATATCATAACCTTTGGGCTCTCTCAGCTTAAAAAAGAAAAAGTGAACTGTATGTGTGCATAATGACCTGTATATAAACATAATCCATACATATTATCACCATATGCAACTGCCTCTGTCTATGTTGAGCAGCACATGAGTTCATCCTGGTGTAGCCGACCCCAACCCATTACCCCAGGATCGTTCTTGCCTCCCATCTTGTTCCTATCACCCTACTGTCGACAGCGAAGAAACTTGATTCCCACCATCTACCACCCATTAATTTTTCAATCCCGGTGTATGATGTACAGTGTTATCAGAATTGCTGATCCTCATCACACATGACTTTACCACCTAGAACACAGTATTTGGATACAATTTCTTGTCTTTAATCATCCAGATTCCGTCCTTCTATACAATTTCTTGTCTTTAGTCTCCCAGATTCCATCCCTTTCTAAACTTACTCAGTACGGCATGTTCCCCCCCACTCCCTTCAGCTACGTGGTTTCATACATTTGCAATACATGGAAATGGCTTTGTCACATTCTTCCTTCTGTCCTTAAATGCCCTGACTACCTAAAATATTTTTTAAATTTCTATATATTAGCGTTTGCTCTTTGCGTCACAAAAGTTCTAAAGGTTCAAACAAATGTGTCATGTCATGTAACCCTCACTGCAGTATTATAGTAGTTTTATGTCTTAAATATCAGTATTGCTGCACTCGTCAAACTCCTTCCTCCCCAACACATGGCAACCACTGATCATTTTTACCGTCTCTGTAGTTTCCATTTAGAGAACGTCATGTAATTTGGAATCATCCTTACGCAGCCTTTTCAGATTGGCTTCTTTCATCTACTAATCTGCATTTAAGGTTTATCCATGCCTTTTTGTGGTTTGATAGCTCATATCATTTTATTGCTGAATGATATTATGTATACAGTGTATTTAGCCCTTCACTGACTGAAGGGCCTCCTTGAATGTTTCCAGTTTGGGGTGATTACTAATAAAGCTGCTAAAACTTTGACCTGCAAGGTTTTGTAGAGACCTAAGTATTCAATTTGGTAAGTACCTAAGAGCATGAGTGTTAAATTATAGAGTCAGATCACATTTAGCTTTAAGTACCCAGACTACCTTCCTAAGGGGCCGTGCCATTCTGCATGCATTCCCATCAACAGTGACTGAGAGCTCCAGTCGTTCGGCATCATGGTCAGCAATTTGTATTGTTACTTTTTTTCTAGCCACACTAATGCCAATGGTGGTATTTGTTATTTTATTTACAATTCTCTAATGACAAGATGTTGGACAACATTCATACGCTTATTCGCCACCTGGAAGTCATCTTTGGTGAATTGTCTGAACAGATCTTTTGCTCAGTTTTTAACTGTGGTGGCGATTTTCCTACGGCAGAGTTCTTAAGTTCTTAATCTATTCCTAGATTTCACGTTCAAGTCCTCCAGCTATTTGTTTTGCAAATATTTTCCCCAATCTGTGACTTATCTGTTCCTTAACAGTGTCTTTCTCAGAATAAGAGTTTAAGTTTAATAATGTCCAACTTGCCAATTCTTTTTTCTTCCATACATGGCACTTTTGCTCTATCTAAATATCCCTGACTAAATAAATAAGTAAATAAATAAATACATCCCTTATTAGGTCCATGATCATATACATATCCTCTTATATTATATACTAGAAGGTTTATAGTTTTTTGTGTATTTTATATTTTGTCTATAGTCTATTTAGAGTTGATTTTTGGGGAAAGACATCAGACCTCTATCTAGGTTACAGACGGGGAGTGAAAACTTTGGAGCAGTGCTTGGAGGCAGGAGAGGGGATTTCAAATCAATCGGCTTCCCTTTCTCTCTCTCAATCTGTCTCTGCCTGAGCTTCAAGGAGTTTGAATGTCTATGTGTGTTGCTAACAGGCTGAGTTAAAAATGGTCTCTCCCATGTGATGGGCTTTCAGATGGCATTTGGGGAACACAAAGTAAAGATTAGGGAGTCAACCCTGAGAGAGCGTGGAGTCAAGACTCCCCACATCCTACATCCTACATCCTGATTAGGACCCCAGATCTATCTCTTACCAACTACTTGGCCATAGGCAAGTTTTATGTAGTCTTTTGCATTTTAGTGTCTCTCTGTGTATGAGGATAATAGTAATATGCTTCATAGGGATGAGGTAAGATCAAATTAGTTAGTATTTGTTAATTGCCCGGAACAAACCCTGGGACATATTACATACTATAAAAAGTATTTTTAAAGTATTTAGGAAGTAAATGTAAATTAAAATTCAAATTATTTTTAGATTTTTGTTACTGTGGAATTTCCTTTTTTTAACTTCTTATTTTAATTCTTAAAAATTAACAGGAATTTGAGCTATGTGTGTGGGGGTTGTGTATTCTGTTTGAGTGACTATAGAGTTGTGGGGTGGTGGTGTCTATGTTCATGCCTAGCCCAGAATGTTAAGTGGAAAACATCTCCATTGTGGCCAGTGTGATAATGATGCTTATTGAACTGTGGGCAGGAGAATCCGAGTGAAGCCATGGTTCTCTGCTTCGGCTACCCCATTCTATAAGGAACTTCTTCTTCAGCAACTTTAACACTTCTGAAATCCAGTTTATTCATTATTTTCAGTAAGTGAGGTAGGCATAACTGCATATTGCAGCCAGGTCTGAGTGCTGGTCCTGGGAAAAGGATGACCAGAGACCTGGTCTTGTAGCTGTGCCTAGTAGTGTTAACGAGAAGATGACCCTCTCTTGGAACCATCTAAAACCCTGGCTGATTGCTATTTTTTTTTCCCCTATATGTTCTGTTTTAAATGTGCAGACTCTTGTATTTTTCTCTTCTGTATTTTCCCATGCTAGTTCCTACTTTTATTTGACCAACATTTTAATTTAATTTGTTACACTCACTATCCCAGGGCTCTTGTCTGCTTCCTCACTCCTTTCCTAGATATTATCAATATCCAGTCAAACCCCTGACCCCTTTGTGTCCCAAGCAGATGCTTCATATCAGTGTTTACTTACCGCAGATTCGTATCTGCCAAACAGCTGTAGTGATTTGAACTCCCCAAAAGGGCAGTATTAATAATCAGAATTTTTACATGAATTAATGTGCAAAGCTCTTAAAAGAAAAAGTAGTAGAGCTTCAGACTATTAAAAAAGATAACCTTTTCTTAAGATTTTATCTATTTATTTTAGGGGGGGCAGAGGGAGGGAGACGAGGAGACTCCCTGCTGAGCAAGGAGCCGGAGGAGGGGTTTGATTCCAGGACTCTGAGACCATGACCTGAGCTGGAGACAGACACTTAACCAACTGAGCGAGGTGCCCCTAAAAAAGATATTTTTTTAAAAGAAAAAGGTATATAAACCTAGAACCTCAGAACGTGGCACATACATATTTTTATATGTGAAAGAAAAGTGGGAGAGCTGCTGTCCCGCTGAGTGATGGCTTCAGTCATGGTTCCAGTTGTCACGGTAAATTTAAACTCCTGTGCTAGGTCTGCTAGATCAGGGTTCCTCGATCTTGGCACTGCTGACACTTTGGGCCAGAAAATTCTTTGAGGTAAGTTGTTGCCCTGCTCATTGCAGAACATGTAATAATCTCTCTCTCTCTGGCCTTGACACACTAGATGTCGGAACCTCCTACCAGTTGTGACAGACAGAAATTTCTGGGCATTGCCAGATGTCATCCCATGCGCACAAAATTGCCCCCAGTTGAGAACTAAAGCACTATGCGCTTAAAACATTCTTTTCCAGAAGATCTTCAAGCCCATGGGAAAAGATAGGGTGAGATGGAGAACTTTAAAGTAAATAGGAGTTAGAAATTTGGGCAGAGCTTCAAAGAATTGTATTAAAGTTTTTGTGTTATCTGAGCCTGCTTAATCATTCCATTTTGTACTTGGTGTTTGTTTTATTTGAGTAGAAATCTTCAGTAAATAGCAGTGCAAAGGGAATCATATCTTGTTTTTATTATGGTAAAATAAATAAAGCTCTTTTCCTTGGGATCTCTTGGTTTTTTTCATGAATCCTTTCTTTGAGATAGAGAATGCATTATTCCAGAAACACGAAAGATAGGAAGTACCTCATTCACAGCACCTAACCAGATACCCAGAGCCCAAGAGGAAAACTACGGGGCTAACGTCCATATCTGTGGGCTTATAACTTAAAGTCACTGCTGTCCTTTTGGCTTGTGTTTTTATTATAATTTTGAAAAGGGACGCCCTCTTTGTGGTCAAATTAAAGATACCCGTTTACTAAATGCCCACTACTGAGATCAGGCCAAGGAAGGATTCTCTACTTAGAAAGGCCTCCTAACTCTGCCTAACATTTCGCATATGGTAGGCACTGAACTCAATAGAATAATTCAACTTAATTCAAGAATGACTAAGTGGCAGAAAAAAAAAAATCTCAGAGAAAATTCAAATGGGAATTACTTCTGGCTTGAGAATAAGCAATGGTCCAGGATTTATGGAGCCTGAAGCCTGTGTAATTAAAGGGCCCCTTTCAAAAAACAATGATACAAGTTTATATATAAAATAGTTAAAAAGGGAACATTTAGAGTGGGAAAAGTAAATTACTACAATTACCCTTTTTTTTAATGCTGACAAATTGTACAAAAGCAAAAACTTACGAAAAAAAGTAAATAACATGTTATTTTTGTTAATTAACTGCCTGACACCCTCTACCATGTTTTTTTTTTCCCCTATAATTTTTGGCTTCCTGCTCTTTGATAGCCTCTTCATATGACCTTGGGTTTATAGTAACTTTTTCTATAGCAAGAACAAAAACCTATATATTATGTCAAACATTGTGCTTGGTTGCACTGCCTTATTTTCATGTGAAAGTTATTTTTAGCTACACAATAATTTTTGGTAATTCCATGTAAGCTTTTAGAACTAATGCCAAATTTGGAAATACCTCTCTCAAGTTTCTTGTTTATGATCTATAAGATTTGGAACAATTCCTTGGACATATTTCTGGCTTGGTACATTCCAAGTATTGTTTCTTTTTTTAATATTTTATTTACGTATTCATGAGAGACACAAGAAAGAGAGGCAGAGACACAGGCAGAGGGAGAAGCAAGCTCCCTGCGGGGAACCCCATGTGGGACTCGATCCCAACACCCTGTGATCACACCCTGAGCCAAAGGCAGATGCTCAACCACTGAGCCACCCAGGGGCTCCCCCAAGTATTGTTTCTTCTTCCCTTAAGCACAAGTTCTGGAGTGAAGCAGCATAGGACAGATCCATTTCCCAGCCACAACCACTGTCCTCACACCTTCATGCCACCAGCATACCTGGTACTGGGTATGTTCACAGCAGATGGCAGGAATAGGTCTAGAAGCCATCTCCACACTGGGACTGCCAGCAATAGCTTAATTCTACATCCACATGGCTGAGAAGCCCATGATTATAACTCACAAACCAAAGATAACTGTGATCCCACTTCAGCTTCCCCCTATTAGGTCACAGAGATACGCACGATCGCTCCAAGGTGCCACTTGATAGAAAGTGGGGTATGACCCAGAAAGCTCAGGATACACAGAGAACAACCATCCTTATGCATTATGACTTTTGCAGATTTTACCAAAAAATTATTATAGGAAAATATTAAGCGTGAGGCACCCTGAATTTTAAACTGTATTAACCTCATTATCTGCCTGGGGCATAACTATAGTAGAAGAGATGCGTCATTTAATTGATCATTCCACGCCAGCCAGGTCATTGTTTGGACTACTTCTTTGCATCTTGATTTTTCCTTGGAATTGTTTAAACCATGGAGCCCAAGCATAAAATTATCATGACTGCATACGAGATAGGCTGGACATTGTGTTTGTTCCTGGATTTTTTTTTTTTCTGGTAAAACACTAGACTGTAGGGTTAGGATTATTAGCTGTGGGTTTGGCAGTCATGGGTTTAAATCCCAGCTGCACATTCACTGTGTGACTTTAGAAATGTTGTATCACTTCCTATGCTCTATTCCCTCATCTTCTACTTGAAGAATATAAGGCCTCCTGACATAATTTCATAAGATACTAGATGTAAAGCGCTTAATATAGTATCTGGGACAAAGGAGTGTTCCATAATTAGTGGGGGGGGGCGGCAGAGACCCCTTATGTTGTCAGTATTGTGGAGTCTCTGTGACATGGATCATATAATCCTAACCTTGGACTTTGGGGACCACTCGGATATACTTTGCCCCAGTATTGGGATCCAATATATATTTAGTTTTCCTACTAACTCAGCCTCTGCTTTGACACTTCTTGGATTTCCCAGTTCTGTGCCTTCCTCCCAGTCTTTCACATCAATGCCACACACATTCTGTAGCCAACCCCATATATAAGCAAAATCCTGAGCCACCTTCCCAAGCTATTCGAAGGTTTCAGTCATCACTAATTTCCAACTGACCATTTAAACTATTGTTTTTAATGTTTATTCCTGGGCTGCCATTTACTTCTTAGACTTGAAAACTGATTGGACTTCACCACACTGATCTTTAAAAATCTTTCTAAATGACATAAATCATAATGTGGCATCTACCCCCTGACTCCTTCTTCTTGCCACTCCTGGTCATCCATTTCATTAGGCCCCAACCTGTGTGGTCATTCCTGGCAGCATCCTCAAGCCCACTAGATACTGCCACATTGGGTTGATATCTTCAGTGGAAATTTTAAGTGACTCCTAGATCCCTAAACTTTTATCTATACTTTAGGAGGCAACACCATGCATTCTCATATTTTGCTACCATTACATGCAAGCCAACACCAACCCAATAGACTGGACAAAGTCACGTGAGGTCAGGTTTCTTGAAATATTGATGATGACATCAACACAAGGTCCTTTTTGTTCTTCTCCTGGTAAACTATTCTCCTGGAAAAACTGTCCCAAAGTTCAGTAAATATATTCGTGGTTGATGTAGCCTTAAATGATTCTCAGTCCAGAGATATACTTATTTTCATTCATCCATTCATTTATCTATTTACTCACCCATAAATACTTTTAAAGACCTGCTGTATATACCAGCCACTGTGAAAATCTATGGAAAAAGAGAATAAATAAACTTTACCAATGTTTTTGGCCCTGGCATGCAATCGAAAGTCAAACTGTGGATTCTGCTTTGGAATGATCTTATTTACTGTTCATCTCTCTCTACTGTCACTGAAATCACTCTCTTTTTCACAAGTCAGAACGATCTAACCCCCAGTTCATTATTAAGCCTTCTAAGTGGTCGCTCTGTTTTTGTTTGTTTTCCTGTTCCAGTCATTCCACAGAGGGAGTTAAAATATTCTTTTTAGAAAGCAAATCTGATTATGTCCCTCCCTTCCCACAGTCCTTTCAAAAATGTTCCATTGTCCTCAGGATGGAAATTAGAATCTTGAATCTGCTTCTCTGCTAACTTCTCTGCCCTTATTTCTTACTGTTTCTCTCCTGTCCATGTTCTACATTGTATACCCACTGGCCTGGCATTTGGTTTGGTTCTGTGATTGCCTTCTGCCCTTTTCCATTCTATATATTCTATTCATGAGGCCTGGGACACTTGCCCCGCCTCTTCTATGCCGCTATTTTAGTTAGCACATTGCCGTTGCCCCATTTACTTCCAAAAGTCACTTTATCAGAGCAGCCTTTTTAATTAGGCCACATCCACAAATTGCACTACCACTTCTTGTGTTTCTAATATTATAGTAAAATGATGTCTAGATTTCTTGGTCTTTCCTACTGGACTGTAAGTTTCCTTAGTAAGTACAGATTAGTCTGTAGCTTTATCACAGATTGCATGCAGTGGGCACTTTGAAATGCTTGTTGAATGATGATGGCAAGTGAATGAATAGCTACTGCTCTCTAAGTCCCGTAGTCCAATGAAGTGATCAGAGAAGTAAAAAATCAATGAGAATCAGGTGTGATTAAGAATTCACAAGGGCGGGGCACCTGGGTGGCTCAGCAGTTGAGCATCTGCCTTTGCTCAGGGCATGATCTCGGGGTCCAGGTCCCCCATCGGGCTTCTTGCAGGGAGCCTGCTTCTTCCTCTGCCTATGTCTCTGCCTCTCTCTCTCTCTCTCTCTGTCTCTCTCATAAATATAAATAAATATAATCTTAAAAAATATATAATATAAAATAATATATATATAAAATATAATGTAAAATATAAATAAATATAATCTTAAAAAAAAAAGAGAGAGAACTCAAGAGGGTCATATACAGAACATCATGGAAACACAGTACCGGGGAAATTGAGCCATCCAGTAGAGAGGGAAAGATTTCAAGAAAGTTGATGTTGGAGTGGAGGCTTTTGGACTTGAGTAGGGATATGCCTTCAGAGAAGAGGGCTAGGTTTTCCCAGTGGAAGGCACAATAGATGATAAATAAGGCAAGAGGCACAAAAGAACACTGTGTGTGCCAGGCACAGAAAATAATACTCTGTGGGGTTCCAGGGTGGCTCAGTCAGTTAAGCA
The DNA here is from genome assembly GCF_018345385.1 of Vulpes lagopus. Taxonomy (NCBI): domain Eukaryota; kingdom Metazoa; phylum Chordata; class Mammalia; order Carnivora; family Canidae; genus Vulpes; species Vulpes lagopus. Next base: position 2,765,658 of record NC_054838.1, on the reverse strand, counting down.
TCGGACTCTTGAACTCAGCTCTGGTCTTGATTTCATGGTCAGGAGTTCAAGCCCCACATTACATGATGATGATGATGATGATGATGATGATGATGATGATGATGATAATAATAATACTCTACATTTGGGGCATGGGGTGCACATGGGACAAAAGCAGTCAATGAAGCAAGAGAAGTGGACAGAAACTAGTTCTCCAGGGACCTTGAATTTATAATACCAAGTGACGAGGATCCCTGGGTGGCGCAGCGGTTTGGCGCCTGCCTTTGGCCCAAGGCGCAATCCTGGAGACCCGGGATCGAATCCCACGTCGGGCTCCCGGTGCATGGAGCCTGCTTCTCCCTCTGCCTGTGTCTCTGCCTCTCTCTCTCTCTCTCTCTGTGTGACTATCATAAATAAATACAAAAAAATAAATTTATAATACCAAGTGACTTGTAAATTAATAGAAGCCATCTGTTAGTTTTCAGTAGAAGAGTGGCAAAACCAGTTTCTTATATGCTGTAACTATTTCTCATTTCCTGACTAAAATGCCCCAAGGAGGAGCAGTTTCTGCTGGAATCACCCTAATAGGTACCACCCCCAGCAGCCATCTTTTAGTAAAATAATGCAGCAATACTGCCCTGCTACACTTTCCTTTTTTGATGTCAAATATTTCTTGAGGGTTTTTTTTTTTTTATGTTTTTAAGTCACATAGTCAAAGCTGCTAGATTACATTTCAACAAAAGGCAAGGAAAATAGCATAGCATAATCTTAGTTTGGTTAAAAAATCTGCTTTACCAAACTTAAATATTGACTTATAAAAATTCACCCTAAACTCTGGAAAAAAAAAACATGACAATTTATATTACTGAAAAGTTTTCCTATTGTCTCATGCATTGGCTGTATTTCATTTTATGCCTCCAATGCTTTTCTTCAGACACCTGCCTCTATTCAGAAACAAGCTCCTTGGAGTAACTGCTTTATCCCTGAAAGCCTTGGTGGATCGCCTGTGCACTGGAGCCATCTGCTGGTCTGATTAACAACACGTTTCCATCTTTGCCCTTTGGGAAAAGGTTGATAAATAGCATGGAATCCAATCATTTGTGGAAAAGAGATGGTGAAGCAATCAGTGATTCATCTCTGTAGTCACCATTGAGAAGTTCCTTCCCCTTGTATCTTAAAGTAAGCTCTCGACATTTATTTATTGATCCTGAGCTATAGGATGAAGACAGCCTGATTCCACTTGTTTGCTTCTGGCAAACCTCTGTCTTCCATCTTGCCACTCTTCCCAACACCATGTCCCCCCTCCGCTATGCATTTCATGCCACCAGCTCCAGTTTTGTGTGACCAGTGAGTTGACGACATTTTGCTTTGGGCACATACAATAATGAACTCGTTCAACAGAATTCTTGTTTCTTCGCCTACTGCGTAGACAAATAAAGCTGTGGTCAGCTTTATTGGTTAAAGTCAAACCTAAGAATAAAGGAAAATTGATCAAGAGTTTAAAATTGTAAGCCTGCCTATATAATGTCATAATCTATCCGACTTCAACACAGCTAAGCACCTCCCTGAGTGGCACATGAGTTATCATTCTAGTGACACAGACACAATGTACCCTCCTCTGTTGAGCCCCCAGATGTCTACACCAGACCACACGTTTGAGATGTTGTGGTTCATATCTTGGCGTAGCAGAGAGGACACGAGTACTTTTAAGCTTATGCTTTTGTACAGTTCTGAAATAATGTAGTTGGTCATGGTGAGCTGTCAAATGTAACACTAAGCCCTTGTGGTTTCTATGACCCACATACTTTTCAAATGCTTGATCTGTTCCCTCTAGCTGGTACACTCCCTTATACCAGCGAGCATTCTCAGTGTCCCTCTGGTGAAAGCTTTGACATTGGACTGCCCCATGATGCTAGAGCGGTGTCTGTGCTCCTTGTAAAACAAGGATAAAATCCTCACTGCCACAGGGTAACAAGGAGTCTAGCATGAAAACCTGATATTGGGGCAGTCGGGGTGGCTCAGTGGTGTAGCGCCTGCCTTCAGCCCAGGGCGTGATCCTGGAGCCCCGGGATCAAGTCCCACGTCGGGCTCCCTGCATGGAGCCTGCTTCTCCCTCTGCCTGTGTTTCTGCCTCTCTCTCTCTCTGTGTGTCTCTCATGAATAAATAAATAAAATCTTAAAAAAAAAGGAAAACCTCATAGTGTTTTTCTGCTTTCTCATCCCATTCCTGGCATCAGTTGTCACAGGCTAGGTCTTAGATAGGCAAGCCCTGAGATTGAGAGAGGTGTAAGATATTTGCTAAGTCTTTAGTAAAGAATGCCTTTGGGATCAATACTCCTGAAACGGAGGTGGGGGAAATAGGACTGAGCAGCAGAACGGTTGGGCCTTTATACCCACACTTCCCATCAGTCAGTGGATGTAGACTAACCATGGAAGGGCGACAGGCTCTTGAATGAAGTAGTTGTTGTCTCTGCAACTAAGACAATCCTGGAAGGACTAAAAGCTGAAGGGAGATCAGGTGGCGAGTCTTTTGCCAAAGCGGTATGTATATTTTCAATTGGTTGAGTCTGTGTGTTCAGAAACTGAATTAATAACTTTAAGATTTTGGTGAAGAAAAAATAATCAAGAATGGTATCCTATGGCAAAAACTGCCATTTCCAGGCCAAACTCGTGTGGACCCTCCAATTATTTGTATTGTGCTACAGCCTACAGGGATTTTTTAAGGCTCTTATATCTTAGATAAACAGAACTTTTTTTCTGCGTAGATACAAGCTCCACCATATTAGCTTCAGGTAGAAATTTCTCCAAGGTTCCTGATCAGTCAATCCAACTAGCATTAACTTTCCTCAGCCTAGAAGTCTCAGTGTTGGTAAGATTCAAAAACACAGTGCCTTTAAGTGTTTGTAAAGCATAACTGACAACATAATTGTCCAACCCGATAATTATTGCCAAAAGCACATAAAGCTTTGAGTCATGAGCGTGGTGTGATGCCTAGATCTCCCGTCCCTTTTTCTGTGACCTTGAACAAGCCATTTGACTTCAAGCTATTTACTTCAATATTCCCTATTCTGTTGACTCAGTGTATTAATACCTACTTCATCCCTTTGTGAATATAAAATAAGAAAATGGATATAAAGGAACTTTGCCAAAGGTAAAGTGTGTCGTAAATGCCATGAGTAGCTCCTTAGCTCTGGGCGTGGAGCCCCCCTCTTATATCTTGGTGCATATCCTAAGTTGGTTTTCTTTCTTTAGAGTGTACTTTGTGTGTGTGTGTATGTGTTTAGAATGCTAACCCATCCCCTCATTTTGTTGTTAATGTTACTGTTGTTCTTATCCTACCCTAAAAAAATCCTACCACCTACTCGTAAATGATGGATGGCCCTCATCTCATCTCAAAACTAACACAGAACCTCTCCTCTTCACTTCTTCTTATGCTAGGTGCCAACCTGAGGACCACTACTTCTTCATGAGCATATTTCCTGGGTCCACAGCATATGTTTTTATTGTTACTTAAGTTCAAGACCCTCTACACCTATAAGAGGTTACAAAAGAGGTTAATTTTTAAAATTGTATATATTTTATATATTTATTAAATATATAAATAAAATTGATATATGTAAATAAATGTATATATGTGTGTATGTGTGTTTGTCTGTGTGTGTGTGTATATATATATATATATATATATATATTAACCCAATATTCAAGTTGTTATGTCACATTGCATGCATCAGAAATGTCAATACACAAGTAAAGCCAGAATTTGAATGTGAATAAAAGAAGAACAATTATTAGAGATTTCGTATTCTTCTTTATTCTTTTACTGGGCCATAGTAAAATCAGTGCTACTTTCTGATCCTTTACTCTTAGCCTAAATCTGTTTCAGAATCAGAGCTTTCTTGCTTTCTCCTGAGATCCATGCCATGCAAAGGAAGGTAGGCCACCCTGAGATGAAAATAGACTGGCCAAAAGACTTGAGCCTCCTGTAAATATGACTCTTTTTAAGACAAGATTTTAAGTGAGTAAAATCATAGAAATGGATAGTTCAACAAAATAGGTTAATTTATTTGTAACCCATTCTCTTCTCTTTGAGCAGAGAACAGAGGAGGAAATGGACACAGATAGGAAAGCTTTAATAGTGAAAAGTAATAGGGATATGAGTGGGGACGGTATAGGACTGGAGGGCAGAGGGTCTTCAATAGAGAATCCTTGTTAATGAGGACAAGTCAGCATCTCTGCAAAGAGGCTGTGAGATACCTTGACTACAAGAAGGAATAAGTAAAGGGTAGATGAATCTAAAGGCAGTTTCTATCCCTCCTCTAGATTGAGATTCTTTCGATTTACTACTTCATTGGTTAGTTTAATTTTGAAATAAGATGATTCTTTAATGTCATTCTTATTAAAGATCTGTCTTTTCACAAGAATGTTCCTGGTTCTTCTCCAGAATTTTCATTTCCTGTTGTTGTCTTGTAGAGTTTTCTTTTAGGTGACTCATGGATAAGATCAGCCTGCGGTTAAATCTGAGGCCTGTCCTAAGGAGTCCTGCCCTGTGATCAGGGCTTTGGTTTGGGACAGGGTCCTTTGGAGAACGTGTTCCAGTCTGCTAAGACTGCTCAAGCTCTCCGAGAATCATACTTAAAAGAAGAAAATGCAGACAAGTCGCCAGTGACCCACTATCGCCTTGCATATTCATATTAGTCCTTTGTTTTGATGGAGATTCAGTAGAATTCATAGTCTATGATTTCTGAGAAGGTGACTTGTCCAACTTTGTCTCTGACATACTGATCAATAATAGTGAACCAACCATCTTCAATTAGTGGCATTATTGCTCAAAAATAGAAGAGTAATAAACTACACTTGTCCACACAAGGGTAAGAGAATGTTATGAATCAGAATTAAGCCTCTAGGGCTTCTTCTCATAACCCATATATCTTTTGAAAAACAACTTGAATTCTATATGCCTCAATTCCCTCCTGAATAAAATGAGAATAATGAGCCCTGCCTCATAATCTTATTTTTTAACATGGATTAGGGTTACGAATGTAAGATACTCAGCATAGTTCTTGCCAGATAGTAGTCAATAACTGTTATGTATTATCATTATTATTATACCATTATAACTTGTTCTGAGCCAAACAGTTAAAGTATTATTCTGCATCTTCTAAGGTGCATGAATTCAGGCAACTTGTAAATCTTTGAGTTGATTTTTATTTAAGGCACCTGATACAGAAACGGGGCTATAGTGAAACATTTTGTACGTATTTGTTCTTTTCTGTTTGAAGCTGGCTTTATCAAGTAAACCTGCTTTGAGGAAGGAACAACTCCCCCCACCCCACCCTGCCCTTCTAATAAATGAGCCTCAATTTTTCTTCTAAGAAACCTTCCCTATTTAAGTTCTGTATGGTCTGGTTGGAGATGGTCATATTTAGCACAATAATTGTCACCTTGGTTTTGGTCAGTGGATGCAAGTATAACTTAATTTGAACCCGTAAGAGTTTAGTGTAGATGCCCCTCCAAAGAAGGGGGAAGCAGGAGGTGGAAGCTGACGATATGCACTCCTGGAGCTGCCAGGGACCTACGTGCTCATTCTGTAGAGAGAGTTTGCCTGACAATGAAGCTAAGAAAGGGGAGAATGGAGTGAAGAGAAGGAAAAGTGAACCAATAATATAATTGGAGGTCCTTGACCCGGGTGTTCTTGAAAAAAACTCTTAGCCCTTGGCTTCTTCTTTATAGGAGTCAATAATTTCCTGTCTTGCTTATGTCAGTGTCAATCTGGTTTCTGTCTCTGCAGCCAGAAATCCTTAACAATAAGAGTTTGTAGGAGAATTGCTCCGTGTTATAGTTCCCCTCAGAATGAATACCCATCTCCGATTTCAGGATATATTACGGCTATTATTCCAAGTCTTTTTTGTTCACATTCCTAAAATATTACAGAGAGTAAGTTAGTGCTGCATGTGGTTCCTATATTGTTTTATTAAATACTTACCTATGTCACATATGCTGTTTTCTATTTTTCACTCAGTTTGAATATCTGGGCCCAGACTGCCATTGGGAGATTGCTTTGAGGCAATAGTAGGCTCCAGATACACTGTCCTTGACATCATGGAAAAGATAGATTCTGAGATAGAACTAAATGTGTTATTTGCAGAATTTTTAAACCAGTTTAAACACAGAGCCAGAAGCACTGAAGCTAACATAGTGATCATGCATAGACTCTACCTACTTTATCAATGGCCAACATGCCTCACAGGTGATTTACAGACATACGCACTCCCCGTAGCACATCCCTTCAGCTTCTCCTCTATGTCTTAGAAGGTATTTAAGAAAGTTACAGACACGGTTGTCCCTTTTCCTACATAAAAGATTGCATATTTTATTCTCATGCATAAACAGAGCACAAACATTTTAAGTTATTTACTTATTGCCCATTTGTTGGGTACTTCCTGAGTGCCAGGAAATGTTCTAGTCTTCATATAATTGAACAAAGCTGTCAATGATTCTGCCCTGGTGTTGATCACATCCTAGAGTAGAAAATCCATGAAGTATATGAATACGAACGTTACATAGTATTTTAGAAGCTGATAGGTGTTGTGTGTAAAAAATAATGTAGAGCAGAGGAAGGAGGGGTGAGGGGTCTTTATGTTTTTACAGATCGTTGCAAACATCACTTGTTGCCTAGAAATTCATTATGTCTGGATACTATTTAACTATTACTCTATTTTTGGACAGTTATTTCAAATATTATCCAAGATATGGAAAATCTGAATCCAAAGTTCTACTAAATATAGACAACTCCTCTCAGCATTTCATGGAATTTTGTTAATTTTTGTCTAGAATTTTTCGATATTTATATTAATTATAATTTGGATTAAAAGTCATTTACGGATTTGTATTCAGGTTTTTGAATCTGACATCTCTTATTTAATGAAAATTGTATTATATATTCACAAATGCATCGAGACATTATTAAATCATTTACATGATAATACATTGCTACTTTAAGCAGAAAAATAATACCCCAAGCACATTGTTATTCATGTGGCGACAACAAGTTGGTGACCTCCCATTTATGCTAAGTAGAGCTCTGTTTTATTGCAGCAAGAAGCGGGGCTAATTTGCATCTCTATTTACATCCAACCTTCTGAAAATGAGTCATGACTTGTGGCTGAGAGTTTTCTATTGCTTGTTGCAAAGCGTAGCAGTGTCTTGCCTTCACAGCTCTCTTCTGGCTGTCCTCTCTTCCTGGAACCTTTTTTCCGTAGATCAGCTTCTTGGGTGGCCCCTTCTCACAACCAAGGACTCAACTCAAATGTCACCCCATCAAAAGGACTTTCCTCCCATGTTATTGAAGCAGCCTTTCCCCTTGATTACATCCTCTGGGGTCCATTTCATTTTCCTCAGGACTGAAGTTGATTCGTTTGTTTCCTTGGTGATTGTCATTATGTTGTCACCTTGTCCTTCTACTTTGGTCCCCTGAGTGCCCAGCACCTGTCCAACGTGGTTTCCACGATAACCTTGGGCTCAGCTGAGTGTCTGGCACATACTAAGTGCTCAAGAAATACTTGTTGAGGGATCCCTGGGTGGCGCAGCGGTTTAGCGCCTGCCTTTGGCCCAGGGCGCGATCCTGGAGACCCGGGATCGAATCCCACGTCGGGCTCCCGGTGCATGGAGCCTGCTTCTCCCTCTGCCTGTGTCTCTGCTTCTCTCTCTCTCACTGTGTGCCTATCATAAATAAATAAAATTAAAAAAAAAATTAAAAAAAAAAAAAAAAAGAAATACTTGTTGAGTGAAGAATGAAAAATGATGAGCACCCTAAAGTTTGCATAGTTAAAATATTCCAGGAAGTTAGTCTCCTTAATTTAACATTTTCACTGTAGTTATTTCCATTGCTAGATTAAATGGGAAATCAAATTGATACTTCATGAAAAAAAAATGCATTTATAATAGAGTAGTATATTATAGGGTTGTATAGTATGGTATGTTTATGTTTGATACAATGGTTAAAATCATGGGCTGTGAAGCTAGATCACCAGGCTAATTCTGGCTTAGCTGCTTACTTGAACAAATTACTTCACTCCTTTTTGCCTTTTCATCTGAAAAATCAAAATAATTATAGTGCCTACATCATACAGTTATTGCAAAGATAACTAAATGAGTTTATTCCCCTGTAGTGTTTATGATAATGCATAGTACATAGTAAACATTTGACAATATTAGCTATTATTGTTATCATTATTATTGTTCAGTGACCGTACTTCTCATTCTCATGGTGACCCTTGTGCATAAATAAAAAAGCACAAGTGTGATCCCCACATATCCAGTAAAATTCTCCATAAAAACTCAGTTTTGAGCAATGTTCACATTTTTAATCATACCAATGCTTCCCTTGATAGTATAACTGTTTTTCAGAAATGCATTTTCAGTGCTATTATAGAAAAGTAAAACACTGGGCTATTTCAAAGATGCTAAGTATATGAGAGCTGAAGACTACTTGCCAGAAATTATATAAAGTGCCAACGTAGCACCTTGTCCCCAATTTCCTCTGCCTCATGAGGATTGTTTTAATTGAAATTGGTCCCCAGAAATATGAAATATTGGAGCTAAACTTTGCTAAAATGTGTCCTTTAAATATGCTTTCTTTATTTCCAATGCTTGGGTAAATAGCATGTTACATTTCTTCTAAACTTAATAGGTGACAGGAACTCAATAATTCCCCTGACCCAATCTAAAGCTCTTGCCCCACTGTGAAAAGAGACATCTTACTGAGCTTGAATATCCTGTTTGAGATTCCTCAGGCTTCAAACATGACCATTAAGTCATATGTTAAATGCAAAGAGCAGATTCAATGTTATAATGAGAACAGGAAGACCCAGAAAAAAACACTGCAACACATTGGTATGTTCTCCCAGAACTGAGGTAACCTGATGCTTCACATGGGCAACAATGACTTTGGCAAGTAGCATTTCAATTTATTTTTATTTATTTTATTTTTATTTTTTAATCATGTAAGATGTTTTAATTTTATTATTTTTCCAAGTTTTTATTTAAATTCCAGTTAGCTAACACACAGTGCAATATTAGTTTCAGGTGTAGAATTGAGTGATTCAACACCTACATACAACGCCCAGTGCTCACCACAAGTGCCTTCCTTAAGACACCCATCTACCCCATGAATCATTCCTCAGTATTTTGAAATAGTCAGAGAAAGACAAATACCATATGATTTCACTCATATGTGGAATTTAAGAAACATAACAGATGAACATAGGGGGTAAAAAAAAGAGAGGGAAACCATAAAACAGACTCTTAATGGGAGAGAGGGTTGTTAGAGGGGTGAGCGGGGGATGGGTTAGATGGGGTAGATGGGTGTCTTGAGGAAGGCACTTGTGGTGAGCACTGGGCGTTGTATGTAGGTGTTGAATCACTCAATTCTACACCTGAAACTAATATTGCACTGTGTGTTAGCTAACTGGAATTTAAATAAAAACTTGGAAAAATAATAAAATTAAAACATCTTACATGATTACTTAGCATAATCCCCTCTAGCTCCAACCAGGTTGTTGTGGTCCTAGAGGAGAACAAGGGCAGTAACCTCTTTGATATTAGCCACAGCAATGTTTTACTAGGTGGGTCTCTGGTGACAAAGAGAATGAAAGAAAAATAAAAATATTGGGACTTCACCAAGATACAAAACTTCTGCACAGCGAAAGTAGCCATCAACAAAACTAAAAGGCAAATGTTCAGAATCGGAGAAGATATTTGCAAATGACATATCTGATAAAGGATTAGTATCCAAAATCTATAAAGTATCATCAAACTCAACACGCAAAAAAACCTCAAATAATCTAGGTAAGAAATGGGCAGAAGACATGAATAGACATTTTTCCAAAGAAGATATCCTGCTGGCTAATAGAAGACACATCAAATGATGCTCAACATCACTGATCACCAGGGAAATACAAAGCGAAATACAATGAGATATCATCACCTCACAGGTGTCTGAATGGCTAAAATCAACAACATAAGAAACAACAGATGTTGGTGAGGATGTGGAGAAAAGGGAGACTCTTACGCTGTTGGTAGGAAGGTGCAGCCACCGTGGAGAACAGTACGGGGGTTCCCCAGAAAGTCAAGCTGTGTGTTTTTTTCACATATATGCTTGTGTGAGATAGTTTCTATTACAGTTTCTGCTGCATCTTAATAATGGGCATTTCTGAAATATGATTGGATTTAGATGAAAAAGTAATCCGAAGTGCCATAGCTCCTAAAAAAAGCTCCATGCCTCAAAATATAGCCCCTGATTTAGTCTGTGGTCCTAAGCTTCACCATAGGATTCTATACTCCTCACATATCTACCCAACAAACAAATACATATTATACTAACTCTGTGCACGTTAATAATAAACACTTAGGTGTTTTCCTTATTTATGCTTTCATATATTCCTGCCTTTAAAGAAATTACTCTTTAGTAAAAAACATGTAGACCAATATCTTTAGTTCAAATAATAAATGCCAACATTGTAGCAAGTAATAGTATTTGCAAAACGTTTACTGCGTTTACAGAAACTAATATACTATTCTGTATAGCTTACTTAATAATTCCTATAATCACATCATGTAGTACTAATAATCTCAATTTTACAGATAAGAGAATTGAGGCAAGGGGGTGTGAATCACTTAGGCTATTTAGAAAGCAAGTGGTAGAGCTGGGATTCTAATCCAGGTAAGATCTTTCACTCCAGGGCCCAAATTTTTAATTACAATCAAAGTTTTTTTTTTTAAATACAATCAAAGTTTGAATATAATTTTACCAGGACAAGGATAAGTAAGATGTAATTAAGCTTTGAGGTGAGATGCAGAATAGGGAGTTTTCAAGGAAAATGAGCGAAGATATGACAATCCGAAATGAGATTTGACGGATGCCTAATTTTCCAAGCAGATGATCAAAGGATAGGTATTTCAGGTGAGAAACAAAAGCAAAGAAAGGGATTGGTGATAATTGAAACTGTTGTAAACATTTCTTTGCCTCCTGAATCATGTTCAAATAAATTAAACTAACATTGAAGGGCCAATATGATGTTCCCTCAACCTAAATATCTAGTCCTGTTTTTTTTGTTTTGTTTTGTTTTTTACTATTGTCTTCTGCTCTTTACCTTACATATTATAACATGTTGTTTCTTCTTCCATCTTCATGCTTTCCTACCTCTATTTCTCCATACATGTTATTCCATCCATATGAATCTGATCTGTCGGTCTCTGCTGTTCATCTTTTACTTAATCTTCAAGGCCTCATTCAGAAATGCCTCCCCCTTCATAAAACATTTCCCCCCAGGGCCAATATTGCATTTCTCTTCCTATTCTCCTCCATAGCACGCACTTCGTACTTCTCCGTGTTGCCCATTACTTCCCCCACACAGTTCACCTCTTCATGTATTTATGCATCGCTCTATTCATCCATTAGTAACTATGGGGCTAGCCAGCTATCATCCATCTGTACAAATCATCTACCAAAAAAGTTTTAATGCAAAGTTGTTTAACAGCAGGTAAAAATCTTGGGCTTTGTAATCTAACACAACTGGCTGGGATTACTAGCCCTGAGTTTACAGACCATCTAGCAAGCTGGCTCCACAATCTGAAGTTATATTTCCTCATTCTAGAAGTGGACAGAAAATACATCCCTCAGAGCACTGTTGTGAAGATTAAATCTAATGGTAAATGCAAAGCACTTAGCTCAATCTGAACATTAACGAAATGATAGCCATGATCATTACTATTGTTTAGAAAAGAGGAATATTCCAAGGAATATTCCAATATTCCAATCAGACATTTAAGAATCATAGATGAATAATGCATCAGCGTTTCCCAATTTTTAGTGTTTATTCTAATTGTATATAATCATCACCCCAGGAGCTTGTTAAAATGCAGACTCCATGTGGCTTTACTTCCAGACACTCTGATGCTCTGTTTTGGTTTGGGGCAAGAATCTCCATTTTAAGAAATAACCTGAGTGACTCTATTGCATATGATTTGGGGGCTGTATTTTGAAGACTCTGAAGAAATGCCAAAGCAGAGACATGGCCAATGAAAATTCTCAGCTAGAAAAACAGTATGTTTACTAGCCAGACGTGCCAGCCTGGATGTAATCAATCTCTTATCAATTTCTTTCCCATTCTCGTCTCTCTTGTTTGAGAAGAGAAGGAAAAAAAAAAAAAAAGCTTTTTTTCTTTATTCATGATCTATCCAGACTATATATTCTTTTCAAAATTACAGGCTTTGATGCTTCCATGTAAGAATTCTCACATATCATATTTCTTTGATTTACAGAGAACAAAGGAAAGCTGTAATAAATCAAGAAAAGGGAAGATTCCATTTAATAGCAAAGATTTAAAGATAAAATCTATTGTTTATATAAAAGATTCATTTTTGTTTGATTAACTTAAGGTTATCTTTTTTCCTGTAAAAGCAATTGAGAGTTCTCCATTGTCATCTTAACTATTCTTAGAAACAGAAAACTTTGTCATGAATAGAACACCAGTGTTCTTCTATGAATCTCAAATCAAGTGAACCTCAAATCAAGGTCTCATGGGAAACTGAATTTGTTTTGATTTCTATCTGCTTCTTTGGGGTTTTTGTGATTTGAATACCTAATCTCATTCCAGAGATTCTGACTTAAAGGGAAAAAAAAAATCTCAAATGAGGCCCAGATATAAGTATTTTTTAAAGTCTCCCAGTTAGGGACACCTGGGTGGCTCAGCAGCTGAGCTTCTGTCTTCGGCTCAACTTGTGACCCCAGGGTCCTGGGATTGAGTCCTGCATCGGGCTCCCTGCATGGAGCCTGCTTCTCCCTCTGCTTGGGTCTCTGCCTCTCTCTGTGTGTCTCTGATGAATAAATAAATTTAAAAAATAAAATTAAAAAATAAATAAATAAAAAATAAAATCTCCCAGATGATTGTGGTCATCTAGGTTTGACAACCACCAGCGTCCCAAAATATGACTTCTAGCTTCAACTCTACCAGGAGTGCTTGAATCAGTGTTTACAAACACAAATACCTGACTCCTATCCTGGCTATTGAATCAGAAATCTCTGAGGGTGGCTTCAGCATCTACAATGTTAACAAAATTTTCTGATGATTTTATGCACAGTAGCCAGTGAGAACCCCCACCAACTAAATGGTTTCCTCCTCCAGTACATGGAAAAGGAAAAGATACCAGGAACCCAGGAGCCAAGAGGCCTAGAACCATTCCAGAAGCCATTCTGCTATCTTTTTTATTTTACCTCGTTTTTAAAAACTTGTAGTCCTCAAAAAATGTTCAGTAAAAAGCACAATGAACACCTTTATTTTGACTAAGCTACACTGATATTTGACATTTTGCCATATTTTCTTTTTATTTTGCTGAAAAATGAAGTGCAATTTTTATTAACCATGTCAATTCTAGATATTTCAGCTTCTATTCCTTATAGAAAATATCATTTTTCTATATAACTTAAATAAAAATATTACCCTTAAAAAATTTAACATTAATATTTCCCATTTTATCCCCTGGTTGTCCCAATAATATCTTACACAGCTTCTTCTTTTTCTTCTTCTTCTTCTTCTTCTTCTTCTTCTTCTTCTTCTTCTTCTTCTTCTTCTTTCTTCTTCTTCCTCTTCTTTTCTTCTTCTTCTTCTTCTTCTTCTTCTTCTTCTTCTTCTTCTTCTCATTCTTCTTCTTCTTCTTTTCCTTCTTCTTCTTTTTTCAAATCATACACACCACCAAGGATCATACAATGCACATAGTTCTAAGGTTTATTTACAAAGCCACCAAAGGAAAGAAAAAATATTAAAGAAGAAATAAATGAAATAGAGAGGATCAATGAAACCAGGAGCTGGTCTTTGAAAAGATAAACAAAATTAATAAACCCTTAGCCAGACTCTTCAAGAACTCAAATTAAATCAGAAATGAAGGAGGAAAGTAATAACCAACACCAGAGAAATTTAAAGGATTATAGCATAAAAATGTCCTCATGAACATTTTAGCATATATATATATATATTTTGCATGTATATCTGTTGATGAACTTATAAATAAATGTATTTTGTTGTTGTTCTTTTAAAATCCAATAGGATATAATCCTTTGCTGTCGTAATTTCATTTGATGTTGAAATTTGTCAAATTGCACCAGTCGCTTCAAGCAGGCATCTGGGTCCTTTAACAAGTCCCATTAGTTTGCCTGTACTCTTTACCCTTTGACACATAACGTGGTCTCGGCCTGCTATAAATTTTCCCCCACATAGACGTAGAATCAACCATTTTTCCTGAAAGACCTGGTCTTCTCCATGAGTCATGCTATTTAGAAATAAAGATGTAAGCACTAGATGTGTTGCTTCTAGGAGTCGATGTTTTTAAGCCTTTTTAGTGCACAGTATTAGGAAAATATATTTTTATACATAAAGAAATTGCACTGATATTCACGATTTCAACCCAAAGCCACATTTTCCTCTATTTCTCCTCATCTGTGTGTCTCCTGTCTCTAAGGGAAATCTTTGGTTCACAAAACTAATTTTTGTATTTGCTCTGTACTATGTAACCTCTAAAAACTACTTTAAGAACTGCTATACTAACAACAAACCAACCATTAATATTCAAGATTTCTTCACTTTTTTGTTGTCATTTTTTCTTGTATTCCACTAGCAGTGTGCAGTTCAGGTATTTGGGTCAATTATTTTCTTTTTTCTCCCCTCCTCCAACTACACTATGCTTATTTTATCAATTTGATATGCATTTTATATTAATCATATGTGCTTATATTCAATTTTATCATTTAATGTCCATTTTATGATTTTTCTTTATCCTTGTTGATCAAATCTTCTACTTTGCATATAGGAAATATCAACAGGATTAAAAATTCAAAAATGTATTTAGCAAAGTCACATTCCCTTTGCTATTTTTTCTTCCCTGTCCCTACCCTGTAGACACCCACTTTGATTGATTCTGGATTATTGTTACTGTGTTTTTTAGTTTTGAAAAAATAAGATTATATATATATATATATATATATATATATATATATATTTTTTACTTCTCCATTATTTTATAAAATCAGAGTAGCATACAATATATGCTCTTGGGCATATTACTTTTTTGAAGTAATAATATATCCTGGAAATCACTCCGTATCACTTATGAAGACTCCTCTCTTTTTATAGCTGTGTAGTAACAGTACTTCACTGTGAGAATGCATCATAATTTATCAAGTGATTTCTTTACATATGAGCAAAAGGAAAAGGATGTTCCCAATGTTTTGCTTTTATAACTAATGTCAAATGAATAATTGTATGTGTTTGGTTGTGTATATGCTATTTTGGAAGATGACTTGTCATGTTGATTCCTAGAAGGAGTATGTTAGGTCAACCAATATGGAGAGTTTAGTTTGCTTTTGTTGTTGTTGTTTTATTCAGGTTTGGGTTTTTGTTTTGTTTTGTTTTTGTTTTTGTTTTTGTTTTTAGATTGGGAGAGAGGGGAGAAGGGGAAGAGAGAAGGAGGGAGAGACTCTCAAGCAGGCTCCATGCCCAGTGTGGAACCCCAGGCAGGGCTTGATCTCACAACCCTGAGATGATGACCTGAGCCAAAATCAAGAGTCTGACACTTTACCAACTGAGCCACACAAGTGACCTGTTGCTTTATTCTTATCAGTTTCTACTCCAGTGGGTGGTAACATGTTATATCTCTATCAGCAATATAGAGAGAGCCTGTCAAATCACAGACTTGTAAACAGAATGCGTCAAATTTCTCAAAACTTCATTAACTGATAAATTAAAAATGGTATCTAAAGTGTAGTTTTAGTATTAATGAATGAAAACTATAATGTTTTGTCATGTTTTAGGGCTAGCTTGTATTTCTTAAACTGCTCATGTCAGTTGCCTGTTTTTCTCTTGAATTTTTTGTATTTATTTCCCTGATTTTTAAGAGTCCTTTGCATAGTAGAGATTCCGTCCATTTTCTATGACATATATTGAAAACATTTTTTCTAGATTTTTTACATTGTTTTGATTTTACTTGTAATGTTATTTTCTTCATGTAGCCAAATTTATTAATAATTTCTTCAAATATATCAGAATTTTTGACTCTGCTGAAAAAGCCTTTCCTCACACTGAGGTAAAAAGGTCAGTTATAATGACATCTAGTGTTGCTTTCTTACTTTTAAATCTTTGATTTATTTGAAGTTTATTTTTATGTATAGTATGAGGTAGAGATATAGTACTGTCTCCCCCCACTCCCAATGGTGAACCAGTTGTCCACCTATGTGTTTTAATATTTCATTTTTCCCCAGAAATTTGAATGCCACTTTTTACCAGATACTAAATTTCTATGTGTATATTGTCTGTTTATAAACTTCCTTTAATTTTGCTGTGTATTCACGTACCAGTGTCCAAAGGGGAATACACTTGTCAAGTACTCAGTGACTAAGAATCGTAAACACTGTTGTTTTGTTAGTCATTGAAACCAAGAGACAGACCTTTGGGAGTTGAAGGGAATGCCATTTGCAGAAACTGTTGTTTCAACTCAATTAATGGTGGAGCCTTATTCAATTACCATCTTGGTGTTCTCTATTTGCTTTGAGGAGATGAGAGTCTTATTGAAAATCTAGATGTTTTATTTAGTTTAGAACTCCAGTCACTTTGAAGAAGAAGGATTTAAACTTTACATCTTACAAACTCCTCTCTTTCAAGTTAGCTTTCTTTTTAAAATGAAGCTATTACCTATGACTTTGATATTGGCTTTGATTTTTATTTACTTACATGAATGACAGCAAAGTATAGAAACTGAATGAAAACTATGTAAATGATATTTATTATAGCAGAAGAAAAAGATTTTCAAGAAGTCTTTCTTTTCAGTTACATCTCCTTGAAATCAATTAGTAGAGCAAAACTGGATTGTGTATCCACATATTATTCACTTAGACATCATCGGTTGAAGTGACTTTTTTGAAGCTCTGAAGTTTTTATTTCTTTGTGACGTTCTTTATTCTGTGGAAGTACCATTTTTTTATATTGCCTTCAGATTTCTGCATTCCTTCTATTTTAGTACTATGGCTTAAGCAAAAATATAACAACTTATATTTGCCTACCTGTTCAAAATATTCTCTGATGGAGGCCAATTTACCTAGTTTTGTCAGTGGGGTATGTGGATACTGACTGCCATAGTTGAGCAGGATCCACTTAATCCAGACATCATTCCATAACACCGTATACCTGCAGGGTTTTGTTTACATAGGACTTTGTCAAGACAACAGAGTTACTTATAAAAAATTGAATTTATTTATGGAATGACAACTGAACACATTTTACTACGTAATTAATATAGGAGATAATATATACATATATATGGTATTGACCAGGATATAGTGATACTCTGACATTCTTTAATTTTTAAAACGTTTAAAATTTTTAAATATTTTATTTATCTGCACACGTGAGAGAGTGCACATGCAGGGGCAAGGGGCACAAGGAGAGGGAAAAGTGGACTCCGTGCTGAGCAGAGAGCCAGATGCAGGGCTCTACCTAACCCCCACCCGCCACCCGAGATCACCACCTGAGCCAAAGGCAGACGCTTAACCTACTGACCTTCCAGGTGCCCCCTGATATTAATTCTTAATTGCTGTGTTGATTGTGCTAAACTAAGTCATGCCTTGTTTTTATTTTTTATTTATTTTTTTCATGCCTTGTTTTTAAAAGGACTAATTAAAAAGGAAATATAAATATTTTAAGCATAGTCTTTATTTTTAAGCATTGTCCTTAAACATGTATCTTACACTACACTTAATATGCTGAATATAAGCTGTTTTGTTTATGAAATTTGTACAAATTTATATTAAACAATCTTAACTAAATCCTAAAAATAATTTCCCTCTAATACAGACTAAGCTCTGCTGCAAGACAAGCGCCCAAATCTTAGTTGCTTGACACGAATGAGGTGCCTTTTCTCCCCCATGCAAAGTCCTCTGTACTTTTCTTCCTTGCAGTGTCTCAGAGACCTCGATTTACGCACTGAGGACTTTGTTCTCTCAACACGAGACCTCCACTCTCACAGCAAGAGAAGGAAGAAGGAACATGGAGAACACACATTTGTTGCTTCCACTGACTGGCAATGGCCCATATCACTGTCACTTGTACTTTCAGCCCACTGGCAGGAACTATCCACTTGGCCCCAGCCGAACTACCATCTACCTATGGGAGAAATGTTGGGAAGTGGAGGCTGGCACATAGAGTATTGGCTGAGAAGGAGTCTCTCTGTCACTTGCTTTGGGAAAAACCTTGCTCATAACCTGGAGAAAGCTTCCTTTTCTCCTTGCATGCATTTGAAGTTTTCTTTCTCTTCCAGTTCTGAGCACTCCATGTTTTCCACCTGGCCTCCTCCTATGTGCCTCCTCTGTTCCACCCATTTGTGTCGGTGAATATATAGAGAAATAGAGAAAGAGTAGAATCTTCTCTCTCTGGAGGACAAATGGCTTGACTGTATTCTGAGCTACGAGGCCCATGATGGGAATAGGTCTTAATCGCACAACACTCTCTGGGTAACATGTTTTGACCCCAGGTCAAAATACTTCATGATTCCTGTTTAATATTTTCATTTCCAGTATACAGACTGTAGTTAAGTGGTTAAACTTCCAAGGAATATTTTTTTCCAGTTTGTGTACTGCCTCAGGCTTACAGAGGCTGTCAGCAAGATGACTTCAAGCAAAAATTTCTGCTGGGAAAAAAAAAATTCTGCTGGATTTATCCCTGCCGTCCTTCATTACTGAAGCAGTTTGCCACCTGAAAGATAGGGTTGAGGTACAGAATTGATAATCAGGAGAACTAAATTATCTTTTTAGTTCTGTCACTAGCTAGTTATTTTCCTCCCTGGGCATTTCACTTAACTTCTCCATGCATTAGTTTCTTAATCTGTGAAATGAGGGTGGCTTTATATGAGTTCCTTTCCAAATCTTAAACACACACGTTCGCACACAGACACACCTTCTGTTTTGTTTTGATTTTTTAAAAATAAGATATATCTTAATAAACAAAAAATGAAAATTTTCTAATTGAAAAGGAGGTACAGAATGGAAATAGTTGGTGTGCTCTGGGTCAAAATCTGAGGCACAACTATCTAATGCTAGATCTTCAATTTAGATCTTCTAGATCTATCCAATTCTAGAAAGGTCTTTGAAATCTACTAAATCGGATGTTTTCAGGAATTTCCCAGCTCCCAATGTCTATGAATTTATAATTCAAAAGGAAGAATGAGGTTGGTTCTGTTTCTTTCTCTATATATCGAAGTTAATAATTCATTGCAAACACTAAGCAAACGTTTGAACTGAGTTTCCCATCAATGAGGCAGTGTTTCCCTGCATTGAATATTTAAAATAAAAGGCAGCAAGGAATCATATTTTAACTCAGTGAGGCACCGCCATGTATATACAATGCATAAAATGTTTAAAGTGTTATTTGCTTTATGTTTGTTTGTTTGTTTCTAGAGAAAAGGATGTATCCTAAACTTCTATATCAAAGATTTAAATACACAGTTAGAAGAAGTATTCTCTTATGCAAACTACAAGGTATTTTGCTTTTATAAAATTAAATTCAGCTTTAGCTTGACTCAAAAAGAAACTAAAAAAGTCATATTATTTAATACTAATTTTTAAAATGATATTTTTAGTGACCAATTCAGTCTGATTGTGGGGTATAAAATACACAAAAAACATCCTGAGAAGTTATTCTGGAAATACTGACATCCTAGAAAAGCCATAGATGGGCAGCCCTGGTGGCTCAGTGGTTTAGTGCTGACTTCAGCCCAGGGCCTGATCCTGGAGACCCGGGATCGAGTCCCACGTCGGACTCCCTGCATGGAGCCTGCTTCTCCCTCTGCCTCTCTCTCTCTCCCTCTCTCTCAGTCTCTCTCTCTCTCTGTCTCTCTGTGTCTCTCATGAATAAATAAATAAAACCTTAAAAAAAAAAGCCATAGATTACTAGAATCCTTATAGGAAGTCTCTTTTACTCTCTAGATAGTTTTCTCTCTAGTTTCTTAAGTAAAAGTTCAAAGTCTCTTGTTCAATAAGGCCAATAAGGAACTTGAGGACAAACATGGAATTGCATTTTTTTGTTTTATTTCTTTTTTTAAAGATTTTATGTATTCATGAGAGGCAGAGAGAGAGAGAGAGAGAGAGAGAGAGAGAGCCAGAGACATAGGCAGAGAGAGAGAGAGAAACGGCTCCATCCAGGGAGCCCAGTGCGGGACTCCATCCCAGGACTCCAGGATCACGCCCTGGGTGGAAGGCAGAAGGTCAACCACTGACACCTGGTGTCCCAATGTTTTTTGGTTTTCTAATATTTTAATTACTTAAGCAGTTCTTAGTCTCTTCCGTGGGATACTACTACTTCCATCACCTCCTTTAGAAAAGTGAGTCACTAGAGTGAACGCCACGGCCTGCTTGGTGTTACTCACATAGACATTTGAACATTTCTCACACATAAACCCCTCCTTATATGTATCAGACTGATATGCATATTCATTTATACACATTCCATGCTTATTTTTCTCATTCAACCAGTGAATCACATCTCATTAAAAATAAAACTTTTGATTGTTTTATGCTATTTCCGCAGTCTGAACAGAATTCAAATCTAACGTGGAATGCTAGGATGCTGGTGGCCTGGTAAATGATTTAAATATCCCACCTGGAAGACTCTCATATGTCACTGATCCTAAAAGAAACACTTGGGCAATGTGCAAATGAGAGCATCCCTGGTTAAATTTTAGTTAATTGAAAGCCAGATTCCACACAGGCCAATGAGACTTGGGTGGCAGCCATCCAGTCTGGCATGAAAGCGCAGAAGCAAAAGCCTTCTTTAATACTTCACATTTATGATGACTATGTCCATAAAAGGCAAACCATTTTCCACTGCAGTGTCTTTGATGGAAGCCAGTGCTGTGGCCCATAACACTCTCTGTGCACACACACAACAGAGTAGTTAGACTGTCATGCCAATGCACTAGCTTGGCGAAACTACCTGTGTGTGTGTGTGTGTGTGTGTGCATATTGGTTTACTTCTGTGCATATATACATACACATAAATGCACAGAAATAAACCAAATTATACATATATATATAAAATTAAAAAGACAAGAGAAAACAGAGGAAATTTATTAGACACATTTTTAACAATTTGCAATTATTAAATGCTTTACTTTGAAATAACGTTAAAAAATCAATTAGTCAAGTATTTTGGGCTTTTTGTTTGTTTTTGCAGATGAGGAAATCGAAATTAAGAGTTAATGACAGTTTTATCCAAGACCCCCTCAGCCAATCAAAGGTAAAGATGGGATGTAAGGCCAGATAATCCACTTGCTAATCCACTATGCCATCCCCACTTGGTGTTTGCCAACTTTAGGCAAATCTTATGGTTATATATGAGCCTGTGCCTCTCCCTGACTTACCTGGGTTTCATAGACAAGGCTCTGACACAAATCACCCATTTGTTTGTTCCATCTGTTCTACTGGTTATTAAGTAGATCACATAGGGACCAGAATGGTAGTTTGTGAAAATACAAGAAAGTTTGTTCAACATTAATGTGAAATGCTAACGAAGACATCTGTATGCTACAAGTTCATTCTAGAACGAATTACAACACCAGATTGTGCTTCATATTGTAAATTCAGCCATTTGGAAATAAATTTAGCATACTAGGCTTTCAACCTTCACAAGGCTGGAGTGTTTCTTTCAGGGCTGTTGACTTATGAACCCTTGTGGGATTTCCTGGAAAGGTATTATCGAGTTTTATCTTGCACTAAAAGTAAAGGTTGTAGCTGCCCCAATTCAGTCTATTTCCTGGGATCAGAGAACCTAAATATTTTAAGATCTATTATATGCTGCACTTCTGAACATTTATTTCTGAGGCTTGGGATTGGTTTTATTGGTGGCTGACAATACTCAAAATTCTGTTTATTATTCATTATGTTATGCTATTTTGAATATGTCTTTAACTGTTAAATAACAACTTGCGACTAGATTTGTTTTTTTGAATGACTTGTTATAAGAAACACATATCAAGCAAATATTAAGAAGATTTAATAACAATCAGTATAAATAGCAAGGTTTCTATATCCAGTTGAACACCACGGGGCTAAAAATCACATAAAGCTCAGCAGGTGTTACTAAATATTTTGACAGAAGATGTTATTATGCTCTAAGCATTCCTGCACAGCATTTTTAACGTGTTTTATCTCATTTCGTTTTCACACAACCATTTGTGGTTGGCATCAATGTTCTGGTTTTGAAGAAGAAGAAACAAGTTCATCAAGGTTAGAGAAGTTACCCAAATTGAGGGATGTATTCAGAAATCAAATTGAGGCCCACAGGGAAGCCCACACTGTGGTCAATCCTTGGAGCTATTTCTCTGTAATTACGTGTTTAGCCATGTTGCTTATTACCCTCCATGAAGAAATGATCTGACATGTAGGTTAGAGTTTGGCATTTCTTCCAAATATCTTAAAGAGATTCATTAGAAAAACTACTGAAGTGTTTGTGGGATGATAGAGTAAGTACTTTTTAATCTTATCCTCAGGCCACAAAGGCATTCTGTCCTTCTAATTTTATTTTGTATCCCTCTGTATAACATTATTACCTCCTTAACACTATTAAGAGACAATGGGTGTTATGTGGAGGATGGGCCATGGGTTTAGATAGACTTAAATTTCCTTGCCACCATTTTCAGTAGTGGTATTTGAGACGCTACTCCAACTAGGATTTTTTTTAGGGGGGGGATCATTGTGAGGATTAAATATGCAGTATTTATGGAATTTTGTGGGTACGTGTTAATTATGGCCCATTTATTGTTTTATATTAGATATCTTAGTTATTAACCATACTTTGGGTTTTCCATGCATTTTCAGACTATCATCTTTAGTTTATTTTTTTTTAATTTTTATTTATTTATGATAGTCACAGAGAGAGAGAGAGAGAGAGAGAGAGGCAGAGACACAGGCAGAGGGAGAAGCAGGCTCCATGCACCGGGAGCCTGACGTGGGATTCGATCCCAGGTCTCCAGGATCGTGCCCTGGGCCAAAGGCAGGCGCCAAACCGCTGCACCACCCAGGGATCCCTATTTTGAATCTTATTAGCAGGAATCAGAATTGGACCACATACTTGAGAGGAGGTCAAAGATACAAAAGATAGGAGAGGATTTTGGTGTCTTGGGTGTATCAAACATTAAAATACCAAACAGAAATATCTCCTGCAAAAATCAGTCTCCAATCCTGATGTTTAACACTTTTATCCTTCAGTACATAAATCTGCTTATATATCTATCTTTATGAGATTTTAAAAATTCAGTTTCATTTTTAAGTACCATCTGAATGTGATGAATATGATAAACTATGTTATAAATGGTTTGCTATCTCTAATTTCATGGATTAGACCAGCTATGTTTAGCTGATAGAATAATACTTCCCAGTGGCATTACCAGGAAATGGGCAGTAAGATGGGTCTCCTAACTGTAATCCAGTTCCATTCCTGGTGGTAAACCTCAAAATATTACCAGGTCACTTGTCAGTTGAAGTTATGTTAGTAGTGAAGACTACCACCTTGATAGATGAGTCGAGTCAGAAGTAGGATATTTACAGGACTTTGAGGTCCAAGCTCAAGTGGTTTAAGATTTTTTTGTTATCGCTTTTAAGAAGAGTTCAGATTGGGAATGGGAAAATATCAGTTGAAGATTGGTATCAGTTGAGGATTGTTGGACACTACAAAGCAAGAGTCATGAAGTAAGTTGTGACCAATGAACTATTGTTGACAATCAAACTGTTTGCCCAAGTGAGGAAACTAGTGACTCAGAAATATTGTTAAGTAGGAAATTCTTAGAGCCAACAGTGAAGTTATTCATTAGTTTGCAGATTTATCCTACCCAGGCTAAGGTTTCCTGGAACAAACAACTAAGTCATGATGACATAGGTGCTCTACAGTCGTTTCTAAGATATAATGAAAATGTTCTCAATTCTCAGCACAGTCACACCACATGCTAGAGGAGAGCCCAGCACTCCCAGAACCCTGTTCAATGCTTCAGAGACTTGACTAGGGAAGACAAGTCATCAGTGATAGAACTCAATAATCTGACATGAGGCTTCTGAACTCATCTATATGTGAATGGATGAAAAAATATAAGAGGAGAATTAGAAAGGTGCCTGATGGAGGGAGAGGTAATTGAGAGGCTGGAGACTGTCAGGGAACAGGGTAAGCATAGGAAGACATCATCTGGAGACAGATGAGTAGGCACTATTCTTGCGCCTCTGTAAGTTAATTGGGAAGAAACACTAACCTCTTGGAATCCAAGTTACTAGATGATTTTTAGCAAATGTTTTAATGCTTCAAAATCATACCATATGAAACTGTATCATGTAGTGAAACTCAGTCTCAAAGAGGTCTGGATGAATTTTGGACTAACCCTGGAAGTTCCTACTCTTAGTTGTTGAATGGATCAATGAAACACAGGGTATACGAGATCCATTCAAGTGCCTGGTCTATTGCCTTTCTTTGGCTTTTAGAATTCTTCTAATAGTATGAAGATTATAAATTATAGAAGCTGAAATTATAAAAATAGTTATAAAGAGTATATCTTTGCTTACATTTGTGATCTTATCTGTCTTCCAGACATTACCATGGAATGGTGGATAAAAACTTGAATTCTTTATCCTTGATAGGTGCAACCTTTGATTTCACCGCTATGTGTACAAGTATGTGTACAAGTTTGATCAAGTTACCTTACTCTAACAAGCCTTCTCTCTTATTGAATAAGCAGTATACTTATAACTTCTATGAACCTCTTATTCTATAAAATGAAGATGAGATGATAAAAATGTCTATAGTTGTTGAAAGAGTCATGAGAGATGAGGTATGTTGAAGCAACTAACACCACTGCATGTTGTAAAGTAGGCATGCAGGGTTTTGTTTTGTTTTGTTTTTTTAATTGCCCCCCCCTCCCTTTTCTCAGCTACCACAGTTTTGCAGGATATAGCTAAAATTGGTGTGAATTATCTGTTTTTATCCTATGCTAACTAAATAAATGATCTCAACTGGGGAGATTTGCTTTTTCCCCTGCAGAGGACATTTGACAATGTCTACAATTATTTTTGGTTGTTACAACAGGAGACGTTGATGCTACTGATATCTAGTAGGTAGAGACCAGAGATACTGCAATGCAAAGGACAGCTCCCTCCAACAAAGAATTATCCAGCTCAAAATGTCAATAGTTTTACTGTCATCTCATTTTGATTTACATCATTCAGCGGAAGTTAGTTTTTTTTGATGCCCATCTTTACAGGAGTCTTGGTGATGTACTCTAACCTGACCCCAGTACACACAATTAATAACAGATGAAGACATAAATTTAACCCCAAGTGTTTCTGTCTCCAAAAGCTTTGCTTTAAACCATGTTCCAATAGTTAAATTTTAGCCCTGCAATGTAGTTATTTGAGTCTTTTGACTAAGAATTTATTCTTCTTGAATTACAGTTTCTATTCTGTTTAAAAAAAAAATTTATATTTCCATCCATGCTATGGAATCAATGTGAGCAAGGTTAGGAAAGTTAGGAAATCAATGAAAGTACTTTAAAATCCCAAAGTACCATAAAATGCAAGCTGCTATGCCTTCTGATTAAAAGATATATCTCATAACTGAGTATACTTGGGGAATTTCAGCTTTATGTCACTGAAACAATACTCTATCAGTACCTCCTATTGAAAGAGAAATAAATAAAAATTAAAATAAAAATTCAGTCTCATTGAAATCAAAATCCTGTTTGGATAAGTGACATTTCTGACAAATCTGTTGAGTAGAGGGATCAAAAATACCTCTAATAATAGTTTCCTCCACAGTCCAAACTGTTTTATTTACTGATTGAATTAAGGATGATTGAAATAAAATAGTTGCTACTAGAGAAAAAGTTGGATTACCTAATCACACAGGCTTTTTTTCATTCATGTTTTCTGTAAAACATAAAACCAAGAAATACCAACAAATCCTAGGGACTATAAGGACAGAGACAAATATAACATGTGTTTTCAATAGAAGAGTACCCATTTCTGTGAAGATTGACTATGTTAATATCACAAGGTATCACAAGGTATTCAAATAGAATTTCCTTACTAATGTTACATTTTACAGAATAAAAATATATTTATTCTGGTTCTTACAAAAATACAAAATATATTAAGTAACTTTTTATGAGGTTTTTTTTTTTTTTTTTTTTTTACTAATGTCTCAATGGTAAAATAGTCTTTGATCACCTTGTATGGATCAGGACAGTTAGCTTTCAAAAAAGATGTTTCACTTAGTATTCTTGTTGATAAAAAATTGTCATACAATGGTATTCACTGTACAGTTGCTAAGCAGTTATATCAGTCAACCATTCAGCGTTATATTTATGAAATATCTACTCTGTGCTGATCACTGTGCAGCTATGTGCCAGGATACTTGGAAATAAAAAACTTCACTTTCTGAAAATGAAATTGAAATAATGGATTTAATAGCATTTTAGGTTTCTGCCAGGAAACTCAGAGACAAACTTGAAGCTGGATTATAGCTACTCTGTAGGTCTTTACAGTCCTCATATTTGAGTTATTTACTTAGTCATAACAGCCTCTTCTCTCTTGAACCCATCTTTTCATGGTATTTATTCTTTGTTGGATTCACGTGTTTTACTTATACTCCATACTCACATTCATTTCTCTTCTCTTCACATTCATTCTGAACCTGAACAATAGTATTAAAATGCAAGATTAAACACTGGATTCAGATTAACCCGTACTCTTAAACTATAACCAATGAATTTATAAAATCAATGTCCAAACAAAGATCGACAAAAACTTCAAAATTCCCCTTGTAAGATGGCTCAAATTCTTTATAGGTTGAGGACTGGTGTCAGTAAGTTCAATATAAACATACAGAGACCTTCTTCCAGTGAATACCAGCTATGGACATTAAACTCACTTGACAGCATCCATCTCTTTGCTCCTCCACAGTAAGATCTAAACGAAGCCTGGCTTGCACTTACTTTCAAGTGAGCCTTGGGAGGCACCTGGGGGGCTCAGTCAGTTAAGCGTCCAACTCTTGATTTCAGCTCAGGTCATGATCTCCCTGTCCTGAGACCTTGAGCTCCAGCTTGGGCTGTGCATTTAGCAAGGAGTCTGCTTGTCCCTCTCCCTCCCTCCACCCACCCTCACTGATTGTGCTTGCCCATGCACACCACTCTCTCTCTCTCAAATAAATAAATAAAATATTAAAAAACAAATAGAGTGAAGCTAGATTGAACAAAAATTGGATCTTGGTTGTCAATTCTTGCCACAATAAAGATCCAAGTAATCCAGGTCAATATGTGGTATTCCTCTGTCCATAGGACTTGGTTCTGGGATAATACAATCTGTGCAAAGCTCAGGAATTTTATGTGTCTCTTGAGGGATAAACAAACTCTCTTCTGCTCTCACTGAACACAGAGATAGACTTAGTTGTGTGTGTTTCTCTCTCTTCTGTGTGTGTATGAAAATATAGACAGGGGATCCCGGGGTGGCGCAGCGGTTTGGTGCCTGCCTTCAGCCCAGGGCGCGATCCTGGAGACCTGGGATCGAATCCCACGTCGGGCTCCCAGTGCATGGAGCCTGCTTCTCCCTCTGCCTGTGTCTCTGCCTCTCTCTCTCTCTCTGACTATCATAAATAAAATAAAAAAATTTAAAAAATAAAAAATAAAAAAAAAGAAAATATAGACAGAAAGGGAGATGAGTGGAGAGAGTGATAAGATTGTACTCAATAATATTTAGTCATTAATGAAAGAGTCCTGGAATGGAAATGTTTCATATTACACCTCGGCTGCTAACAAACCACTTTCACATAAATACTATCTAATCTTCATAGTACACCTGTGAGGCATAACTATAATTATTACCCTATTTTACAAATGAGGACATTGAGACCTCAAAGAGGTGTTGTGATTTATCCTTTGCCACAAATAGTAGATCACTTGAATATTGCCCACCAGAAGGTGGTATATGAGAACAGGCACTGGGTGAACAAACTCCAGAAAAAGAGACCCAGCATACAACGGTTCTGGGCTGGAGCCTGAGATTATCAGGGAAGTAGGCTGACAGGTTAGTTGGGGAACAATAAAAGCAACCAGAAACCGGAGATCTAGGAGCTGAACCAAGATCCGCCTGATTCCAGAGTGCCTTCGTGTCATGAATCAGGCATTGCCTTGGTTAACCCCAAGATAAAGATCCCCAATCCCAAGGACGTATGGGTCAGACACCACCCAACATTAAATCCACAGGACCATTATGGACTATTTTTATTTCATGGCTTCAGATCACTGTCATGCACATAATGCACACATTTCCCTCGGTGATTTTTATCTTTGTTAGATCTTCAGGCTCTTCATAGAGTCTCCCCGGGGTGTGTAGATTTATGATGCTAAGAAGTCCCTTTGAAGTGGCTCAGGAGGAAATAACAAAGGCACAGAAACTCAAGAAGCAATTGTGCCTTCCAGAAAATTAGCTTTGAATAGAATAATATGTCAACACAATAGTTAATTCTACACATCATTTATCAATACCCCTCTGAGATCCTCTCTGTGCCAAAAGAAACTGTTCCATAGAGAACAAACATGAACGAAACAAGAGAATTTAACTTTGTGACTGTCCTTAGAGGCCTGAAATACCCTTTTTTTTTAAAAACATGTCAAGCTGGAATGATCAGTTTGTTTTTTAATCACTTTGGAATGGCTTTTTACATTTTTCTCGCTTTTCCTTAAAAGAAAAAAAAGAACATTTTTATATGGCCTCATTACGGATCTGCCTATCAGTCTGTTGCGCAGATATCTAAAGAACAGCCTTGATTCCTTTGCCTTTCTGTCTTTTCCCCCATCAAGATGTACCTTGTTTCTGTATCTTAACGGTTCTAAAATCAACCACACTCTGAAATTTTTTCTGGCCGTGATAAGAAGCATATTGGGAGAGACTCCAAAATACTCTGACTCCCTTTCAAAATCACCATCTTATTGCTTTGACCAGCACCCCATATCCTTGCCTGTCCTCATTCCCTCTGATTTGTGTAGACTTCCTTCTGCTCATTAATATCTCCCACCTTGCATTGCCCACCAGGGGCAGGAGCTTCCTTTGTTTACTTGATTTAAGGCTGACCGTACTGATCCTAAGAACTCACTTTTGTCCACAACTGAAAGCTGCCAGGGCACCATCAAGACGAAATGTCCCCTTACAGAAGGCCTGAAGCTTTTCTTCATCAAAAACTCACTAGAAACTCTGGTGTATTGACGGAACAAGAGTGCTTTTACTTTTGAAAAATACTACTCTACAAAAGGAGCTGGGAGCATTTTATCAAATACATTTTACATATGGCTGTATTCTGAAATGTTTAGACTGGGACTCAACAGTGTCCACAGATTTTGGAATAATGTATGCAGGATGCATTTTCCTATAAGGCTGACAAGCACGGGCTATGAGAGCATGATCAGTATGAGGTCTTCAAGGTTATGTGGTTTTGAATCAAATGTTCAAGTCCAAGGGCCAGCATCATTGTCCATAATAGTAGACACTACAAACCTACAGAGTGCTCTAGGTAAGGAGGACAAGTGTTTATGGCTTATGGTTGCCTGAAATATAAGAATAGAGGAAATTGAGCCCATAAGAACTTTCACGGCATGGCCCACGCCGACCTTTATAACACCATCTAAAACTTCAAGAACATTTTTCTTTACTAATTCCAGACTTCTTACAATTGTGTGAAAACGCTGCATTTCCTCCCACTCCTTTCTATGCATTTGCTCTTCTCTCTGATTGAAGCAGTTTCCCACTCTTTCAACATCCTCCTTTAGCCAGTCAAATCTCATTAGGAAAAACCAAATGGCACATTTGACATCTATTCTCTCTAGGGTGCTGTTCTTCTGAGGCCCAATAATCCATGTGCTTATCTTTACCAGTTTTTAGGCCCACGTATTAAAATTGATGCTGTATATTCAGCTTCTATTAGGCTGAGCACTATGGGGCCATGGGGGGTTGATATTTTATTATATTTGCTTTTCTTGAGTGACACTGTACTTGGGATAGAATAGGCGCTCAGTGATTGTCTACTTCATAGTAAGTGGCAGAGTGAATGAGATTTGTGGACTCCGTCTTTATTTCCATCTGCAATGTGATTTCCTTCTATCTTGCTGCCCGTGTTCCTCACTCCACACCAAGCTTCCTCTCAACCAGTCCTTCCTATCTTCCTGCTTCCTCCTTTGTTCCCCCTTTATCTCCTGCCCCCCACATCTACTCTCCCAGTATCCAAAATGTAAAATTTGTACACATAGATTTTTTTTTTTGAAATTTAACTCCTTTTAAACTGCTGTCAGATTGGCAGTTAGGTTCAAATCCATCCCTCATTCTGCTCGGAGTCAGATTAGGCAATCTCTCTTGGACCCGGGCTTCGCTGGCTCTCGCCACACGCTACAGCCGACAAGGGGAGGAACCAGGGCATTTACTTGGTCTTTCTCTGCACAGGCCACATCCTTGCTGCGGCTCCAGTCCCCACCTGCCAAGCCTGTCATGTTTTTGGGATCTACCAGGGTATCCCATGCCCTGAGTGCCAGGAGTGCTGCCTCTTCCTCTTGTCCCCTCACTCCACAAGTACTGCTGGTACTCACTTCTGGGTAACTCTCTCCTCTTGCTCCTTTGTGTTCCCACAGCTTGATTATTTAGCTCATGGGCTTAAGTTCCTGGGTTGTTATTATTATTTTTACTACTTAGAATCATTTTTGTCTTCCTGTTTGGATCTTGACTAGTCAATTAGCAGAAAGTGGCCAATTTTTTTCTTTATATATATATATATTAAATAAGGTGAAATCCATGTTTTCTGAATGACCATAGGGGCTCTGCATAAATAATTCACATCATACTAATTTCAACGATTACTGGAAGCTCTGTAGAAACTGAAATAATCGCAAATGCAAATGAATGTAACAAATGGCCCCATTGATTATCATTTGATACTGGCAATGGTGAATATTGCTTCCTACTTTGTCAAAGACCTAAATTCAGCCAGAACAAAGTATTACTTCATGAGTTTCAGGTTTATTGTGCTAAAAGCAAACCAATCACATTTAGTTCCACATAAAATTAATCACCTTCATTAAAAAGACTGAAATTAAATATTCTTGGTTATTTCTGTGAAGTGTTGGATAATATATTTTTTTTCAGTTACCATGATGGGGGGGTCATATGAGCTGAAGTTG
This sequence comes from Vulpes lagopus, assembly GCF_018345385.1. NCBI lineage: Eukaryota > Metazoa > Chordata > Mammalia > Carnivora > Canidae > Vulpes > Vulpes lagopus. The sequence goes on along the minus strand of NC_054838.1, from coordinate 2,734,386 downwards.
TAAAAATATATTTCTTGGAAGATTCTGCAAGTTACTCAAATAAAAAAATACAGTCCATTAGATCTTGTAATATTTCCAAGAAATACAATTAGAACATTTGGCTCTGACTTTAACCAGGAGCCTAATTTACTCAGCAATCTTAATTAAATGAATCAAATGACTATGAAGTTTTATCCAGTATCCTTGCATGGAAAAGGTAGCAATAATACTCTCAAACCATGGGCCTAAGTTGAAATTCTGAACCATATAATCTTTGAAAGAAGTCCAGGAAAACACATAAATATTACAACAAAGACAACAATACCAAGACCCAGAAGAAGTTAATGGACCAACTGCTCTAGTTCTGTTTATACAGAACAAAAGGAAAGAATCTTTGATACTTTTTGGTGAGAATCTTTAACTTTACACAAGTAGGGAGACACTTGTACTATTTTCCATGGTATTAGTCTCCTAGGGCTACCATAACAAAGTACCACAGACTGGGTGGCTTAAGTAACAGAAATTTAATTTCTCATAATTCTGGAGGCTACAAATCCAAGATTAATATGTCAGCAGGATTGGTTTCTTCTGAGTATTTCTCTCATCGTGTTGAGGATGGCTGTCTTCACGAGGTCCTCCCTCTGTATCTGTTTCAAATTTCCTCTCTTCATAAGGACCATGGCCTTGTTGGAGTAGAGCCCACGCTAATTACTTCATTTTAACCTCATAATTATCTCTTTAAAAGCCCTATATCTTTCTGAAGTACTGAGGGTAAGGACTTTAACATATGAATTTCCAGGGATTCACATTTCAACCCATAAAACATAGTTATTGAATTTCTTTTTTGGAGATAATATATATTAGACTTGGTGGTTTGGCACTAAGAGTGAAGTAAAGCAGGAAAGGGGATAGAAGAGAATCTTAAAAAAAAAAAAGAAGAAGAAGATAAAAAGAACAAGAATTGTTTTTCAGTGTGTCACACTCAAACACGTACCAATGAGACATTCTTCGCCACGTTTGTATACATTGTCTGTCATTGGTAATCATTTCTCCACTTCTTACATGACAGTTTCCTAGACACCCTTCAAGAATTAACTTTAGCACCATTCCCTGTAGAAAACCTTGGTCTCTCTTACTTTTATTGATTGAATTCAGTGGTCTTCTTAGCACCCGGATGTTCATCAGCACTGTCAGGGTCGTCATCTGGTACAATAATTATATACATTTATTCCTTCCACTAAACTAAGAGCTCCTTGAGGACAAGGACCAGCTATTTCATCTCCACGTAGTCAGTGCTTGCTTTGGCACTTAGTAGGTTCTACATAAATGTAATTTCTTGATCCAGGAGGTATTATTATTACTCAGCATCCTCTCCATGGCAGACATAGAGGATACAATGATGAGAAAAATCAGACATTGTTCTAGCACTACAGAAGAAATTTAATGAAAAAAAATCTCATAAGTAATACATACCATATACACCCCCGCCATTAACATCACCACTGTCTATAGTCACACACAAAAACATCCTTTATACTTTCTCCTCCAGACAAGTAGAATTTTTTGAGGAACATTATATAGTCTGGGCAGGGATTTTTCTTCCATTTTTGGTAATCCTTTGTAGCACAAGCAGTACCCCAAGCCCTAAATTGTGTACTGAGTCAAATACTATGAAATGTAGAGTCTTTTCTGAAAGCTTGGGTAGGAATTAGAAGTTCATATAGGGTAATTTTTATCCTGAGTAGGATTCTTGACAAATTATAAATCGGAAAACTTTGAGGTGAATGGTAACAATTCGAAGGATAGCCATGATGGATGGAATAAATGTCAAGGTAATCTTTGATTCCCGCTGAGTAGCCTCCTTCACAAGCTATACAATGGAGGGGAAATCCTGTCAGTGTCAACCCATCTTTACTAAAAGCCTCTTGGTATAAGGAGCCTGTATTCATCAAATCCCTCTACGAATTATCTAGGAGAAACTTTTTTAGTCTACCTTTGCAAAGTTGCTGAACTTTAGAAATGAAGTACTTTCAAACTTGATCATACCCAGAACTCAATTACTCTGAAATGACTCACCTCTTTCATTCATCAATTCCTCTTCCCCTATGACTCAGATTTTAAAAGTGTATTAATTAGAATTTATTCATTAACTAATTTTAACACTATTTTTAAAGATTTTATTTATTTATTCATGAGAGATGCAGAGAGAGAAGCAGAGACACTGGCAGAGGAGAGAAGCAGGCTCCATGCAGGGAGCCCGAAGTGGACTCAATCCCAGGACCCCGGATCACGTCCTGAGCCCAAGGCAGATACTCAACCCCTGAGCCACCCAGGTGCTCCTAATTTTAACACTATTAATTAGGCACCTATTATATGCCAGATAATGCATGTAACTGCTGCTCTTATGAGCCTAAATCCAAGCAATTAATAATTAATTCAAATAAGAAATGTAAATACTTCTAAATACAGAGAATTCAGTGGTATTTTTAAAAACGTTCATGTATAAAGTCCAAGTTTAGCATGTATCAAAACCACATTCCCACTTACATATCAAAATTTTTAGTTGTTGAAGCTAAATTTACCTGAGATTTTCCCCAGACTCTAGATAGCCACCAAAAATTTTTCTTTGAGACCATGTATGAATAGTTTTTAGACATTTAGACTTGACACTAAAATCCTAAATGCTTAATGTAACCTAAAATATTATGCCAGAAATTCATCACTAGTAATTTATATTACATGGCAAGTATCTCATTCTATAGAAAAATCCATGTTCAGGGACTCCTGCAGGGCTCAGTGGTGGAGCATCTGTCTTCAGCTCAGGGCATGACCCCGGGGTCCTAGGATCGAGTCCCACGTCGGGCTCCCTGCAGGGAGCCCGCTTCTCCCTCTGCCTGTGTCTCTGCCTCTCTTTCTGTGTCTCTCATGAATAAATAAATAAAATCTTTACAAAAAAAGGAAAATCCATATTCAGAGATACTTTTATTTTATATGAATATTAAGGAAACCTATCTTAAAATACTATTTGTCTGCTTTCTCAGTTTCCTTTGTTTCATCCTTGGTTCAGCAAGTAAATTGGCAGAAATTCCTTTGCTCATGTTTTTGTAAATGACGAAAAACATTACCATCAGCTAAGAGAGTATAAAACATTTACTGGGTACAATTGCAATCGTTTCCATAGTATTTTCCTCTTCTTTTGAAACTAAAGACCAGGAATCTCTTTTCAAATTCAGCAGAAGATATGTTTGCTGAGTTGTGCAGATAGACATCAGTTAAACTTGCACATTTTCTCACCCCTCTTTATGGTCTCCAAAGGAATCTTATTGCTCCTCTCATAGACTTTCCTTCAAAAATTCTGACGTAAAGGCCTTCTGCTTACTCTAATTCGCTCTACACAACTTTGTAACTTTCTTTCTGCCTCATCTTGCTCTTTCACTTATTTTCTTGGCATATAAACCTTGGATAATATACTAAGGTGAAAAATTAGTAAGGAAACTACTTGGAACTCTAAAAAAAAAAAAAACAATGGGTGAATAACTATTAGCAAAATTAAGCAACACAGCACTAACAGCCTAGAGAGAAAGGCAAAGGAGAGACCTAGGGTCTATGGTAAATATGCTGGTCAGGAAAGGAATATGAGAAAAATCAACATTTATGAGAAAAATCAACATTTACAGAATATTTACTGTATGTAGCATGTTGCCAGAAGCATGACCAAATGTAAAAACATAAATACATAAGAAGTCGATAATTTCAAGTATTTGGCTCAAAATCATGCAGCAATGGAAAAATCATAGAGCTGAGACCTAAACCAAGTAGACTGACCCCCCAAGAAAGCTCGAGTCTGTTTGTTTTTACTTTCCCTTCTAATAGTTTGACGGTGTCAGTGTTCAGACTCGGGCATTTTCAAAGTCTGCAAAGTGGAGGTGACATTACCTACCCATGTGGCTGTTGTCAACAGCGTATGACACAAGGCATCAAACCGGTCCCGGGGCGCCAGGCTCATACCCCGAAGCACCGCTCGTGCCTTCCTCTCTGGGCACCTGCCAGGTGCTTGCAGCACAGGCCGCAAAGCTGCAGGTGAGGACGCCAGAGGCCCCTGTCACCTCCAGGATGCTTTCTGCTGGAGAGCGTGTCCGAAGGGGTCAGCTCTGATGTGTACATCGTTCTGGTCTATTGGCTTTTAAAAATATCTCCTAACTTAAGAGGAAATTGCTGGAACTTACTTGGGGGTGGGGGGCACGCGGGTTGTGTCTGCCCACAGGGAGGCGACAAGTCTCTGGTTCCAGGCCAGGCTCCTGAGTGCCCTCCCTGCCACCGTGACCTCTGTGGCCCGGCTCACCTGGAGCCACTGCTCGTCACTGCAGGGATTTGCTGGGACACAGCTGAGATGATGGTGACCGGTCAGAGCATCTCAAGAAAAATCAGTCCACGTGCATGAATAGGAAGTTTGTGGCTGAGGCTTGGGGGGGCTTCCCTGACCTGGTACGCGGCCTGGTCCCCAACGGTGAAGCTCCACGTGCCCCTCAGGCCCAGCTGCAGGGGATGGCCCAGGGCGCACCTGCCAGGCTCCCCGAGGGCTCCGTGCTGCACCACACGGAGCAGAGTCGCCCAGGGACCCAGCCGCCCTGTCCCCAGGTGTGCTCCTACACCTGCTGTGCATGCCTACCACGGACACCCTGGGGGTAAGAGACAGCAGGGGGACAGAGAGAATCTGAGCGGGCTGCCCGACCTGGGGCTCCATCTCTCCACCCTGACATCATGGCCTGAGCACAACTGAAGGGCCGGATGCTTGACCGAGCCATCAGGTGCTCATGTCAGTGACTTTGGGCAGAGAGCCTCCTCGGGCCCCTCGGCTGAGACTCTATCACAGGGAGCAGGAGGGGGAGACAGCGGACCCTTTCTCTCCCCTCCGGCTGCACATCCAGTGTTGCGCCCTGGCCACCCTGCCCCCCCTTCCCTGCCTCTAGGGGCTCTCTGCAGTGAGTCAGCCCTCACATCTGCGCTGACCCCCTGACCCTAGACCAGCTGTATCCCATGGGGCGAAAATGAGATCGCGGGGAGCCAGTGCTTTCTCCAGTTCAACCTCCACTGCTTTTGCCTGTGTGACTGCAGCAGGTGATTGAGGTCTTGACTGTCACTTCTCATGTTGGCTTCTTGTCCTAACTGCTGCTCCAAGGCCTGGCAGCCCAGCTCTCTGCAGCTCGTCTCTGGCTCCCGGTGCCCCCCCAGTCATCTGGGCCGCGTGGAAGCTGGAGGTGTTGTCCTGAGCAGTAACAGAATCCGGAGTCAGGCAACTGGACTCCCATTTGTACTCCGCCACTTTCTAGAGTTTGACGTTACCTGCTGAATTGCAGCCCTCCCACCCTGCCCAATTCCTATGCTGGATTCCTAAGCCCTAGCTTCAGAATGTGATCATGTTAGGTGATAGAATCTTTAAAGAGGTCCTTAAGTTAAACTAAGGTCATTAGACTGAACCCTAAACCAGTAGGAATGTTGCCTTAATAAGACGAGATCAGGACACACACAGAGAAGAGCCTGGGAAGACACAGGGACAAGATGACCCTCTATAAGCCGAGGCAAGAGATGCTCAGAAGAAACCAACCCCATCATCATGTCATCATGATATTATATTATATATATATATATATATTATATTATATTATTATATTATATATTGTATTATTATATTATGATATATTATATCATCATATTATATATCTTATATCATCATAGTAATGAAATCATGATGACATGAATGTCATCGTGAACTTGCCTCCAGAACTGTGAGAAAATAAACGTCTCTTGTCTAAGCCACCCAGTGTGTGGCACTTTGCTATGGCAGCCCCAGAAAATCAATCTAACAGTGATGATGGCACTTTTCTTGGCCACAATTTTCTCCTATGTAGATTGGGAATAAATTAATAATTGATTCATGACACCATTTAAAAAAATAAGACGATCCAAGCAAAGAGTATTATAAATATTCAAGAGAGAGCAGCTTTTATTTCCCTTTGTTTTTAGCTTTGAAATATATATATGACCTTTGTTTCTTCCGTGATTAGCCTCCCTACTTTAAGACCTCTCATCTAATGTTCCGCATACACTGGAAGATTCATCTTTGATCAGATCGCTTACCTATGCCAAATGATTTAACAACTCCTGAATGTCCTCGGGACACCTTCAAACTTATTGATATGGTCTAAAGACAATCTGCTAAAATGACCCCATTTTATTTTTCCTACCGCATCATCTATCAGCCAGCCCCACTTTCCCATTTCAGTTACCGTGATATACTCTCTTTTTCCCAGAATCTATGATAGTTTAGCAATTGGTCTCTGCACATAATTTTATTCTATGCTTGAAAAGATCTCCATCTTTTTTATTTTTATTTTTTCCCTATTCTCAAGGCTTCTTAGTGAGTGCTTGAGTTGAGAAGCTGTCCTTAGCAGCTTCACTCCTAGCAGTCTCAAAGCAGGCAAAGAACAGGCGTCAGGAAATGAGGTCATGTAGAGATGGAGCCTGAACTCATTCACTCATCGAGCAATTACTGGGAAGTCTCTACTTGATAAGAATTGAGCTAGATTTGGATATAGGGAATGGGAAAATCGTAGACCTGTCTGTCCTCCAAGAATCCATAGTCTGGCAGGAGAGACAACCACACTACCCACAGCTAAATATCCCGCACGATAAGTATCTGAGAAGGATGCTTCGTACAGAGGGATACATTCAAGTAGTAGAAGGGCAGAGCTGACTCTCAGAAGGAGAGAGCATTTGAGCCAAATCATGAAAAGTCTGGAAACATAAGCTAGAAGGAAAAAGAGAAAAGATTCTGGAAAAGAGACTCGTTCAGGGAACTCCTAGGCGCTCACCACCCCTGGAGTGTGTGAAGAGAGCCATAGGAGACACGAGGGACAAAGGGACCCGAGGAGACCTTGGATGTGAGCGTCCTGTTGGATACGTAGCAGTCACCTGTCAGTCTGAGGCCAACATGTGGCTGTTTCCCTACTTCCTGTCTGGTCTGAAGCATAAGACACGTTCCGAGCAGCGGATCTGCACCTGCTGGCTCATGGCTGCCAGTTACAGATGGCCTGGACGGGAGACACATGGGCTCCAGTCTAAACGTCCTCTGAGCCAGAAGGATCTTCATAAAGATTCAAGGATCTCAATTACACAAGGGAAGATAAAAGTAGGTGAATGTCATCCAGAAGAGCAAATAACTGCGGGGCCGTATTCTCTTTTCTCCCCAAGCTCTCTGCTCATCCTTCTTCATTCTTTGTCATCCTTTCTTCGATTTCTTGTATGATTAAGATTTTAGAGATATGCCGTTTCCACTTGAAGAAAGAAATGTAGAAGGTCTTTATGAATGCTATAAACTAAAAGATAGGTTCTGGATGCCATTTTGAGATTTTCTATACAATTTTAAGTGGTTGTTCTTCAAAAATTATTGAAGGTAATTATTTTTTTTTCATCCTAAGATAGTAATTTTCATGTGTGACCATTTCTGGGTGAACATGTAGGTTTTTCAAAACTCTTGACAAATAAGAAAGGGTGAACGGCAACATTGAGCACTAAGCCTATACTCTGTTCTGAACATTCATGACCTTTTTCCATGTAAGTCTCATAAAACCTTGAAACGTAGGGATTAACTCTACTTTATGCATGAAGAAACCAACCCCTAGAGATATTAAATGATTGACCCCTCCTCATTGGTTTATGTCACAAAACTTCAGTATTACCTCAGGCATTTCTATTGACAGATTTCATGCTGTTTCTCTTGACCTGAGGCTAATATAAAATGATCTTTGGAGACCAAGGATGATATATTTTAGAACAGAGACTCAGTTCTCCCTGAATGAATTACATCTAGAATCATAAAATCCTTTTTACGTTTTAATTAAATAGCATCTTTGTGATGGTTCTCATTGCTTGGGCTTATTCAGGCTCATTTGGTTTCATGTTTGTCTTTTTCTTTCTTTTTATTTTTTTTATTTTTTGGTTTGTTTTGCCTTTATTTTGGTTTTTGAAATGGCCCTGGACTGAATCCAGAAGGAGGTAGGACAGTTGAGGAAGGGAAGAACAATCATATTCTGTGAAGAACCTACCAATTCCTGAGGCTTAGCTTCATAAATAACCACTGATAATATTATTTTCACGTTACACATGGCAAAGCAGAAGCACGAAAGGTTAATTAGTAAATGTGGATGAATGGTAATTAGCAAATGTGCATTTGTGCTCATCAGAGATATTGACCTGTAGGGTTTTGTTTTGTTTTTTTAAATAGTTTCTTTATGTGGTTTTGGTGTCAGGGTGATGCTGGCCTTATAGTCCATTTACTTCAAAGAACTTATTGAGAACTATGTACATATTGCCATTTAGTTTCATGTTTTATGGTTGTTTTCATGGTTCTTTGTTCCTTTCTTCCCTTGCTCTCCTCTCACATGGGTTGCTGGCTTTCTTTAGTGATATACTTGGATTCCTTTCTCTTTATTGTTTGCATATCTATTGCAGGTTTTTGATTTGTAGCTGCCCTGAAGTTTGTGTCTAACATCTGTGCATATAGCAGCCTATATGAAATTGATGGTTGGTCCCTTAAGTTTGAACCATTCTACTTCTCTCCCCACCACATTTTAGGTATATGATGTCATACTTTACCTCATTTTATTTTGTGAATCCTGTGACTGATGTTTATAGACATAATTCAATTTACTGCTTTTATGTTTCCTACTCTTCTTATTCCCACTCATGGTCTTTCTTTCCAATCAAAGAGTCCCCCTTAATATTTCTTATAGGGCTGGTTTAGTGTGCTGAGTTCCTTTAACTTTTGTTTGGGAAACTCTTTGTTTCTCCTTCTATTCTGAATGATAGCCTGGCTGGACAGAGTATTCTTAGCTGATTTTTTTTCCTTCTTTTTCTTCTTCAGCATTTTAAATATGTCATGCCACTCTCTACTGGCCTGCAAAATTTCTGCTGAAAAATCATCTGATAGTTTTATAGGATTTCCTTGCTATATTACTGTTTTCTTTTCTCCTGTTGCTTTTAAAATTCTCTATTTATCACTACTTTTTGCCATTTTAATTGCTATGTACCTTGGTATGGACCTCCTTAGGCTGTTTGTTAGGGAATCTGTGCCTCCTGAATCTGGATTTTTGTTTCCTTCCCCAGAGTTAATAAGTTTTCAGCTATTATTTCTTCAAATAATATATTTTCTTTCCCCTTTTCTCTGTCTTCTCCTTCTGGAGTCCCTATAATGTGAATGTGATTATGTTTGAGGGTGTCACTGAGTTCTCAAAGTCTACTTTCATTTTTATTAAAATTTTTTTCTCTCTCTTGTTCAGTTTGATTGCATTCCATCAGCCCCTGTCCCCCGGGTTGATAATCCCTTCTTCTACTTCCTCTAGTCTATGCTTTATTCCATCTAGTGTATTTTTTATTTCAGTTATTGAGGTCTTCCTCCTTGATTCTTTTTTCTTTTTAATGTTTTGTATCCCCGTGCTAAAGGTCTCACTGAAGTCCTCCATTCTGTTCTCTAGTCAAGTGAATATCTTTATGACCAGTACTTTAAGTTCTCTCTCAGGCATATTACTTATGTCCATTTCATTTGCTTTGCTTGCTGTAATTTTGTCCTGTTATTTCATTTCGTACATATTCCTCTGGCTCTGTATATTGTCTAATTCTCTGTGTCTGTTTCTATATGTTGGGAATGTCAGCTATGTCACCTGCTCTTGAAAGTATCTGCTTCATGAAGAAGAGGTCCTTTGGTGACCTGTCATGCAATGTCCCCTGGTGCTTCAGTGTTGTCCCCTATGTGTATTTAATGGACTCTACTGTTAATGGCTGAGCCATTTTTGCCTTCAGTCCCATCATCTGCAATGACTCTCTTTGTCCATTGTGGGCAGAGTTTGATTCTGTGTTCTTGGTGAGCCAGTCTAGGGCTTGAGCTTGAGTTGAGTCAGACACAGACATAGCCAGGATGCAGTAGCACCATGCTGCAGCATACTTTCTCTGTGCTGCCCCTTGAGGAGCTTTTACTGGTAGCTGGGTCTGCAGTTAGAGCAGATGTTTGCCCCCAGTCCACTTCTGGAGCCTCAGAATAGTAAGGAGCCCCTGGGTGGCTCAGTCAGTTGCATATCTGACTTTTGGTTTCAGTTCAGGGCATGTTGCAGGGTGCAGGTGGACTGGAAAATGCAGGGGCACAGTGTTAGCAAGTTTTGTGGGGGTCTGCTCTGCATGGAGACCTAAGGCCAATTTGGAGAACTCCTGCCTCACGGTTGGAGGGCTGAGCCCACAGGAGAAAAGCTCCTGCCACAGAAGGCCTGGTGAGGGGCCGGGTGAGCAGAAGTGCACACCTAGGTAGGCAGTGTGGGTGCTGTGCGGGGTGCCCCGAGGCTGGAGGGGGATGATAGCACCCCCCCCCATCTGGGAAAGGCTCCCAGTGCTCCCCCTCCCGCACAAGCCCTGAGGTCAGTGAGCAGCCCTTGGGCTGATGCTGATGTGCCCTGTGGGGTTCAGACTGCTGTGGGACCTGGTTTCCTCTCACTCCCCGCTCCCCCAGAGCTGGACAGGCCGACGTTTCATGAAGACCTATGTTGAAATATGTTCCGTCCAGTGCTATTTATATTATTGAAAAATTAGCATAAATGTCCACACATAAATTGTGATGCATCCATATGATGAATATAAAAAAAACATTTGCTGAAAAGCAAATGTTAGACATAGCAGGTACTATTATGATTTGAAATGTTATTATAATTTATGTATCGTTAAAGGTACTTGCTCACCCTCCTTACAAATCACAGGCCCATGGGTGCCCAGCTTGATCGAAGGGCTTATGTAGGACACTGAGATGTGAGAAGAGAGACCTCCCACTTGTGACAAAAAGAGCATCCTCTGTTTTTCCTTCCTTCCGTGATGCTACATGCAGTGTCCCAGGAAGTGTCCGTTCCCTCAGTCTGCTCGCTCAGGGGAGGGCTGGGGGCTTCACGGGCCGGAACCACCACCTACCCCGGCCCCCTACATGATGGGCCTCTTTTATGGTTGTGGGAAGCCCCTGGGAACTCAGAGTCATTTGTCATCACCACCACCTAAATTTGCGGGAGGTGACACTGACAGGGCAAATCCAATGTGAACTTTGATAATCCAAACTCTCACCTACAACAAATTGAGCCATGGTTGGGAAGGAGGGACACAGGGGCAGAGGGGGGAGGAAACGATTTTTACTTCATACAAATATTTACTGATTTATTATTTATAAAAGTAGTCGGAGACATCGTGGCATTGGTTTCACCGACATATACTTATCTCCGAACTCATCTGATTGTATATATTAATTATGTATACCTTATGACATAAAAAGAATACATGAAGATAGATAGATTAATAGATAGATAGGCTTCAAAATTTAAAATTAAGAAGGCTAGCCGAACACATAATTTATCTATAACCCTGTAAGTATTATCGTGGATTTCAGAGGGAGTTGTTCTCAGTCATTTGATTTTTAAGGGTTAATTTTTAGTGTGCTGCTTTATTCACATTTTTTGTGGGGCTGCTGAAGATTATATATTTAAAAAAATGAAAATCTGGATTTGGTCTCTAAGCTGACATATTTACATCAGTGCTTCTGAAATGCAATACAATTTACCAAAAAAAAAAAAAAAAATGTTTTCTCTATTTAACAGGAATGGCCAAATCTACTAAAAAGAAGAGAAAATAAGCCATATTTCAATTTTATGCTACAGTTTTTTATGACTGGGCTCTAACTAGACTAAAATAGGATTCATTAGAGAAGCCTGAAAAAATCCACACTTTTTTTTTTCAAGATTTTTATTCGCTTTATTTTTGGTAGAGATGAAATGTGTGACCTTCTTTTGACTTTAAATGCCAAGACCCATGGTTTATAAAGTCCTACAAACAAATCTGTGAACCAAAGAAATCCGTTAAAAATACATTTAAAATGGATTTCTTTCAAGGGAAAAACCATTAGGAACTCCTCCATACTTCCACTCTCAGAAGAGGCAAGAGTTAATATTTTTTCTCGGATGTTATATTGTAGGTCAGATTTTAAATCTTGGTCAGATTTTTTGCCCCATATAACCCTGGAGGTCAGGTCTCAGGATATTGAGTGAAGGTTCTAGAATGGCAGATTTTAACTTGATATGGCGGATGGGGCTTTCTGACATCTAGAACAAAATAAATCTTGGTTTTAACTCTGGCTTTGTTTCTTTCTAAATGCATGAGCGTGGAGAGTCAGCTAAGCTCTCTGAAGCTGTGTCCTCTGTGATTTGTAAATGGGGGCAACGATACCGTCCTCAGTGGCCTGGGGGACAGTGAAGTACACGCCGTGCTTAGCACTGGGACCAAACACAGGCGCTCCGCATGAGGGAGGTTTTACCTGCTTTATGAAACTGTGTGTTTGTGTGTGAGCCAACAGGCCACCCTCACGTGCCTGCATGTGGGAGCCTGACCCAACAGAAGTGCCCCTGACCCAACGGAAGGCATCCTGCAGGTGTCCCAAACGGTGCCACACATCTTTGTCCTCAAAAATCGCAAAGGAAGAGAACTGTCTAAGGATCTTGCCAACCCTGTAGAAGCCTAGACCCAGCTCAGAAATTCTGGTTAGGAAGATCGGGGGTGGAAGCTGGGAATGAAAATTTTAGCAACTGCCCCCCACCCCCACCCCTCAGTGAGTCTGAGAAAGGTGGCCCCTCAAGAGACTCTGGCTTCATGTTTACAGGTGAATTGGCTATTTGCATGACGTTCAGCTCTTTCCAAAAATAGTCCCACGTTCTAATCAGGCACGAGGCTGTCTGCGTCCAGACTGTTTTGGTGCAGCCGTGCTTATATCCAGATAGGGATCCGCTTCCCAGGGAGGAGATCCCATGGGTGGCTCCCCTCCGGGGTCACAGCTTAGTAACAGACAGATGTACCACTAGTTTCCTGTAGAGCAGCACTCTCCAGGCTGCTCTACTTGTTAGGAACACATCAGGAAAGAACACGTTTTTGGAACCCAATTTAATGTGTCTGAAGAATGCCTGGCCTCTCTCCTGGGAAGGCAAAATTGGTTAACCTGGCTTGCCCCCCTTTCCTTCTTCTAGAAGTCATCTCCCAGCAAAATGACACTCTTCACCTTTCTGGTTTTCATTATCGTTGGGCTTTGATGGGTATAATTGGCCACCGTGGCTTCAGTCTGACTTCACTGATATTTCATATCTGTCACTTGCTGGACTGACGTCTCCGTTTCCAGAGATGGGCTCTCCCCTGACCTCCCCCGACCTCCCCTGACCTCCCCTGACCTCTTGCTCAGAATTGCAGCAGCCCTGAGGGGCCTGGCACAGCCCGAGGGAAGCAAGCGCTCTGCAGGCTGCTGCTCATGCTGCACGGCAGGGCTTTGGGCCTTCCTCCGGGGGGGCTGGGGGCGTGGGGAGGGCGGTTCCAGTAGGAAATCAGTCCATCCAAACAAAACCGATTCCTTTAATGTCGCCCAGTAATAGCGTTCTTAGTGTGGGGAGTTTTCCCATAGTATTATTTTGGATGAGCTCACGTGAATAGCCTTTCAATAAAAAATAAGCACTTCGGGGATGCCGTAGGAATGGGTTTCCCAGAAGGCTACTTCCCATCACATAAATGGGGGGAATGAGCAACTTGCAAGGAGACAGGATTGCCCGGCTGTGTGTAGACCTTAGCACCCATATCCATCATAAAATATCTTGTTACGCTTGGTTTTAAGCATCACATTTTGATTCCCGGGATGTCTGAATTCTCATTTCATCATCTCCCCACTGTTAAAAACCCTTCATGGGGTCCTTATGGCCAGTAAGTGAAAATATAGACTCCTTACAGCAACATAAGTAAGGCTTTAGCAGTTCTGGTTTTAAAAGAATCTTTTTGGTCTTCTGCTTCTCCTTCATTTCAAATCGTGAGGCTGTAGCCAAGCCAGAGTGCACGTAGGACGAGTTGCAGCCACACACGCTTCTCTCCTTCTCCCCATGTTGTTCCTTCCCTTTGAAATGTCTTTCTTCCCTTCTTCCTTCCTTTCCTCCTTCAGAGACTTGTCTAATCCTTGCCTTAAATATTACTTTGTAAAAGCTTCCTGATTTTTCCTTTTCCCCAATTGTGCCTTGAACATTCTCCTACATCATCACTGAATGTAGTGGACTGAGGTTTTGAGCATCTTTGCAAAGCCCGGAAGTATGCCTGTGATCTCAAACCTACTCCGGTAAAACACTCTTATGAATAAAAAAAGATAAATTTAGCATATAAATGAGCCAATTAGAAACTGGTGGCTATACTCTGAATTGAATTCCACCTATGGCTTTCCTTCTAGGACATTGTTGGTGGTGTCTTTTCTCAGCTGTGTCCCTCCCCCATTATTTTTGTTAGGACTCCCAGTCCCATCATTGTGGTAAGGACACTCAGATTCTCTGAGAATCTTTTTATTTTTAGTGGAAACATTGTAGACCTTTATTTTGTTTTTATTGAATTTCTATTTGCCAACATATAGTACAACACCCAGCGCTCATCCCATCAAGGTGCCCCCCTCAGGGCCTGTCACCCAGGCACCCCATCCCCCCACCCACCTCTCCTTCTGCAACCTGTTGTTTGTTTCCCAGAGTCAGGAGCCTCCCATGGTTTATCTCCTTTAATTTTCCCACTCAGTTCCCCCCCTTCCCTTATAATCTCTTTCACTATTTCTTATCTTCCACGTATGAGTGAGACCATATGATGATTGTCCTTCTCCAGTTGACTTACTTCACTCATCTCTTTCTGTGAGCTCCCGTGTCCTTCCAGATGTGACTCCATGCAGCTCTGCTCCCACTGGTGATTATGTGGTTCGGATCTGACTAATGAGAGCAACACACGCTTCTGGCCTTGGTGATTGACTCAAAGATGGACAACACCGAGGTCTTTGTTAATTCTCCGGATAAGACACTCATACTTTTCCACTAACGGTGAATCTTGAAAGATGACAAATGAAATTTCTACCACTATCTTGCTACCACCGACATTATGATACTAGAGTGCAGAGACAGAGACATTCGGGGGTGGGCGATATGGTTGGGAATATAAATTAAGTCATGACTCGATAAAGCATATATTGGAAGGTGATCCAGGGATGACTGAGTGTTTCTGTCTTTATGGGGTCTTGAGACTTGCAATTGATCATGTCTGTTTTACTATTTATCCCTCCTTCACTGGGCTCGAGCAGCAAGAAAACAAGCATCCATCAAGAAATACTTCTCAATATTTGGCATAAAGATGCCACGGTTGGTTTTGACCTCAGGGGTACTAATCCTTCCATGTTGAGCTTTGCACCTACATCTCAGGGTCCCCGGTGCTTTAAATTCCAGTTACCCAAAATGTAGTTTTTAGATTATTTTGCCCTTAATGATCTTTCTTCCTTGTATCATCCTCCACTTCTCTGTTAATATTCTGTGCACCTTCCAAGCAAACTACTTGCCTTTGAAATTTTGTCTCCGAGGCTTCTTCTGGGAGAACACAAACTAAGACTAAGCTTCTCTGTCTCTCCCTGTCTGTGTCTCAGGATACGGATGGAAGGTTTCAATTTGATATGGGGAAGGGGGGCTGCCATTGGTTCATTTGGTTCACTTCCAGAGTCCTGCAGAAGTTCATTCTGACAATGCTTTCCAGTTTTCTTGTAGCTTCTATGAAGGCAGGATTTTTTTTTTTTGGGGGGGGGGGGCGTGTCCTGACTCCATCCCCATTGTTACCTCTTAGAGAACTGTAGTGTGCTATCAAAATCAGGAAACTTACATTGGTACACTAGGTATGAACAGTTCGGTGTCATGTTGTCATATGTGTAAGGTTGTGTGACCGCTACGGAAACCAAGATAGAAGACTTATTTTTTTTTTTTTAAGATTTTATTTACTTATTCATGAGAGACACAGAGAGAGGCAGAGACCCAGGCAGAGGGAGAAGCAGGCTCCCTCTGGGGAGCCCAATGTGGGACTCCATCCCGGGACCCCAGGATCATGCCCTGAGTCGAAGGCAGATGCTCAACCACTGAGCCCCCAGGAGCCCCAAAGCAGAGAACTTTTATATAATCACAAAGGTTTCTCCTGCTACCTCTTTATGGTCACATCCACCCCAACCCCCTATCCTGCACCATTTTAAACTCTGCTAACCACTAGTGTGTTCTGGAATCAGCATCACCTGTCAGAAGAGGTCCCCATTCCCCAGGAATCGGGTTTCTCTGCTACACTCAGTTCATTATTGGCAGGGAGCAGCTGACAGACCTCTTCACAAACACAGTAATGGACTTTAGAGTGTAGCAACTGGAAGCCAGTCATCCGTGCTCCCTGGAGTCAGAATGGCTCATTTTCATGGCTGCCAAAATTAGTAAGGACATCTGTCATTAGTTTATATCCAGCACTTGGCGCATGGTAGTATGCGCTATGTATGGAATATTGAAGTGCTCTTCGTATAGGGACTCATTTAATTCTTCTTGTAATCCTATGAAATAATTAAAATTACTGTCTCTATTTTACAGATGAAGAAATGAAGATATAAAAGGCCAAGTAACCTGCCCAAAGTCATACAACTTATAAATGATAAACCTGTTGGCTTAGAATATATGTGGTACATCTAATCCTATATAGTAGGCATTCAATTAGTTTCTGTTAAAGAAATGAATGACGGAATGAATAGGAAATACTTATTTTCTCCCCATCTTCATCTTTGGAATTGCATTTCTAATCCAGTCTGAACTCCTGGTGAGAACAGGAAACTCCAGCTCAGATGACTTGAAAGAGATAATCGTCTACACTTACCTTTCAAAGATTATGGAAAACTTTAGTTTTAGAAACTAAAATTTGGCAAATATATTCCAGTGTGCAATAATTATGTAGAGTAGCCTTATTGTTTTTTTTTTTTTTCAGTTCCACTCAGGGAAGTAAATAAGGGTCAGCAAAAATGTCTATAAGAGATTCCATCAAAATGTGTTGTCAGGAGGGCATGAAACATTGTTGTTTATCAAAAGAGTGTGAAGAATCATAAAGTGCAAGAACCTGGTGATATGCTGATAGGTTCCTGACAACACTGTTTGAAGAGACGTAGCCCTGCGCCTTGTCCTTGTGGCCCCTGCTACCACTAGAGCGAGGCTGGAGAGTCAGGAAGGGGGCTTCCCCAAGATGCTATGATATGATCAGCCCAAACTGCAGGGGGTTGAATGAAAATTTCCGAAACTCCTTGTGTTCAGTTGAAAAACCCAGTTGACTGTGCTGTTCATGTGACGATGGAGGGAGATCCAGGAATCAATCCGGAATGGGGCTTCTCCTCAGCAAAGAGGTTCCTGGTTTCCTGTTCTCTTTTCCTTAGTAGATTCTCTGATTACCATGTCTGCGTCTGTCTCTTTTTGTTGGTTGTTGGGAAATTCTAGGGGCCAATCTGCTGCCAACTTCTGATGAAATGAGAGAACTCCAAAGCCTGCCTCCTGCATATTGATTCCTCTTTTGAATTCATATTTTCCCAATAACATTTTCCTCTACTTCTTCTCTACTTTGAAAATCTTATCATATGTATTTCTTGTTGATTTCTTAAAAAAATATTTTTTGAGAAAATAAGGTATTCCCTCTTTTATTTTATTTTTTGAAAAAAAAATTTTTATTGGAGTTCAATTTGCCAACATATAGCATAACACCCAGTGCTCATTCTCCAAGTGCCCCCCTCAGAGCACAGCACCGTTTTTTTTTTAATTAAGAAGTTTAATTTATTAATCCTAGCATTATGTATGTCACTTTGTGGCATTAAAAAATAAATTAGTTAATGTTATTAAATAGAATTGAAAACAGAAGAATACATCTCTGATCCACTCAGTTAAAACAATACTTATGTATCATTTTATCATTTCACCCAAGCAGGAGAGGAAAATTCAGTTTTCATGAAGTCTTTAATTGGGGGGAAGGGGGGTTTTAAGAGTGAATACAAAGTTACAGATATAGAACTAGAAAGTAAATGAGAAAATAAACCAAAAGCAGATTATAACTTTTTTAAAAGGTCACAAAACCCACAAACATCAGAAAATCCAGAAAAATAGCATATATTCTAAGTAACTACCAGTCACAACTCTATAATTACTTTTCTTACATATTGACTACACACTCTTTGAATATATTAACTAATTTTATAACATTTTGTACAGAAAAAAAAAGTTTGAAAGACAACTCATTGCCTTCTTCAAATGGTTAATCAAATATTTTGATTTTTTTATTTTGTTTCATAACATTGTAATACAGATCTTTAGGATTTTTATCAAATATAGGAAGTTCTCTTTCAAGCTCCCTTCATATCTGAGTGGTGTGATGTCATTGCATTTTATTTTCTTGTGTAGGAAATGATGTTGCTCATGCACCAGTCTGCATAATTTTATCTTTATCTTTTATCATAATTTTATCTTTAAAAAGTAAAAAAATATATATATACATATGACCATGTAAGCACAAATCTAGGGTTCATTTCTTGGTCTTAAACGTTACAAGGAGGGGCACCCGGGTAGCTCGGTCAGGTGTCTTGATTTTGGCTCAGGTCATTGTTTCAGGGTTGTGAGATCCAGCCCCGCATCATGCGCAGCGTGGAGCCCGCTTATGATTCTCCCCCCACGTGTATCTGTGCACTCTTTCTGTCTCTTAAGGAAAATAATAATACAATTTAATTTAATTTTTAAAAAAGTCCAAGGAAAATGAGGGATTTGGACACTTAAGATGTATTAGCTTTGCTGTAAATCTGTCCTGCACGCAGGGCCAGAAGCACCATGCCTTTAGTCAGTTACTTAAAACATTTAACAATTAGTTCAAACTAAAGAAAAGTAGCTTATAATTGTTCCTAGAAATGAGAACTAATACAGCCCAACAACTTCTGGGAAAGAGAAAAGAACTGGCATTTAGTGAGGGCCTAATTCGTCTAACCTATGCTGAGTAATCTTATAAAGTGGAATTCGTCTACAAGTCTGTTCTACAGATGCTTAAAAGCACCGGTTCTCCAGCATACTATGAATCTAATTGGCAACAAGACAGACCTGGTACCTTAAAATCTAATGAGGGAAGACGGATCATGAGCCATGAAACAACTATGGGTTGTAATGAGTGAAGGAAACAAACAGGGCGCGATGAGGAAGAGTTGAAAGATAGGACGCCAGGTGTGGGCACAGAAGATTTCCAAAGCAGGAGTTCAGCTGAGACCTGCAAAATCAGATGGAACCAGACTTAAGAAAATTGAGAAGAATGCTGTCAGGAGGTGGGAGCCCTCCGTGCAAAGAGCCTGCACCTGAGAGTACCTTGGCCATCGTAGGGTAACTCAGAGAAAAGCTGGGGAGTAAATCGAGCAGGTGGGTAAAGGATACAACACCCGTGAGTGGCATCGGGCCCAGGTCTCTGCAGTCTCGGGGGGGCTCCGAGGGTGGTGCTGAGCGTGCAGGCAGGTGCAGGAGGCTCTCGGGTGGATGTGACACACGCCTGCCGTGTAGGCCTCCGGGTGGCCCATGGGGCATCTGGTGACAGGGGAGGCAAGGGGGAGGGCAGTCAGGAGGCCGTTCCAGCAGGGCCAGGTCAGAAGAGAGGCTGGCCTGTGCTGGGGAATGGCTTGCAGGCGGGGTGGGGGGGAAGGGGTGACACCGATGAGTGGTACCCCATGATGAGTACAAGGAGGCAAAGTACAGGAGAAAGAGCATTCAGGTTTGATCCCCTGGGGTCACATACTTTTACTGATGTAGAGAAAGACTGGGGAGACACAGATCCCATCTAATCCTTAAACCAACCCTGCAAGTGACTGTTTTCATGCTTACTGTACGTAGATGAAAGTGGGTAAGGAAAGGGCTGTACCCCCCCCATCATTCAATTCAGAAGTAGAAGAACATAAATCAGTTTCTTCCTGGATTCATTGCCTTAAAAAATGCACATTTTGAATACCTTCCTTGCTCCCCCACGTTTATGGACTCGGCGTCCAGTTGGTCTGTAAGCATGGCTGGTGTCCCAGAGGCCCCGTGCACAAGCCTGTGAATTCACAACTGTTCTGTCAGAAGCGCCTTGTCTTCAGAATTTCCACTAGAGGGAGCGAGCACGACGTGTTTCGTGTCCTCTTCACTGGACTCTTTCTATAACCTTGGTAAAGTTAGTGCCTACTGGCCACCCGAAGACTTAATAATAAAGTTCACTTGGTTAACTTTTAGGAAAGCATTTACATATTTTGCATAATATCCTCAGGTCTTCCTCAAAAGCCATTTGGAGGAAGAAAAATGTAGGAGATTAAGGAAAATGTAGGAATTGGGGGGAAAAAAGAAACTTATTTACCTTATCCGTGATAAAACATCTGATTTAATCTGTAGTGGAAAAATAATTAATTGATTAAATATAATACATAAATAAATGAATAATAAAAATAAATAAACTGTGGTGGAGGGGGGCACCTGGGTGGCTCAGTCAGTTAAGCATCTGAATCGTAGTGTCAGCTCAGGTCATGATCTCAGGGTCCTGGGAATTGAGCCCCGTGTCATGTAGGGCTCTGTGCTCAGTGGGGAGTCAGCTTCATATTTTGTCCCTCTGCCCCCCCATCGCACTCTCACTCTCTCAAATAAATAAATAAATCTTTTTAAAAAAAATAAAAATGGGGATCCCTGGGTGGCACAGCGGTTTAGCGACTGCCTTTGGCCCAGGGCACGATCCTGGAGACCCGGGATCGAATCCCACATCGGGCTCCCAGTACATGGAGCCTGCTTCTCCCTCTGCCTATGTCTCTGCCTCTCTCTCTCTCTCTCTCTGTGACTATCATAAATAAATAAAAATTTAAAAAAAAATAAACTGGAGGAAAAACTCTAGAAATATTTTAGTAAATAAGACATATAAGGTTGTATAAAATTTAATAGAAGCCATCATTATTACTTTAACATGTTTATCCTAATTATATGGTTTCTGTCTTAATCACTGTGTTATCTTTATTTTTAATTTGAGGTGAATATGTAATAAATGTTTACGAACAGCCAAAGTTTACTTTTCACGTGGCCCCCAAATCTGTTTTCCTGGAATGTCACGCCTAACTGAATGTAAAATCTTTGTGCTGTAAGGAGTTTGTGGAGCACCTGGGTCATATAGGGTAAACATTTCCGATTAAGTAAATAACACAAAATAAGCACAAACATTATAATTATTATTATTATAATTATAGTAACCGTTTGGGTGTCAGTTGAACACTTTACTATAGAAACTCATTTAATCATTTTCATTAGATCAAAAGGGTTGGGTTTTTTGTTTGTTTGTTTTATTTATTTTTTATTTTTGCTTTTTTAAAAGGGTTGGTTTCAGATACAGTGCAAGACAGGGCAACCCCGGTGTGTCCCTTCCCTTTGTCAGGTGCTCAGTTATGAAATGTTGCATGAAGACATTGGCCCAGCTTAGGAGCAGTCCGTGGAAAGATACGAATGATAAAGGCATCATTCAGAGCAGGGTCCCTAAGGCACCTGGAGAGACGTGCCTGTCCAGTGAAGCCTGTGTCTCTAACTGGGGTTGCCTTCCTCTCAGGGATCTGACACATAAGGCGTTGTGAGTTCTAGAAGGCTTAGGTTGCATTTGTTGCCTCCAGGTACCAGGTACGGTGGCAAATGCCACCTTCTGAGCCCATAGTGCTTCCTCATGACAGAGGGCCATTAGCGCAGCCTGCTGGGGAATCGCCCTTTTGTTGTCTGAAAATGAGCAAGTCAGCTCTCCACATCCTGAAGTCACCGCGGAAGGAATAGCCCGGGGAGCTCTGAATACAGCACGTGACAATAAAATCTGGTCAACAAACCTTTCTTAACCATAAAAGATGTGCATTTGACATCTCAGCATTTTTGTTTTTGTTTTAAAGATTTTATTTATTTATTCATGATAAACATAGAGAGAGAGAGAGAGAGAGAGAGATCTCAGCATTTTTGTATGCAGAGCACACGAAAGAAATCATATCTGATATAAAGGCCTGGGACACCTCCAGATTTAGGTTGGTGGTTCTGAATTTTGGCTCTACCCGGAAATCGCTTGGGAAAATAATTTGCTAATAATCTCAGCTGCTCAGGCCACACTTCATACCAATTAAATCAGAATTGCTAGGATTGAAATCCAGGTGTAAGTCATTTATTTTTCTTAAGTTTTCCAGGTGTTTTCACTGTGAAGCCAGTTCTGAAAATCTTTGGTGTTTCCCAGACCTTGATGTTATAGTCACCTTGGAATTTTTGTTAAATTATAGAATGTGATTCAGTGTCTCTGGGGTAAAGCCTGAAACCCAGAAGATGGTTGGGGTTGCTACGACCACACCACCCTGCCCAGTAAGGGAACCAAGCAATGCGATGGGCTGTCCTGTCCATAATAAACATAGAGCCCTCAAGACGCTAGAACTCTTTCTGCTCCTTTGGTGATTTTATTGTTGCTTGATTATGTAGAAGCTCTCGGGTTGTTGACATCACTCTCAGCTTATCTTCTGAGAGTCTTTAGCTTTCTTCCAGAATCTACTAAGACTTTCTGCTTAGATTATTGTCCTTTGGGGAAACCTGGACAATCCTTGGACATTTAGATGGTTAGCAGAAAGGAGTTTATAAAAAATGAACTGTACATAAATAAATGAAAACACAATGACTTTGCTTTTACGTCACCCACTTGATTATGGTGTCAGTAGAGTAGCAGGGAAAATCAGGTCTGTGCATATTTGAGATGCTTTTCCACCAATTCAGAAACAAAGGCACAGAGATGTTAAACAACTTATCTCAAGTCACAAAGTTAATAATTGTGGAAATCAGCATTTCAACCCAGGCAGTAGAGATTTCTAAGCTTTTGCTCCCAACCACTATCCCTG
Organism: Vulpes lagopus; assembly: GCF_018345385.1. NCBI lineage: Eukaryota > Metazoa > Chordata > Mammalia > Carnivora > Canidae > Vulpes > Vulpes lagopus. The sequence goes on along the minus strand of NC_054838.1, from coordinate 2,711,579 downwards.
GTAGTTAGGAATCACTTAATAGAAGAGATAAGCAAATTAGAGCCATGAAAATGTAAGTGACATATTCAAATATCAAAAAGGGATCAATGGTCAGGGATGGGTTGAGATTCAAGTTTTTTTTTTCCACTGCAAGGAAGAAGTCCAAGTTATTCTCTCCCTGGCTATGGAAACCAAGAGAGAATTCTGCCAAATAGAATGTGCTAATTTCTGAAGAGACCACGTGGACCCTCTGTGGGTTCAACTGCCCCTCCATCTTCTCCATGTAGAATTTGGACTGTTCACACCACCGAGAGTAGACTGATGCTGCCATAAAAGTAATCAGAGGATTGTGGAAGGCAGAGTCGCCCTCCTTCCTGCTGAGAATATTTACGTCTCAGGCCAGGAGGCTGAAAGCCCAGGAAGGAAAGGGGATGAAGGCGGAAGAGGCCTGAGGACCGCCTGAGGGGGAACCTCCCCAGGGGAAACCATCAGCCTGCCTTTTTCCGAATTTGCTTTTAAGATAAAGAAGTGGAAGTTTACTTCACAGCCATTCATTATCTCTGACGTTTGAGAGACTGGTAGTTCAGAAAGGCACAAAGGGACCTACGTCAGCAGGCAATAAAATGGACTTTTTCACTATTAAAAAAAAAAAAAATGTTCAACAAAGTGCCTACAGGAGAAAACATAAATTTAGACCCTTAAACTGTCCTCTTTCCATGAGTGGGTACGAAAAGGATCCCTAGCTTGTTTGCTTGCTTGCTTTCATTTTTCTAACAGGCCCAGAAGAGCCTGTGACTCTAGTTTGGATAATAAGGAACCCAGACCAGAGTGGATGTGGGCAGGCCTCCCTGGCCTCTGTCTGCCTTCCAAATTTCAGATCCCTTTCATTGGCCATTGTGAGCTCAATAAGGGAAGAAAATGTCTAAAGCGGACCCGTACTGCCCTCTGCAGTCTCTATCAGGCCTGGAAAGCAGCCGGGTAGGAGGAGAGGGGAATATTGTCTTTCCAACTGGATACACTAAATTAGTCAACTTGGGTGTTTCTAAATTAAAGGTATTTTATTCAAATGGTGCAGTGGATCTACTGGGCAATATGCATTTGCCTGCAAATGACCTGGGAAGCTGCAGCAAGATGATTATCAGCACAATGTGTGTGTGTGTGTGTGTGTGTGTGTGTGTGTGTGTTTTGAGGTTTCAGTCCAGTCCAAGTGTAATAAAAGGTTCTGAGGAAATAGATTCTAAGTTGGGAGATGATGACGTTACCCTGTTTTGCATGATGGTCATTCACCAACCGTGCAGCCCCCGCTATCCGTCAGGCGATGGGTCGAGCCTTAGGAATGTCGTGGCCAACGGGACCGATGGGGTCTCTTTTTATAAACACTACATTTTAATAAGAGAGAAATAAGCAGTAAGTAAACAAATAGTTTTAGACACTGATAAAGGCTGCAAAAAGCGAAACGCATTAAAGGCAGAGGCAATATTAACAGGTAGGAAAAGGCAGTTTATCCCGCGGTCAGGGAAGGCCTCTCCGTCAGCATCAGTAGTTGAGCAGATGTCTGAATCCTGAGAAAAAGCCAATCAGTGAAGAACCGGAGAAGACTATTCCAGGTAGAGGTACAACAGGTACCCAGGGGCCCTGGGACATGTGTGAGTCACAGCATTTCAGAGAGACCTCCAAGAGGTGCTCAGTGTGGAGTCTGCTTGAGACTCTCTCTCTCTCCCTGACTCAAATAAACAAATAAATCCTTTTTAAAAGGGGGGCACAGTAGCACGGTAACTAAGAAAGAGGGTGGTAGGAGATCAGCGAGGTAGGTGTGAGCCATCCGTGTCAGTCTTTATGACCCGTCATGAGCAGGTTTACTCCAACTGCAGCGAGAAGTCAGTGGAGAATTTAAGCAGCGTTATTTGATTTAATTTTTTAAATAATTTTATAGCTTCTGTGCAGGGAATAAATGGCTAGGTGAAAGTGGAAAGAATAATGAAAAGTCTTTTGTATGAGTCTAGGTGAACCACGACGCTGTTTGGAACTAGAAGAGCAAAGAAGGTGATGAGAGATGAGCAGAATCAAGATGTATTTTGGAGGCAGAGCTAACGGGACTCATTGGGTTGGATTTGGGGACTGCACCCAATATCTCTTACTACATAAAACCTACCCTAGAGTGAAACCAGCAGGTTATTGGGTCAGGAATTTAGGAGAGGCTTCAGCTGGACAGTTTGTGTCTGATCCATGTGGCCCCCACTGAGACGACCGATGCTGGAGGGTCCACTTCCAAAATGGTTTTTGTACTTTTTTTTCTCCCTTACAAAATGCCTCATCCTTTTGAGCTTCTCTGCAGGGCTTCTACTTTCGCAGTGTGGTGGCTCCGTGGAAATCACACTTTTCACGTGACAGTTGGCTTCCATACGTGACTATTCCCGCATAAAGGACGTACCTGTATCTGCCAATCTCTCGCTGCTTGGGCCAGCAGATGATCACATCTGTACTTTATCAAATTGGTCACAGAGAACACAAGAGAACAAAATGTGGGTTTGCATTTCTTAATGGGAAAAGGGTCAAATAATTTGTGGCCTTTTTTTTTTTTTATGGTACAACCATGAGCAGTAAAGAAAAATTTACCAAGTCTTGTAAATTATTGGTGAGCAACGTAAGTCCCGGGTGAACCATGAATAGAGATTAGAAGATTATTTAAGTGGGAGGGGGCTCTTCTCAGAGAAGAAATCACCTCATTACATCAAACAATAAGTTCTATACAGATTACGTTTCCGACGTGTTAGGTAACAGGGGCTGAACTAAAATAAGGAAAGGAAATAACACACCCCAGGCACATACTGGAAATACCCTTGATAAAATCTGGCTGTCAGTTAGATACGGAGGACGGAGTAGAAAGACTCACTGATTTCTGGAAGGCTGTCTCGACTGTGCTGTGGAGATAACATGAAGTCCAGGAAGTCGGTAGGAGCTGCCTTACGTGCTTTTAGCCCACCAGGAATTTGACTTTGGACATGATGCATCAATGTGTCAACAGATTAAGTTATTACTAGTCAAGTCTAGAATGGGTAGCCCTGATGTTTCAGGAGTCTCTGATGAGTAGTTATCAGACTCTGAGACAAAGAACTAAATGTAATTATTACAGTTCTTTTGAGGGGTGACCCCAGGCAATGACGTAGAGAAGTAGAAAAGTAAGAAAGAAAGCAGAAAAATTGAATATAGTAACAAAAGCACCATTGTGGGCATCTGTAGCTTAGTCCTGCTCTGAATCCCCAGGTGATTCAGAAATGACACAGCACACAGACCTCACCCACCCCAAGGGCACCCCAAGGGCAAAGGACCCACGGTGCTTATCTACTAACACCCATTAATCATTCCTTGAGCGATGTTCCCGGGATGCTACTTCCTAGAGCTCCTAGCCTGCCTTTCACACCAGCGCAATAGGCACAGATGGTGCGAGAAACCCTTCAGGCAGAGACACAGATTCTGGGGGCAAAATTCAGGAAGACAGATACTGAGATGGCAAAGGCAGGGCACTGCTACAGCGATCGTTGGAGGTTATGTGCTCCAGGAATGTCGAAGGCAACTAGTATGGCATTACTTGCCAACGCATCTCATACTCCAGGGAAACTGTTTGCTTCCAAAATATGATAAAGGCACATTTTCGTGCTAAGACATTAATATCCACCCTTGCTGGCATCTGGCCTGGTAACGGTGACTGAAGCTGGAACCAGGGGAACCAGCCACCATGCACAGACTCCAGAGCAACAACTGCATGTGGTTAGAGGAGAGGCCTGTACTTTCTGCTAGATTGATAACCCTGTGTATTTTGCATGCAATTACCTGTGTAAATGGTAGATATTTATGATGTTCAAGTTACTGCTGAAGTAATTATACCCGATGGTTTCCATCTACATCAAAAATGCCTCCTCCCTCTTCTTCACTGCTAAACCCTCCTAAAGACCCAGATTCTTCTCATTCCGCTGGGCTATGTTCTCCTTACTAAAACTTTGTTATAATTTTCCAAACCCCTATTAAACAACTGTGTTTCACCTTCCGTCCAACTGTATGTTTAGCTTTTATTACAGATACGCTGCTTTCTTTACTGAAAATAAAGGATCCTCCCCCAAACAAATTTATTATTTAAATGATTTATCTAGGGCTTTTCACTTTTGCTATGAAGCACCAGCACTGGAAGAAACACAAACCGAAAAAAGAGAAGTTTACCCTTGTCCTGCTGAGTAACGAACTTTCACAATAATAAAAATTTTTGAAAAATAGATTCAGGCATGAGAAATTGTATAAAATTAAGAAAAAAAAATCGGTAAAATTTTTGTTGTCAAAGTATTTCTTACAGAAAGATATCCGCTTGGTGCATTAATACTGGCCAGTATACTTGAGTCATCAGTGTTTGATATAAAAAACAAAACATTGGATTTTCTTAAGAATGCATTTTTTTCCCATTAATGCGATCATTAAATGTGTAGTTATAGTTTAATGTGCTCTTCAAAATTTGAAAGTGTGGGGCTTTTTACATATACATCTACACAGATCAAAAATGTTCAGATAGCATTTCTGTGTTTAAAGTTTAAGAAATATGATCATTGATACTTTGAAGATCCAAAGCACTTTACTGGCATAAAACATCAGGCAAAGTCATGGATCCTTGGTCTTTGAGAATAAGAAATAAGCTGTAAAAAAATCACTTAACCTAAAGTCACATTCCAATCCCCACTTGACAACTCTAATGAATTTTGCCTTTCTCCAGGCAGAAAAATAATATGTCATATATTAAATCATGCTGATTACAGCTTGAGACTAAAGTGATGACCTGTCGGGTCAAATTGCTTCCCACATGCTCAAATTTGGTGTAGGTTCCATGCTTGACATTTTGTACCAAGAGATTGGGAAGCAGCTATGGAATGGGTCTCCTGTCCTGATCTTCACGTGATGTCATGTGCTAATTTTCATACACGGAGCTGGGCAAAGGCGGAAAGACAGAGCAAGAGAAGGGGAGGAAGTCTATCTTCCCTGAACTCTCAGTTCTGTTTCTCACTCCCTCCATTTTTTTTTTCTCAACGTAAGCATAGTATGTGCTCATTGTACAAAATTTTCAAAATGCAAAAATACATGATGAAAAAACAATCAGAATTAACCATAAGTCGGACACCTCCAGAATCACCATTAATATTTTAGGGAATAAACTCACATTTCCTTTTCTTTTCTGCACAATTAAGTCATTTGTGCTCCTAACTATTGTTTTTACTGGATTAATTCCAAAGGATCATTTCTCAGAAAAACAACTGAAAGGATATAAATAAGGAATGACATTTCAGTGGCAGATTTCGGCTATTGACAAGGAGGTAGCTGCCTCCTGCGCCAAAGCAAATATCAAGTCTTTTTTTATACAAATAGTACATTTAAGCTTCATTTCATGAACCCATCCTACTGCCTATTTTATCTTACTCTTTTTATGAGTAATTTGCTGACAAGTTTTTTTCATCATGAATGTATGCCCACTAAAGTATTTCAATGTTCTTATTTGTTTGGTTGTTGCATGGGAGTTATGACTCAGGAGCTTAAAGTTTGGCCGAAAGAACAAATTTCAATTAATGCACTTTAGAATTTATTGACCTTGGTTCTTCATGACAGATAAACTTAATCAGTTAATGACTAACGTGGGTTTCTGACTTACAGAGAAATCCGAGGTATAGCTGTGAAATGCCGACGGTGACTCATGATTATCTTCAAAGCTAACTCCAATTTATTTTTTTTCATCTTGGAATCCAAGGCCCTACCCAGTATGGTTCCAATTTCCATTTTTTAAATTTATCCCTAGGATTGTTTTCGTGATGTAAAATATGTATTTCTGAAAGAACACAGACTTTATTGTTAACTCTGATTTCAACTTCTCTCCAGAAAGTGTTTTCTCTGTCGTCTTGTCAATTATACGTTTTTGTTAAAACTCTAATATGCCTGCTTCACTGAGTTCCTGTAAACAGTAAATAAAATGAGGTACATCGTGTGAAATACACAGCAAGGTGACTAGTACTGAGGAACACACTCAAGAATGTTATTTCCATTCTCCAGCCAAAGGAAATTTTATCTTGGCTTCCTTGCCCTTCTACCCACCTCCCTCCCTACAGAATTTGCTCATGTAGTCTTCTCCACTCTGGGGGATACCCCACCTATTTTTCCAATTGAGACCTTTTCATCTTGGAGATATGCATCAAAACATCTTCTTCACGAAGTATTTGCTCACCCGGACCCTCTAAAAAATAATAAAGTTTTCTGAAATTTCATCAAAATGCTTTATATATACTTCTCTTCTGGTCATTATTATTTCTTTCCTTCCATTACAGTGATGTGTATACAGAGACAACCTCAAAGTTATCTAAAAGCATGAATTTTAGAGTATGTCTCGCTTTTATCTTGTTCTATCATTAATCTGTTGTGTGTCTGTGAAATATTCAACCTGGCTATACCTCAGTTACCTCTTTTTTTTAAAAAAATAGTGGTAATTATAGTACCTATTTTCAAGATTAGTATGTCTATAGTGCCAAAGGATCTAAATAATGATGGTGATGATTATGAGCTGTGTGAGGGCAAGTCCAATTTTAGGCAACTTGGGAACCTCCACAGAAGCTGGCATCTAATCATAGTTAATTAAATGAGGAAATGAATAATTTGTGTGTTGGAACATAATAATGGGAAACAAGCAGCCTGATGCTGTGTCCTGTCACCATAGGCCCTGCTGTGTTCTAATACTTGTAGCATCATGGGTTATCCCATTGCTTATCCCTTATGTCTTGTGTCTTTGACATATCTTCCTTTACCAAGATGTCAGGAGTTGTAGCTGTTTGAAGGAGTAATTACTATAATGATATCATACCATGCATGTATATTAATTTGCAAACTTTATACCCATCGCACTAAGATGTAACGTACTATCTCACATGCTCTCACTCAATCACATAAGGAAACATATCTATTGACATTTTTGTTCTTGATACTCACTAGTTTTTACTTGCCTCGTGACTAGCAGACAGAAACATATATGGGGTAGATAGATCTTAAAATGCTATATAAGGAAAGACCCTGGGCAAATATTAAGAAAAAGAGAAAACTATACACTCTCCACTATTGTGAAGTGTGAGAAAGAAAAGAGAGGCATGTCCCGAACAAGGTGGTATGATGCTAGGATCCAGACTGTCTTCTTCTCTTAGGAACCTAAGTAGGAGGTCGTATAAATATCTATAAAGGTTTGGAGAGTCTGGGAATGTCTGTGCTATTGGTGCACAAACATAAGCATGGGGCGAGGATTCTAGGTACCTCTGGGAAAATCTGTGCTTTGATTTTGTGCTTACACAGATGAGAAAGGGCTGAAAAGGAGGTAGACCTACAGATAGACCTCAGCAAATGTTCTGAGAATCCTGTGGTCTGTGGATGGTGTGCAATGTATTTAGAACTCTCTGCATGCCCTTGCCGAAGTGACTTGGAGATTCTGGAAGTTACGCTAAACTTCAAGTGCCTTAGAAGTCATGGTATGCCTGATTTTAAGACTCAAGAGTGTAAGTGTGTTCCCTTCTATTCATTAATTGCTAGGGAAAGAATATTTATTTTATGAGCAAAAATGTTCGGAAATCAAAGCATCTTTATATATTGTCCTTGTTTTGATGCTATTCAGGGTTTCTCAGACCCCATTGTGCTTGAGAATTATTGCATAGGTAACTGCACAATATATAGAAATCAAAACTATGTATAAATACATAGAGGTATTTTCAAGGTCACTTTGGTCCAGCTATGATTTATTTTACAGTGATCAGAGGAAATATGTCCATCAGCATTTTGGTGAAAAGCAATTTAAAGCAATAGCTTGAAATCATTAGGGGTCCCTAGCCCTTTGGAAAACCCGATGAAAATTAAGGATCAATTCCCCAGAAACGAATGCTCATGTACTCATACAAACAAAGTCCTGAATATAATTTAAGAGATTAAAAAAAAAATCCCCAGGAGCCTGATGTGGGATTCGATCCCGGGTCTCCAGGATCGCGCCCTGGGCCAAAGGCAGGCGCCAAACCGCTGCGCCACCCAGGGGACTATCATAAATAAAAAAAAAAAAAAAAAAAAAAAAATCCCCAAAGCCCAATCATGTACCTTAAGTTAAAATAAATCCTGCTTTAAAATGTATTGTGGGGCTTACCACGGTTTACCTTAGCAGTGTGAGCTATTCTGTATTCATTGAATTCCACAACCTTTGGCACCAACATTTGTGAGAAACAACAACAAAAAAGACATCTTGAAGAGTAAGAATGAAGTCAATCATCTTTCTAGCCCTTGTATCATCACACAACACTTCTTGACCCATGGCAACGGGCAAACTTATTATGTAACCCATATTATGAAATGGCACTATGGGTTCCAAGAGTGTTTTTGAATTGTTGCATGACTTTTCACCAGATATTCAGTTTAAAAGATTTTTTAAATGTTACAATGACTATAAATTTGGTAGCATATATCTTCCTTTATAGAAGGACGACAAAGCAGGTGAAAGATTGCTCCAAATTTTGTCAAAAGGGTCCTTCACCAGAGAGGAATTTATTCCTTCAAATGTTACACAGTCGATTGTACCCCTTATCTTAAAAAATAAATGCATTTGCAAGAAGTTTTTAAATAAATGCCTTCTGTGGGTCAAGTTCATTGGGCAGAAACTACGAGTAGTTAGGTTGGGCCGGAACTACGATTGCCCAGGCAAGAATATTCTCTCTTTCATACTTGCTCAGAGGACATCCTTCTTCAGGTATGAGGAGGCGAGGTGCTCAGGGAAGCTGGGGCTCTCTCCCAGAAGCCTGGACGTGAAGCATGATTGGTTGTAGCAATTCATGGTAATACCTACCCTTTAATAGAAAAATAAAAGTGACCGATGATATTGCTCTGAAACTCATTCTGTCATTCTATCATTGGAATGTCCTTTTCTTCTTTCTTTCTTTCTTTCTTTCTTTCTTTCTTTCTTTCTTTCTTCTTTCTTTCTTTCTTTCTTTCTTTCTTCTTTCTTCTTTTTCTCCTTCTTTCCTTCCTTCCTTCCTTCCTTCCTTCCTTCCTTCCTTCCTTCCTTCTTTCTTCCTTTCTTTCTCTATCTCTCTCTCTTTTTTTTTTTTTTTTTGCCCTCGGTTATTTTTTTCACATCCTGGCTCAGTTGTTCCCAAGAACTGGATCCACGTTTTATATTGCTAGAAAGCTATAAGATCTATGTCTCTGTAGTTTCTGGCTTTGTTTTTGTTTGTTTTTCTGGGGGGCGGTTGTTGTCTTGGCAGAGCCAGCGTCAGGGTAGAGCATGTCCAAGGATTCCTTTTTTTTTTTTTTGCTGTTGTGTCTGTTGTTCCTGTTTTTCACTCTTTTACTTTGCAACAGGAGAAATCCAGGGTGGGGGTTTAGAGGTTGTTTTATGGAAATATATTCAGATAGAAGGTAAAGATTCTTAAATAGCCCTCTCAAGTGATGCAGCTGGGATTTCCTCATTAATCAGGTAAATATCCTTGCTACCTTATGTTGCCAACATTTGTGACTGCATTTCAATGTGAGAGTCTCTGTGTTTGTTGGAGGAGGCCACAGGAAGATGGCACATTTTAGAGAGCCGGAGAGGGGACTACAAATTGAGGGTTGGCTCAGTTGGTTAAGCGGCCACCCAACTCTTGATTGCCACTCAGGTCATGTGTCAGGGTAGTGGGCTTGAGCTGGGTGTGGAGTCTGCTTAAGATTCTCTTGTCCCCTCTCTCTGTGCCTCTCCCCACCCCCAAAAAAGAAGAAAGAAATTGAAAGAACAGAAGTGGAAATAAAATATGTTTAAAGAAATGTTGTCCAGTTTCAGAAGTCATGGTTTATCATCTTTCCTTGGGGGTCAGAAGCTGATCTATGCTGAAAGTATGATGTTGTCGTCGTACTCTGATCACATTTCCACCTGGAATTTCTAAGACTGGTGGAGAACCGCTGAGCTCTTCTGAAGCCCCTGTATTTTTAGGGTACATCTGCAGCAGCCACTGTGCTAGTGGTTTATAGAACATGACCACACTGAACCCTTGCAAAAGCACTAGTGTCATTGTTGTTATTACTGTTACTTTAATGACCATGACTTCTCTCCAAGTGGGGAAACAGAAGGCGTGGTAGGGTAAGCAGCTTGCCCGGGGTCATGCAACAAGACTGACAGACCTGAAATTTAGACCCAGTTCCCTGACTTCACCACCTACACGATGCCTTTGCCCCTTCCTGAAAAATGAATGACTATGACTTACCGTTTGATTTATAATTCTCTGAAATTTTTAAAAGCTGAAAAATAACTCATGCTTCTTTTTTTTGCATATCTTTAAGAGACAAATATATCTGAGGCAATGGGTGTAGATGTCACCAATTGACAGCCTGCCACTTCCGTCATTTCTTTTAACACATTTTTTTATAACCCCCTTGTGATAAAGCCTTGTTTTTTCCCTTAGCCATCATAAAATTTACTTAAGCCAGGAAATTATTAGAGAATAATAGTAAGACTTGTAAAAGGTTTTACATGTATTTGATCACACTTAAAGGCATCTAGCAAAAAAGAAAAAAAAAGTTATCGATAAGTCTTTAAAAAGTCATTTAAAAGGTATGTGATTCTATAAAAAGTGTAGATGTGAAATACATCAACTCCTGTTTCCATTAGATATCAGGTCAGCTTGAAATTTTCCAAGCTACCTTTAATATATCTCTGTTTTTTTCTTCTTGCATGACCAATGCTTCCACCTTCTGTGTTCTTCTTGGAATAGTTTCTCCTCCCCGCAGTCTACAGAGCTGACTTTCTCTAGATGCTTCTGTTTTTATTGATTAGCCTGGAAATTCTCTTGTGCTAAGCATACTCCAATGCTGACTGGAAAGCAGATGGTAAAAACAGCTCCTTAAGTTTGCTCCCAAGGCTGTGGCTTGCCTAATTATGTGTGTGTTTAATAAAGAAAATGAATCGGTTTAATCTTCTCACAAAGTGATGGTGTGTAGCGAGGTGTTTTTTTTGTTTTGTTTTGTTTTTTGTTTTTCTGTTGGTAACTGGTCTTATGTGCACGGATTTATATGTAAAAATGTTCTTGGTACCTAAGGAAAATAAGCTCTTATTGCCAGGAATGAGTTTATTAAAACTCTCCTGCCTTAGGCAAGTAAGCAGTTTCTTTATGAGTCTCTGAATGTAAACATCTCTAAAATAAGGAATGAGAAAACGTCTACATGAGATGCCAGGCTGGTTCTGGCCCTAGATTAATCAACCCTCGCTTTTAATGCTTTCAGGAGTGACTCATATTAAACAACATATTTAAGTCATTGAAATTCAAATCATGTCTTTTTCTTTTTCTTTTATCGTTTTTTTTTTTTTTCTTTTTTTGCTAGTCTAAAAGGAAGAGAAAGTTGTAATATTGTCTCAGGGTAGAGTCCTACCAGTTACACAGATTGCATTCCTCCATAAACCCGAGAGTAATGTACCATGAGACTCTACGTGTTTACTGAGATTAGGAGGTAGGAGGAGAAAAAGGGTCAGTCATTCTAGCTGTTTCAGTGCTAGGTGATAGAAAATCATCTTATTAATAAAAAGTTGTAGATGCAGGGGGCCTGGCTGGCTCAGTCAGAAGATCATGTGACTCTTGATCTAGTGATTATAAGTTTGAGCCCCACATTGGTTGTAGAGATTACTAAATAAAGAAATACACACATAAATAAACAAACTAAAAAAAAAAAAGTCATAGATGCTTCTCTTATATTTCGTTGCAGTGTGTAATTATCACTGATGATAATAGCCAAGGCACTGATTTGCCAAGACCTCCCATTCCTGAAACCAATGGGGCCTCAACAATTAAAACAGGCTTTCGTGATTTACCTGTGAGCAAAGGAGCCAGATTTTACTACAAAAAAACATTATGAGCTTACAAGTCATATAAATGTGGGTTTGCACTGAGCAACAGGAACTGGAAGCTGGAATGTTTTTAAAGATCATCTACAATCCCTGTTATTCACGAATCTTCCTAGGGCTACTATAATTACTAGTATGCTATTAATATACTCGGGTATCTCTAGAGGCAGGGAGCCACAACCAAGGAAGCTCAGTCGATGTTGGGTGACTCTTAAAATTATGTTGGCCCAAGTATTTATGAGCTCTACTTGCAGATTTAATTTATGATATTACATCCTATAATTTAAAGATAGCTGTCACTGGCTGCTTATGCCCTCTCTTCTGGCCAAACATCCCCAGTCGCCCTGACTATTCCACGTTGTGTATGTGTGTGAATTTCTTTGTCATATTCAGTATTTTTAACGATTCCAGTATTCCCTTTTGGTGCCTATAGATACCCTTCGCTGTCCCTTTATTGGCTAACATTGTTGACACCGCTGAAGATAATTTTAAATTTTGCTTTATAAAAATTGTTTTTTAGTTTAGCTTACTTTTTAGACTTCTGCCAATATCAGAAATAACCAGTGAGTGTCACTGTTCTAACACAGACAGATGCTTATGGGTTTGTTGTCAAATAATGATCACAACATCCTTGCAGAAACGATAAAAACTTGTAATAATGCAGAACACAGGCGGTGGGCTGGATGAGTCAAAGGTCCTCTGATTCCACCCACATTGGCTACTATAGGAATTTTAGGCAGATTTACTGCAGCCTTTTTTAAATTCATTCGTCTGCTTCAGTTTTGCAAGGAGAGAATTTATTTTGCTTTCCCTCCAAAATAAAAGACTGGCATTTTCCCCAAACGCACTTTCTACCGCTCAACTTCATAGCCTAAAAACTTTCCCCTGACTTTTGATAAATATCGTTATTTCTGATTTGATTTCGATTACTTATTCAATGGATTATTGATATAAAGGGAGGACAATAATTCTGAGTATACACCAGGTTTCCTCTTAGGTGCTCCATGTACACTATTTCTTTTAACTCCACAGCAACGCAATGAAGTCCTTATTCACACTCCCCTATAGATCAGGAAAAAGTGTCTGACATACGTCAAATAGCTTGATTCAGGGCGACACAGTCATACATCTGACACTAGAAGCCCAGATGATTTGACACCAGGGTCCCATTCTTTCCACTGCACCCTCCTCCCCTCAGACTGAATGCAAAAATAGGACACTTAGAAACTAGTATCTGAATCATGATGAACATGTTGGGGTTTTCATGGCCTCTGTAGGTAACACCTCTCTCCCTACTGCCTGAATTCTGAGTCAGTTGAGAAATAGGGCACTAGAGACTGACAGATGGATATCAAAAGGTCAGCTGTATAATTGATGAAAGCCAGGAAAATAAGACTTTGATGTGTGGCCAAATGAGCTTCTGAATTTCCTCTCCTTGTGAATCGGAGACCTACCCATCAGCTAAGTGACACAGCTGGGAAACCTGACCCCCATAGTGTCAGACCCCTTATTATGTGGCAGGAGAAAGGCGAATAGGCTGAAATGGAGAAGAAAGAAGAAAGTTTTTCCAAACTTGCAAATCACATAATCCTGATAGGCCAGGTTATTCCCCAAAGGAAGAAAAGCCAGGAGTGTACTCTACTGAAGTCCCTCCACATGGGACTATTTTTTTTTAATATGCCATTTTATAATGCAGATTATTAACAAATGGAAAGGAGTCCTCCACTCCTTTCTGCCATCAGTCCAGGATTTTTTTTCTTTAAATTGCTAACATGTATTATTGATCCTTTAAATACTATCAGTATTGTGTTACCAAAAGAGAGGTAATATGTTTATAAAACATTTATATAATTTGATATGCAAATAATGAAATCAGGAAGGAAAGTAAATGAACACACTGCTAATAGAGGGGGAAACTAAAACATTAGTACTGAAAAAATATGAAATGAAAGCAGCATTTTAAAGAGTGTAGGTACTGAAAGAGGCAGAGCACAAACTCATAATCAAATTATATATGCCCTATATGTCCCTTACAAGGATAATCAGGTGTTTATCCTATAAGCATTCCTACAGTGATGAACCCTTAATTTATTGAATTCTTAAAGATGCATTTAGAGAAGGATGTGGAAAAGCTATTCCCTGACACAGATGCATCTTTTTATCTGCAATGGCAAGCAAGATTATTCCATGCCTTGTTGGGCTTTTGTCATTTAATAATTCTAGGGATTTGGGCTTTTACTCTTAGTGAAATGGGAACTTACCAAATGAAGGGTTTCAAGCAGAAGAGTCCTATTAGCTGGATTTCACTTTAAAATAATCTGCCTCATGTCTACTCACTCTCAACCCCAAACCCACCTTCATGCTGCTCAGTAGAGAAGCCACTTAAGAGACTCACAGCAGGGGAAAGGGTGAGAAGATACAAATAGGTTCTGGAAGAACTTTGAAAGTGAATTGAATGGGCGTTATGAAAGACAAGTATTAAGATTTTGGTGTCTAATGTTTTCCCCATCGAATGAGATGGGGAAATTATGGCTGACTGAAGTCTGGGAATAAATATCAAAAAGCTCATTTAAGAATGTTGAGTTTGGACATGCTTCTTTCAGACCAAGTAGAAATGTAAGGAAGACAGATGTGATATACATGCCTGGTGTTAGGGAGAGATATCTGGATGGGAGATATGCATTTAAGAGGTATGAGCACATAGATAATATTTAAAACCATGAAACAGGTTAGATCACCAAGGGTAGGGAATGAAGATAAAGAAGAGAAGGAATAAAAAAGATAAAGAAGAGAAGGGTCCAAAGATTGAGTCACAGACCTTTCCAAAGCTGAAAGTTCAAGACCTGAGAGGAAGACACAACAGAGACCAAGACGGAGCATCTGGTGAGGTTGGAGAAGAGCCAGCCTGTAACACTCTGGAAGCCTAGAAGAGCACAGGCAACTATGGCAAATGTCCCTAACGTAGCAAAATAGATCAAGACTAAGAATCCACTGTTGATTTTGCCTGTAAAGAGAACATCGGTGGCTTGTGTACAAGTCTTAGTGCAGATATAGAGCAAAACAAACAAAACCACAAAACTTATGAAAGAAGAAGAGGGATTAGTAATGTGATTATTGACTGTGCTTCTATGGAGACTTGGAGCAAAAGGGAACAAATAAATTGAGGGAAAAAAAACATCAGGAGAATTGGAGCCAAAAGAGGTTGCTTTTTTTTTTTTTTTTCTTTTTTCTTTCCAGTTTTTTTAGGGATTCACGCTTCCATGGTGACGGGAGGCTGGACTTGATTCTATAAGAAGAGAGATGGGGAATTATTGGGCTGGAGTAGGTGGGCGGGATGGAAACTACTGTATAAGCAGAGGAGATGGGCTTGCTGGGAGTGCAGTTAGTTTATGTAGAGTATCAGGCAGGAAGTCAGAATATATGGGTGCAGATGCCAGAATGTGGGTGGGAGCTGTGGAAGTTTTCTGCAGATTGCTTCAATCTCAGAGAAATAGGAAGCAAAATTATCAGCTGAGAATGGAGAGTGGGGAGGAGGTGGGTGTCAGAAGACAGAATTTGAAGCGAGGGAATAAAATATGGAATAGTCTTGTAGGTGAGTAGAAAAATAAGATGACCAGGGAAATACATTGACTGCTGGTCAACATTAAGGACCCACTTAAGGTTATTGCTATGAATTTGAGGGAGATAGGTCTACATGTTGGCACATTTTTTCCTTTAGTTGTGGTTTAACCGTTTGGGTGGACACAAGGAATTGGTATGATACGTACACAAACCCATCTCATATTTAAAAATAAAGTGTTTTGGTAATTCCTTATTCCATGCAAAAGCATCTTTTTAAATACTAATCATAGCCATGTGATAGTTTGTCTGAGATGGTGTTTCATTTACTATTTTTTTAAGATTTTATTTATTTTTTCATGAGAGACAAAGAGAGAGGCAGAGACACAGGCAGAGGGAGAAGCAGGCTCCCTAAGGGGAGTCCGATGTGGGACTCGATCCCAGGACCTCGGGATCATGATCTGAGCCCAAGGCAGACGCTCAACCACTGTTCCACTCCTCAGAAGGAGCCCTTCTTTTTTTTTTTTAATTTTTTAAATTTTATTTTATTTTTTTTTTAGAAGGAGCCCTTCTGCGATGCTATTTTAAATAAAATAATACAAATGCTTGATAATGTGTCTCTCAAACAATTGCTAATATTTGTCCTCCTTTTGGCCTTTTCCCTCTTGACATTGAGCCTGATTTTAAAAGCAAACAAAAAGCACTGTACCCCAACTAAAGTAACCGAGTATATAAGCATTACATTGAAATTTTTTCAAAAAAAAAGAATTTTTCTAGAGATCAATCTCATTCCTCTCATTACAGATTAGGAAAACTAAAGCAGGGAGAGGGAATAGTACACAAGATTCCATATAATTTTACCAACTAAACCTCACTTTGTTTTTTTGTTTTGTTTGTTTTGTTATTTTTTTTTTTTTTAGAGCCGTATCACAGATCCAACTCCGCCTTATGTTATGATATGGCCAGGGAGTATTGCTTGTTCAGATTTTTGGCAGTCACATAGGCTCAAGCTGCTGGAGCTTTCATTATAAATATTCTTCTGTAGAACAGGTGTGTAGAAAAAGGTCTATGCTAATTTCTAGCAGATGCTCAACCTGTCTTCTCCCATATATATACCAGCTTAGCTGAAGCAGAAGTAACCCATGCCTGCATAATATCACTCACAATGTTAAAAAAAAAAAAAAAAGGCACTACTGTTGCCTGGTTACCTCTCCATTTTCTTAATTGCATCTTCATAATGTGAGTTTCATAAGCTGTAGCAGCTCCATGGAAAACTCAGAATCACAGAGGATTACCACCGTCATTAGCTTTCCAACTGGAATAGAAAATCTAGATCTCTTGTCCTATCTCTGCCATAGCCTTATAACCTTGCTTAAGTAACTGAACTTTCTGGGATACTTGTTTCCTAACCCATTAAATGAATAAAATGGACTTGACCAGTGGTTGAAATATTTTTAAAGTGGCTACACCAAGGCCATATGAGAATTGAAAGCGAAATTTTTATTTAAACCAGAGCTACAGTGGCTCAGTTGTCTACTCTCTGAACATCCTCCCGCCTTCCTAGGTTTCCCTGAGAAGCTACAAGGAACCCAAAGGCTCCAAGGATCATGGTTTTAAAGTTGCTGGATGACAGGATCTAACATCTCCTTTGGCCCTGTCACCCTATAAGCCTGTGATGCTACGCTACAGGTGTGCGTATGCGTGTGACAGAGCGACGTAAAATGAATGACTCAGGCCAAAGATGCTTATGCACTCGGAGTCGCACAGAGCCTTAAACCCTTAATACCGCAGACCATAGACTGTTTTCCTTTTCCCCCAGTGATGTAGTCTCAAAGGAAAAGAAGTGGGCTCAAAGTGGGACCCAGACAGACCTTTGCCTTCTCATCTCGTTTCTAAGCCCTGTGGTATAAGTAAACCTGCATCTGCTAGGAGACTTTTTATAGTGAAAGGCGGTGGAGAATGATCAATATAAAAAATGGCCAAGTAGGGAAGAGACTGGTGATTCAGGCCCGCTAAGCTCCAGGTACTGGGCAGAGGCTATGACGGCACCTGCCAGGATCCAGCCAAGTTCGTCAGGTGGCATCTGCCTCACAGAATGCCTTATCCATAAACTGAAGGTTATTCAATCTTTGGCCAAGTGAGGACAAAGGCCCCTTCATACAGAAGTGGTTGATGTAGAGTGTGCACAAAAAAAGACAAAAGTCACAATACCCCTGATTACTCTAATGAGTAAGCTAAGGTCTTGAAGTACTACTTTCAACCTTCTTTTCATATTTTTCACCCTACAGACGTAATATAGATGATGCATCACAACTGCCAGAATGTATTTAAAGTTCAGAGAAGAAAGTAACGAGTCTAAAATATTATTATTATTTGGAGATTAGCATTTTTGATATTCTAAAATATTTACTTTTAGCTTTTACTGAAAAATTTTACTGAAAATACCATAGATTTGCATTAATGAGATTATAACACCATAAGAAAACTTGTCAACACCAGTAATATATAAAAGTGCCTTGTGATCAAACTCTCCCAAATCTTAACTATTATCCATTTTGACTTTGATCATACAATACCATGTTTTTGATTTCTTCAGTTACTACTGAGGATAAATATCCCTTAGTATTTACATAATTGTTAATTTTTTTTATATTTTAAGTTTGCTGTTAGAATAGAGCAAGCTGTCTATTTAGGATTTATCAAGTGACTTAAACCTCCGTCTACCATACGCAGCGTCATATTTCTATATCATAATCGCATACACACAACTGCCTCAGCTAAACAGCCGTCCGGTCTTTCATCACGTTCCCCTAAAAGCTTTCCTGCCTAGGAAGCAGAACTTTTGCCTTCCTGTGTTTCATAAAGTTTTGTCTATTTGCCACCTGACACATATATGTCTTTAGATCTTCCACACATTTATTTTAGAAAATCTGTTTCACTTCAATCTGATGATTCAATTGACTGCTTTACCTGGGTCATATTACATATCCCATACCTGCATCCATATGTCTGTGTTACACTATGTGTAAAGTCAGGTTGCTGCAGATTTTATAAGAAGGGTATTATCATCCCAGGTCAATAATCTAGAAACTACTTTTTAATTAGACCATAGAGGCTTCAGATCATCCAGCTCCATCCCCTTATTTTACAGAGACAGAAATGAAGGAAAAGTGAACTTCCCAAGGTTATCCACTTACTAGGTCATGACTCACTTTCATTCTGAACCAATGAACTAATGAGTATTATTTCTTTGAAAAGAAAAAACAAACTCACACAAACAACTTTGATCCTAATCAAGAAAAAAACAACTGCAGGTTAAGTTGCCCCAGCATTTATAGTGCATAATTCACTCTGGTTCAGAGATCATTATTCATCGAATCAGTGAGCGGTTGCAAGCAACATTGAGGAGTCTCAGCTTTTGCATTTGAACGACTGCTGACACTGGCTGCCCTTCCTTTCAAGATTATACGCACCTCCTCGGATGACGCTGGCGTCCAGATTCGTCACTGTATTTAGACTATTTACCCAGATTAGCGTAGGCTTTTCCACTGAGTCAGGCAGGCTACAGACCTAATGACTGCCTTCGGCCTAAATCTTCATAATAGAGAGGTCTCGTAGCAATAGCAAGTTTAATCTCTAATATTTAATAAGCAAAGGGACCTGACCTTTGCTTCAAAACCAAACTTTGAATGAAATATTTTAATTTACTTTTGTGTTTCTGAGGATGAATTAGTCTAATGTGGCTTTCTTCTCCCAACATTGTTTACTGAACTTTCTATAATTTTTCACACAAGGTTGAAAACATGCAACATGCTGACACGGAAACCAGTCTTTTGAAATTGATAAACATAGACATATTGGACAAACTCCCACTACATTTAGGATATGGAGTTCTTCCAAGATCAACACTATAGTATTTTCAGCTCTTTGTTTTGCTTTTGTTTTTTTTCCAAATTATCCACTTATGGCTCTTCCCTTCCTCATTGGTTTCCTTTCTTTCTTAGGAAACCAGCTGTGATTATTGGCCAAGAGTCTGTTTTTTCCCTCTGTGCTTTTTATTTTTTTCCTAATTTTCTTTCCCAAGAGTTTACTACTTATATAGGTTCAGCCTCTGCCTTTATGTGCGTGACATCTCAGTCTATGTCTCCTACTCCTGTCTGTCCCTCAGGCTTGGGAACTCAAGTACTGAATTATCCCAGACTCAACTCAAAGTTAGTCTGAAACTAAGCCTATACTAGCTCATACCTAGGTGACCCTCCTCCCCAGTTGGCCAATGGAAAACTGTGTCATGTATCTGGAACTTGAAATATTAACATGAACTACTATTTTATTTCTGTCTCTCCCCTTTATCCAATTCCCAGCCAATTGTGGCTTTCTTATATTTATTTTGTAATGTTTACTCATATATTTGAGTTTCTACTGCTACAGTCTTGGAGTTCCAATCTGCCTTTAAGAATTTCCCAATGATCTTTGGGGATCTACACATAATCTTCTACACACAATTGCCAGATTCATCTTCCTAAACTTGCTTTCAAAAATCAGGGTCTCTCTTCAATATCCTTCAGATGTAGTTAATGATTTCATGAAAAAGAGAAAATGTTTCCATGTTGTGGACCATCATGTGATTGAGTTGTATTGCATGTTTCTGTTTCCTTATGTCATTCTCTGCATTTGTTGGTTCGACTTCCACAAATAGGCTCCTAACAAAGCCTTTGCTATATTTTACTTCCATACTTTCACTTATTATTTCTTACACTTGAATTAACCTTGTAATTTCCTTGTTCTACCCACAGTCTGTATTACTTTTCAAATTCAGCTTAAATCCAATCATTACCTGAAGATACTCAGTTTAAAATTATTATAGCCATTCAGAAAAAAAAAAAATCTAGCCTTTGTCTCCCCAAATCATTTTATCTGTTTTATCATTATTAATAGCACATTTATTGTGTTTGTAGCACAACTGGAAAACCTAAACAGCCTTCCACATAAGTGCTAGCTGAGCCTGGGCTTAGGTCTCAGCTCTGTGACTCCCAACTGCGTATCTCCTAACAAGCCCATAATACTACACACTGGGTCTCAGTAAGCTCATCTGTGAAATAAGTAGAGTTATATTAAATAATCCTCAAGTCTCTTTCGTTTATGACCCATAAACTGATATTTAAAGGCATTTTGTACAACATAGTATAAAATATACTTTACTATTATAAAACAATCTCTACTATTATAAAATAGACTCTATTACATGTTTATCTGGTGATCATTAAATTTCTCAAGCAAAGAAACAGAGGTCATGTTCAGGCAATTCTGGTGATTTCGGTGGCTACACAGAAGAGCAGGGAGTGAACAAACAGAAAGATGTAGCTTTTGAGTTTGGGTGGGCAGGATATTAGAAGAGTGTTACTCACCCAGGGAAACCTAACTGGAAAATCTAGCCATTCTAAACTTTTCCAAAGTTTGAGAGCTGACTCTGCTTGCATAACAGTACCCAGACCTGCCCACCTGCTTAGTTTCTAATACAATTTACTGAAAAGTTGTGTCTTCCTACACACCTCTTATACCTAGTTTGACCTATACCACATAGTAGTTTTACAGCAGCTATAGTCAACATGAAAAGCTCTTTTTTTCATGATAATTTTCTATTCTCTTTCTGGTCTACTGAGTTTCTAAGCAAAATTTTTCTTGTTCTTTTGTTCCTTCTCACAGGCTTGCAAAAAATGTGCTCATCTCATTGTGGGCTTGAGAAGAGTGTGTGGGCTGCCAAAGGCAAACATAATAAAGGTGAGTTATGAGGGCGGAATTTCAGGTGCTCCCGCCAACTTTGCTCTCCTGTACAATGAAGTAGCAACTCCAGAGTCTTGATGGGGAGTGAAAATTTAACACTAATTCACATATCACATTCATGTTATTAATTATCAATGTGACACTTTAGCATATCATGCAGTTTGCAAAGCACATTCACATCTGTAATTTATTTAGTTTTATCCCAAGCTTCTAGTGAAGTTGCATTTACTTATAAATGTCTTAGGGAAGATGTTACATATAAAAACCTTTGTTCCACTTGTTCTTAAGACATGCGTTTACATGGGGCACCTGAGTGGCCCTGTGGGTTAGGTGTTGGACTTTTGGTTTCAGCTCAGATCAGGATCTCATGGGTCATAAGATCAAGCCCCACATCAGGCTGCACACCCAGTGGGGGATATGCCTGAAGATTCTCTCCCTCTGCTCCTCCCCTATCTTTTTCTCTCTCTGTCTCATTTAAATAAATAAATCATGGGGAGCCCAGGTGGCTCAGCAGTTTAGCGCCACCTTCAGCCCGGGGCATGATCCTGGAGACCCAGGATTGAGTACCACATTGGGATCCCTGCGTGGAGCCTGCTTCTCCCTCTTCCTGTGTCTCTGCCTCTCTCTCCTTCTGTGTCTCTCATGAATAAATAAATAATCTTTAAAATAAATAAATAAATGAATAAATGAATGAATGAATAAATAAATCGTTGGGAAAAATGTATTCACATTATAATAGTAGTTTGGTTAGTATTAATAAATTAATCAGGGGCACCTGAGTGGCTCAGTGATTGAGCATCTGCTTTTGGCTCAGGTCATGACCCCAGGATCCTGGGATCGAGTCCCATGTCGGGGTCCCCACAGGGACCCTGCTTCTCCCTCTGCCTGTGTCTCTGCCTCACTCTGTGTCTCTCATGAATAAATAAATAAATAAATAAAATCTTTAAAGAAAAAAGACTAATCATCTAAAGGCCTCTGCCAAACCATTTGAAATGGTTACTTATAACTCTTAGTGTAAGACATTTAATGTAGGTTATGTAGAACCTGTATTATATATGATTTATATGTATAGTCATTCCCTGATTTATGATGCTTTACAGTTTTTCTGTTTCACAATTGTGCAAAAGTGAAAACATTCAGGAGAAACCTTACTTTGAATTTTGATCGTTTCTGGGCTAGTGATATGTGTACCATACTCTCCTGATTCTGGGCAGTGGCAGCCACAGCTCCCAGTCAGCCAGCCGCACAGTCACGGGGGCAAATGACCGATATACTTAGAGTCATCCTGGACCCAAGCTGTTCTTCGGCCATCCTGTTCTTCACTCTCAGTAGAATGTTCAGTAAATTACATGAGATCACCAAAACTTTATAATAAAATAGGTATCGTGTTAGATGACTTTGCCCAACTTGTAAGTGTTTGGGGCACATTTAAAATAGGGTAGGCTAAGCTATGCGGTTTGGTAGGTTAGGTGTACTACATGCATGGCTGACTAACGATGTGTTCAAATTATGAAGAGTTTATTGGGACATAACTCATCATAAGTTAAGGAAGTCCTCTCTATATCTACATAAAACAGCACACTGTCCAAAAAAACCTTAAAAAGTTAAAAGTTAACGATAAACCAACACATAATAGATAAAAGCAGATAAATACTTACCAATCAACTCCTTTTTGAGATCCAATCATAAAGAGAAAGAATGAGGCTATTGCTTTACCAACTTATTGGTTACTGACTAATAAAGTTGATTAAATTGTCATGGTTAGAGAATAGACCTCCCAGAAGGTAGACTGTTCAAACAAGAATACATGAAAACAGAGAAGCAAATATTGGCAATACTTGTTAGGGACCTCTCAATGGAAGGATTTCCTCTGGCTCCAGATACCCCCCTGCCTCAACACCATGTGGCGATGGGTACCTTGAGCTATCACGGCCTAGTGCTATGAACTTTTCAAACTGTAAAACTAACTTACCTTGCCTTGACTCTAGGCTTGACAGAAATCTTGGCCTTACCGTCCAGCTCCCAATGTGTGTATTTTGGGAAATGTACGTGCTGAATATATGCCATGACTGCCAGTACACAAAGGAGTACTATTTTCCATGACATAAGAATACTTTTATTAGTAATTTATAGGTATCATTTTATTCCAGGCTTATCGAGATAGCGACGTGTCATCTATGTAAGTTTAAGGTTTACAACGTGATCACGTAATACACGTGTACATTGTGAAATGACTACCACAATCAGGTTAGTTAACATCTCCAGCCTTTCACATAATTATTTTTTTCTGTGGGTGGTGATAATTTTTAAGATCTACTCTCTTAACTGTCAAGAGTATAATACAGTATTGCTAATTATTGCCACCATGCTATACATTAGGTCTCTAGAATTTATTCATCTTATTGCTGAAAGTTTGCACACTTGGACCAACATCTCACCATTCCTCTATCCCCATGCCCTGGCAATCATCATCCTAGTTGGTTTGTAGGAGTTCAGCTTTTTTAGGTTCCACGTGTAAATGAGAATATGCCATATTAGCCTTTCTTTCTCCGATTCGTTTCACTTAGCATAATGCTCTCCCATTGTCGCAAGGGACAGAGTTTTCTTTTCTTTCCCCTTTTCTTCTTTTTTGTTAGATAATATTCCATAGTTGTATATGTATGTATATCCATTGACCAACACCATAGGTTGTCCATGTCTTGGCTGTTGTGAAGAATGCTTCAGTGAACAAGCAGGGCGCAGATCTCTCTTCGATCTCCTGCTTTCATTCCCCACCCGCTTTTTCTCTTTTCCTTTGATACATACTCAGAGGTGAGTGGAATTGGTGGATCATGTGGTAATTTGATTTTTAATTTTTTGAGGAATCTGTATACTGTTTTCATAGTGGCCCTGCCCATTTCCAATCCTATCAATAGCTCGTAAGGATTCCTTTTCTTCCACAGCCTTGCCAACATGCATTATTTCTTGTCTTTTTGATAATAGCCATTCTAACAGGTGTGAGGTGGATATCTCATTGTGGCTTCAACTTGCATTTCCCTAATGATTAGTGATGTTGAGCGTCTTTTCATGTACTCAGACATTTGTATGTCTTCTTTAGAAGATGTCTATTCAAGGCCTTTATCCAGTTTTTAATCAAATTGACTTTTTTGCTATTAAGTTGTAGTTCCTTGTATATGTTTAATATTAACTTTTTATAGATGGTTTGCAATTATCTTTTTCCATTCTGTAGGTTTCCTTTTTTTTTTTCGAATATATCTTGGCTGTGCAGAGCTTTTTAGTTTAGTTTAGTCCTACTTCTTTATTTTTACTATTGTTGTGCTATTTTGCACTTTTTGTGATATCCAAAAAATTGTTTTTAATACCAAAGTCAAAGAACATCATTCCTATATTTTCTCCTGGTACTTTTATGCTTGTGGGTCTTCCATTTATATCTTTAATCCATTTTGAGTGAATTTTTGTGAGTTGTGTAAGAAAGAAGCCTGATTTCCCTATTCTACATGTGGTTATCCAATTTTCCCAACACTGTATAGGTATTATTATCCTGCAAACTTAGCTGCCATGACACCACCTTTGAAAAATGTTTTGCTTCCTTCTGTCAAAGTCAGATTTCTAAGACTATAACTAAAAATCAATCTATTACTATAGAAGTGAAAACCACCTTGGGATATCTCTCAGCAACCAGTAGACCGGCTTTTCTTTGGTGTAAAGTTTGGTGTAACATCATTCACTATTTTGCCTCCAAGTAGGTTTCTTGTATTAAGTAATATACACAGGAAATTATGAGAAATTTCTGCCTACCCCAAAAGAAGGTGGCATGGAAATTTGCAAGGATAAATGATGAGTCGGTGAGGAATCCCATGACCAAAAATAGGCTTTTGGATGACATTAAATGACAATTAGAATATTAGCAGGAACTGGTATTTATCAAGCTATTCTATGTGCCGAGGAGCTTGTTAAACTCTGTGTTGGTTGACTCCTCTCAGCAGCTATGAGGCCAGGGTTACTATCAAGCACAAATTATGTGAATGGGGATCAGTCGTGTGAAGTAATCTGTCTGTGATCCAGCTACTTCTTCCCTCATCGGGGCTTGAACCAGGACTCGAACCAGATCTGTCTCCTAAAAATTCAGAGCTCTTGACCATTCACAGACATGGGTACAATCCCCCTAAATTAAGGACACACAAAATTTTCAACTGTGCAAATCTGAATTCGAAGTATTGTTAGGAAAGGAATATTGTCAGCTTGTCTTCAGACCTGTGTGAGAGACAGTATTTTTACAGGATTAGTCTCCAAAATCCTATGTGGAGATGAATAAATGACTAAAGATGAGAAGGGTAATTTACTAGGCAACCCTAAGTGCATTAAAAAAAAAATCCACAATTCCAAGTACTTATTTTCATCACGAGAGAGAATTTGGTACATTTAGATTCACCTATCGCATTAAATGTTGTGTCCTTTCTATCCTAGTACATGCAAATTTCATAAGGAGTTCCCGTTCCTAATAAAGAGATGGACATCCTGGGGCTAGCAGTGTCCTCGGTAGCAAGGCCTAGACTGCCAAGGCCTACTGGCTCCAGGCCCAGGGGACCACAAGCCAGAGGACCTATCAGGGAGGCCCTCTTGCTTCCTTTCTAAAGTCCCACGGAAACAATCCTCTGTACATTGTACCCGTTTTCACACGTCCCCTTAGTGTCAAGTCAGAGTATTCTCCAGTTGGTTTTCTCTTGGGAGCGAGAGGCAGATTTTGTCACATCTTACCTGTGCCATTTCAAGCCACAGTACTGAGGTGTGATCGGCATGAACGCAGCGCACGGTGTACACACCTTGATGGATCTGGAGGGAAGTTTACGCCTGTGAAACCCTCGCCACATGCTGTAAACATACCTACCACCTCCAAAAGGATCACCTTGCCCCCCTCTTATTCATTTTTTTCTTTTGTGGCAAGTCAAATGGTGGTGACCCAGGGCTGGGGGAGGGGAAAACAGAAAGGTGTTGGTCAAAAGGGCACAGAGACTTCAGTTATGCCAGGTGATTACGGCCTGGAGAGAACAGTTCTGGTAGAGTTAAGAACCCTATAGAATGTGCCTAAAATCTGGCTAACAAGGTGGATTTTGTGTTGCATTTGTTGGTTTGCATCAAGAGCTTTGGTAGCAATTCCGTCGTTCCAGTCACCTCCAGCCTCCTTGGGGGTTCTTGCTCTCCTTATGGAGACTGGGGGCGCGTCCTGGGGACTCTGTCTTCAAAATGTGTGCGTACCCCGCCTGCTGCTTACTGCCTTCGCTTTGGTCTAAAGGACCATCATCCCCTCCCCACCCCTCCCAATGGAAAATTGAAAGACCTTTTATTTAGCTCATGTCTACTAAAAAGTCTTTACTCACCTGCTCCTCCCACATCCTCTTCCCGACAGAGCAGCTGTGGTGACTTTCCAGGCCGCGGCAGACAGTGCCGCTCCTCTCCTCGAAAACCTGCCAAGCCTTTATCTCTACAGACCTTGCTCCAAAGGCACCAGCACTCCCAGTGACCAGCCCCCCTGATTCCAGCCCCTACTGATGATCCCATGGGGCACGAGGCCTCCTGTGGCTCCTCTCACCTCTAGGCCGCGGCGCAGTCCTGGCTTCCTTCTGGAACACTGGTGCCCCGACGTGAGCACGACTTTCCACCTCACCTCTGTCAGGCCTTGTGCAGTCACTTGCACGGTGGGATGCTGAGTGGCCCTTTCCTGGCCATCGTGCCCAAAATTGCAGGCCTCTCTCCCCCCTCAGGGCTCTTATTTTTCTTCACAGGACTCACCTGAGATACCATCTTTTGCTATTTCACTGCCATGAGAGGATAAACGTTGCTTTGATTTTTCTGGTGTGACCACTGCCTTCGGTGCCAGACGGTTGCCTGATTCAGTGGTAGGTTCGCAGCAACACTGCTGATGAAACGCGCTGCACAGTGACGTGCCTTTAAAGAGTGGCATCGAGAGCAGTTCACATAGCCCTGGACTGACTTCTGTGATGTGCATGGTGACATGAACCGGAGACCCTGGGGCTCGTGTTCTGTGTGTTCGGAAGATGGTCATTAGCCAAGTCCATGACTACTACGTGTGTGTGCGTGTGTGCGGGTGTCAAATCCCCTAGGGTAAAGCAGAGCATAAGGCCTCCCACACTGAAGACCGATGGCCTCTTGTCTTAAAGCCAGATGAGTAACTGCGGGGAGATTCACATGATTCTTCTGGGATAAAGGTCTAGATGTTCCCCTTAATTTGTTAAAAGCTCCCCTCTTAACACAGCTCTTAGTCTTCTGGACATGGTAGCTGGATAAGTATCAAAGGAGTGTAATATATTTCCATTTTCTTAGCAAATTCTGTCTTAAATTAACTCCAAATTATTGATGGGGAATGTAATTTAATCCTCATTGTTACAAACGAGAAATTGCCGCTCCTACTTACCATTTTATTCCTAAATAACATCCTAGAAAAGCCCAATCTTAGCATCTACCCCTTTTATTTCTGCAAATAAAAAAATAAAACTAGCAGATCTGTAAAAAAAAAAAAAATCTGTGCAGTGGAACAACTTTCCTTTATTAGGACATGTGCTCGCTCATTCATTCATTCATTCATCACAGCACTGTGGTGGATCTCTTCTGCAACAGACACGGAGCTAGGTGAGAATGTTCATAAAGAAAACTGAAAATAACATTAGATTCAGAATTAGAAGAACCAAGTCAGACTGGGGCATCTAACAGCAGTGTGACTTTGGCAAGTGATCATATTTTTAATGAAGAAAATGAAGGTGATAATACATATTTCACAACTACTTAGGTTTTGTGTAACTACTGAAGGAATTATTAAGTTGTAAAATCATTTGCAAAATGCTATGTAAATATTAACTGTCTATCACGTCATAATAAAAAGCTGCATATTTTTACATAAAATAAAATAGTATAAATTATTTCATAATATAATAAAAAGTAAATAAGTATAAATAAAGAAAGAAAGAGATTTAGAGAAAGAACGTGACGGCAAGGGATCTCTTCTGAACATAAAAAAATCAACAAGAGGAGGATATATAATTGTTAATAATAAAAAGCAACAGCTGTCCATAAAGAGATAGAAATACAATTTGCAGGTCCACAGTAGAAAGTTTAATTTCAATGCAGCAAATTCCATACGGCTTTATCACCAGGGTAGCATCTGAGCAATGCCTTGAAGTGGAAGTAGCTCCGTATTGGTCATTTGTCCCCTCTTACAAGATGGCTTAGGACGTGATTATTGTGCTAATACAGCATGGCAGCCAACCACGTGAGCTTTACAGTCAGATTACTTTTTTTTTTTTTTTCAAATTTTGGTTATGCATTTCCCTAGCTGCAGGGTTCTGAATATATTACTTATTCTTCTGTTTGTCAATGTCCTCATTTATAAATTTGAGATAATAGTACTGACCTCAAAGGTCAGTACATGCTTAGCCTACTAAGGCCCCATTACATGTCAGTTGTTGTTGTTCTACGTGTTACTGCTGTTATTATAAGTGAGGCAGCATGCAAAATTCCTGTTGCCAAAAATGGATTTGCAGGAATACCATGCAATTAAATGAGGTGACCCCTGGGTATCATAAATGACAAAGGCAAGTTGGCAGTCCCCCCCTCTTTGTTTCTGTTTTGTCTACTTTTGTATATTGGTATCTCCACCTTGCAGTGTCCCTTGCTGCAATCCCACCTGGTGCTCAGAGATTTTGGTTCTTCCTTTCCTTAGGGCTCCAGGATTCAGGAAGCAGAGAACATAAGAAGTAAGTTAAATACGTGATGAACAGATTCAAGTCATATTAGTAATGACTTAATAGGCTTTTTCTCCACTTTTAATAAGAGGTTTTCAGTAAATATAATAAGAAGCAAAAAATAAACACTTTATCTGGGTACTCTAATAACTTCCCAAACCAAAAATTAAGCTTGATAAATATAGACTCATCATCATTACCATCATCAAGCTATTTAACACTGTATAGCTATTTATAAGTCACATCCACTTGGTTTTAATCCCAATGGTTTTACAAGTTAAATAATACTTACTTCTTTTTATTTTATATGTAATCTTTGTGTCCTTTTTATAAATTCTAAGAAGGTCTGTAAGTATATTATTTGAAAAAAAAAAAAAAAAGAAAAGAAAAGAAAAGAAAGGAAAAGAAGCCAGCTGTACATGAGCACCCCTACCTGTGGTATTCAGATGGTGAGCTGTCCATCTTGTTATCAGTCTGTAAAAATCTCTGTATATAATAAAAAAATATTTATATTATTTCCAATCTCATTATCCATCAGTCCATAAAAATGGCCAGAATCCTTTCTTTCTAGCCCTCATCCTCTTCCCTTCCAAAATCTGAGTTTTTCTAGCTCTCTGCATTTCCTCTTGCTCCTGGTACCACTCTGAAAGACTCTGTTGCATATTGCTGGAATAAGGTTCACACTGAAGCTCAGAATGTCTAAGAATCTTTTAGGGTCTCAGAAGGACAAGTTGATGAGTGAGTCAGGCAGTCCACAATATCCCAAAGGAAATGGTAAATGGAACTAAACCTCAACTTTAGGAAAAGTGTGATAAGTTAGAGAATTAGAGTTGAGGCACTGACTTTTCAGTTCCACTTGACCTTTGATAAGTGATAACAAAGTTTCAGTTTTAATAGATGTCCCCAGGTTTTCCAGAGAAGTCACAAATCCAAATATATATATATATATATATATATACATGTATGTATAAATATCTCAATTTAGAATATTGGCAGTGCTTTCAAATCCTTAAAGAAATACTAGGTAATAGAAGGACCCCAAGGCCAGATTTGTCCTTTATTTACAAACCCAAAATCTCTGATTTATAAGCTTCAGAAGTTTGAGAGGGGACAAAAGAAGCAAACTTAGCCCTATTAATATTGATTCTCCTTCATCAAGTGGCTGATGAGTTAACACCAATATTTTGTCTCTTTATTTTGTTTTACTAAAGGCCTATCATCCCCACCAGGGGCAGGGGTGAGAACAGAAAGGGTGAATAGAGAATAAAATTCTCTCCTGCTACCAACAAACGAGGGACCTATGGTTCAAATATTTATTCTAAGTGGGGTCGCCGTAGGTTCTGGTTTGTCAGACAGTCCTTATTTTCTCTTATTCTATCCAACATAATCATTAATAATGACTCCTTTCATACTCAAAAAGTATGCCAGTTAGGGAAATAAATTTTGTAGTGACACTAGTGCTGGTTACCACAAGTGTCATAGCTATTGTCAGGCCAAAATCACATGCATGCAGAGACACAAGTAAATAATTGCCAAGTGCTATATGAGATAAACCGTCACTGTGTCTGGACTCAAAGCCAGATTAGCTGGCTCTAAAATCCGAATTCTTTCCACAATCCAGGCTGTTTTTTTTTTTAATAAAGATTTTATTTGTTTATCCATGAGAGACACAGCGAGAGAGAGAGAGAGAGACACAGGCAGAGGGAGAAGCAGGCTCCCTGCAGAGAGCCTGATGCAGGACTCGATCCCGGGACCCCAGGATCACGCCCTGGGCCAAAGGCAGACGCTCAACCACTGAGCCCCCCAGGCGTCCCTAGACTGTTTTAAAGAAACCTATTTTATAGATACGGGAACTAAGGGCTAAGAAAAACAAAATATACTTGGGCACATCCCTTAGGAAGTAACAGAGCACACATTTTAACTGAGATCTTCTGAGGTCAAGGCTGCGCGCTTTCGGAACTGTCTCCGTGTTTGGAAACCAAATACCAAGCATCATGCTAAACAGAACAGCCGTTACACTAAAGGTACAATTTGGTGATGCATCTGTTAAGAGAAATAGAAAGCGGAGCATAGGATTAATCGTTAGGGACATGACTAACTGGCACAAAAGAATCAGAACAATTCGTGATTCTATATAATTAAGTGCTAAGTTATTTAGTAAGGATGAACAAGTTCAGAAGAGACTCCATGTGGGCTGGTGTGATACTCAACAGGGCCTGGGAGAACCTGGATGATGAGCACCAGATGGAGAGCATTCCCCAAAGAGGAAACAAAGAGAAGTATTTTGGGCTGTTTTTGCGAGGCAGATCAAGGGAGAGATTTCGACCCAAACAGGGTTTGTGCTGAAGTCAGAGAAATCTGATGGATAAATTAGGTATGAGCCAGATTATGAGAATGTGTCTAATGTGTGATTTTGTTTCACCCGTACATGTACATAACTTTACATAAATGCATACATGTGGTTATTCCCATACTTCTGAAAGTATAGTTATTTTACTTTTTTCCCTCTTTTTTGGCTTCCTTCTCTCGCTCTTTCCTTCCGTCCTGTTGTATTAACCTACCTACCCATATTATCAGCCCAGAATGTAACTTTCTATACATTTTCTCCCTAACTAATTGAATAGATCCCCTAGTAGGGGGGATAAAAATCTAAAAAAATGTTATGATTATAAGTCATAATCTGCCATATTGCCAGGTATGAGTTTTGGTCCGGGGTCACCAAGACCAATGATGCAATAAGCACCCTGACATATGGGCTTTGTTTGAATGGGAGAGACTTCTACGAGATGGGTTATTGGTTAAAATAGGCTCTCACACTTCACAGTTGCAAAGCAATCTATGAAAGAATGCTTTTCCCAACATCCCCTATAAAAATAGATCTCATGGCTCCTTTCCATTTCTGCTAATGTGAAGAGCTTAAAAATATACCTTGCTATTTTAACTTCCACTTCCCTATCAGAGAAAATATTTTTTCATTTTAAATTATTTATGTTTTTTTTAAGATTAGAATCTTACAATGTCGTCTGCAAATACTCTGCATTATTTTTTTTTTTCTGTCTTGCTTTCCTTTTCCTTCTTTTTGTTCTTTGTATCAATCAGGGTTCAACTGGCAAAGCAGAGTGAGATATGCTTTACTATGGAATAGGGATTTGTGATAGGAATGAGAACTTACCCAATTATAGGCATTTTTGGAGAATAGTCCAAAAAAGGATGTTGGGGAATCAGAGGAAAGCCACTAACCAGCTCTTCTGAAGCAAACAAGTCAGTTTGTCAGGGAACCTGGAGTGGGACCACGATGGAGCACTGGTGGAGCCCCACGGAAAGACTATTGCCTCTGCACCTGCTGGCAGCGTGGCATCTCCAGAGACAAAAGCAGAGCTGGACGTGGTGCGGGGAGGAACAGGGCCTGTCTGCACCTGTGTCGTTCTCATCGCTTCCAAGCACGGTGCCCGCCAGAGCGCCACGGCTACAGCTGCTTTCCTCCAAGTTTGCTCGTCTTGCACAAATGTCGTTTGGATCAGGTTTAACCTGGAACCGTATCGGGAAGGCCATTCTGGAGAACACAGTTGTAGTTTAGTGAACTTGACACAAAAGGGACCTAGCGAAGCACACGGTCGGTTTTTGTGAATGTCTGCAAAATGCAAAGATAAAATATGATCTTAAAAGCTTCTGTTAAATGAAGTTCATTGAATGTAATAGGTCAATCTAGAACTTTGCTTGTTATTCGGTCCATTATAACGGTTCAGATTTCTTGAGAAGTATGTATCGTCATCCATTAACAATTGCAATTTTTGTTGAGTCAATCATCTAATTGTTTCTGCTTTGGTGTTAAAGGCACATAAAATATACAACTTTTACTTACAAATTATACCTTTCACTTTAGGTAATGTGCCTCTTTAAAATTTTAGTCCTTCTAATGTGAAATTCTATCTTCTACCCTTGCTTACTTTTTTTATTTGCATTTACCTGGAATCACGTTGACCACCCTTTATTACTTTGCATCAAATATTTATTTCTCATACAGTACA
This sequence comes from Vulpes lagopus, assembly GCF_018345385.1. NCBI lineage: Eukaryota > Metazoa > Chordata > Mammalia > Carnivora > Canidae > Vulpes > Vulpes lagopus. Next base: position 2,678,568 of record NC_054838.1, on the reverse strand, counting down.
TATCTTGATTTTAATCCAGTTTAAGCCACTGTCTTTTAGTGGGGAAAAAGGCGTGCTTATATTTGGAATATTGGCCGTTATACTTGATTTTATTCATCCCATTTTGCATTGAACCTGTAATTTATGTTCATCGTTGAGTCCACATTCTCCTTTCTTTATTTTTCCTGGTGTGATCAAGGTGCAACATATTTCATTTGGCTTCTCCCTGGACAATTCATCGTTCTTTCCCTAGTCATGAAATATCACTTTTTATGTTCCTTATTCTCATAATCAAATGAGTTAAACCAGATTAATTTGTCTATTAACCTACATGCTTTTATTTGCCTCTTGTTTGATAGCCTCCCTAATAAAAGGTCTCAAGACTATTTTCACCTTCCATTTTCCTTTCTAATTGTCCCCCTCCCCAGACATCTGTACCATCCTTCTTTCCCCCACTCCTAACTACCCCACTCCCAACTACCTGTTAAATTTGTAGTGTTTGCTTTTCAATAGCTTTTTATAGTTCTTATATTAAGTATCCCTGGAGAGTGTATTAGTGTCCGTTTGAATTTAATTAGGTAAATAAAGATTTCAGATGATTATGTTTTACTCTTTTTTATCTCAGGGTCTTTTCTAATTCATCTTTCTTTTGGCAGAATCATGTTTAATCAAACAGACTATGTTACTTATGTATTCCTCAAAATAATAAAATACCACAAACATGGAAGACTTAGAATTTGAAACATTTAGGGCTTTTACAACCATTTGCTATCTATTCTTAAAGAAATTACAAAGATGCACTGTTCTTCTGGTATAAAGCTTGCAAAGACTAAAAATATATATCCTGGCTGGATTTGTCACATAGATTCCAGTATATATTTGTTAAATGTACTGAAAAAATATGTATCTTTCTCCTATTATTTGTAGAACTTATTGGAAGGGAGGAAGAAGAACTTTATTTGATATTAAGTATGATTTACTGAATATTCTTGAAGGTAACGTCATGTGATCATCTACTCTGTGAGGCTACCATAAATTAATTAGATTTACTTTTATGAATGCAAGGACTACAACTGACACACTATTGATACATAAATGTTTCCAAGTCGCCAATATTTATTTTTTAGGTAAATTCAGTGTTGTCACAGTAAATAATCAATTCAATAATCTTTGCATCCTTTAACTTTTATTTTGGCAAGCTGTCTCTTCATTATTTCAGTGTTTAATTTCAGACCGCACCCAAGTTCACGTTGCTCCCTGAATGGGAGAGCAGGGGACATGGCCTCCAACCTAGAGGCAACTTGAAATAATGGACTTTTCAGCCGAGACATAGAATATAAAATGGTTATTCCATCATCACTTACTTTGTTCCATACATCTGCCTTCTCTTAATGCTGTCTCCTTAAACAAATCGTTTTATGTCCCTGTCTCTTCAAACTACTGTGTGATAAGAGCACCTCAGGCTAGATTCAGATCAAGTAGAAGCTGCTGATTTTCCTCCAATGCTCTCTTTTAGTCACTTATATCGATTCGGAACGCCGCTTCTGGATGCTTCTCTGAGCATCTAGCCTGGCTGCCAGCTGGGCTAACCTGTTGTTATACTGTCGCATGTGGCCAGGAACCCAAGGCGTTGGGGAAGCAGTTGTTAAACTGTACTCCACCCTTCCATTTACCACAGAGCTTGTTTTTTTTTGAAGAGCTTGTCTGGGCCTTTAATAAAGTATGGATGGCAACTAGAACCAAGAAAGTAGTTCATATATAAAATATAAGATCTAAAATATGTAAATGATTTGAAGATAATTTCCCTTGGTTTTGCATAAGGAAGACAACTGCTCAGGTCACTAAAGCACCATTTTTCTAGAAGTCATTTTAAAAATTTTAAATTAATTACTTTCTTTACTTATTCATTAGTAAGTCTTGGCTCAGCCTGTGTGACAGGAACTATACGGGTCTCTGTCAACACTCGGAGAGTCAACACTCAGTCGGCTTTCAAGGAGATCGGAGTCTCCCTATAATAATGCCTCCAGGGCAGCTCTCTCTCCCCTTCTCTCTTCTTCACCCTTTTCAGATAAACCCACTACCAATGTGCCTTGGCTGTTTCATTTTGCCCCTGATCCCCTAAATAACTGGGTTCTAGACAGGGGCTGACTACAAAGAGAATTTCTTTTTCAGTTCTCATTTAGGCAATGAGGAGCAGAATTGGCAATCCCAGTTTCAACTGAGTCATTTATTCAAGACCCAACGAGGTAAGGACAGAACTCTCGCAGTTCTGGGGATAGAGCCCAAAACCGGGAAGCTCAGGACCGGCTGGGCTGTGTGCTCATATTTCGGAGTTCAAAGGAATTCAAAAGCCTCCCAGTGATGTTAAAGTTTCATACCCCTCTGGGAGGCAAAAGTTAGCGTGGGGCCTGATAAATTAATCACCAAGGAGGACAGGAGACAGGTGGTGCGCTGTGGGAGAGCGAATGCGGCAGAGACCTGAGCAAAGAAGCAGGACAGAAAAAGCTAGGGCCCAAGACTGGAAAAGAAAAAATAGATCTGCAGAACGATAGTGAAGGAGTTTAAAAATATATGTACATAATCAATATAAAATCGGTATATATCATTTGTAGAAAGCAGAACACGTCAAAAAATATGGAGGGCTAAAAAAAAAAAAAAAATCAGCCTGAATCCTTACTTGTGAAATTAGTTATTTTGGACATTTTGGTATGCTTCTTACTAGTCTTTTATTTTTTTCTCTTCTGCAAAATATAGTTAAGATCATTATATATGATAATCATGTTCCCTCACTGAACACTATATAAAGTATTTTCTCATCTTTAAAATTTGAAGAAAGAAATTTGAAACTAAAAATAGAAGAAAAGAAAAAAAAATCAGTTTAGCCTTCCCTGATGAGGCCATTAAATAGTCATTCCTAAACTTTCTACAATGGAAATGTCGATTCAAAATATTTCGTCTTACCAGATGATAGGAAGATTTATTTTTTTAGGAAGGTCTTTGTTCAAACCCCTCTCCACTTGAACACACACACACACACACACACACACACACACACACACAGCTTTTCCTTGTCTGTGCATTGCCTTTCCTGTAAAGCAGATGGTGCTCGAAATTGCCTAGGCCCCTCACGAAAGCCGTTCCTCTAGCAACCTTCCTTAAAAGACGGATTTTAAAACAAGCAAAGATGTTCTTTGAATTCCCTAGTAGCCAATCTGTCAGTCCAGCCTAAACTATTCCTAATTAAAAGTAATCAACTTTTATGAGAAGATAACTCAATCATAGTTGCACTGCAGAGGTTAGGGTGCCACGGTGTTAGAAATCACTCTTTTTTAAAAAAAATAATTAATCTCTAATGAGGTTTGAACCCTTAACTGACTCCCAGCTCCAGGGCACACATGCTTGCCTCCTGCAGAGTTACGCTGACACCAGGATGTCCTTATGCCTGGAAGTGGGAAGTAGGATCCAGGGAGTGGGGCTGCACCAGAATGACCTGTGACTTGAGCTATACTAGACTCTTCACTGTTGATGAACAAAACATCACAAAGCACCCTCAGGAATTCACCTATGGTCCTGGGCTTCCGTGTCCTCTTCCATCAGAGAGCTGTAAAAGTGAGGCTCTGCGGAGATAGTCTCTGAGGTTCCTTCTAGATCTTCAGATGGAGATGAAGTCACACTGAGATGATTTTTCATAACCCAGTATTTGTTCAGTGCTTGCATCCTGAGCTTTTACTGAAGGCTCAACATCTTCCTTCGGGAAAAACAACAACAACAACAAACACAAAACAAAACAAAAAACCCAAACATCATCCTTCATTACCAAGACTGCACACTTTGTGATGCCTCCCCCTGAGGGTGAGTCCGGCTGTTCTCTTCTGCAGGCCCAGCCGCTGCAAACCCAGGAGGGGTCCAGTCAGCACCGCCAGGCTGAGCCCAGCCCAGCTGTGGAAGCACTAACAGGTGGTAGCCTGAAGCTTTCCCTCGCAGACAGAGCCGCTGTTGTGCAGTCACGCTGCAGGACCCGCTTCCTCCCCTGAGCTGCCCCCACCCTCCCCGCCCTTGGGTCGTGCACCGCAGGTTGGGGGCAACACGGTAGGGGCTCCAGCGGCCTGGGGTCCTGCAGATGTTGAGGTCCCTGCAGCTTTCCTCTGTCATGCACCCTGGCGGGGACTCTTGTACTGATGGGGCGGCTCACCTACACCTCCCAGGGCAGGGGGGCAGAGCCCCGCGCTGTGCACGGGGTGAACTAAGGGGTCGGAGCAGTGGCGGGGAGAGGAGGGCATGGGGCGGGGTAGGGATGCACCCCAGGCTGGCGGAACTGGCGCCAGCTCGTGGCTGGGCCTGGCAATTTGGCCCTGCCCCGGTCACGTCACCTCTCGGGGACCAGGTGACTTTGTCCACCCAGGCAGGTGTTGGCTTCGACGGTCTTTTTTTTTTTTTAATTTTTTAAAATTTTTATTTATTTATGATAGTCACAGAGAGAGAGAGAGAGAGAGAGAGAGAGGCAGAGACACAGACAGAGGGAGAAGCAGGCTCCATGCAGGGAGCCTGACGTGGGACTCGATCCCAGGACCCTGGGGTCACACCCTGAGCCAAAGGCAGGCGCCAAACCGCTGAGCCACCCAGGGATCCCGGCTTTGATGGTCTTGAGAGTTCTTTGCGCTCAGGGCCTCGGGTTCTTTCACGATGTTAACGGGGGGGGGGGTCGATGCGCCCCGTGGTGAGCACCTGCCGGGGCACCTGCCGGGGCACCTGCCGCTGCGGACGACGGGCGGCCCGGTGTCGCCGGCGGGGCTCTGGGCATCGTGAGGTCCCGAGTGGCCGCTCCCCCTGCCCCGCTCCCCCCCGCTCCCCCCGCTCCCCCTGCCCCGAGCCCCTCTCCCCGCCCCCCCTGCAGCTGCTGCCGAGCTACAGACCCGGCTCAGTCGCCCTGGGGCCCCGCGGCCGCCGAGGTCGGTTCCCCCAGCGGCCGCCAGGGGGGGCGCGCGGGCGGCCGCGGCGTTGCCATGACGACGGGGGCGCGCGGCGCGGGCGGCAGGTGCGGCGGCGGCGGCGGCGGCGGCGGGAGCTCGGAGCGCGGCGGCGGGGCCGCGCGGAGGGACATGGTGCACCACTCGGGCTCCATCCAGTCCTTCAAGCCGCAGAAAGGTCGGTGGCGGCGGTGGCGGCGGTGGCGGCGCGGCCCCCGCGCGTGTCCCGGCCGGGGGGAGCAGCCGCCTGCGCGGCGGGGGCGCGGGACTCCAAGTCGGGGCCGGTGCGCCCCGCCGCGTCTGTCTGTGTCCGTGCGTCCGTCTGCGCGTCCGTGTCCGCGAGTGCAGCTGCGCCCCCCCCGCACCGCGGGAGTCCTGCCCCGGCGTCCGCGCGGCCCGGCCTGGGGGCTGCTCCCCGGGACCCCGCTGCTCCCGCCGCCTCCTGGGGCTGCGGCGAACCGGCTCGGCCGGCGGGGCGCGGGGCAGCGGGGGAGCGGGGCGGGGCGCGGGGAGTCCGGGACGGCGGGGCGCGGGGCAGGGGGAGCTGGCAGGGGGCAGCGGGGCAGGGGGGAGCGGGGCAGGGGGGAGCGGGGCAGGGGCGCGGGGGTCCCGGGCGGCGCGGAGTCCGGGGCAGGGGGGAGCGGGGTGGGGGGCAGGGGGGCACGGGGCACAGGGCAGGGGGCAGGGGGCAGGGGGGGAGCTGGTAGGGGGGAGCGGGGCAGGGGAGCGGGGCGCGGGGCACGGGCACGGGGCAGGGGAGAGCGGGGCAGGGGGGAGCGGGGCAGGGGAGCGGGGCGGGGAGCGGGGAGTCCTGGGGTGGCGGGGCGGCGGGGCGCGGGGAGAGAGGAGCGGAGCAGGGGAGCGGGGCAGGGGGCACGGGGCAGGGGAGACGCGGGGCAGGGGGGAGCGGGGCGGGGAGCGGGGAGTCCTGGGGTGGCGGGGCGACGGGGCAAGGGGAGAGAGGAGCGGAGCAGGGGAGCGGGGCAGGGGGCACGGGGCAGGGGAGCCGCGGGGCAGGGGGGAGCGGGGCGCAGGGGGGGAGCTGGTCGGGGGGAGCCGGGCAAGGGGCAAGGGGGGCGAGGCTGTGACAGGGGCGCGAGGAGCGGGGAATGGGGGGCGCGGGGCAGGGGGAGCGGGAAGCGGGGCGGGGCGCGGGGCGCGGGGCGCGGGGAGCGCTGGGGCTGCCCCTGGGCTGCGGAGAAGCCCCGGGAGCCCGCGGGCTGGCACGGCCTCCGGTGCTGGGATGTGGGGCAGCTCCAGCCGGCCTGTGGGGGGCGAAACTTTCGGGGGAAGCTGCCCCCGGGCTCCCCCCCCCCCCCGCCCCGCCTCCCAGCGCAGTGGCAGGGGCCCCTCTGCTCAACCCCAGGCCGCCCTCCCCTCCCGCTCGGTCTGATCCCCTGTGGGGAAGCATCTCCCCGGGAGCACTCCCAGGTTTCTGGAGTTTGTCCAAAGACACTTATTAATGACAGAAGGACCATCCTATGGAGTCTACACCGGCGATGGCACTTAGGCCCCAGGTAGTGCTGAGGACGCCCCAAGGCGCCCAAGATGTGGATTCTGGGGTGACAGGTCAGGTAGGCGCATTCAGAGTGAACTGAACACTTGTTACGTGTCCCTACCTCCTCCCGGGGCATCTGCCCTCTATTTACCCATCTTTGTCCATCTACCCCAACAGTTGTTTCCATGCAGATCTTTCACTTTTTAAAGCAAAAACTGGGTGGACGTAGCAGGAAGAGTTTAGTGGACGTTGCTGCATTAGGAAGAATATGGGCCTGAAGGAGCTTCAGATTCCAGGATTTTATACTCTGTTTACAGTCCAAGAATCTGTAGATTCTTTAAAAAAAAAAAAAATGTCGAAATTGGGAATGAGGTGAGACACTAATTTCCCCGAGTGTGCAATTCCATCTGGAATCTAACTTTCCAAAGAGAACTAAATTGTTTCAAGGAGTCGCCTTCTCTTTAATCATTATTTTAAACTCATGTACATTTTCAGAATAAAGATAAAGATGATAGGAACTTTGCCCCGGCATCGTACAGTTTAGATTCTCCTCTGATGCGTGGCTGCGGGCGACTCATTTCTGGAACCTAGAACCTCGAAATGGTCCCCACAGGACTTATGTATGGGTACATAGTTTGTTTTTATTTTTTATTTTTTATTTCATTTTTTGTTCATACTTTGTCTTTAAAAGGAAGCAACTGCCGGTGGAAGGACCACCTGTTATTGCTCAGAGTGAGTTATAAAAAAATCATACAGATCTTAGTTCTTCATTATTATCCAAAAACACTTAGTTTCCTTTATGATGCATTATGGGCCATTTATTTTCAAGTCTTTTACTCTTTGGCCCAGAAGGCAACTTTAGCAGAAGGATAAAGGTGGAGACAGGAGGGACAGGAAAGGAAGCACCAGTACAGTGGCTCTGGTTGGTTGCTTCTTAACCCTGAACGGGCATTTCAAAAAGACAGACCAGACGGAGGATTAGCTACTTTAATTTTTCAAAGAAGCAGCAAAATAATACTTGAGGTGCTTTCTGACCCAGGAGGCATGGGACAGAAAGCTATTAGGGGTGCTTTTCGCCATAACATTGACCTGCAAACTTCCCATTAGAATGGAGAACATGCTGGAACTCTGGAGTTCTTCTACTTTCTAAGCTCACCTTCCTAACTAGTCTAAAAACCTCAACCAAAGTGTTTAACTTCTTTGGACTTTACTTTGTTGAAACATTGAACTCCTGACGCCTCCTGCCTTTTTGATTTCCCCTTCTCTGTTCTTTGGGGAGGGGCAGGTGGCTGCTGTGTGAAAGCAGAGATAATTGCTTCCTGGGCCAAAGAGGAAAGCCCAGCTTTTAGTACACTTTTTTTTTTTTTTTTTAGTTCACTTTTAAGAAATAATTTCGCTGAGTAAACCAGTTTCTAGGGATGACCCTTTGTTTTAATCAAGGGAGATTAATGTTTGCTTTTGCCTTTGATTTCAGCTTTATAATACCTAGAAAGATCAGGAGATACTCAGAAAAAAAAACCCTTATTGTAAGACTTTAGAAATATTCACCATCACTTGAAAAAGAGACGCACTCTCTTACTCTCAGCAGGCGTGGGGACTTTTCCTTCCATGAAAACTGTGAAGTAATCAGTGCCTGAGCCAAATCCCCTCCCTGATATTACTCAGCATTTTTCAAGAAGTCACTATACATGCCAGAATCGTTATCTGTAAAAATGAAATACTGTCTGTAAAGCCGAATTTCTCCATTAGTTTAATGTAGGATCTTCGTTTTCAGCCCTGGATGTGAGCTCTTCATGTACTACTTACAAGTTTTGTTCTTTAAGATCTCTAAGCTTCAGCTACTACCTCCGTGAAATGAAGATATCACCTGGCAAAGTCCTAATGTGTTCAGCAGTTTGTCTGGCACGCAGATTGGGGCTCATAAATATAGTGAATAATTAATAATAATAATGATAGTTACTCTTCTTCCCAGGCCCATCCGCCTCTTTGTGGACTACTTAGGAGTAGAACAACATCCTCAGCGATTCCCTTATAAGTTGTTGCCCTTTATTTTACTTTGTCTCACTTTTGTTGTTTTGGGGTATTTTTAAGGAAAACAAGACTCCAGGCCATCTAGAAGATCCCGTACAGTCGTCTTGGGCTGCAGTCACAAACTACCTGAACTGCTATGCCCATTTCTCAGGAAAGCCTCTCAAAACTTCCCATAGAGTAAGTTTAGATATTCATTTCATAATTTCAAAATTTCACTGCAAATAAATCGGACCTCTTCACTCTCCACTCAACCCATATTTACCGAGCTCTTGCTGTATGCCGGGCAGGGTGCTTAGCGATGGCATTATCAAGGACACTTTCATTCTTGAACCTATTACTGCAAAAACCTTCTTCAGAGGACTTTGGATAGTAGGAAGGCTGAGAGGTTTGCTCAACACCACCCCCTTTTTTTTTAATATTTTATACATTTATTCATGAGTGACCCAGAGAGAGAGAAGCAGAGACACAGGCAGAGGGAGAAGCAGGCTCCATGTAGGAGCACGATGCGGGACTCAATCCCCGGACTTCAGGATCAGGCCCTGGGCTGAAGGCAAGTGCCAAACCACTGAGCCCCCCAGGGATCCCCTCAACACCACCTTTATGCAAATTGTAGGAAACTCTGCATTTTTCCAGGAAGGTGTTGACATTTTCGTTTACTGACAATGCCCCCCTGTAAGTTTTGTTTTCTGAAGAGGTCTACATATACTTTTATTTTTTAAGATATTTTTAATTTTTTATTCCACTTTGATTACATTTTATATTGTTTTGTTAGGAAGCTTAATAAATTAGGAAGTGAAATGTGAGAATCCTGGGGTGGGGGGAAAGAGCATTCCACAGTTTATTTCTGAAGTCTCACGGGTACACCGGCGTGTCTTAGGGTCTTAGGCTCACAGAGAACGGGGAGTGTGTGTTTGCCTTTGCCTTAGCACATCTTGGAGGAACACATTAGCTGGCAAATCGGCAGTGATATCTGGTGAAAGTCCAACTGTGCTTCCCAGCCTGGCTTGCTCTGTTCATTTGATTTAGGATGGATTTCATGTGTCATTCAAAAGTGGGCAAGAAAAGGACAATGTGAGTTCTGGCTTCTGGTGGCTGTTATTTACCAATACAGCCAGCAAGACTTTCAGGGAAACCATAGGTCACATCAAACACAGCCTGTCCTAAAAGGCTTGGGTTTAACGGGATTAGCTGAAGCTGTTAAGTGATTCATCATTATTCGAAGGGACATTTGGTTAAACATGAAAAGAGTGTTTTTAATAGTTCCAGGGAATCAAACACTTCCTACTCAGAAAGTGGTTTAATAATAATAATGATCTTTACACGTACGTGGGAATTTGTAGACCCCAAAGCGCTTATATTCTCCTTTTTTTTTCAAAATAAATTGCTTGCTGTGACAGGTGCCCACCTCTAAAGCCTCTTAGCAACCATCCTGCTTTGTGTCCAGTTCCTGGTTCACAATACCCTGAAAGGACATTTTTGGGGGAAACACCTAGTTTCAGAATCTCCGATGTCCACTGTTTAAGCCTCATTTTCCTCTCACTCATGTCTTAAGGATCTAGAACTTTCCTAGTCTCTTCCCCTGTTAAAAACAAAACAAATTCTGAAGCCATTTATACAGTGAAAGAAATGCATTCACGCATGTGTACTGACTTGCCCTGGTATTTTGACAGGTGATTCTTTTATTTATGACTAAAGAGAAAGCATTGATTGCCTCCTTCTAAAGTCATGAATAATAATAATAATAATAATGATTCATAATAATAATTCATAATTCATAAAGTTCCTGCAACATAGAAGAAAAAAGTTGGGGGGGGGATATTTTGGGGCCAAAAACTATACTTCTCTCAGGCTAGTACTGAGTAGCATCCTGATCAGCACAAAGGACTGGGCATCTCATCTAATTGAGAACCCCTCAGGTCGTCTACTCTGTCCCTTAATTCCCACCCTTCTCTTTCTTTACTTCCTCAGTAGATTTCCTACATAAATACAACTCAGACCCCACAGTGATAATCTCCCAATGAGGGAGAGCCAAACCATGAAGAAAATATAGACATTTTTCAACCCAAATAGAAAACACAGGTGTCTAGGACCATTTTTTTAAAAAAATCCTACATACACCTTAAATGGCTCAGAAGAATTACTGTCGTCTCAAAGTAAGAATATTGAGGTTTAAAATGATGACTTTGAGCAAAAGCAGTATAGAGTTTGTGATAAATACGTACCCTCTACTTAGGAATGAAGAGAAGTGATAACTAAGAAATTCCATCTGAGGTAATTATGAGTGTTTCAAAGCTATCAAGAAGTTCATTTATCCAAAACATCACACTTCTTGAGGGTTCTCAGGAGCTGAGGTCTTCCTTTGAATCTAGGATTTAGCATTAGACTCTGCCCATGGATGTCACTGCAAAAAAAAAAGAAAGAAAAAAAAAGAAAGAGAAAGAAAGAAAGAAAGAAAGAAAGAAAGAAAGAAAGAAAGAAAGAAAGAAAGAAAGAAAGAAAGAAAGAAAGAAAGAAAGAAAAAGAAAGAAAGAAAGACTGGGGATTGATGATGGTATAAATCAACTTCTCACAAGAAACTTATGCCTTAAAAAAAAACTCAACCTTTTAATATTTTATATTTTAGAACTGTGCAGATGTTTAGAAAATACTAATGTGAAATGTATAGATAAATGTAAAATAGTTGTACCTTGGTGAAAAGAACCAAGGTCTCAAATTCCCTGTGATTGAAATTCTGTCCTTATTTCTGAACTTGGGAATTGAGCTTTTTCTGAGCTGCAGGTGCTTTTCCAGACCCACCCCCCAGGGTAATGCCCACCTCTCAGGATTGCAGTGGAGGATAATAATCACCAAACACAGCAGCAGCAGCAGCCGCCGCAAGCACAGTGTGGATACTACCCCTGCCCACTGTCCCAAAAGCTTACAAGTCCAGTGCATTGTTTGATACTCAGTAACCCGTTAGTAGTGACATACATCATTTTTCCTATTTTCAGAGCGAGGGAATTGAGGGTTAGGTGCTCTATGCATTAACTCTTGATGAGCAGCCGATCTGAGCTGTGAACACAACCCTCCCTGATTCCGAGGTCCACCTCCTGACTGTCTACATGCCATAAGGAAACCTACTTGCTCTGAGTTCTTTGGAGGAAAAAAAAAAAAAAAACCCTGAAGCATCTGGAAGGCATCGCACCCCCATTTGATTTCCGCCACAGTTGTCTGCAGCTGGTCCTCTTGCTCTGTCTCTGCAAAACCATCAGAGTTCAAGGCAGATTTCCGTGATTCCTGAGCTACATCATGGGTAGCTCACTGTCCCTTCTGTGGCCTTTGTAAAATTAAAAATTTAGACGGAATAATCCCCGTGATGCCTTCGGTCTCTACAGCTCATCAGAAGTTACAGAAGCGTGAGATCATATTTTAGCGGGCAGTAGTGAGGACAACCAACCTGGCTGTCCCTTTGAGTCGCTGCCGTCCCTGCTGAACTGCGTCGCAAAGCAGCAATTACTTTATTTATTTATTTATTTATTTATTTATTTATTTATTTATTTATTTTTAGCAGCAATTACTTTAAATGCTGGTTGGTTTCAACCCAGCAGGCATGTGAGAAACCAGCAGCAGCTGCAGGATCCAGGTTCCCCCAAATAGGAGTCCCCGCATTCACCCCCTCACTAGAACTGAGATGCAGTGGGCCTCGGAGGAGAGGACTTCCCTGTGCGTAGAATTGGAGGGACATGAAACCATTGTGCAAATGCACTGTATTAGTCTTGGCATACTTGTATCATTGCATTTCTAGAAAGTTCATAGGCCGTCCCAAAGACATCTGTCAAAATGACTCCTAAAATGGTATAGATTTTATGTTTGGCTTTGGTGCACTAGTAACAGTTTAGGCAGGGGGAGAGGGGTCGGGCTTTGCCGATATAAGCACAAGGTCCAGCTTAAACCCAGTTTCCATCACTCACTGGTACCTCGAGCAATGTGTCTCATCTGCCTTAGCTCATTTCTCTCAATTGTATGAGCTAAATTTTCAAGATCTAAAGAATCACCCAGAGTTTTTGTTAAATGCAAATTCTTCAGTCGCTCCAGATTTATGATCTCATCTCCCTCCAGAGGAGGAGACTAGGAATCTGTGTTCTTAGCAAACATGCAGCCTCCAGGGCTCTAACCACGGAACCCATTTTGAGAAACAGTTTTATAAAATAAAATAACTGTGTGTGCACTGAGATAATGAATTTCGGCGTGTGGACTGCAGCAGGTTGTAAATAAGTGTCCTCTACTATTAGTAGAGGCGAAGTAGGTACAGCCTAGATAAACTTAGCCAAACACATGCATTTAGTCCATGAAAATGGAACTTTAGTGTGTTTCGAATATTAACTGTAATTCCCCTAATCCTTCCTTTGTAAGGTCAGAGGAAGTTCCTAAATAGGAGTTACCGTCTTGTCTCATTTACCGGACACTTTGGTAAATGACTTGTAAGACTTGTAGAGCAGAGCGCTCAGACTTTGCCTTTGGCTATTCAATCTTGACCCTAATAAATGCCTCAAATGCTGTCAATTCTTTATATTCGCTGTCGGTATTTTAGGTCCTATTTTTGTGACTGTATAACTTTTTGAAAAACGAGGGGGCTTTAGTGAGCACCCTCCCGTGATGAATTATCTCACAGTGGTGTCTTAAAGGTACAATGCATGGTAAAAGTTTATAGTTCTTGATTTCTGCCTAGGGAAGATGTGTAGTAGGCTTGTGGTATTTTATTTATTATTTTTAATGATTCACCATCGTAATTTAAAGTCAATGAATAAAGCACTCTAAAAATAAATAAAAAAAGAAAGAAAAATGTAAAAAAGAAAAAATCACTCTGTGAAATAAGCATGATATGAAATCACAGAATGTTGTTTGAATCTTAAGACTGTTCTACAGTGATCGGGACAAGCTGATTTTAATGGGTTTCAATCTCCTTATTTATGAACTCAGAATAACAAGTGCTGTGACTAAATGCCTATTCTTTGCCAGACACTAGAGTATTTTGCTCATAGTAACCCACTTAATCTTCCTAAAGACCAATCTCTGTTGCTGTAATTGCATAGAAACTGAAGGACAGAAAAGCTGGTGCTCAAGGTCGCACAAGTAGGAGAGGTGGAGCTAAGGTGGCCGTCTGGCGGGTAGGAATGCCACGAGCATCAGCAAGCCTGCGGGGTTATTCCTCCTACAGGAACTGCTTGTATCGTGGGCTCGGGACTTGGTGACTAATGTTTTTATAAAACGCCAGTCGCTAACCTAACACCCTAACCTCAAATCACTGAAATTAAGGGTTGTCCATTACTCAGCACAGCGTTTTTGCTCTTTATCCACACGATCTGCACTATCCACTTGGTTGTGCCAACACTTCCCAAATCATTTTTCAAATAATTCTCCCCAAGGTTAGCTGACCGCAAAGATCCAACTTCTCTTTCCTTTTAGATAAAGTGAGTTTGATTCACTAACTTTAAGCTCAACTCAGACCTATTCAAAAGACATCAAAACACATTTTAGCTGTGAACTGGTGGGTCCTAACAGACACAGGGGCGCACTTGCAGCCAGTGGTACACTTAGAGTCTCCCTAAGATGCCCTTGACTACCACATGGCAACACAGGACGGCCTCAGAGAGAGGTAAATGGTCAAGACCTTGAGTGGTGATGTCAAGCAGCTTGGATTCAAATGATGCTTCTTGGGGCTCCTGGGTGGCTCAGTTGGTTGAGTGTCCAATTCTTGATTTGGGCTCAGGTTGTGATCTCAGGGTCCTGGGATCCAGCCCACATGGAGCTTGCACCCAGCAAGGAGTCTGCTTGAAAATTTCTCTCCCTTTCCCCCTGCTCATACGCTCACTCTCTCTTTCTCTGTAATATAAATAAATAAACCTTTAAAAAATGATGCTTCTTATGGTTTGTTATATATGATTTTTGCCACAATTTTTACTTCTCTAAATTTCCCATTTTCTCCTATATAAATTTGGATTGGTAGGGTTGTTTAGGGGGTTACTTGCTATGGTGTATACTAAAAAAAAAAAAATAAGACATATGCCAATTTGCCTCTTTTTTTTTTTTTTGCTACTTTTTCAGATCTTAAGATGTTCTAAGACATCCCAATACAATTTATGCTTATAGTATAAATGTTCCTACTAAACATAGGTCGGGAAAAGTCAAGCTTAATATCTTTTCTTTATAGTTCAGCACTTAGACTGACTTCTTTTGAATCATGTTACATCTATAAATTTCGACATAACAGGGTATAAAATTCAGAATGCAGAGTCATCAAAAAATAATTCACATAATTGTTAGTCTCTGAAGTCGCATTTCCTTCTGATACAGCATTAGCAATTTTTGATGGTTTGATATTTTGCTTGCAAAATTATAGATATTCATCAAATGAAAGTAGGGAACATGACAACCGAGAAAGAATTTTATTTCGACAGGGATCAAATTGCATCTTTCCCTTCACCACATTTTATATGTTATAAAATATATCATGGCCAAAAAAGATATATATATATATATGTGTGTGTGTGTGTGTGTGTATATATATATATCATGGCCTGTTATCATAAGAAAGCAGCAGGTTTCAGATGTCAGCCACTGACAATAGGTATAGAAAATCGAGAGTAAGAGAGTAAATTCAAATTTCCTTATTGAGGAAAATACTGTCTTTTAGAATACTATCTTTGGTATAATGCGTCTGTTGGAGCACTCATACTTTGAATGATGTTTTTCTATTTCTCACACATTGCTCCAAGACAAGTGAGTTGGTGGTATGTGCCCCATGGAACAGCTTGCAGTTAGTCATGACTCTTACCAGATGTGAAGAAATCACCCACTCAGAGGCACTTCTACCCATTTAGACAACAGTACTCTAGAATTTAAATCACAGGTACGCAGTTACTTTAGTACATAGTCCATAAAATAATGTTTTGCAAAACTTTTTACATGGTCTAAAGACACTATATAACTGAACAGGGAATGTGTGTACATGAGAATATTTCTATCTAAATATAATTCCAAAACCTAATTCTCATAATTTCCTTCGTATAGCCTGAGCCCTGTGTGGTGCTTGAGTACTGCATTGTCTTTAGGAATGGCACAATCTGTTACCAAAAAGTAAAAAAGGGGATGGGAAAAATCTGAACCTTTCGTTGCTTCAGACCTAGTCTTGAAAAATAGCCTTTCATAACCAACTAGAAATGTGGCAATCAAGGCTTCTTCGCAATCACCTGATATTCCTTCCTTCTGCCTAGTTAGAAATCCTTGATGTGAAGGATGCTCAACACATATAGGGCTTAGTGTGTCTGAATTTTATTTCTGCCAAGAATATTTTGTCAGATCTAAATCTATTTAACTCCTCAGTAAATGGAAAGATGTTACCATGTGTTCACTGAACACCATTGAAAATAGCGGCCCTGAAGCATGGAGGGTTTGTAAGTGAGCTTGTTACTGTGCGCTTGACATGCATTAACTCATCTAATTCTTTCACAAATCCATCAGAGAAGGTACTAGCCACTCCACCTTACAATAGGGAAATTGAGGCCTGGCATGAGAAACGGTTTACTTAGTAATATAAGATGAGCATTTAGTAAATGTAAGACGGGTGTTTCCCA
Organism: Vulpes lagopus; assembly: GCF_018345385.1. Lineage (NCBI taxonomy): Eukaryota > Metazoa > Chordata > Mammalia > Carnivora > Canidae > Vulpes > Vulpes lagopus. The sequence continues at coordinate 2,662,480 of NC_054838.1, read as the reverse complement.
GAGCTGGCATTGGAACCAGCAATAGGGCCGCATAGCTTGTTCTCAGCCTTACCAAGGTGGCTCAAAAGAGCGGCCAACAGTACAGAGCCTGTGGTGCGTCGGTGAGCTAGCCATAATTATGGGCCTGCACGTAATTCTTCATTAACACTTTAAAGGAAAAGTGTAAGACTGAGACGTTAAGGAAGTTGCCCATGGCCACAGAGCTGATGTGTGGCAAACACGAGATCAATCCCATAGGCTTGCTGGTGTACCGAGAGGTACACGAGGCTTAGGGAGACTGGCTTCTTTCTGCCATTAGTTACCCCGAAAAAAATTGGATTAGGAAAAATAGCATGTTGACCCCGAAAAAAATTGGATTAGGAAAAATAGCATGTTGAAAACAGTCATGGTAAACATTTCAGGGTATGATCTTTGTACGTCACGCACAGTCGAAGGACTGTGGCCTCTTGTGAAATTCAGTTATGTGATACAACAGAGATATCAGCCAAGAATCTTCCAGAATTTCTGTTACAGCTTATATCTCACTTTTTCCAGGGATGGTGACGAACTATGAAGGTTTTCTTACCATCTCAGACTCTCTTCCGTTCTCCTGCTATGCGAGACCGCCTTCTCCTTGAGTACCCATTCCCTTTATTGTGTCCTCTACCCTCTACCCTGCCCTCTCAAATCCAGGTTTAACATTTATTGTCATTCCGCCTGGATGTGAATACTGAGTTCTAAGCTTTTGCTGGAATGGGAAATGACGGGGGACCAGGAATCACGATACATGATGCAGCTTATCCCAGGCCTCACAATTGTGTGTTTTGGCAAAGACTTTACTGAACATCCACTGTGTTCTAGGCACCATGCTCAGCATTGAAAATACACCATTCAGTAAGATTTGACATCTGCTGAGGAAGCTTTGCTAACGTTTATGTTCCTTTCCATTGATACCTCTATGTTGAAACGCTGTGAGCGTCTCTTAGCCATTTATATTTAAGAAATAACTGGCTGTCATCAGTTGGGACACCTGCTTTAATCATAAAAGTGTTCTTGTGGTCAAGGAATCACTTAAAATTTTGAGAGGAAGCAAGAGAGCCTTAAGAACAGCTGTCGTCAGCCTTGTCCTTGGGATGAACTCCAGGGAGCTGATCCAGCGTTGAAATCCAAATGCACTGTCTGTATTAGTGTTTTGGAAATATTTTCAAATAAAATTTTCCAGTATCTGATGTTTGTAAGGAGGTAGTATAAGATGGTAGCCGCATAGGGAACCTTCAGATTCTTGCACTTTCAGTGCACAAATGCAGTATCGATGCTGTGGAGCAGAGAAGGCAAATAAATGATCATTCCCCCTCTTTCGGGCAAGTCAAATCCCGACTTCAAAATACTTCTTTACGTGGCCTTCTCAGGACAGAGTTCAGGTGGACATGAAACTCTTTTGTCACACTTGTTATTGAATCTGGAATTCACCTCTACCTAGACCCCTGGTGAGAACACGTCAGGGTCACTTCTTTTATACTCTCTTGCTGGGTTTGGTCTGCCCTCATCAGTCTCTTAAGGACAGGGTGGCACATTTTTCTGCTTTTCGATAGTACTTGTTAGAGAAAAGAAGTAAAGACAGTGGGGGGAGAAAAGAGGAATCAGAGCAAAACAAATAAGTTTGGGATTTCGTGTTATGATGGAGTTATGAAATAATCCAGATACTGCTTGCATCGTACCTTGGAAGTCCGGGTATCTTTCGCAGGAGTGCAGACCTGTGGCCTGCTGGTCGAGGCGCCGTCACCAACCCCAGCCACTCACCTAGTCTGAGTAGGCTGCTTGCTGGGAAGTGGATCTGCGCAGTGTCTTTGCTCATCACCTGAATTAAAAATTGTTTTCTGATATTCAAATACCATCATCATTGTAGAAAATGTGGAAAAACGTTATCACCTTCAAACACTGTGCCTATTCAAACATTCTACAAATTTTAAAATAATTAGATTCTGATTTTCTAGTTTATCGCAATTTAGGCTTATTTACCACTTTTCTAGTTTATCATTATGTAGGCTTAATTGTATGTGTAGGTATGTCCATGTTCAGTGTTTTTTTTACAAGTTTCACATTTTGGAGATAAAAATATATATATAAAATATATATATAATTTTTATTTTATTATTTTTATTTTATTATTATTTTTATTATTTTATTATTTTTTCCCAATTGGAACAAGTACAACTTGCAATTTCTTTTTTTTTTTAGAAGATACAGATTTATTTGATGGGATACATTCTCATGATACACATGTGAATGAAAACTTTCTGACTCTAGAATAATTAGAACAGGAATAGTAGTCCCTAAATATTATAACTTTAAACTGCAGAATGCATCGTTTTTCAGTCCAGGGAATTTATTGTAGCAATGCTTTATTATTTTGGATTCTTTCATTCTTGCCTCTTTATTTAACCATCACAATTGATGTAAAAACTCAATTTATCTTCCCTTTTTTAAAAAAATTGTCAGGTCCCCCCCCCCCATTGTATTCTGGAAGCTGCTTACGATTCTCCTTTCTACCAATGACTCAGTCTCTCCATGAGTTGATTCTGTTCTTTATTTGTTCAAAAAGCATTTTTAATGTCAACCAACAAATTATTAACCCAAATTATGTCTTTTATTTTACCCAGCCCTGTTTTCATATTGATTCTTTGTAACATAATTTTTTAAAGAATTCACTTTTATTTAGGAGGAAATTGCAGATTTCTGTCTACATTTTAGTTGTTTATTGTAACATACCTTATTCAAAGTTTTTCTCTCCTGCAACCTTTGAGACATATTATTTCTTCTCATATTGAAAAAAAAAAAAGAGAGAGAGAGAGAAGAGAGAGACATTTCATTAGTCCTGTAACTTACTTTCTAATCCTCATCCTGGAGGAAGGGGAGAGCTATGTAGCCAGGTGCTTGCCCCAAGCAGTTTGAAAGGATTTTCCTGATCACTGCTAGTTTACCACCCTCCAGTTAGGTCTTCAAGCCGCTGATGACGCTCGGTTTGTCTCCTAGTTCAGTGACCTAAAATCTTGAGATGACCCGAAGTAGGTTTTAAAAAAAAAAATATATATATATATATAAAAAGAGCACTTATAGAATCTGCCTAAGGTGTTTCTTCAGTCAGCTATGCCTCTGGCCACATTGACTAATGAAAATCTCTTCTTGGCCTGGTTTCTACCTTAGGCACGTTGTATTTTTGTTTAATTCATTTGTTTCCATTTCCTCCTGTATCAAGAAAAACCCTTCAGGATCCGTGGAGAACTCCACTTCCAATTGTTTTTCTGTTTGGGATGGATACGCTGGCCCTGGGCCGTCTGGCTTTTCATCGTCAAGACCTAGAGATGAAGGGTACCAGCCTCTTCATCTCCCTGTCCACTTGGGCCTCGCTTTTCCAGATGCGGTAAAGGTGAACTCAACCCCAAATCCCTTCAACTTTCTTGCAGCAATACAACACCAAAGGTGCCTTGACATCTTTATTTGATCAATCTGGCTTTGTCTATTCCGGAATTCTTTCCTAGTTTCTAGCATTGAGGTAGGAATGAAGAATCATCCATTACTTTTTCAAGTCTCTCCCTCTCATCTTTTTAATCACTGGGGAGGGGGGGGCAGTTCAGAGAGGGAATGACCTTTACCAAGTGACGGCTCCAGAATTCTCTTAGAAATGTAAGTGAAAACTTTACCAATATATGGATTATATTTGTGAAAATGGATGTGCCTTGCTCCTTATTTTCCCCCCCACATTTTCTTTAATGCTCCCTGGATTTTATGTTTCCTATTTCCTTCGCTTTCTGTCTTTGCTATATTAAATTTAGTTTGGTCGTTTTCAGCTTCAATAGTTTGAAAGGTATATATTCTGTTTTAGATTTTACAGATGCTCCAGCCTGTGCTGGCTGTTCAGTAAATATTCAATCAATCACACATTCCCCTCCTTATTTATCTTGATTACATTTGTCCATCCAAACCATTTTTCTATAAATTTGAAACTGTTCTGGGTTTTAAATCTCTCTATAACTAAACCTGTCTACCTCCCCTATTTCCTTGAACATAATCACAATGAATTCTAATTTTCTGTGTACTTGCTGTTACTACCACCCACCAATAAACTATACTCTGTTGAGAACAGGTTCTTATTCATTTTTTATCACCAAAATTAAAACTGCCTGATACACAGTAGGTACTTTTATTTCTATTTTTGAAAAATTGCTATGCAATAAAAAATCGAGACCTCTATTAAAAATTTTTAGTTATTTTTTTTCTTTTGTGAGCCTAAAGCATATTTTTCTGAAAGTAAATGATCCAGCATCTGAAAAGAGACTCCTGCAGAACTGTACTAATTAGGAAGTATTGCCAAGACAACTGTTGCTGATTTCTGTTGAAATACCTTAAAAAATTAAAAAAATATATATATGGGCATGGTTTAAAACAGTAGAATAGTGACAATTTTTTTTTTTAAGGCAGTATCTTCTTGCCCATCCCTTTGTGCTCTCTAGGCTCTATTTGCGAAAACAATTTCTTTAGCTTTTCTACTTACTAATGTTTGTTCTGGGACTTTTATATTTTCTAAATTATATACCTATGTTACAATTTTTGTTACATTAAAATATCTATTGATTTTCTGTTGAGTTAGTGGAAATTTAATTTTTCATAATGCCACTACCTCACCTCTGCAATTCCTGCTTCCTTACTTTCCCAATAAAGCAGTACTACTCTTGATTAAATCAATAGTTAATGTATATATTATTTTCACATTAAAATTGTTTAGTGCTTAGTCAAGTGATAAATAGTATGTACCAAGATGAATATCTTTTCAAGTAAGATTTCTTCTTTTTTTGAAAAACTTATTTTTGCATTTGCTATATTTTTATAACTTCCATAATTTTTTAATGTTCAAAAGTAATTTATCAAATGCCTCACATTTTTCCTGACACTTGAAACGTATAAAATTATAACTTGTTTTCCTTAAGATGCCCCTCTCTCTTACCTGTCTCCTGCTCTGTTGAGAAATTTTTAAAGTTCAGGATTAGTGCAGAATCATCATACTGGGATTTCTCTTCCCACTTTTTAAATATTAGATCTCCTTTCTTGATCCAATGTCTTACCTTTTTTTTTTCTCTTTTGATTTGCTGCCATATTCTACTAGGACATTCTCTAATAGCTTTTTAAGAAAATGTGTTTTAGGGGTTAATTTTTTGAGCCTTTGTATATCATAAATGTCTTTTTTTTTTCCTACCTGAAAAGTTGATTGAATCTTTGGCTAGATAAAGAATTTGGACATTATTTCTTCTCAAAGCTTTTATGTCATTATTCTGCTGCTGACTTCCAACAGATAGATTTGCTTTCAAATAGCCTAATATCATTTTGGATTCAAATCAAGTCTCTTTTGTGACTTTTCATTTCTTTTCTCCTCATTACCCTTCCTCCCAAGTATTCAGTCCTGCACAATACCAATTCTTCTAAGCTTTTTAGCTCTTCTCTTTAGGGGCACCTGGGTGGCTCAGTGGTTGAGCATCTGCCTTTGAGCATCAGGTCTGATCCCAGGGTCCAGGGATGGAGCCCCTGCATCAGGTTTCCCGCAGGGAGCCTGCTTCTCCCACTGCCTGTGTCTCTGCCTCTTTCTCTGTGTCTCTCATGAATAAATTAATAAAATCTGTTAAAAAAAAAAAAAAGAATGATCTTCTCTTTAACTTGGCATTGTGTGAAATTTCATAATTTTGAATCTTGGCATGGTTCTAATTATTCACTATTCTGGTCACTTTGAATCTATAAAGTGATACCCTTTAATTCTGAGAGGTCTCCCTGTATTCTATAACAATTCTCTAATGTTTCATTTTATTCTTTTTCTTAAGCTACTGTAAGATAAATGTTGGAGCTTTGGGGTTTTGTTTTTCTTTTTGCTTTCATTCGTCTCTCTCTACATACACACTATATATGTGTGTGCATTGACACATTTGTGTATGTATATGTATGTTTGTGTTTATATATGCATCCATATACCCCCATATATACATATTTTTAATTTTAAAAGTATTGAGGCATAATTGACATACTATAAACTGCACATAATTAAAGTGTATGAGTTGATAAGTTTTGGCTGTATGAGTTGATAAGTTTTACCCAAACCATAATCAATATTATGAAAGTACAGTTCACCCCCAAAGTCTTTTCAGGCTTCTCGCAACACCTCCTCCCTGCACCTGCCTGTCTCTCACGTCCCCAGACAATCACATGTGTACTTTCCATCACTTTAGATTACTTTGCCTTTTTTTAGAATTCTATGGAAGTGGCATAATACAATATATACTCATGCTTGTCCTTTTAGTTCACTCCACAATTATTTTTATGTTCAGTTGTGTTGTTTGTATCAATAGCTCATCCCTTTGATTGCTGATTGGCATTACCTTATATGGTATATTCATTCACTATTGCTGCTGTAACAAATTAACACAAACCTCATGACCTAAATGGCACAGGTTTATTCTTACATTTCTTGTAGTCCAAATGAGTTTCACTGTAGTGGAGTCAAACTGTTAGCTGCACCACAGCACCTGGCGGATGGACGTCTCTGTGGATATGTCAGTCTGTTCGAGCTCTCAGAGTCACCTGCAGAGTTACCTTCCACAGGAAATGATGCTTCAGTGCATTGAATCGCTTAGTGAACGCCTCGTGGAGTCTCCTCTGCAGGCTATTATTGGAAGCTTTCTCTATTTTGTTGCTTTCTCTCTCACCTTATTTCTGTGTTTCGGAAGTTCCTTCCAGTCTCTCAGTTAACATGATCTCATCATGTATTCTTTGATCTCATAGATTAATAATTATTTATATTTTTTATTCTTATTTTAATGGGGTTCTGGGAGTAGATATACAAGTGCTAAATGTTTGTGGTACATCTTATTGAATGGATAAGCTGATGTCTCCGTAGCAGCGACAATCTTGAATAAGTGTCAATTGCGTATCCAGAGAAGGTTCTGCATTGACTTTTTAGATTTGACACCAAAAGCAAAGGCAACAGAAACAAAAACAAGTGGGACTACAGCAAACTGAGAACCTTCCACATGGCAAAGGAAATAATCAACAAAATGAAAAGGCAGCTTACAGAATGTGAGAAGATATTTGAAAATCGTATCACTAAGAGGTTAATATCCAAAATATATGAAGAACTTATACTCTCAATAGAGAAAAATATCCAATTAAAAAATGGACAGAGGAACTGAAGAGTTTTCTAAGGATGACATAGAGATGACCAACAGGTACATAAAAAGATGCTCAGAAAAAAAAAAAAAAGATGCTCAGCATCATTAATCATAGGGAAATACAAATCAAAACCACAAAGAGATAATCACCTCATACCTCTTAGAATAGCTATTATCAAAAAGACAAGAAATAACCAACCAGTGCTGGCAAGGATATGGAGAAAAAAGAACCCATGTGTGCTGTTGGTGGGAATATAAACTGATGCAGCCACTATGGAAATCAGTATGGAGGTTCCTCAAAAAATTAAAAATAGAGCTACCACATGATCCAGCAATTCCACTTCTGGGTCTTTATTCAAAGAAAAAAACCCCACTAAATCAAAAATATATTTGTATGCTATTTCTATTGCAGCATTATTCACAACAGCCAGGAGACAGAAGCAATCTGAGTGTCCATCAGTGGTTGATAGTGTGGTGTATGTGCAACGGAATATTACTCAGCCATGCAAAAGGAAGTCTTGCTATTTGCAACAGCATGGATGGACCTTGAAGGCATTATGCTAAGTGAAATAAATCAGGAAGGAAAAGAAAAATACCACATCATCTCACTGATATGTGGAACTTTAAACAAAGGAAGCTCACAGATACCAGATTGGTTATTTCCAGATGCAGAGGGTGGGGTGGGTGGGCAAAATGGGGGAAGGACGTTAAAAAGGTACAAACTTCCAATTATAAGGTAAATCAATCATGGGGATTTAATGTACCACATGGTAACTACAGTTAATAATACCGTACTGAAAATTTGAAAGTTGCTAAGAGATTAGATCTTAAAAGTTCGCATCACGGGAAAAAAATTGTAACTTATATTTTGACATGTTAACCAGATTTATTATGATTATTTTGCAATATATACAAATATTGAATCATTATGTTGTGCCTCTGAAACTAATAGGTTATATGTCAGTTATACCTAATTAAAAAGACAAGTTCTGACATTAGATGTGTGAATGCAATATCGCTTCTAAATTTTATCCTATTAAGCTTCACACTTTGGATGTGACTGCATTTTATACTTTTTTTGTCAGAAGCCAGAAAAGGCCAATTTAACTTAATTTTAAGTTTGGTTTAACCGTATCAGAGGTCGGTACTTAACACCCTGGCTAATGCAAAGCTGCTGTTTAGAATGAGAGGTATCCTGATCTTAATAAATGTCTAAAAAAAAGCTCTATCACCTTGGGAAGAAAGGCCCCTGGGCGTTTTTCCAAGTGTTTTGTAATTGCAGAAGTTTGGGAATATTAGATTTATTTTTCATTTCGAATAGTGACACTTTATTGTTCTACACTTTGTTCTACACATTTTGAAGAGACTTATTTTTTATTGTAATATTTATAATGAAATATTATTGCATTTAACACAGAAATATGACTTGGAATATATTTGCAATATAACTGTTGGTGTAATTGTAATGATTTAGTTGAACTGTTCATGCTTCTCCCTTATGAGTGCCAGGCAAAAAGAATAGAGGACGTTTGCAATAAACACATTTATTCTGAAGGAAAAACAAAGGGATCGTAATGAGGCTTCCAGTGTCAGCTGCCAGCTTTGGTGCTTGCCGATGATGTAGAAGGTAATATTTCTAGAAATATTGTTCCAACTCCTTTAAGTATGTCCTAGGTAGTGTAGTAAGAACCACTTACAAAACTGCCAGTAAATATTTAGCTTTAGTTCTTTGGCTCTCTGGTTTCTTTTTGCAAAAAACTCCTGTTTCTTTAATATTTCCATCTCCTCTCCATGACTAGTTGTCTTCTGCTCCTGCCTGTGACTAGTGAACTCTGTGCCAGATTTTTGTAAAATGCCTTTTTTATTTTCTTTTCACTTATCACCATTGGAATGTAGCTGAACAGTTGCCAATGGCTTTCTTTTACTCACTGCCTGATTCACAGGCTCAGGAGAGTTAGTGGAAGCGCACATTACCATCTCCACTGACCCCCCTCCAGTAGGAGTTTTTAATATGAGGAAGATGATTAAATGTGACTCACAGTACATCTTCCCTCACTGATGTTCTGTGGATCTTGAGTCAAGTCACAGACTACCTCATTCTCAAGATGGTGCTCCACAATCCATCATCATCATCATCATCATCATCATCATCATCATCATTTTTCCATATTTGCTTTGAAACCAAATAATAATGGTAAACACTTTTAGTGCCTACAGTATGTTAAATGGTCTGCTTGGAGTTTTATGTATATTAATCTTTAATTTTCGCAATAACTGTACAAGGTGGATTGTGTTTTTCCATCATTCACTTATGGAAATGAAAGCTTTGAAGGCTTATGTAACTTAAATTCAGATTATTCTTCATGAACTCTAAACCAGCTACACTTTGACTTGTTTCCCTCTTGTTTCATCGAGCAAGCCAATTTATCTTAAAGGAATGACCATTGACAAGCAAAGGCTGCGGATTTTTAAGCAGTGGCCTTATAGGCCGTATAGGCCTTATAGCAGTTTTGAACTCGTGTTGGCTAGGACTGATCCTAACTAGAGGGGTTTCACCACCAACTTCAAGTGTGTGAACAAAGTGTGCTTCTGGTATATGCTTCAGATACTCAGATGATCTCCTAATAATTTGATTTTGGGGGAAAGGAATTACCTTCTTGTGAACTCCAGTATAACATTACACCGTCTTTCTCCAAATATTCATTAAGATTATGTCATATTTTGTTCTTGGCTACAGTTCTGAATTAACTTACATAATCTTGCTTGTTAGTCTCTCCATGAAGGAAGCCGTCATTGCATCCTCTTTATAGTATTATTCCCATCAATGGTGCTTTACACATAGGATATGTTCAATAGTTATTTCTTAAGTGAGTAGCTAAGTGCACGATCTGGAATCTTTCCTCAAGACTCTCATGACTCAACTGGTGAGACTAAAGTATGCATGTATCAATTGAGAAAAAGTGATCGAACCGGCTGTTTGTCCTACAGTAAGTAATGTCATCTATGCATTTATCAAGAGAGTGGGAAATTTGGGGGAGTTGGAGTAATTAGGAATGTTATCATTCCCATTAAATTTAAATTTGTGCATGTCTAAGAGAGTGAGTCCTCCCATCATCCAGATGAAGAAGCTATGATCTAGAGAGACTAAACAACCTCCCCTAAATTATCCAGTCAGATATTGGCAGGACACAAACTCATCAGGTCATTCATGTGCAAACCTTAATTGATGCCCATTTTTGGGGTCTCTGTTAATCAGAGTTCATTGCCACCAAATAGCACAGACTGGATGGCTTAAACAATAGAAATTGATTCCTCATAGTTCTAAAGGCTGGAAGTCCAAGATGAACGTGCCGTAGGTTTGGTTTCTCCTGAGGCCTTTTTTGTTGGCTTGCTGAGAGCCATCTCCTTGCTGTGGCCGCACAGAGCCTCTTTCTCTGTGTGCACTCATCCTTAGTATCTCTTCCTCTTCATATAAGGACACTAGCCCCTATTCCTATTATTGGTGCCCCATCCATATGAACTCATTTAATCTGGATTACCGCTTTAAAGGTCCTGTCTCCACACACCGTCACCTTGGAGGTTAGAACTTCCTTGTGGGGAACACAGTCCAGTTCATAAGATGGTCCAAGTCTGTGCTTTTTGAGGATGTATCTTTGGGTTGTTTTCATATTCTTGAGGCAACCTACGCTCCTTCCTAATGAATTTCTCTTTACTTTAGGTCTCCTGTCAGCTTTAGTTCTTACTGATAACTGGGCTTTCTTCAAATTTCCTAACATACATTGCAAAAAGAGAGAAAGGAAACCAATTGGCCTAACTCATCTCTCGAAGAAGGATGATAGCATAGGCCCCTAAAGAGAGAAGAGTTGTCTTTTAAAGTACAAATGCCTACTTTTGGTCCATTGAGCCATGACCAGGACAGTTTTTAAAATATTGCTTTTATAGTAGGGGCTAGGGCATATTAATTTGTGGTGTTATTTAGATGAGGAGGTAAGCTAGTAGAAACTGCAGTTAACATCTGGACAACAGATATTTTATCCACATCAAAAGCAAAAGGAGCTCAGTTTCAATGTGACAGTAAACATTGCTGCCTTATGTGAGTCTATATAGCTTTAAGGTTCTCAGTTCCAAATCTGATAAGCTGAGCTGAGATTTTAATTTCATTTTTTTTTTCATGCAGAATGAATCTTTTGGGAAACTTAGTCCCATCTCTCTAAGTTTGGGCCCTATTTGTTTTGAGGATCATCCAGAAGCACAGAGTCTAAACCTACCTACCCCTTAGGTTTAATAACCTAACTGGTTCAGCAGCGTACCCCTTGCTAATATTTTCAGCAATTTCCACAGTAATTCTAAAACATCACTGCCCATCTCTCAGAATCTTCCCTGTTTATGCTGCAAGACCATCGTAGTCTATGTATTGACTCTCTCTCCAGTTGAAATTCTGAATTCTATAAATGTTAAATTCCACCTAAATGGGCCACAAATCCTGATGACAAAGAACTCTTCACTACGAGTTCTGAGGGAACTGTCTTCCCTCATCACAATGAATACAAATATTAATGACAGATGCGGCTCTGTGTGGTTTATAGAGTGAGCCAGAAGAATCTACGAACTGTGACTTTCTTCCAGTAATTAGAAGTTAGCTCTAACATGAGTTTCTGAATAATCTCTGTGTCCAAGTTGATGTCAACAACCTCGATAAGAATAAATCTAGTTTAAAATCAGTTTTCTGGAAATAAAACTGGCAAAATCCCATTTCCTTTATTCTTATCTGATTCGGGCCAATGGCCTATGTGGAAAACTGGTAGAAAGTGTAAAGAGGAGATGGGCAGAGAGAGAATAAGAGACGGAGAGAAAAATGAATCTTTTTGAAGAACTTGCTCTTTTAGATGCTACTTTATGTGCAAAAAACCCACAAAGATCTATAGTCATGGCATAATTTACACCCCTTCCCCCCCAAATTTACAGGGCCCATTTTATAGAATAAAATAGCTTCATTTGTTTTTCTATCCTAGATCAATTAAGTAGGACTCTAAAGTAACACATATTTCAAATGCAGTGAATCTGTGTATATACACGTATGTGCTGGAAGCGCGGAGGTGAGTAGTGAGAGAGTAAAGGTGGCAAAAGCAGCAGAAGCTGAATTGTGAAATGTTTATCAGATTCAGAAGGAACTCTGAGAAATGTCTCAGATTCTGTGCTGTCTAGAAACATTCGAATGTCAAAGAAACTATACCATTTCTCTTTGATATTTCTAATTTTCAGTTGCCTCCTCCTCTTCCACATCACCCCCCCCCCTTTCTAAATCTTGTTTTTGTTTCAATTTAGAGCTCTGAGGCTAACAGGTTAACAAAGCTGATTTTGTCATACTTCGATTTTTTTAAATAGGAAGGCACAACACACGGTGGTTACCATCTTTTTAAAACTTTTGTTCTAGTGTCCTTGGCAACCTTTAGGGTACGCCTTTAATTTTAGCTGTTATTTTTCAATAGTGTCTATTTTTGCTTCTTAATCCCAAAATACAAACTCAACACAATACCTTTTCCTAACTTCATCCTCATTTTCTCTTCGTCCCTGTATCAAGAACATCTTCCACTTTCCATTCCAACAATATTGACAACTGTTGCTTAGTGTTACTCCCTAAACTGAAATCTTCCTGGTTCGATGTATCACTGAACCACCCTGTAGGAGTTCGTTCTTGGAAACTCAAAAGAATTTCAGTTTGAACATCAACTGTTGTACATTCTGCAAGCTGGTGATTACCTGGAGGGAACATGAGATGGAGTGGGTGAACACCTTCTCATCCTTTCTCTCCCTCTGTACACTCAAGACTGCTTTTTAAGAATAAAATCTGTTCTTGGATAAAAACTAAGTTGCCCTATTTAGAAAAGGATAAGTATCAGGAGTGACTGAAATGGATTACTGGCCTTTTGTCTTCTTTGTGATAAAAGTCAGACCTGAATAAATTGGTTTTCATTGTTCTTTCTTTTTTTTAATAAAAGAAATTACCACACATTTATAAAGGGTTGTCAGTAGATGGAAATTCCTTATAATTCAAACATGAATCTTCAAGGAACAGTGCTTCTATACTATATTAATATTTTTAATTGAGTACCGATTGATTTTACGATGCATCAGGCACTGTTCTAAGTCCAGAAGTAGGCAAAACAGATAAAAAATTCTTATTCTTAGGGAGTTAGTATTCTACTGGTAGAAAGAGACAGCGTAAGTAAGGAAAACACCTAGTATATGAAACAAATGGTGACTGGTGCCAACAAGGTAAAAATTAAAGCAGGGAAAGTCTCCATAAGGTGGCAGAGTAAGGGTCAAAATTTTAGATAGATTGGGCAGTTACAAACATTTTGTAAAAATTTTGTTTTTGAATATGTTTTATGGAAATAAGAATAGTACATGATTATTGAGTATTTGGAAAATGTAAAAATGTGAAGGATAACAAATCATAACCTACTACCTAGAAACCGTGACTTTCATCCTACTGGTTTATTTCCTTCCAGTTATTTTTTAAAGTCTAAAGATTTATACATACAAATGTATGCGTACATTTACATTTGTATAGATGTGTATAGACACAGACACTTGAGTGTAAGGGTTTGTTGAAAGGTCACTTCTATTCATCATTGGTGGATATAGAGTATATTGAGAAAGAATTTGGATTCTAGGACCAAATTGTTCTAGTACAAAACTAAGTTCTGCTACTAACTATTTTTGTGATTTTGGCCAAGTTATATATGTATTCCGATTAACCAAACACGTAAACTGAAACAGTAATGACATCTGGCTCACAGTGTCACAAGGATTCAAGAAGTTTTAAGAACAAACAGGCATTTATGCAAATAACAGACTTCCACTCCTACACCAGCAGAGTAAGATGTATGAGTGGTGTCAATTTTACTTGGTTCTGAAATCTTATTTGCTTCCAAATCGACGGCTGTGTCACGGCGACTTTTGTTTACCACATTTTACAGACCTGGGTAAATGGAAGTAGCTTTGAATGAGGTTATATTGTAGAAGGTCTAAAGACTCGTATTCCTTTTAGGCTCTTCTGTTTCTGGAACCAGTAGTTCCTTTTTTTGTGGGAAGGAGAGGCCCCTTCAAACAGTTCCTCTTTCTCATTTCTATTTGCATTTGAGTGGCAAAGAAACCATCGAAAGCATCAACTCTTATTTGATGTGATAAACATCACATTTAGAAGTTGAAATACATTAAACCTTCGTGATTTGCTATGGCAGTGGCAAAGCAGGATTCTTCTCAGTCCTGCGTAAGGGGTATCACAAATGGAAGGACCCACACTTGGAGGATATACAGGTCACTATTGACCTAGTTGCCTTTAATGCTTTAGTCTGTTTCTGGAATCAATCTTTGTAATTGATACCTTACATATCAAGAAACTTGGTCTTTAGGAAGGAACAAATGAAATTTTGATAGAAACAGAAGAGGTGATAATCATTTCCCCCATTTTAATTATATAACTTATTCAGATTGGGTTTTGAAATTAAATATTTGTGAAGATTTGGGTAATAAAAATGATAAATTTCTATTCCATAAGAGTATAAAGAACTCCTTTTACTCATATATAATATAGTTAAACACATACCCAGAAATTTATCTCTGTATAAGTTATTAATAAGTTATTTGGTATTTGGTAGAAAAATTCATCTTAAAAATATGAATGAGTGAGTGGGTTATTGCTGGCTACAACACTTCAAAGTAACAAAACTAGAGGAAATTTAGTATTTCTCCCCCATCCTCTGTGGGCACAAGTGTTGTGATAAACATTTTGAGGGTACAGAAAAGGACATGCTTTATGTTCAAGTTGTCTGTGGTTTAGTTTTTGAATAGTGAACGAGGAGACAAGACAGATGTTCATAAAACAATGAGAGAAAAATTCAGCAAAAGTATTCAGCAGAGTTAGCATCAGAGGCCACAAGCTAGCAGAAATATTGAGTATTTTCAGCCAGGAGGGTTGTTAGCTCCAAGACAACGAACAAAACCTCATGTCTGTAGTCAGATGTCAAAATTTATTTTTAATTTATTTTACTTGGTTCGGGTAAGGGGAAAATGAAGTTTGCAGTGGGATAAAAAAAAAAAAGATGCATTCTCAGATATGTGCAGTCATGTACCTAAAATGCAAGGAGTAGCATCACATTAAGGAGGGCAGAGAGAATACAGCCTAGAAGAAAGACTTTATAGAGGCCACTTGACTTTGAGGTAATTTGATTCAAACGCCACCCTCCATGCTAAAGAGCACGTCTCTGATTACCAAACGATAAGACGTCATTATAGGTACAGGACAGGAAGAGTGAGATCATTGTAGCAGATCCGTGAGCCTCCTGAGGTTGGCCTCCACTCACTCCTCATGCCACCCTTTATAAAGTTGCACTTTTAGTCATGGTCCCCCAAACAGATCCGGCCTCTACCCCGTTAATAAGAGGTGTGTTAAAGATTACAAAGACAGGGGGAGGGAAAAAAGAAAGACATGGGGGAAAGTAGTCACATCACAGATAAGATGAACTACATTAAAGTCTACATTAAATATCTCATTATACCCTTCCAGCATCTCTTACCTTACGTTTTCATTCTTGTCCTGAGCAAGCAACACCCTTGTCATCCCTGGTGGCCAACTCGACACCCTTAGTCTTCAGTTTGCTAGGATTTTCGGAGATTAGAAATTAATTGGCAAGAGCATCCTCCAACACCTCAGCCTTGGCTCCTGTACTCATCTCCCTCATCTACCCACTCTGATAATCTCTCAGATAAAAATAAGTATGAACTCCTACCTTTGGAAAATTTAATGAAGATGGCGTTATTTCTTAAAGGTGGGTACCTCAGGAAAAGCAGTTCTAGAAGCAGGTTGGCTGTTCCCCGAATGCTTTTTACTGTAGAATTAGTCATCATATCTCAGAAATTACATAAATATTCTTTCAAAGCGCGCTCCTCTCTAGCAGCAAGCTTACAGCAGGTACGACTCTAACCTCGTAAACCCTAGTTTCTTCCTCTTTGAGCATCTCGACGTTATGCAGAAATGGCATTGCTCCCTCGAGCTGCAGCCTACCCTCCTTGATTATGAGAACACTGGCATTGTGTGAGAGGGTGAAGATGGGCCTCTTGCCTATTCCTTATTCCTAACAGTTTTCTTGAAATGGTGAATCCTTACGGGGAAATCACATGAGTCCTAATCTCTATGTCCTGGACTCCAAGTGAACATATATCTGACTTGAGATATTCATAAATGTCATTATCACCGTGACCTTTAGTGTCAAATTTTTTTAAATGAACTCGCAGACTGCAGCACTTCTGGACGAGGTTTGGCCTACATCCACATTTTCCAAAGCGTGGTCCTGGGAATTCTGAGTTTAAGAAAATAAAAAAAAGGAGGTTAATGACCAAGTGAGGTAGGAATTTATTACTCAGGATTTACTGTCCCATAATCACTTCTGAAGTGAAGTGAATATTAATAAAAGTTAACACATTGAAGGCTGACGCATGAGTCTCACCCAGCTCTGGCCAAACAGGTTTTAAAAACAAACTTGTTCTCCATCTATGTGTGCTGACGCACTGTGAAAGAATTCCACAAGAAATGCTTTGAGACATTTCAACCAAAAAAGTGGGTCATTAAAACTGCATATTGTGTCATGTTTGGCTGCGAGAATCCTGACTTATCTCTAGCATGGGCGATCCAGCAGCCGTCTATCATGCCGGGTTAGAGTGCTCCTGACAGGTAAACTCAGGTTAGCACAGTGGACTCTTTGAGGAAATTGCAGCAGTTTATGCAAGGGGTTACCCCTCGCCTAAATGACTATGAAATCATGATATCTAACATATTGAACAATATTTTAACACAATTATTTTAGGTTGCCCTTAAAGAACCACATTGAAAAGAAAAAAAAAAAAACTAATGCAAGTGGCAAAAATTTAGGCTGGGCTAGGAGGGAGACAGAGTTACTCAGACTCCTTATTAAGTATGTGCATTGACTAATATTTGCTTATTTCTGATCCCATCAAAATCGGCAAGGATGTGCAAGTAAAGGATTAGAAGTAATAAAATGCAGTAGAATAACGGCAGGGGCTCACTCTTACATCCCATGTACTCAGTGCCAGGCGTTGTCCTCAGCGCTTTACACACAGTGACACTTGGCAGCTGGTGCCCTGGCAATTCTGGAATCTGGGAGGGCGGGTGGGCAGCTGGGAGCTAGCTGTGGACAGGAGGGAGCTGCGAGCTGGGAGTGCCTGGAGAAACCAGGGGGAGGCAGGCCTGTGGCTTCTCGGATCCAGGACAGCTCCCCCGTGACTGCCAGGGCCCCCCAATGGGCTACATGGGTAAGAGTCAGCAGGGTCAGCTGAAGATCTTTTAAGGAGGACCCTCCAAGGCATCCAGAAACCAAGGCACGATTTTCCCTGTTTTCTTGGATTTTCCCCTCATTGTTCTCTTGAAACCCGTGTATCCCTTACCCCTACCCCCACCCCTTCTACCTCCAAAATATGCCCACTCGGTTTCAGTTCTTGTGGTTAATCGGATTCCTCATTGGCCTTTGTGTTTCTGTTCTTGCTCCTTACACTCCAGCCTTTCTAAGAACTTTCCAGAAGCATCATCGGATAAACACGATGGGCCTTGTTCTCTCTCTTTGACTTGACCTTTCGCTCCTTCTGTGAACGTTGCCCTGGTGATTGCACCTTGCCCGAAGTTGTTCTCTCATCATTCTGTCTTGTTTAATCATGTTCTTCTCCCTCTGGTCTCCCTACCCACGTGTAGTTAGGCCCCAGTATATAATACCTTTTCTCAACCCGTTTAGTGAATTTAAAGTGTCTTCTTTTATATCTGCCGAACTCCTATTTACTCTACAAAACTTCTCTTACGTAGTACCGATACTTGTAATTTAAAAATGACGTGACTTTCGTTACACAGGATTTAGATGGAAAGAACATTTAAGATGTGACGCATAAATGAATTAACTGACAAAAATTAAAAGACTGAACCAAAAAGTAAATACAATGAGGATATCGGGATCCACGTGCCTCACGGTTGGAGAAAATTTTTAGAAACAGAAAAGAGGAAAGCTGAAAAGAACTCTGAGGCTCCCCTGGCAGGTGCAGTACTTTCATAGGCCTAAAGCAACTCAGAGTTATACTCTCCAAGCTCCAGGAGTCAGAAGTTTGAAATCAGACTCGCTGGGTTAAACGTAAGGTATTATAGGAGGCCTGATTCCTTCTCAAGGTGCTAGGGAAGAGTTTGTTTTCTTGGCTCTTCTAGCTTCTACAGGCAACCTGGATTGCTTAGGCTTGGGGTTCCTTGGTCATTGGAGCCAGCCAGCAGGGAAGCACCTTCAGATCTCTCATTGGTCCCTTGTCCTCCACCGTCACATGTCTTCATCTCACTCCTGCACCTCTCACGTGCTCAGAAGGGCCCTGGGGGATTACACCAGGCTCACCTGGCCAACCCAGGTTATCCCTCTTCTCTCACCAGCTTTAAGTTAGTCACAGGCTTCAGGGATTGAGGTGTAGACACCTTTGGGAAGGCAGTCTTGGTCTGACTCTCATGGAGAACTGGAAACATCACTATAAACGTGTCAGAGTTCATGCATATGTAATCCCGTTCTTCCCTACCTGGTCTCCAAAATCCCCCTCCCTCCTGGATGCCTGAGTATCTAATTTTTTTTTTTCCCCTCTCAGATTGTTTAATGCATTTAAGTTTCCTCTTTAAAAAAAAAAAAAAAAGGTGTCTACATCCTATTTATTCTTCAAAATGTTCCATAGGTGATAGTGTTATTTTTAACTTAAAAGTATGTAACATGTGATACGTGGAAAGTAATGAAAATAATATTTAATTTATGACATATATATGTACTTACGTGTACGTGTGTATGTTTGTGTGTATGTGTGTAGTTTCTAGAAGCAAGGGTGCCCAGTGATAACAAGCACAGGTGCCCAGTTCTTGGTTTCAAATACCATCCTCCAGGAAAAGAACCAAGGCTCTTTTAGAAATGATGAGACGAGGGCAGAGAAAAACACATAATTAACCTGGATTCTTACTGCGCTAGAAAGTGTACTCAAAGAATATGAGAAGATATAAAAGTGGCACAGTCCAGATCTGGGATAATTGTAGCATTGAACCAAATAATGATAATAATGTATGTGACCTATTGAATAAAATAGGAATCTGGGACTTGAGATTCATATAAGTATGAATAAGTAAATATATAAATTGGGGACAAGACCAGGCTCTATCTTATATTATAATGCAAAATTCTGAATCCAGAAGGGATGATGGAGACAGAAGGTCACCTTTTAGCAAAAAATTGCTGGCAATTCAGGTGGAATTTTCGATAGAAGCTAAGTCTGGTGGGAGGAAGTTTGAGGAAGAATGTAATTTGTCGCTCTTGGACATGATATTTTCACGAAGTACTACTCAACTAGAAAGGAAGGATGGTGGCCTGATTGTGTGAAGAAACCTGGTGGATGCCAACATGATCAGGTGATCTACACCGTCATCACAGTGGTATAGGGACTTGATGTCCTGAGCCCAGGGATTCAGCTTACTGAGAAGAATGCATTTTTTCAGGTGTTTTTGCTAGGAATTTCTTACAATAAAACACCAGGCAGATTCAGATTGAGGTTCATATTATAGAATATAAGTAAAATCTTTAAAAAAAAAAGAAAAAGGACAAAAAATATAAGAACCCTAATAATTAAAATCTAATATAAAGCTATAATCTTTAAATTATATAAATATATAAACCTATATAAATCTATAAATTATATAATAATTTAAAGATTATATAAGCTATAATCTTTAAAACTCAAAAAGATTTGAGAAATATTCCAGATTGGAAGGTATCGGCAAGACAACTAAATCTGTATTCCTGGATACTCTCCTGGCCCAAAAGGCGGAAGAGACGTTGTTGAAGTAATTAGTAAAATGTTAATCAGATCTGTGGATTGCACAGGAGTAGCGTATCAAGGCTGATTTCCTGAGTAATTGTATTTTTTATTTCTAAAATCTCTTCCTGAATTTCTTAAATCGAAATTTTTATGAATATTCCTTGCTTGTTCATCTTTTTTATTCTGTATTTTACTTTTAAATATGTCGTTCTTAGTTTCTTCATGTTCTTTATGTTATTCCGGTGAAATCCTTAAGGATCTGCACCTGCTTTTTCTTGTCCTGAGTTTCATTAGTAGAGGTGTATTAGTAGAGGGGGATCTTTGCTGTGCCTTCTATCTGTGAGATCTTAATTTGTCGGCGTGCCATCAGGGCTTCAGCCAGGGATGCATCTATTTTCTTTTGCTGGGACCCAGGGGTCCAGTGCCTAGAGCCACTTTCCCCTGCTTTAACTGCCCTGCCCAAGCTTAATTGTGGAAATTGTAATTTCAGCTCCTTGCTCTGAAATGCCCAAAGGTCTCTCTCCTGGATAACACAGGCTTTCACATTCTCGCCGCTCACTATCCCTGTACTGACTTGGGATCATGGTTACTTCTTTGTTTAGCTGTTTGGTTTGGTTTTGTGGGGGTTTGTTTTGTTTTTGCTTTTTTTTTTTTTTTTTGACTCTTAGAAAGTTTTATTACTTCCTACAATCTAGAAATATATTAAAATATGTTTTAGCCAGAATCACGTTAGTACTGTAACAGAACCCTTCAAAATGTCATCTTTTATTATGCAGAAAGAGTAAGGTTTTATGTATGGGATTTTATTACTCTTCCTAAAGCGACTATAAATCTCTTATAGGTAACACCGATGTTGTATATGCCTTTTGTCTTAACTTTGGCATAGAGTTCACCCAAAACAGTCAAAATGAACTGAACTACATATGACTTAATGAAGGCCTATTGGAAATCTCTTCTCAATAGCCTTTAATATATCGAATAGTAGGTACAATTTAGTAGCTAAGCATTTAAATATGACAAGCAGCGTTCCAGGTACATGGCATGTAAAATCCCATTTAAGCTTCATAATATATGTATGACTAGGCCATAATTTTTTTCTCATTTTATGGATGAGGAAACAGACCTGAGAAAGCTAAATGAGTTGCCTAACATCAAACCTTATAAGTGGTCCCATTAGGGCCAACTTTTTGGTTTTCTGGTGCTGGAGCCTCTTGAAGGCACTGCTGATGACCCCCATTGAGAGAACGCCAGCATCTACACAAAGATGTATTATGTAAACATCAATAAATCACTAAATAAATGTGTACACACATGTGCACATACACACAAACTCATGCCCACAGTACACACACCTTTCTAGATAGCCTCCTTCCTTAAATTTTCTAATAAGATTCTGTGTGTAGACTTTACTCAAATAGAGTAGCGTTGCACATTCTGTACCCTGTTAGCACTTGAAGACAATATTGGTGCAACATTTTATACTTGATAGAAGCCAAAACTTTCAAGGCAAACCTAGAAGTGTTCCAGTCTTCAGAAGGTATAATTCAGGGCTTAGAAATAAGCCCCCCCCCCTAAAATTTCTTCCTAGGCAATGAATCCTTAGGACAACTTTGTTTGATATGTTAATTTATAAACCAGAATGTTTTTATTTTTTTCTATCTCCATAGAAATAAGATCAAGTCAGTGTCAGATATAAGCAGTTACTCCAGATACGATTTTTTTCCCTCTCTTTATTAGTAAAAAAAAAAAAAAGTATAGAAACAAAATGGCACATCACTGAATAAGAGCTCATGTGTTGAGACTGCCTGGGTTTATTTTATTTTATTTATATATATATTTTTAATAAATTTATTTTTTATTGGTGTTCAATTTGCCAACATACAGAATAACACCCAGTGATCATCCTGTCAAGTGCCCCCCTCAGTGCCCATCACCCAGTCACCTCCACCCCCCGCCCTCCTCCCCTTCCACCACCCCTAGTTTGTTTCCCAGAGTTAGGGGTCTTTATGTTCTATCTCCCTTTCTGATATTTCCCACCCATTTCTTCTCCCTTCCCGTCTATTCCCTTTCACTATTATTTATATTCCCCCAAATGAATGAGACCGTATAATGTTTGTCCTTCTCCAGTTGACTTATTTCACTCAGCATAATAGTTTATGTATACAATGGAATATTCCTCAGCCATTAGAAATGACAAATACCCACCATTTGCTTCGACGTGGATGGAACTGGAGACTGCCGGGGTTTAAATCCTAGCTCTACAATTTCTCCTGTTCTTGGGCTAAATTAAAATCTTGGTGCCTTAGTTTCCTCACAAATATGATTCTTAGAAGTACTGTCTCATAAGGATTTTGTGAATTTCAAAGGTGAATGAATATAATAGAAGGAAGGAAAGAAGGAAGGAAGGAAGGAAAGAAGGAAGGAAGGAAGGAAGGAAGGAAGGGAGGGAAGGAAGGGAAGGAAGGAAAGGAAGGAAAGGACGGAAGGAAGGAAGGGAAAGGAAAGGAAGGAAGGGAAAGGAAAGGAAGGAAAGGAAGGAAAGGAAGGAAGGAAGGAAGGAAGGAAGGAAGGAAGGAAGGAAGGAAGGTCGGGCTCCAGAGTCTATACATAATTGTCACAGTATGTTTTTATTATATTTTTCCATTCTTATAAGCCAAGCAGACCTGCTCGTTTGCAGATGGGTGTACTCTTTTTTTTTTTTTTTAAGATTGTATTTATTTATTTATTCACGAGAGACCCAGAGAGAGAGGCAGAGACACAGGCAGAGGGATTAGCAGACTCCATGCGGGGAGACCAATGGGGACTTGATCCCAGGACCCTGGGATCACCCACGGGCCGAAGGCAGGCCCTCAACTGCTGAGCCACCCTGGCAGTCCCCAAATGGGTGCACTCTTTGCAAATTGATAGCTATAAATACCATATTCTTTATAGATCTTAAAAACTTTGATTAACATTTGAAAAGAATTTTCTGATTCCTATGAAAAGTCTTACTTTACAATTATGAATATGTATTAGGTACCACATGTTTGCCTATTTTGTCGAAAAGTTGAATATCTCAAGCTATATTTTATAGCGCTTTGTCTTCTCATTATGCATACTGAAAAGGTATTGTTTTCTTCTTGAATAAAAGACTCTGAGGAATATTGAAATTCTAATTTTGTATGTACTCTGCAAAATTCTAGAATTTAAAAGAGGTTTATAATAAACTTAATGTATTTTTGAAATATTATAATTAAAAGGCACTGTACACCTCTGCTGCCTAACTCAAGAAGTATGTACTGAGCTGTCTTGGGAGGTTCAGTTATGTGTGTGATAGTCTGAATTGGGAAGTAACACTTGAAAGCAGATATAAGAGTTAAAAAGGAAGAGAAGAGGCCAATCCATTATACACTACTCACTGTTGCCTACTTTAAGGTGGTTTTGTCTTTTATAGGTGTCTTCAGAGTGTTAGAAACCCTAGTATATAATTTTGTGGTTGGCAGAGAAGAGTGTACCAAACTCCTGGAATATCACCAGGACTGTCCATCAAGCTTCTTTCAGCGAAGCTCTACAGAAATATGGACTCAGATTGGACCTCAAGCACTTCTTTTATATTGGATGGATGTTAAGGTCTCAGTAATTCCAAAAAGGATTGTTTTGGTACAGTGTTGTATACAGCATGAATTATAGGTGGGAGAGATTAGACACAGAGAGTTGAGACACATCGAGGAGGTAATTACCATGAGGTAAAAGAAGCACTGATGAGAAAAGATGGAGACCCCAAAGCCTGCTGCAAAACCGCCTTTATCTTGAATTTTGGAGGAATTGGCATAATATTGTTAGAGATTGAGAGAAAAAGTGAGCGAGAGGGAAACTGAAGAAATTGAAAAGATTATGTGACTTATAATCATTCCTTAAACTTGGAAATGATTATTTGGGCCTTGGCTCAAGCCTGGTGTGTTACTCATTAGCTAAATAACATTGGATAATGGCATTCGCTCATACTTAAATAGGAATAACAATACTCATCCAAATGGATGATTATGCAATTTTAAGCATATAAAAATGCTTTGTGAATTCTAAAACTACACAGGTGAAATAAAGGAATCCAGTATCCATATCTAGCTTTTATGAATCGTGAAAATTTGCCTCAGAAGAACATTGAAAATACTTGAAACTTATTTTCTTTACTGCTTTCTTCCTTTAGTTATTTCATTAGGATTAATTCCTGGGACTGGAATCATCTATACAGATAAACATCATTATGCTTTTACTATATCTTGCTGTATTATTTCCATAGTGATTATACCAGTTTTTGCAGCTAGAAGTAGTATATAATTTTAATAGTTTCTCAGCTACCTCGTCAGACCTGAGTTTTAGTGTTTGTGTGTCTGATTTTTATGATTATCAGAGTCCCCAGTATCGTTTTAATTTATATGATTTTGGTGAATAATACTTACAATTATTTTTAAGCTGTATGTATTTTCTCCTGTTTGAATTATCTATCCAATTACTTTTCATTTTTATTTACTAATGTCTTGATGTTATTCATGGACACTAATAAACAAAACTTCTACTAAGTGAATTATTTGAATTAATGTTTTATTAATTATTCAAATTTACCATATTTGATCATTAGCATTTTATTAACAGAGAATACCTTATGCTGATAAATAAGATAATTAATAAAAATTGAAATTTTCCATAACTTTTAATATTAATATCTTTTAGATTTGTTTTGTTACAAATAAATGTATATATAGTTTATATATATATATATATATAAAATTTTATATACATGTATATAATTTTCCTTTGTAATTTTTTGGCTTCTGGTTCAGAGTTGAATATAATTCTTCACAGAACTAGTACATATCATTTTCTCTATTCACCTGTGTTTTTTCTGAAGGTTGTATTTTATCAATATTTGCCTTTTTAAATCATCTGGGGTTTATTTTGAAATGTGGTAGGAAAAGCATGATTCCGGACTGCCTGACCACCCCTCTTCCTTGATCTCTCACCTTCTTCAGCCTCTGCGACCTGCTCTTTCTCATAATCTGACTCCCTTCCTCCTTCCCTCCATGCCCCCCCACTGCCTCACCATCCTTCCTTCCTGCCTTGTCTCCTCATCTTGCATAAATATGATTGTTACCTTGAATCATTTCTCAACGTTTCTCCCTGTGCTATGTTCCATGAAGAACTCCTCTCCTCACACTTTGGTGCACCTCTTTTCAATTTCTTTTAAATAATTGAGGTGCAAGTACAAGACATGGTCCTGGATGTTTCACGTATCTTATTATGTGTAATCTTTGTAACAAGTCAATAGGTTGTCCATGGCTGTGCTTTTACACGTAAAATAGTAACTCCAGAATCTAAGCGATTTGTCCAGTAACACAAGGCTAATAAATGGTGACTCCCAGCAAGATTCCCAGTGTTTGCTGAACTTTAAAGCTTTATCTTAATTTTGATGCTGTCTTGACTCAATCACCTAGTCTCCCCATTACTCTCAAACTCTGGTCATTCCCTATCCCTCTCTGTCTCCTCCTGTCTTTCTCTCTGCAGTGTCTCTCAATCCATCCCTTCCCTCTCATTCCTCACTGGATAAATTCCACTGTATCTTTGACCAATGCATGGGCTAATCTCTAGCAACCACCATTCTATACATATAGAGAGAAAGAGAAAATATAGAATATTCTAATATTCTTGGTATGATATTTGACAATTCCTGTTAGCCAAATTTTCCAGTGCCTCATCATTCACCTCCTTTGGTAATACCTTGTGGACTAAACGATTTTTGACTTTGTTAAAATTAACTTCAACCCTAGTTCCTGCTGCAAATTGTCACATCTGTACCAATTGCTAATAATATATAACTAGCTTGTTGGAACCTGTATTTCTGAGAATGCACTTCTATCCTCCCTGCCTCCCTTCCTTCTTTCTTCCCTCTTTCTTTTTGGTGCTATTAAGGATCACTGTTTCAAGTTTTCTATTGTGGAGGCTAATCTGACTTTGTAAGCAGTGGCATGAGAGTGGACATGTTGTCCACAGAGAGCCCTAGGAGCTTTGTTGACTATTTAATAAAATTCTAAATTGTTTGGTAGTCATTAGGGGTCATATTTAGCCGTTTCTGCTAATTTATTTTATTTATTTATTTATTTATTTTTTTGCCGCGAGTCTCCTCTTCTCATTTTTAAGACTTTGAATTTAGGGAAACTTCTGGATGGAAAGATCCATGCATATACCCAGTCACCCCTTTTTTTTTCCTGCTTCTGAATCATTTATCAGCCTTTGTAATTATAAGCCAAATGCCTTTGAATGGACTTTGTAAGAACCTGTGCTTTTTAGTCAAAAAAATTATAATACTTAAAACATAGTTAAGCACATGAAAGTCCTCGAAAAAGGCCACATTGAGCTGGGCTCTGACCGGGTGTTCATAATGCCCTAGCTGTGAGGCCTGTAGTTCTAAGGCTTGATCGCATAGAGCTCTGTGTCCTCATCCATGTGGTACAGCATTACATTTGCTCACCTGTGAACTTCACACGGTGTGATGTGAAGCAAGAAAAACGTTCATTATGTGTAAGATGATGTTCAACTGAAGAGAAAAAACTTTCTTTGTGATATGACTATGTTCGTTTCAAAGAATGGAAAGTTTCCCTTTGATCGTTTCAGAGGTGAAACGAGACAGAGGGAAATGGTAGGTTTGGAAAGCGGTTCTTTGGCCATGTAGAGGTAATAGACCCTCTGCGTTTATTGTTGGGGTTGATAAAAAGTTCAGACTTCCATCTTACAATTCTAAATCAGAATTTTGAGAAGTGAGTACTGGGAATATTCTTATTAACTGCCTTCCGCCCTGTCCCTAACACACACACACACACACACACACACACACACAATATACACACCCGTAGGCAATTGTTTTTGCACATACTGCATTTTAAGAACCAATGATAGAGGCAAAAAAGTAGAAGATTAAAGGATATTTTTTTTAATTTTTATTTTTTTAATAAATTTATTTTTTATTGGTGTTCAATTTACCAACATACAGAATAGATTAAAGGATAAATTTTAGAAATATTCCATATGTAGAAGAGAAAAATTAAGAGGAGATGGAAAATATAAAATCAAAAACAAAATTAAGACACATAAATAAAAGAAATGTTAGTGTCATTTAAATCAGAGGAGGAAAATTTCACCTAAAGAAGACACATTTTACATTGCTGTCTTATGCTGTATTAGCCAGGATTCTCCAGAACAACAAAAAACAATAGGCTATATATTTTAATACTTCATGTGCTTGGCACATTTGATTTTATTTTGGCATTTTCTTCAATTTTATATTAAGGTTGTGGTTACCAAGAGTTGGATAATCAGTCCCTCAAATTCAGAAATTCAGAATTTCTAGGTGTATTAACTAGGGAATCCTCTTATTAATGAGTTAACTATTTTTAATTCATCTTGTTACCTTAAAAAGTTATGCCCAACTAAAGTGGCCACTCCATTTCTTTTGTAAAAAGGTAATTTAACTGGCTTTCCTTATAGTTGCCACCCACACAGTGCAAAGGTATGGGCATATATTGGCTGATGCAGTTATGGAGGCTAAGAAGTCCCATGATGTGCCATATGAAAGCTGGAGACCCGGAAAATTGGTATAGGTCAAAGGCTTGAGGGCCAAAGAAGGGGATGGAAGGTATAGATTCCAGTTCTAGTCTGAATATCTAAGAACCAAGAGCAGAGTACAGGGGAAGATTGATGTGCCTGCTAAAAAGTCAGGCAGAGAACCAGCAAATCCTTCCTTCCTCCATCTTTTTTTTTTTTTTTTCCTATTCAGGCCTTAAATACATTGAATAATACCCACCCATATTGGCAAAGGCAATCCACTTTATTCAGTCTACTGATTCAGGTGCTAATCTCTTCCAGAAACATGCTCACAGAAACATCCGGAATAATATTTAACCAGATATCTGGGCACCCTGTGATCCAGTCAACTTGACACGTAAAATTAACTATGCTCGTTCGTAAATAAGTAACAACAACAAAAGACATCCAGAAGATAATAGGTTTAGAAATTAGGAGATCATTGGGGATGTTCAGAAGGAGACTCTAGTTTTCTTTGTAATAGACGTCAGGATAGGGCTTTTGGGAATAGATGTGAGGGGCCAGAGGTCTGGAAGTTGAAGACTGAAACAAGATGTTTAAAAATTTGAAGTGAAGAAATAATGATAGAGATTCTAGCCCTGTTGATGCGGAAAAGTCCTTGGCAAGATTTGGACTGCATGATTTCAAATGTACCTTCTAATTCTTAAAAGCTATGAATGATGGGGCAACTGGGTTCATGTGCCCTTCTGAGATCCTTCCAGAGCTCTTCATTCCTACCTCTTTCTGGCACTGAATCACATACCCCCATCCCCCTCGTGGTTTTGCGAATCCTTGTCTTTTCCTACTTAGATCCTACACGGTCTTCATCTTGACCATCCTTCAGCACCAAACACAGTCCTATGTGCCTTGTAGCATTGAGTGAATGCAGGTTGAATCCTTTCCCTTGTATTTCCTTCTCAAAAGACTTATAAACTCAAACCTCAGCAGCATTCCCTCTATGGGGAAGGAAGAGGTGGAGGGAAAGAAAAAGAAATCAGTATCTGAAGGCAGAGGAGAGAGGCCAGGAACTCAATGTAAAAGGTCATCTGGCATAATACAGTGAAGAGCCCCATGCTCCACCCCACAGAGGATGGGCACCCTTGACCTTGTTTAGATTCCATCTTTTTTAGCAGTTTTAATGGATACATTTTAATTGAAATTAAATTTCTGTAGCCACACTAGCAGTCGACATTTGTTGACGTAATGATCAGAAGGCTTTCAATATTAAAAACCAAACGTAAGCGTGAATTCTTGCTAATATATATAATATAATATTATAATTATAATTGATATATATATTATATATTTCAGTCTCCATTTTTTTTCTTTTCAGATCACAAAATAATATAATTCAAGACTTGCTATTGCCATAAAAAGATCTTTTTAAAATCTCAAATAAATGGTTAAAGTATATACTACTATTTTTTTAATGCTTTGGTAGAAATATAAGGGGTTATTTTTATATTTAGATAAAACCTTTCGACCTGAAAATATAATGAATTTACTTTTAAACTAATCTAACAATATCCACTTCATTTGTAAAAGCATTCTGACATTTACTTAAGTGGCCTTTCTAAATAATGGAATGTTTTGACCAGCTTGATAAAGATGGCTTATTTAGCTTTGAGGGTACCAAAGGTTACTTTTAACCACCAAAATCTCACTATGTCATTGATAAGGATCTTCTGTAAGTCACCTACTTTTGTTTATTTTCCCAAACCACTTGCTCAGGCTATTGTTTTTAGTACTTGGGTAAAATTCTAATATTTTCTCATTTGTGATAAAATATCTTCTACAGTGACTGCTAGACCTATTCATACATGGCTTGAAAAAACTTAGCCGAATAAGAATCAAAAAAGTCATAAAATCAGAGAATGTTTGAGATTATCTTGTTTTGATATTATAATTATGGGAAAGTGGACTCAGGGAGGTTATATTGCTTGTTTGGATCATAACAGAGACTAGAAATCAGGCCTTCTAACTCACAGTTGCTTTTTTTATTGGTAATACCCATAAAGTCCATTCTATAGACATTTTATCATATATTATGTATTTTTACATATTATGCTACTCCCTAAAAGCTTTGTTTCTGTGAAATGAGTTATTTTTCAGACTGATTTATAATGATAAACATTTTGTATGTTACAAAGAAGTTTA
Source organism: Vulpes lagopus (assembly GCF_018345385.1). Lineage (NCBI taxonomy): Eukaryota > Metazoa > Chordata > Mammalia > Carnivora > Canidae > Vulpes > Vulpes lagopus. The sequence goes on along the minus strand of NC_054838.1, from coordinate 2,632,628 downwards.
GAAGTCAGAAAATCCATAAAATCTGTATGGAGTTAGAATGTTAATCAATGATACCTTGGCCAAATACAAAACTAGTAAAAAATCCTAATCTTTCCTTAAAAACAGTACTGATTAATGTCTTCAGTAATGAAAGCTGGATTGAAAAAATTTTGAAATTAATTTCTTAGACTTTCACAATTCTCTTTGTCAATCTCATAGATTAGTAATCCATAAATAAGCTAGCATGCAGCAAATATTACTTCTCCAGAGCCCTTTTTAGAATCTCCTAAGGCTCCTGGGAACATCATATTATAGGAAAACTCCTGTGGAATTTGGGGCCAAATATGCAAACTTGGATAAACTCGATTTAGCCAGTGTGTGTGTGTGTATGTGTGTGTGTGTGTGTGTGTGCGTGCACGCGCCTCACAATAAAGAAGAGAGAAAAGAGGGGGAGGAACAGAATGATAATCTTAAGCGGGCTCCACGCCCAGCGCAGAACCCACCCCAGGGCTCTATCTCACAGCCCTGTGATCATGACCAGAGCCGAAATCAAGAGACGGACACCTAAGCGACAGACACTCAGGTACCCCTATATAGAAGAATATTGTTGTCCTTTCTTTGCTAATGGGAAACCTAAGGCTTAGAGGCCTGTTATTTATTTATAGTCCCACAATGGCAGCATCAGATTCAGCATCAGGCACCTTTTATAGTGATGCTTCCCTCAAATCTGGAGAGAATTCTTTTTCCATCGTCAAATTCCTTTAGCTCTTATATACATGTACCAGAACACTTCCCAGACTCCACTGGAATTATCTGAAACTGTCCATTCCCCCCATTACACTGTGTATCTCTCAAGTACAAGAGCAGACTCCTGTTTCATGGGTGTCTTCCCACACCTGACATGACGTCCTCAGCTCTGGAGCAGGTATCATCAGCACATGGTTATGAAGGGGATAGTTTTCCTCTAGCCCTTCTATGGGGACTCTGGATGGTGCAGCATCAAATTTATTTCCATAATAATACTGATAACATAATAGTACACTATGTCTGTGTACTGCCTTTTCACTATGTATTGAACACTTGACTGAGCACCTAAAATGGATTATCTTTAAAATGGATGATCTGAGTTGTTTCTCACAATGACCCATACCATAGGCATTACTTTAGTATGTTTGTTTAGTTAGTTGGCTTTTCGGCTTCCCCTGGGGCTAGAAGATGCCTGGTATAGAAGCTCAAGCTTCTCATTCTCCTCGGTCCATAGGACATTTAGGTGCAGCTATCATCATCGTGTTACTTACGTATAAGGAAACTTGCATTATGCTGCCTCAAGCTCATCGCACGGACTGAGGAAGTTTCCAATCTGTGCACAATTTAGATTGTTTAATTTAACCATTTAGATGAAAATACCAAAGAAGATCAAAGACAGAGGGATATGGGCATTTGTCAGACAGTCTTGGGGTTCCAGTCTTGAATATCTGTGACCTTAGCTAAGATATGTTCTTACTTTGAATCTCAATTTCCTTGGTGGTAAAACTGGTGTTACAATTTTTTTCCCCCTAAGAGATGTGATGATTAGATCTAGCATCACAGTGTAGGATTTAGAAATTTGTATCTGCTATCATTAAATGCCTTTTTATTTTTTAGCCTGTTTCTTTTATACAAAAAAAAAAAATCTGGAATTTTTTTAAAAAATCAAAACACTGAAAGAGCCTTCTCTAAGATAGTTTCCCACCCCTCCCCATAAAAATGGAGCTGAAGTTCTCTAATACAAAAAGAACACATCTTTGAAAGAATGCCCCTATGTTCTGTTTAACTCTTGAGAAAAGATGAAGACATGGTTAAAAAGAAGTAAGATGTTTTCTTTCTCTGGTCCCTTAGGAGCTGTGACACTTTCAGCCTCTTTCATAGTCTCTATTCTATGGTTTCTTTCAACTCAAAAATGGTGAATAAAACCTGTTCTCTTTTTCTCAGTCGTTTATGACGATGGGTGAACAAAGCCCTTGAAAATAGAAGTTGCCATACAACAGTATTGTCTTACATAAGAGACGTGTGATTAAAATCTGCACAGCTCAATAAATATTTAGGAAAAGAGCACTCTAAAAATATCCTGGTGCAAGGCCAAGTGGCAGCTCCGATGTACGATCCATTAAAGAAGAGTGTACCCAGAATCACACTCCATTCAAGGTTCTGGGCACACTAAGTTTGGGGAAAGCCAAATAACATGCATGATTTTTAAAGCACTCTACAGGGAGCTTTTGCAGGAAATAACGAAGTCTCAGCCAGCATATGATCAAGGGGAAAAGGCTCTATGAATTTTCAAAAGACCTCTATGAATCTAGTGTTACATTTGGGGAGGAACGGTGGGAAAAGCTGTGAAGAAGTAAAACGTAGATTTCATACGTATGGGCAATATTTTATGACTTAAAAAGCATGACCCAAAGCAAATTTAACAAAAAGTTAATATTTCTCAAATACAACATTTTACTACATATATGTTCACCGTGTATTATATACCCTGTTTCTTTTGTAAATCTGAGATTTTTTTTTTATAATTTTAAATTGATTTTGTCAGGCTCATGTGGCATAGTGCAGCACGGATGGTGATTATTAGGACTAACTGTGTGAAGGTGACTGTCGGAGGCATGAGTGAGACGTGTGTAAGCAGTGCTTTCACTGGCCCGTGGAGGAAGGGCCTCTTCGTGGAGCCTCACAGGATGTGGCCCGCAAAACTCAAGGGAGCTATTCAAGTAGATTATCATGGGACTTGTGTCCCCTGGGGTGATGTTCTATTCATCAGCCCCGGGAAGGAAAGATGAGGGAGAGGGACACAAATTACCCAAGTGCCATTTAGAAATTGAGGTGAGCTAAGTGGGCAGCACCGGTTTCTTGAATGTGATGAATTTTGAACTCAGGCTGGAAAGGTAACTAGGATTTGGGGTACAGACGGGAGGTAGACTTTCCAGGCAGATGTAATGATAAAGGCAAAGTCACAGAGTTGAGAGTGCAGGTTGTCCGTACCCTGCCCCAGCTCCCAGTTGGTCCAAAACACTCTGTTACCTGGAATCACTCAACCCCTCCGGAGATGAAATGGGGCCCAGACTTCCTTCGTGCTCCCCTCTGGAGCCAGATTCTCTGTTCTTCTGTCCACCAGTCTCTATCTGTGAGTTTCATCGAGCACTTTTGCACTCAAGTCCTAAGGGTTCTAGGTCTTACTCCTCTCCATCATTTGCCTTCCCAAACAGGACTATGCAGGAGGATGGTGCTTTCAGTGAGGCAGCACACCCACCGGCAACGCCTATCTAAAACGATGACCCCCTTCATGTAAGTGGTTTCACTTAGCTCCCATCAAATACACAAAAGCCATAAAATACACATAAGGCATCCCCCCCCCCCGCCCCACTTCCTTTCTGTTTCTTCTCTTACCGGTATCAACTGCCTTTCTCAATTTTGAGATACATTATATTGGGTTCTGGACCTACATTGTTCATTTTGCAGTCTGCAAAGGCTAACCTCATGCTAAAACACAGTGTTTAGGAAAGACTTTTTAAAATGCATACATTCCTGCCAACCACATACAGATCGAGTGACTTAAGGACGTGATTCCTTCATACGCATCTTTATTGCCACAATAACTCCGTTGTGTTAAGTGAGGCCTATGTCCCTACACGTCGTGATTCCTCAAAGCAGAGATCGTTTTGCCTTCATACTCCTGATGTGAGGCATTAACCCAAACATTGGAGGAAACTTAATACGCAAGGTCATTAGGAGAAGTGGTTTCTGTTATTACTGGTTATGAGCTTACGGTGGATTGCTGGGGCATTTTCATAATCAAATCTTAATGCCGAGGAAGCACTCAACTGATTATGTGTGCCAGCCAGCACAGGCATAAGGCAGCTCCCATGCGCGCGAGGCTGAAAAAAATCATAGCAGATGAAAGGAAGAAGTCATCTTGAACAGCTCCCAAATTTTATTTATTGCTTTTTGTTTATGGAAAATATAACATAAAACAATATTGAAAACCATTTTGAAATAAAAATCACTTGTAGCAAATTATAGCGCATTTGTTTTGCATATCACCTTCTGGTCCTTGACCATATAGATATGCATATTTCACAATTTCAAACATAAACATGGTACATCTGTCATTTGGCATGTTGCTTTTTATTCCATAATTTTTTTTTTTTTAGTATTTTCCTTTTCTTTTTTTCATATATTTGTTTTCAGTCAGAGAATACTCTAGGTATCAGAGATAACTGGTGGACAAAGCATTCCCGGTAAATACAAATTAAACACACCTTTATGAACACGCATCTATACGGATGCACATGTTGCACAATTAAAGAGTAAAGTTCCTGTTAGTAAGGAGGAAATGGGGAGTATTTTTCAAGAGGTGATTAATAGTCCCTCCCATGGCCTTTCTCTTCGCCGCCAATGTGAATCCCTTTTTTGCTGTGCACACCTCTCAATAATGTTTTTATCTCACAGCGCAAAAAGAGAAAATGCCAAGTTACCTCCATGAACTACTTTCATCCAAAAGTCCAGTATCTCTGGAGAGCATTGCTATTCTTTTTAGAAAGTTGGTATATGTTTCTCTGGCTAGAAATTAAGTCATCCACCTCTAGATACCCATTATAGGAGGGCGCAGAAGGAACAGGATACCTGCCAAAGAAACGAAGGCCTATTCCCAAAAGGAAGACTGGAAAATCAAAAATACCATAGAGACTTGGACTTGACATAAATCATATCAGTGTGAACAAAGTATGGATTCTTGGTCAGGAAGTAGAGTGAGCTCTCAGGTCAGCCAGCCAAGGGGCAGCCCGTGATTCTGTTCTCTAAAATAATTTTGCTCAGTTTATTGTCCTCGTTCTACCTTCCAACAGTCTCCCCTGTTATTCTAGGTGGAGGATGAGGAAAAAGCCTTTCTAGAGAAAACATATGGTTAGTAATGCACTTCCTGGTGTCTAAATTCAGAAATCCACAGATGACCGTAATAGCTGAACAATTAGAGGTTTCTGTGAAACAGATTTGAGGTTTCTTTAGCATTAGAGTGTCATTGTAATTTAGTGTGCTACTGGCCATTTGTTTCCTGCCAATCTCATGCACTAATAGCAGCAGCCGGATATTTTATGATCTTGTATAGCATGAGCTTTCCTCCTTTCAGCCACATTTTCTTATAGTTTGTGAACTTTATTGCTAAATGTTCTGCTTTTCTGGCTCTTTTCCTGCCACCTTTGATGTGAAATGGAAAATTAAGTTTTCTAGCTCCATGAGATTTAAAACATCCATTTTTATTGTACATCATAAAAAAACTTCCCTTGAAAAGCTATGTTTTATTCCTTTTTTTTTTTTTTTTTTTTTTTTTTTTTTTGGTGAGTCAACTTTATCTAAACTTTGTCTCTTCTTGGAGGATACTAAAAAAAAAAAAAAAGCAGGAACGGGTCCTCATATGGAAGCATTCTGATTATTTTTTTTTATTTTCCCTAATATTACACTCTTAAAGAATAGGTAACAATTAAGAAACTATTTTACAAGTTCATAACAAGGGCTGTCATCTCCCAGGCCTGAAAGTGGGTTATCAGTGCCCTGTGTTGGCACACTTTTTTTTCTGTGAAGAACCCAGTAGTAAATACTTTAGGTTTTGCTGGCCATGTGGTCTCTGTTGCAATCACACAATTCTGACATTATAGGGTGAAATATGTAAACAGGTGGATATGGCTATAGAGCAATAAACTTTATTCACAAAAATAAGTGGCAAGTCAGATTTGACTTGCAGACCATAATTTATTGCCCCCCCCACTCTAGCTCCTTACTCATTCAATTCCTCATTTTAGTCTGTTACTTTTTTTAAAAAATATTTTATTTTATTTATTTATTCATGAGAGACATAGAGACAGAGAGAGAGGCAGAGACACAGGCATAGAGAGAAGCAGGCTCCACGCAGGGAGCCTGACGTGGGACTCGATCCCAGGACTCCAGGATCACGCCCTGGGCCGAAGGCAGGCGCTAAACCTCTGAGCCACCCAGGGATTCCCATAGTCTGTTACTTTTAACCCTGTGCTATCCCTAAATAAATTTTGATTTGAAAATAATCGAAAACCGGATTCAAAACAGTTTAAACAGAATGAGGAACATTTATATTCTCACATAACCATCAATTCCAAATTAGGGCTCCTTTAGGATTGCTTAATGCACCAATTTACTATCGCTATCTCAGTGTTGTCTGCAAAGATCAGGACATATACCTTTGTCGGCCCTTCTATCTCCACAGTTGTGTTCTCATCCTCAGCCTAGTGCACCTCATGATCACAAGACAGCTGCAGCAAGCCCTACACTTACGCACACACACAACATCCCACCATTAAAAGTCTTCCTTATATTTCCTTCTGACAGTGAGAAAGCCTCCCCTCTGCTCTCATTAGCATACTTCCTTTTCTTTTCCACTGATATAAATGGGGTCACATGCTCACTTACAAAAAGTCACAGTTACAAGAAATGGTATTACCACCACTGGCCTGGGTAGAGTCACCTTTTTTTTTTTTTTTTTAAAGATTTTATTTATTTATTCATGAGAGACACAGAGAAAGAGAGAGAGGCAGAGACATAGGCAGAGGGAGAAGCAGGCTCCATGCAGGGGGCCCGACGTGGGACTCGACCCTGGGTCTCCAGGATCATGCCCTGAGCCGAAGGCAGGCGCCAAACCGCTGAGCCACCCAGGGATCCCTAGAGTCACCTTTTTTAAATGGGTGGATCCCTGGACAAAATCTGGGTCCTGATTACAGTGATACAGGAAATGGATTTTTGGGTAAAAGACCAATAATGTAAAAACATATTTAGCGATATTTGTGAACTATTTCCTTTGTAAAATATATCAAAAAGGAATTGACTCATCAAATATTGCACATATTTTTATCATTTGTGCTTACATTTTTGCCCCAAAAGGTTGAAAGAATGCACTTGGATAATAAGAATAGTTATGTAACAATCCTTCTAAAATTTCCACTCAATTATTTTAATTTTTCAGTTTCATAATTTTTTATCAAGGAAAATTCCAGATAATATAAAAGTACACAGAATCATATAATAAATACCTATGTATATATACTCAGCTTCAACATTACGGGCTTCTGGTCGAACACATACCCTTATTCAATTCTACCATCTACTGGATTAATTTTTGTTAAATGCCATATATCATGTCTTACTTAGTAAATATTTCAACATGTATCTCTAAACTTTAAGAAATTTTTAAAACCAAAACCAAAATGTTATTATAATATTTTTAAAATAGCATCCTTAATATTTAAGGTACTAATATTCAGTCCTTGTTTATATTTCAGGAATTGTCAAATAAATTGATTTTGGTAGTTGTTCAAGTCAGAACCTAAAAAGACATTGCAATTGTTGATATGTTTCTTAGATTTTTTTTTAAAGAAGATTTTATTTATTTATTTGACAGAGAGAGACAGAGTGTGTGGGAGAGAGAGCGCAGGAGCAGGGAGAGGGTGAGGATACGGGGAGAAGGAGAAGCAGACTCCCTACGGAGCAGAGAGCCTGACTCGGGGCTCCATGCCAGGACCCTGAGATCATGACCTGAGCCAAAGGCAGATGCTTAACTGACAGCCGCCCAGGTGCCCCCCTCAGAGTTCTTTTAATGCACTGGGGCTTCACGCTCTCATTTTGTCTCTGGCAGTTTATTTGATGGACACCTTAAGTTTTTTTGTCTTACAGATTTACCCAATATTCTAGATTTTGCTGGTTACATTCCCTTGCTGTGAACATGTACCTTGGCTCCGTGTACTTTGAGTAAGATTTAGAAGCATGATCCGAAAGTTAGATTTAGAAACACGATTAGATTCAGATTCAGTTTTTGTCAAGAGTATCTCGTAATTGGCATTGCACGTTTCCATCAGGAAGCACAGAAAACGTGGCTTTCTCTCCCTCCCTTCGTAATAATAGCAGTCACTGGTGATCGTTGCCTGGATTTATTATTTCACTAAGACTGTTTTATCCTAGAAATTGAGGCTCAATTAGGTTGAGTTACTTTTATACATAGTCATGGAGGAAGCGTGGCAGTTCATGAGCAAATCTTTTTGGCTCTAACTTCAAAATGCAGCTTGAATGGGGTCTTCTTGCACCTTCTGCCTCAGTAGCACATCAGGGCAACATCTGTTTTCTCTCACCTGGACTACTCTCGCAGCCTCTTAACTGTCCAGTTTCAACCTTTATTTCCTCTGACTCATTTGTCACATAGAAGCAGAGCAATCCTTCAAAACAACCAAATCACTGTACTTGACCTTCTACTGATTTCCAGTACTTAGTTTCAGATTTTTACTTAAATCTAGTTAGTTAACATCTAGTTATGCTACATATTGTGTATATATACACACTACATATGCCATATATACAACCTAACGCTGTATAACACATATGGTGCATATACACGTATCTTGCCTTCAGGAGTAGAATTACGGACGCTCCAAGTTCACTTAGAATCAAAGGCAAATGCCTTTGTAGTTCGGATTTGCAGACTCCTACATTAAATGGCTCCTGGCTGTGCCTCTACCTTCTGTTCTCTCACTTGTGCTCCTGCTTCTAAAGCCCCAGAGGCCTCTTTGCTCTTCCTTGAACGCTTCAAGCACTTTAGAACTCACGGCCTGCACTGGCTTTGCATTTGGCCTAGGGATGCTCTTATCCCAGGTGTTTGCATACTTCATCCCCCCTTCGTTCTGATTTTTGCTCATCTTTTACCTCTTCGGATTGAATTTTTGTGATGGCCCCACCTAAAACTGTACTGCCCATCATTCTCTGTTCTCAGATCCTGCCTTTGGTTTCTTTTCTGAACACTTAATAAATACCTGACATTTACATGTCTGTATTGACAATCCTTTCCATTTATGAACGACGTGAAGGAGGGGTTTCATCTTTATTGTTCATTCTTTTACTATGATAGGACTAAAACAGCGACTGTCATATAATACGTGCCCTGTAATATAAATGTTTGAGTAGAAGGATGAATGAATGAATCGGACAAGAAGCTACATTGAATAATTTCCAGAGTCTTTATCAGTCCTTATCCAGGTGACCCTATGTGATGAGCTGGAGCTTCATTTTGCTAAACTCTATATGCAGGAATCCTGGCCTTGTATGTCTTGGGAGGCCAGGTTAGTGTTGTAGCACCTAAATACTTGGGAAACTACTGTTTCCCAAGATAAATGTATTCCCTGTCTGATTTGTGGAGTAACTGCTTCCTTTCCTGACTAACCCTTCCCCTACATATGATTCCATTTAAGGAAGGAAAAAAAATAATTCATGAGTAAGTATGTTGCAAAGATTAGAATTAATGGAAGCAAAATTTCTAGACTAATATGGAAAAATCTGGCAGTGCTAGTGGCAGTAATAGTTGGAGCACTTATTGTTACTCAACTAAAACTTTGTTTTAGCTTTGCTTTTCCCTGTGACACTTCCAATTTAGAAGGGGTTGGAGGGAGACCATCTATGTAAAGCAAAATTATGATACTATAACTATTGTCAGTGTTGTGATGAGAAAGCTACACGGGGAAACAGTGATTTTAGAGAAACATCCCAAAGGATGAGATACTTAAAGGAAAACCATAAAATTCCATGGCTTGTACAGTAGAATTATATTTTTAAATTACATTGCTAATTCTTGGTAGATTTGCTAATAGCCAGTGGCTAATTTGAAAAATAAGCACTTAGTGCATGTGGGGGGAGATCTAAAGTCATTATATGGCAGTTCCTAATGTACAGTATTTGCCTCACAGCAGGTATTTTAAAAATGTTAGTTTTTGCTTCCCCTTATAGACACTGTATAAGTTTTACTCTTTCCATGGGAAAAAATAACTGACAAAGTGAAAAAAAAAAAGAACTTAATTATATAAAATGCTATTTGCTATATATCGTATCACCTGCTATCAACAAAGTTCTCATGCTGGAAATAATCCATTTATGGAATTCTCCTCTATCATATTTGGACGATGTCACTACACTCCCAAAAATTTTTCTGAATTTGTCACCAATTCTGTTCTTGGGGTTATTTTCTTGAAGATTCTGTTAAAGAAAATAGGAAGGAAGTATGTCTTCTTCTTGATAAAGAAATGATAAATGTATATGTTTTCATTTCTTTAGCTCTTTGCCTTTTAGATATTGCTATATTTGCTGATAAAACCTAATAACCAAATATGATGAAAAAACCATTGAGAAGACATGGAATCTCAGGATATTAATGGCCAAGTCTGCACATATTCTTTATAGGCCAACCTACGAGATGATGAAGGAGTTGTGGCTGCCCTGTACATATGCCATGCATCTGAGCTAATGATTGAGACCAAATGATCCTGACATAGAAGGTCTTTTTAAGTTTTTATTTAAATTCCAGTTAGTTAGCACACAATGTAATATTAGTTTCAAGCGTACAATTTAATGATTGAACGCTTCCATGCAACACCCGTGCTCATCACAAGTGCACTCCTAAATGCCCATCACCTATTTTACACATCCCCCCACCACCTCCCTCCTGGGAATCACATCAATCTATTCTCTATAGTTACAAGTCTGTTTCTTGGTTTGCCTCTTTCTCTTTTTTTCCCTATTTCCATTTGTTTTGTTTCTTAAATTCCACATATGAGTAAAATTAGATGGTATTTGTCTTTCTCTGGTTTTGAGACAAGTCCTAGCATTGGTAAGAACTACTTTCGCAACTTTGAGCAGGTCATTTACCATCTCTGATTATCAGTTTCTTTGTCAATGTGCAGTTACAATATATCGGTAGTTTTCAAATTTAGGAACATATGTGTGTGTCTTAAAAATTCAGATTCTAGACTCTCTTCTGAGAGACATAGTAGTCCTGGAGAATAGCTGACGAATGTGCATTTTAATATACTCTACAGTCGACCGTGGACCTCCCATTAAATTACATAGGCTATCTATAGGGTTTCCTCAAACTGCCATTTCTGAAAGGTTTTCTTTTTTCATTTTATTCTAAGTGCTATGTTTGAAAGTGGCAGTTTTGCGTTCTAAGCCTTGATGGAATATTTAATAAATAGGATCAAACATAGAATCCTCCTAGCTCCTATGTTTCATCTCCCATGGCCTTTACCGATAAACCTTCAAATTCAACTTTTAATACAGAATTCCTGTGAGATTCCCACAGGAGTCCCATTTTATCTTCTGATAGAATTTTCTTGGCAAATCATGAGATTCTTAGAAAACTTTGGTGTAATTAGTGCTTTACCAGAATGACAGAAAGAAAGATTTCAGGTCTGTGTGGACCTATTGATCACACTGGCAAAGTAAGACTTGGCAGATGACCTATTGTTAACTTTCAGGTGGTACTTTTTGCAGGAGATGAAACATTAAGCCAGCTCAGAGTAGAAGTTCCAGGAATCTATGGCAGAGTGTGTGTATGTGTGTGTGTGTGTGTGTGTGTGTGTGAGAGAGAGAGAGGGAGAGAGAGAAAGAGAGAGGGGGAGAGAGTATGTGTGTATTGGGGCGGAGAGTTGGTGCTGGTGGGCTGGTGGTGCGTATGTGTATGTGGCAACAAACGTCAATTTCTTAAGTTGTTACATTCACACAAAATATACTTCATCCTTCCCTTTGAATTTGTGATCTAGTACAAAGGTGATCATGCATGTTTTATAGAAATCAAGACTTGGTTTCATTCTCTTATATACTAGGAAATAGAAGATTAACTTACTTCTTTTTATTAGACTGATTAATGTCCATAGAACTATGTGTATACTATATATATTTTACATATATATGAATCAGGGAAAAGCTTATATAAGAGTCCAGTGTCCAAAATTGTACATTGGTCAGGAGAAACAAAGTCAACATTTCTCTAATTGAGTTTTCCAATTAGTTCTCTGAATATATAATAAACTTATCTACTCCTATGCCTTGGTTAATTTGTTCTGTTTTGTACAAAAAAAGGCCCAGCTTGGCCTTCTGAAAATCATATGCATTCTCTAGGAACTAACTCAAATGACACATTTTTTTTTCTCCTACTATCGTTGGTATTTCCACTTAGAACTAACGTCTGCTACCCCTTGTGTCTATGCTTTTGGAACATACTCCCCTGCTGACAGAATGTTCCATCATATTTAGTATTAAATGAGCATTTGCAATCACACTCCATGACCTGTGAATTCTAACTTCCTAACCTTCTCTTGAATCTGTCTACTTTTCTCTTGTCCCGTGTCTCTTGTAGCTACAATCATAGTTGAAGGCCACCATATGTTGTCCCATGGATAATGGAAGCGACCTATTCTCTTGTTGACATGACTTTACTCATATCCAATTCATCCACTCTACATGCTGAGAACACAAAATTAGACTATGTCACTCTGCAGCTTAAAATCTTTCTGTGGCTCCCTATTCCCTTAAGATGAAGTCTAAACTCAACAGGCCATGCCAGGCCATTCAGGAGCTGATCCCTACTTTCCTGCTCCCATCCCTGGACCTCCCCATTCTGTATCACTTTCTGCTCTGTTTTCCAGTAATACCAAACTCTTCCCTTACTTCCAGGTGTTTCTGCATGATGCTACATCTCCCTAGAAAGCTCTGCTCTCCTATCTTATCTAATTCTTATTTATTCATCAAGTACAGCTTAGGAATCTCTTTCTCTCGGCGGTCTTCCCTACTCCCCACTCCCACACCACATTTTGGTAAAAAGCCTCTCCTATGTACTGCAGGGGCCTGGGATACTTCCCCTACCACAGCATTTCTCACACCCTAGCAAGTTGTAAGTTCTTGTATACATCAGGGCTTTTCACCTAGTTCATCATTTCTTCCTGCATCTGACACTACATATGGCACATAATTCAACAAACATAGAAATACTGAAATCAGATATACTCAGCTCATGCTTTTCTTGGAAAATAAAAGAAAGGAGATGCTTTTAACCTGGAGTCAGCTGATAAAGCATTGAAGAATGCACAAAAAAAAAAGTCGTTTCTTCACCCACACTTTTTCACACTGGACCTCAATTCCCCATAGCAACCATCTATTGTTTAATGACCTGACATTTCAGGGACAACAGTTGCATGAATTCATGCTAGTCCATTAAATTGGCCATGTATGTGTACTGAATTTAAGTACTGAGATACTTGTAATGAAATAACATGATATCTCTTATTTTCATCAAGATAGAAATTACCATGAAAACAATGAATGTCATCTATTTTTCCCACAGCAGGTTATTTCCCTCTAATCGTCTTGTCTCTGTTTGTACCTTGGCAGGGGTATTACATTGTGTATAAGTAGGATGACAATTTAAGTGATGTGTTGTTCTCCTTTTGCTTCTAACAAAATGATATAGTAAAAGGGACGATATGATAGCTTCAGAGTCAAGGCAGCCATATGGCTGATTGTTAATGTGGTTGAGTACTTAAATGACTGTGTCTCCGTGTTGGAATCGATGCCACATAGTAATTTTCTATATGTTTGTAAACCTCCTGATCCAGAGTTCTTTTTCTTGATCCTGTTGCAATTAGTATTTTCATGAATTCCTCAAATGAATTATAAAGAAAAAAAATGCTTTTGACATTTATAAAGATACACCAAGCTTACAGGGCTAGTATTCAGTATTCAGGTACTACTCAGTATTCACTCAATAAATGTGTATTCGGTATTTATGTGGCATACTTGCTGAGTCCCTGTTATGTGCCAGGCATTTTGGTGGCCTCACAGGTAGTCTCGCAGCGTAGCTGTGAACAAGCCATATTTCCTGCCTTCCAGGCACTCACCATATAGCAGCTATTCAGACAAGAATCAAATGATTACAGGGAGAATTATTTAATTACAATGGAGTTACATGCCTATATGTGATAAGATCATAAGCAGGGAAACCTCACTTAACTGAGCTGGGATCAGAAACATATGTCCTAAGTAGCTGCAAATAATCTCTTTCCTTTGTAATATCGAGAGCTGGTGAAATGGGCAGCCTATAAAACAACAGAACCGAACGCAGGTCAATAGGTGATTCTGAAACGAATCCAAAGTCACCGCATTTACAAGAATTGAAGGGAGATTATTTGGTTTGGCAACATCCCAGACACAAGTTGCAGAAACAAGATCTTTAGTTGAGAGAAGAAAGGACTTCAAGGGGAAGTAATAGAAGTGGGCAAATATTTGAAGAGCGGTCATATGGAAGAGAGACTGCATTTAATTTTCACTTTTCTGAAGGGCAGTACAAGGACCAGTGTTGGGAACCATTGGAAGGCAAATTTCTGCTCTACAAAAAGAAGGTCTTAACAGCTGGAACTGTCTGAATGTGGAACAGGCTGCCCTGGGGGATCCATAGAAAGTTTTAAAGCAGGGAATGACAATCTGAGCAGAACTGCTGAGTCTAGTGTTGGAGCAGCATCAGTAGAAATTTCCATTGTCTGGAGGATGGGCACTCCATGTATTAACGATCCTGCCGGTTGTCAAAGCGGTTTTGTCTTTCTGTCCTGGGATCTGAGATTCCTGAATTTCTGACAGAGGGTTTGTCTAATTCTGGGACAAAAATCTATTGGCTTACATTATAATAAATTATAATTTCCTGGAGTAGAAGAAAGAAAAAGTCTTTTAACTTTGAAGGAAATAGAGGCATCCGTTTGTAAAGCTTGACACACGGGAAACCAACTCAGACTTATCTGAGTATTGAAATATTTAATTCTTTCATTTAGTCATTTCCTTGCTCTGCAAAATATACAGAATGTGGTGTCCCATGGTTTGGGAGACATAAAGGTAAATTAGCTGCTCATCTTGACTGCAAGTAACTTACAGTCTAAGAGAGACTACTGATTCCACTAAATAGCTGTAGTGCAGAGAAGGAGACATTTATTTTAATAAAGATATTAAGACTAATTAGATTAGCTAGAGTTGAGCATTTTGCCAGTGTGAGAAAAGCATTTATCACGTACAGTGTTTGCAGTAATTATCATAAGTTAAAGTACTATTCCTTTCAGAGATATGCCAATCCGAGTATGGATATTAGGTTGTATAGGAATACATCTCATAAAAAAGAAGTCATCGCAGATTTTCAAAAATAAATTGATCATATGGTACAATTTTGCATTTCACCAAGTACTGTCTTTTAATGGTGCAAGTCAAAACACTCAGGATATGTTCACAAACGTTAGCCAGGATGATCTCCAACGGGCATGCCAGCATGTCTGTATGCACTTAATGAATGCTTCTCTATTCATTTCACTTCCTTCTCATCATCTTTGTTCATTTGTTCAAGAAATCCACACCTATTTTTACCTTTCTCATGTTCTTCATTACATGTGACTTTACAAAGTCTATATTATGGCTATAATGAGTTGCATGACTGTTTTAACACGTTTGCATTTACAAATTGCATTGGACTTATCCTTCCTCCTCCAATAGAGTCTAAGATTAAATGTTATAACCCTACATCTTCCACTCTCCTTGTGGCTTTTCAAGATAGGGCCAGTGAAGTGGATACTTCTCAATGTGTAGGGTTGATCCTAAAAATTAAAGGAGTATTAATTGGGAAATTAATAACATAAAATCAGTCTTATGTCTGTAATTTTCATGTAATCTCCAACAACAAGTATATCCAGGTTACATAGTGATCATTCCTTAAATTATGCATATTATTATAAGTTAAAACTTTTATATATTTATAGAGAGATAAGTAAGCTGTTGTGAAAATCCCATAGGATTTGGAAAATACAAATCTGGATTTGAATACAAGTTCAACAATTTATAGGACCTCAAGCAATTTAGTTAGGCCATCTGAGCCTATATTTTCAGCCACTTGTTACATGAGGATATGAGACATTTTACAGGATCAGAAATGTTGTTTATAAATAGTTTAGCACCATGTCTGGCATATAAAAGGCCCTTAACAAGATTAATCGCTATAATAATATTGATTAAACCTAAACAAGAAAGTAAAATAAAAGATTTGTTTGATAAAAACTAATAACTCATCAAAATCATAAAAATGATACAGAAATTTAATATCTATGTACATACATTTTAATAAGTAATATACTTAATCTCATAAACTGTGGTACAGTGAAGGAATATTGCTGTTGATTTAATAGTCTGATAGTTGTTTTAGGATTTTTGGTCTGTGAGGCATATTTTAAGGGTCGAGGCTGGCCCTTGGGGTACTGAAAGCTACCCAGTGCTTCAAACTGTCCGGTGTGCAGGCTCCTGTGGAGGAAATGAGCAAGGATCTGTGGCCCCTGACCTCAAGGGACTGAGTCCAATGGTAGAGATATAGCTTACTGACAAAAATTATAGTGTGAATAAAAACTACCATTATTGGGCACCTGCGGGGCTCAGTGGTTGAGCGTCTGCCTTGGGCCCAGGGTGTGACCCCGGGGTCCTGGGATCAAGGGCTCCCCGATGGAGCCTGCTTTCCCTCTGCCTGTATCTCTGCCTCTCTCTCTCTCTCTGTCTCTCATAAATAAATGAATAAAATGTTTTTTAAAAACTACCACTATTAGTTAAGCAGACTAGGTGCTAATAAAATTCAAAAGAAAGAGATTTTACGTTTAAGGGCAAAAGGAAGATTGTGTGAGGGTCTGGATATTTGTGAATGCATTATTGAGCGTATTAAACTATAGGAGTGTGACGCAGCTGCTTTCCTCTTAATCTCCATTACTTTGAATTACATACCTCCTCCCATTTAATTCCTTATTCATCTTCAAAGTCATAAATGGAGTCAGAAAAATCTCCATGAATTTGCGGGAATGAATGTTGTAGACAATCCCCACTGTTCTAGAAGTCAAGGATCCTTTCTAAAGGGATTCACAAGACACGGAGTATTTTTCACGTGTGCCCTACAGTGAGAGGGGGAATGGCCCGAGCACTCTTACTTGATCCTCCAGGCCCACGGTGGCCTTGACCTATATTTACTCAGCAGGACTGAGCCCTGCCTTGGCACTAAGTTACCAAGGTGCTCGTGGAGGCCGCAGGAGGAAATGAGGGGAGCTACGCCTGGCTTGATCACGCGTATTTTCAGATTGTCATCCTGCCATGTCTCAGTGACTTTCCCATAGGTACTTAAGAAATTACTTCACTTTTTTTAACCAGAGATAATCATCAGATTGTCTATAGGATGAATTTTCTAAATCTCTAAATAAGAATATTTGAAAGCAAATATGCCATTCAGTTTTGGGAAAACTATTTTCTGAACATGACTTAAATACATTTCCCTTGTGATTGTCTGGTTTTCCAATTTCAGTATAATTACTCTCTCATGCCTGTAGAAAAACCTTATTATTCTAACCTCTGTGTATAAATATCATAACTTTCAGTCTGATTTAATATGCTAGAGAACCAGTTTAAGATTTATTTAAAATAAACTTAATATGAAATAAAATCCATACTTTAGGAGGGGTGATGTACCTTAACCCCAAAGCACTAATGTCATAAACTGCATGTATGTGCTGTTTTCATTAATTTAGTCTTTATACTTTCTTTTTTTCTTTTTTTCAAAAACAAAACAAAGGGCTTTTGGATTGGTGGAGAGAATTTACACATAATGGATCCTGCCCAAGTCTATAAAAATATGCCACTGAGTTTATAGCCTTCTTGCATCTATTGGCAGCTCCCCAGTGACAGATTTAAGAGATTGAAAAGAGGTTAAATAAAGTACAGATGAGAACAACTAGTATAAAATTTGAATTGAATAAAAGCCTTGAGACTCCTCTTAGAATGGCAAAATTTAACTGCTGGAAACCATAGAATATTACAATTTTGGAATTAGAATTGTCCAGATTGTGGAAGTTAATCCAAATACAATATTGGAACAGTGCCAGGATTTGGGATTTTTTTCTTCTTCTTTTTAATAACAGGCAGTACTCTTCCTCAGAGTTGTCTGTGTTCTGGCCAATTTATTTGTTTTGATTTGGAGAAAATTACTTATGATTTAGAAGAGTGACTTTTTTTTTTTTAATCTATCCTAAAACCACGTCCCCGTCTCAGCACACAGGACTGGCTGTTGCAGAAGTGGCCGTGGGATGGGTTCCCAGGGAGAGCCAGGCTGACCAAACGTTAGCTGGAGTGAATGTGAGGGTGCATGTGTGTCTGGGAGTGCATTTGAGAAACTTTGAGTTCTGTATATTCTCAGGTCTACCTAGAATTTCTTGAGACACTCCTGAATATTCCTAGATTTGCCCTAAGGCCATTGTACCCATTGGCATGTGGAAAAATGCCATGTGGCAGACGGATTAGGACTTCAGAGGACGGTGTTCCCCTTTGAGTCAGAGTCCCAGCTACCCTTCCTCCTGTACCTAACAGTGTGTCCTCAGAAGGCCTGGGCAAGCCTCCAGAAGACTCTACGTTCCGTTTCCAAGCTAAACCCCAAACTGCGTTTGGAACCTTCACCCAGTCCGGTGCCATATGTTTGCCCACTGCTGCCTCTTTGGTAGCTGAGAGCTTGTCATCCAGGCAGGAAGATAGAAAGAGAGAAAGCAACCGTCACTGAGCTTGGGCCTCTCGACCAGGAACCAGGGTCCCCCAGGCTCTGCGAGGAGGCACAGAACAGCTAGTGGGCTCCTGTCTTTACGATCTCACTGCAGAAAGTAGCACTTCTCTACTCATCAGCCCATCTTTCGTTTTTAAGATTAGAAAAATACAGAATAATTTCTTTGTTCTCTTGTGTGTCACTTTGGAAAAAAAGAAAAAAAAAGTGATTTCTTGAAAACCCAGTGAAATAAAGCCAGGCACCTGTTTTCCTTTCCTTTATCTTTGAACTGGACACTAAATCTGCACAATGTGAACGGTTTTGAAAGCATTCTTTTCTATAGTGTCAAATACGCTCAGTATTATATAGTGATAAGATCAGAACATTTATATTCAGAAAATTTTTGAAAGAAAATTAGGAGGCAGTGAAACTCCTTAGAAGTTTTAGAGTTTAGAAACTCCTTAGAGGTTAGACTTTGACAGAAGTAAATGAAGTCTTTATTTTTTTATTTTTTTACTGTTTTCAGCTTAGACATAATGATTAAAGTGCTCAGTATTGATTTTGTTTAGATTGGCAATTGTTTTCTTATCAGTGTCCATTTTACAAGTGTTGTTCTAAACACTTGAATTCCATTCTTGATATACAAGAATCTGTGTATCATAAGATCAGTTCTTAAGAGCCTTCAGAAACACATAAGATCATCCAAACTCTATTCTCCTTCTCTGCCCGAGGTTTAAAAAAAAAGTCCCTTAGACTTTAGTTGACTGTTGATATTTCTATTTAGCAAGTATGTTCCAAAAATATGGTTAACTAGACAAAAAAAAAAAATGTGAGTACAGGATTTCTGGGGAAAATTTGTAAGCATTTCTTGTGTTAAGACAAAGATTTTAGCTGAAACCCAGAATGATTATTTCCAAATCTTAAAATAGATTATTTTAGAAAGATGTGCAGAGAAGATACAAGACACATTCAAGCAAAACTACTTGTTTTTATTTTTCTGACTAGGGCCTTAGCCTCGAAACTGGCTCTGCTAAACTGGGCTATGCTTTAAAAGATATAAAATAACAGCAGACCTGGTGGCCTCCTCGATGCCTTTCTTCTTGGCTTATATCTAACTTCACACTTAACGTTAAGGAACCTCTGAAGGTTCCTTCAGAGCCTTCAGAAACACAAGAAAATCTTGAAGGAATGTGAAAACATTACTAAAGTGTAATCTCAGCTGGTTCAACCATCATCCCAAAGGTCAGCTGCATACGCCTTACCTATGTTGCTTTTGCTTCTTGTTTACAAATGCCAAGACAAGCGAGAGATAGAGGCAAGACCAAGAGTGACTGTACCGGACAGCGCAGCTATAATCTGTTGTGCCAGTGTACCCGCTGGCTTCGCTCTCAGCAACAGGTGTCCAGTTCCCAGAACCTTACCAGGACCTCTTTACCCTGGAAGTGGAATATAGAAAGGGACAGACTTCGTGGCCCTGAGCCCGTCAATAATATTTCTCCTTGCACATATGAAAGGTGTGATGCTACAGTAAGAGGAGCATAGCTAGGGGAATCCCATGGACCGGAATTCAGTTCATAGATTTGGAAGTTATGGGGCTGCTGATATGTATCTTTTTTTCTGAATCTCTTTACTTAATCTTTATTTTCTCACTCTTAAATATGTATAATTAAAGCTTTCTTTCAGTATTATTTGAGAATTAAAATAATGAGTATCACATAGGTATGTGAGGCTGGTTCAAAACTCAAAAAATCCATCAATGTAATTTGCCAAACTAACAGACTTGACAGGAAAGCTACCTGATAGATCAACAGACACAGAAGAAATACTGCAACATCCATCGTGTTAAAAACTTCGCCAACCTAGGAATAGAAAGAAACGTCCTCCATTTGATATAGGGCATTTATAAGAAAACCTGCATTGAACATCATGCTGAATCATGAACAACTACTTTCCCTTTAAAATCAGGAATTAGGCAAGATTGTCCACTTTCACCACTCCTACTCAGTGTTTGCATTGGAAGTCCTAGAAAATAAAAGGAGGATAGGAAAAGTATTCAACTGAAAAATAAAAAATTAAACTACCCTTAACTGCATTGACAACATGCTTGTCTGTGTAGAAAATTCCAAGGAATCCACAGAATTTTTCCTCAAGCTAGTAAGCAAGTTTGCAGGTTTACAGAATACAAAATCAGTAAACAGAAATCAATTGCATTTCTGTACATTAGCAGTGCACAGTTGAAAAGTGGAAAACTGAAATTTAAAAAAGATACTGTCTTTTTTAAAAACCTCTAACAAAACGACATAGTTAGCTATAAGTCTAATTAAATATGCACAGGATTTGTGTTGAGAATACTACAAAAATATGATGAAATCAAAGAAAAAAAAACCTCAGGAAATCATTATACCAGGTTCATGGACTGGGAAACAGTTGATATAGTTAGGATGTTAAATCTCCCCAAAATGATATATAAATTCAATCTCAATTGTAATATCAACAATTATAGATAAGCCAATTATCAATTATAAATAGACTGATTCTAAAGTATATTATGGTGGCTCCTGGGTGGCTCAATTGGTTAAGCATCTGCCTTCTGCTCAGGTCATGATCTCAGGGTCCTGGGATCAAATCCTGCATTGGGGTCCTTGGTTGGCAGGGAATCGCTTCTCCCTCTCCCTCTCTCCATCTCCTCCTCCCCCTGCTTGTGCTCTCTGCTTTCTCTCATGCTCTCTCTCTCTCTCTCTCTCAAATAAATATTAAAAAATAAATAAAGTGTATACGGTAAGGTAAAATGACTCAAATAGCCTAAGCAATTTAAAAAATGAACAAAGTTGGAGGACTACCACTGCCTGTTTTTAAGATACTCTATAAATAAAGCTAGAGTAGTCAAGACAATGTGGTATAGCTGAAAGGATAGACGCATAACCAAAGGAACAGAATAGAAAACCCAGAAAGTGATCTATGTAAGTATGGAACACTGATTTTTGACAAAGGTGCATGGAGAATGGACAGTCTTCTTAAGAAATAGTTGACTATTAGCCATATGCCAAAAAGATTATTGATTTTATACCTCACACTGTATATAAAAAATTAACTTAAAATATATAAAATATATAGTGGACCTGTATGTCAAGTATAAAAGTATAAAAACCTATGATAAAATGTTCATAACCTGGGGTTAGGAAATGGTTTTTTAGGTATAGCACCAAAAATAGGATTCATAAAATTTGGTTTCATTGCAAATGATGACTTTGCTCTGTACCTATTAAGGAAACAAAACAAAACAAAAAACCAGATAAAGATAAAATACCTGCATATCACATATCAAGTGAAGGATTCATATCCAGAATATATAAAAGACTCTCAAAACTTACTAATAAGACAGAAGCGCAATGAAAAAATAGACAAATTATATGAACAGAGTTCACCAAAAAATATATATGGTTGGCAAAAAGCACATGTAGGAATGCTCAATAACATTAGTTATTTGGGAAATGCAAACCAAAACCACAGTGAGTTATCACTACAAACCTTAGAATCTTTCATAATAGCAAAAAATGCTATTGATGAACATATCGTGCAACAGGAACGCTCTCATACACTGCTGGCGGTACAGCCACTTTTTAAAAAATTTCATAGTTTCTGTCACTATTAAATATGCACTCACCATTTGACCCAGCAAGCTCACTCCTGTGTATTTATGAGAACTCAAAACCTTTATGTGAATGTTTATAGGGCTTTATCCATAATCACAAAAACTGGACACAACCCAAATGTCCTCCTAAGGATGAATAGATAATCAAATTGTAGGACATCCTCATGGTGAAATTACTACTTAGTATTTAAAGGGACAAATTTTTAGTACTTAAAGAAATGGATGGTTCTCAAATGCATTTTGCTAAGTGAAAGAATCTAATCTTAGAGGTTGCATAGCGTATGATTCTATTTATGTGTCTCTCTGGAAAAGGCAAAAAAATAGAGGTAAAAAGAACAAATCATTGTCAGAAGTTGGGCAAAGGAGGACACTGAACACAAATAGGCAGGACTAGGCAATTGTGCTTTAAGCTTTGTAATTTTTCTGTATCCTGTCCATGAAGTTGTTATAAGAATCCATGCTTGTGTTAAAACTCAAAAAAATATACACCAGAAATGTTAACTTTATCCATGGAACCTCAAAAAAAAAAAAAAAGATAATTAAAAGGAGAAAATAAGCACACGGATTATCCCTGAAAATACATATGGTTTTTATAATGAAAATAAAAAGTGTTTGGCAAAAAAGCAGCTCAGGTTTTATTGACCTCAAAACTTTGCAAAAATAGTATAATCTTCGTGATGAATAAAAACCATGATTTTTAAAATATGATTTTGAAAACTTGAAAGTCAAATGATATTAAATTAAAACTTAAATTCTGACTTTCTATAAAATAAATATCACTGAGAAGAGTAGCTTGTAAGTAATTGATGGTAAATTAATTATTAGCCAGCATAATAATTTAAAATAGCAATAATTAATAACAATGTTATATACTGCCCTTATTACTTATCCCTCATCTTTTAAAATGGACTTTTATGTTTTTTAAGATTTTATTTATTTATTCATGAGAGACACAGAGAGAGAGAGAGGCAGAGACACAGGCAGAGGGAAAAGCAGGCTCCATGCAGGGAGCCCGATGCGGGACTCGATCCCAGGACCTCGGGATCACCCCTGAGCTGAAGGCAGACACTCAACTGCTGAGCCACCCCGGAGCCCCTAAAATAGACTTTTAAAAAAACAATCCTAATAGCTAAAATTTTCTCATCCTAAACTCATTGGAAAACAAACCAGAATCAATACTACTTTTCTGTTTTTCTTTTCTAGTATAAGCTAATTTTTCCCATTCTTACGCTTTTGAAGTGAACTTTCAATTATAAAATGTCAAACTATGTTCCAAAGTAGATGTGGGAATTGCCAGCCTTTGGCACAGTGTGGTGAAACCCATCGGTAAAAACAACAGCAGCAGGTGGCAAGCGGTGGGAAGGTCTGTGGTTACAAATGTTCACGGCAGGCTGAAAAGGCCCCTGATGCAGTGCTGGTTGGACTAGTCGTGCTTGTGTTTGGGTTCCGAGTCTACACATCAGTTGCTTCTGGTTGAGTTACTGGTTTCACCAATAACAGTGTGTGGTTGGAACAGATTGGATCAGAGTTATCATTTTTCAAAATGCCATAGTAGGCCTGGGAGATGTAGCGGGAGTCCTCCGACCCTCCCCACTTCCAGGACGGAGTGTAATCCAGGTATGGTCCGTGCACTTGGGCCAAAATCCAAATCTCTTAACTGGGCTCTTCAGAGTGGAGCAGCCTGTATTGTAGTTGGCAGTGGGGTAAACATTATCACTTTGCAGCTTGTCAGAGGTAATGCAGAGCTTCAACTTTCACATCCTAATCCAAACCCAAGATTTGCTTGCAGTTGGAATTGCTTTCCACGAGGCAGGCAAGGATGATCAGAAATTCCAAGCTTTACCCCTTTGCACACACACAACGATGGGAAAAAGCTCAGCTACAGATGGATCTTGTACTTCTGTTTTTATATTTCCCTCCTGTGCATTCTAAAGAAAGCCCATCGTATCACGGCACATTTCATAAATACCAGAAACCTCCATTACTCTCAGCTTTAATTCCTGCCAAAATCTGTTTGAGCCCTAAAAGGAAAGCAAGGAAATTAGTGGCCACCGATGGGGGAGGAGTGGGATCGGAATAGCTTAACTCATACGTGGATCATTGTTTTTGTAATGGTTCTGTTCGTACGTATGACACTACCCTGTAAACATTTAATTTAAAGAAAAATCTCATTTGTATCTCAAAAAAGACATTACAGACTGTAGATGGTATGAGCATTCAAGTTTCAGAACACTGTTCCATGAAGAGGAGAGGTCTCTTGCTGTGCCCTTGAGATTTTAAGCTTTACTGGAGCAGGGAGTTTTTAGCTCTTTGTTCACTGCCGTCTTCCATGGTCTAGAAAGAATATTGAGCATCTATTGGAACGAGTATGAGGTTGTTAATTGGGAAAGTCATTAATTAGTAGAGCCTTATTTCAGCCGTTGTTTCTGTAAATATCTATTTGCATGTTATATATGCAGAGCCAGGGCCGCGTGCTGAGGCGGTGGCTGTGAGCAGGGCGAACGTGGCCCTTGCCCTGCTGGAGCTCACTGTGCAGAGGGAGAGACTGTATGTTAAATAATAACCTATTAAGTAAATAAATGCAAACATGAGGTTCTATTAAAGCAAAGCATATGCTCTGCTGTTGTTTTAGAGGTGGGGTGCAGAGTGGAGGGGAGAGAGAGAGAACCCCAAGCAGGCCCCATGCCCAGGGTGGAGCTCCACTCAGGGCTCCATCCCATGACCCTGAGATGGTGACCCAGGCCAAAATCCTGTCGGGCGCTGAACCAACGGGGCCACTGAGACACCCCAAAGTATATGATTCTAAGAGGTCATGCAGCACAGAAAATGTGACTTGGCAATGAGAGAAGAGCACACACAGATAAAGATAAAAACGAGGGCTCTCATTTCACCTTCAGGACTTTTGAAATACATTTCACCAATTTCTAACCCCCTTCGTACCGCGGTGCCTCCCTTACAGCGCTCTGTCTTGCATTAGGCCTATCGGAGCTTTGCTTCTTCATCCTAATACGTTTTAATCGAGTGAGGTACATTTTGATTCTACTAATTACTCTTGTTTAAAGGCTGAGCGTGTATCATTCACTTTCGTCTCTTGCACAGAGCAAGCCAATCAAAGGTACAATAAAGTCAGTAGTTGCCTTTTCCGTGTTTAATTATAAACATCTTAGAGTACATTTCTTAGAACACATACAATTTATGACCCCCCAAAACCCCACCACCTCAAAATTTTATTCTCTAATGGTAAAAGTGCATAATATCGCTTTCTGTCCTCGAGGGTGGTGGGAATTGGTGGAGCAGCCCCAGGTGGGGCGAGGGCCAGGGCTGGGGCAGGGGGGTGGGTATCTAGGAGCAGACGATCGGTGCTTTCTTTTGCTTAAGGGCATTAAATCTATCAGGGACCTGGAGTGGGGAGCAGCCAGGGTTCTAGAGACCTGGCTGCCCTGGCCCCCTGAGGCTGTGCCCAGAGAGGCACCACAACCCTGGGGGGGAGGGCATGGGTGTGGGGTACAGGCAGGGGGGGTTAGAGGGCAGAGGAGGGGCTACTTCTGTTGGTGCAAGTTAGTTTACACATTTTTTTAATAAACCAGAGTGGGGGTCACCAAAATAGAAACAAAAACAAAAGAACTGCATGTGCATGTGTGTAGTGAATAATCTTCGTTCATCCCTCCAAGTCCCTCCCGCACCACTCGCCACCTTGTCACTCCCAGGAAGCTGGTGTCTATGGACTACAACAACCGCAGGCCTGCACGACCTCTAGCTGCTGTTTAGATTTGACCAGTTGGGAAAATAGCAGCAGCTTAGAAATGGACAAAAGAGAGCTTGGGCTCTTGTCTTTCCCTGCCTCCCTCCTTGCCCTTCCATGGTGTTCCCCAGGCTGCATTCTGCTCCTCAGCGCCTGGGCCGGCTCAGGCTCCCTCAGCCCCAGCCCTGACTGTCTCGGGCCTCTGACGTCTGCAACTCAAGGGTGACAAAGGTTTCTGGCCCTTGGGAGCTGTAAGAACATTGTCAACCTTTACTGGTTTCTCTTAGCCCTGCCCACCCCTTTGTAAATCAAAAAAAAAAAAAAAAAAAAAAAGATTGCTCATCTGCAATAGCCATCCCTATTCCACGAGGACTCCAATACAAGAGACATACTTTTCCTTGTTCAAAGTGAGGGTAAAACTGAAAAATGAGTGAAGAGCAAACTGTTTTAAATTTGGGAGTAAACCGAGAAGTCACATGTTTTATGGCAAGGAGCAGAGACCTTGCAGTCAGATGGGCCTGGTTTGTTCCAGGCTCTAGAACTTTCTGCATGTGAGACCACAGACAGGGTACTTACGTGGTTTGGGTCTCAAGATTCGCACATGTAAGTGGGGATGGGAGGTCAGGACAGGACTGATACGAGAATCCTTGCTAACATACAGGATGCTCCTGACCCCGTAGGCACGCGGTGAGTGGTGCTGTCATCACAAGTCGTAACCTCTGCTGAAAAGGGCACATCCAAGCAACAGGTCAGAGACGTTCCTTTGAAGGCAGCAGAGCTACGGTGATTTTGACAAGGAAGGGAAGAAAACTCTGTGTGCATTTATGCTTCCCCCCCCCCATGCATATTATTTAGATAAATATGCTTCGGTTTATATCTACTATTCTAGGAACGTGTGTTTAGATTTTGTCAAGTCAGATGGCATCCGGAGACACTACCCAGTCTCGGGCCATCAAATTTTAAAGTTTTACTAAACCACAAAATTCATCTTGAGATTATAACAGGAGTCAGACCACTACATTTGTCATAATTTCTCCTTCTTAGGGACATGATGTGAAATTCCATTAGGTCATAATATTCTTGCTACACATCTTCTAAAAATTCTTCTAACAGTTTACTGGTCGCATTTTCAGAATTCATTCTATAATTTTTTTTTTCACATGAGTTCTTAAGGCGAATTCGTTTTCTTGAAGAGAAATTTTACCAGAATAGGTCTTTTGAAAATGTGTGTTTTGCACTAAGAAAATCAACCATTTGGGGGCACCTGGGGGGCTCAGTTGGTTGAGCGTCTGACTCTTGGTTTCGGCTCAGGTCATGATCCCCATATGCCCGTGGGTCACGATATGGAGCCTTGTATCTGGCTTTGCGCTCTGTGGGGAGTCTGCTTCAAGAGTCTCTTCCTCAGGAACCCCTAAGGGGCTCAGCGGTTGAGCATCTGCCTTTGGCTTGGCTTCAGGACGTGACCCCAGGGTCCTGGGATCGAGTCCCACCTCCGGCTCCCCCACGGAGACCCTGCTTCTCCCTCTGCCTGTGTCTCTGTCTCTCTCTCTGTGTCTCTCCTGAATAAATAAAATCTTTAGAAAAAAATGTCTCTTCCTCGTCCCCTGCCCTCCTCCCTCTCTCACTCTTTCTGTCTCTAAAACAAGTAAATTTAAAAAAATAAAAAAGAAAATCAACCAATTTTTTTTGACTCTCCACTTTTCTCTTTTAAGTTTTCTAAGGGTATGTTTTTCCAATTAAAGCTCTGTATCAACCCAAAGCCCATTGAGTTAAATGTATCGGAAAGGTCACTTTTCCTCCTTTGGTGTCAGGTGCTCATGTGAATGCATTTCTAGAAGATAACCTCATTTGCAATTATACCTCTTGGAGTTTGTGTGAAAGGTCCAACTGAAATTGTTAGATCCCTTTAAATATCTCAGCATTTATGAAACGTTCTTAGAACAATTGGAAGTAGAACAATTGGAAGTGGCTTGAGAAAAATCTGTTCTAAATGTAGGAAATGACACATCTTCTGTAGCTTATAGCTTTATCCTTGAACTCGTGAGCTGCACGTGCTCGTGCTTACCAAAATTCACACGGTCTCTTTTCTAGTAATTAGCTTTAAAGGAGTAGTTGTCAAATATTATTCAAAGGTATCAGAGAAAGCCAACAAGGAAAGAAATGGAACTTTGGGACATTGAAGACATGAGTTCTGGATATGCGGTGGGCGTAGCTGACGCCGTGCAGGGAACTAACAGATACTGTTCATTATGCCAAGCAGACGTGATGGCATTTAGTGTGGAACTTTGAAAAAGAACTTTGTACTCTTTTGAACGTTAGGATATCAGACTTTCAGCTTAGATTATATAGGTTTCCAACAAAGATGATCTGTATAATCGCTTTGGAAACACTCAGTTGTTCAGGAAATGAGACGACACTGCATTGAAGATGCACAGCAAGGAGAATGCAGAGCTGCGGGAAGGACATTTGTTTCATCATCCACATTTTTTTCCAGTCTTCTTTAAGCGTTGGATTTGACAAATATTTTCAGCAGTTATGTTTTCTGTGGGGAGTTTTCTATCTTGCGCGCATAATCCTTTGAAGAAAATGTGTTGAACCCAAGAATTGCAAAGACAGAGAAGTAGGAGTAGGAACATACCAAAAAGAACCTACTCAGATAACCTTCGTAGGCAAGACTTCACTGACTTTACCACCTGGATTAGGAGTTTCTTTTGGGTGGTTTTATAATGTGCTGTGTGTATTTCATATTGTTTTTTAGTATAAAATCTGTTTTTATGTATCTGCTTCCCCTGTGAGTGAGCACCATGTTATACCCAACAGAAAGTCAAGGCCTGGCCCAGAGAAAGAACTCAAGAATTGTTTGAAATTATTACATAAATGATTTTTTTTAAACTTGATGAATATAAAGCAGTCTTAAAAATGAGAATTGAGGGATGCCTAGGTGGCTCAGTGATTGAGCACCTGCCTTTGGCTCAGGTCGTGACCTCGGGGTCCTGGGATTGAGTCCCACTTCGGGCTCCCTGCATGGAGCCTGCTTCTCCCTCTGCCTGTGTCTCTGTCTCTCTCTGTGTGTGTCTCTCATGAAAAAATAAATAAAATCTAAAAAAAAAAATTTTTAAGTCCACTTTGAAAGAAAAGGGATAAGTAATAAGGGAAGTATATATCATTGTTACGATTATCATTTAAAATTATCTTGGTTAATAATTTACCACCAATTATTTACAAGCTACTCTTCTCAGTAATATTTATTTTTATGTGTCTCTCATGAATAAATAAATAAAAATAAAAGTTGATACTTATGGGGACGCCTGGGTGGCTCAATGGTTGAGCATCTGCCTTCTGCTCAGGTCGTGATCCTGGGATCTGGGATGAAGTCCCTCTCCGCACAGGGAGTCTGCTTCTCCCCCTGCCTGTGTCTCTGTCTCTGTCTCTCTGCGTCTCTCATGAATAAATAAATAAAACCTTAAAAAAATTGGTACTTCTGCTGTAAAAGTTAGTTACACACATTGTTAACCCACGGCAGATTTTATGTGATTCCTATCTATTCTCTTAGAGATTAGCACAAGGAATACAGTTTGATAGATGGGGGCAGACTTTCCTGTTGATATGTACCCAGCAGCACATGTTCATTTTTCACCAAATTATATTCCATAGTTTGTTAAGATTGTGGGTATAGACTTACAGGCTCTAAGGTTGCTTTGGTTCGGTGGTGTCTACCTTCGGAGCTCTCTGCTGAAAATGTGTGTGGTATTTACATCATGTGAAACCATGGTAATGAACCACGTAGGATTGGGGTTCACGAGGAGCCATAGAACATTCTGAAAAGACCACGGGCTTTAGAATCCAGCCCATGGATTCTAAATTTTACCATTCAGCTCGGCCAGTTGTTAGATTTATGAACCTAAGGATGTAAATATCGTAACCTCTCCCACTTTCGTTCCCATCTGGGAGGGGTTTTATTGAAAAATGTTTTATGAATTTTTGCAAACACAATTTTTCCAGAAAAGAACATAAGACACATAAATTTGTGAAAAATAAAGGACAAATAAATGTCTATATAAATAAAATAATGCCTCAAAGAACAGTCGCTAGTTTTTAACCCCACCTTGACTGTCGCAGTAGGTCCTTTCGGCCTCTTTGTTCTCCGTAGGCCAGAGCTGTCCTGGTAAGTTTTTATGCCTGTTCACCTTGTGTGGTGTGATCTGTTATATCTTTTAAGAAACACCAATGTAGGATATGAAATGGTCAGCTTTCTGCTTCTGGGCCCTGGTTGAGAAGGGCCTTTTATCCCAGCAGAACATAGGAGTAAAAGAATGAATATTTGGCCTGTGTCATTTCTGGGATGTAGTGTAAAAAACACGAGTTGGTCATTAAGGGAAATTGTCTGGTGTTTTTGTAGGATTTCGGTGTGCTTTTTGTGGACCTTGGGGAGTTCCTCTTCAAGAGGGTGTTTTCTGTTCTTGTCGTTACGAGGTCCCAGAAAGCTAAGGGACTCAGTGTTGTGCTCCCAGTTAATTTACAGTTCTTCCTCGCGTCCCTTCCTAGTTCACATTCTATTTACGCACTGAGACTGAACATGAAAATAAATAAATACATGGTTTTATAAAACCAAAGGATAAAATCCCCATTCCTAGGTTTATTTGAATTTCATCCGTTCAACGATGTCTTATTTCTGTAGGGGCTCTTTTAAAAATTGCCTTGTAATTTCTTTTCCGGATTCCCATTGGCCTCAACGGGCAGTACACACTGGTACCTCTGCTTGTCTTTACTTGAATCCATACATTTGAAGAGCGACTTAGAAACCTCGAGTTAATTTATGAACTGGCTATAAAATTGAGTAGCTCAAAGATTACTGACCTGAGCAATCTGAGTAGAACTCAGATGTATTTATATGCTAAATGTGATAATTACTAGAAGTGTACCTTTTCTCTGTCTTTAGCCCTCGCCCACACCTGTTATGACCCACATTCTACTCTGTCTCCAAATTGAAAATAAGATGAGTAACTGGAAGGCAAAAGCTTCATTAATTGGATGTTCTACGTACTGATGCATTTGCATTATCTCTTTCACTTTTCAATCACTCCCTTAGAAATCTAAATTGATTCAGAGAATCAGCATGTGGGCAGGTGGATAGGGAAGCTGGTAGGAACAGGTGTGCCCTTAGCTATGTTCTTTCTGTGTCTTGCCCTCTACTGGTATGGACCTTGCTAAAGGTTCTTTACATTTCAGTGCCTGTAAATTTGGGGGTGAATGGATGGTATCCAGGAGTTTCAAACTAACTTATAGATGCACCTTGATGTGGTGGTTTTAGCTTGGAATATAAACCCCTTTCTGCTTATTTATCTGTGTGACATAAGTCATGTCACTTTTCCACTGTAAGTCTCAGTTCCTTGCAGCTAATAGAAATAACAATACCTGCTTTGTAAGACGGTTGGAAAATCAAATGTAGTATGTGTGTTTGAGGGAGAATAGACTATAAAAAGAAGGGTTCCATTTAGTAAATAGTAGTTCAAATGTTCATGTATTAAGCTTCGTTTATTTTGCTACTTAGAAATCTAAATGGTTAGATTTATTCAAAGACAATCCAAATGATTCTTCTCGTAAATTCCTAAATGAACTTAACTACTTGGGCTTTTTTTTTTTTTTTTTTTTTTTTTTTTTACAGAAGCTTTTAAAAATGGTGAAAGGTCAACTGTCAGAGAAGCTGTTTATTTCTCAGAACTATTTGACAAAATTCTCACCTTCCCTGACAAAATATAAACAAAACTGACTCAATGAGTTCTAGTCCCTGGGTGGTGCTTTTCAA